>NC_090445.1:1119884477-1120500901 GCF_031143425.1 Pleurodeles waltl | reverse complement strand
CAGCTGTAGATGCAGAAGTTGGTCGATGATAGGACAAAGATGGTCAGGAATGCAGCCCTGGAGCAGGTGAAGAGTTCCTGGAGGATGCAGTTGACGTCCCACACCGGATGGATGATGCATTGTGTCAGTGTACGGAAAAGCCACCAACAATCCTTGGCAAAGGCAGAAGTCGCTGTGAAGCAAAAGTGGAGCTGCTGGGGACCAGCAAGGTCTAGGAGGACTCAACCCATGGGGGAGTCACTCAGGGACCATAAGCAAGGCAGAGAGTCCAAAGAAGAAGAGGCAGCCCCCACTGGAAACCCGCTGGATGAGGACCCAGGTGTTGCACAGGAGCCCACGCAGCACTACTGGAGAAGGGTCCCACGCCACAGGAGAAGCATAGACAGTGCTGTGCATCACAGGAAGGAGCGCTTGGAGGTGGGGCTACATGGAGCCTTAAGATCCGCTGGAGGAGATGCAAACAAGCCTTGGCAGCTGGAAGTAACATGGTCCAAGGGGGTACTGTCCTGCGTGGGAAGGCAAGGTCTTACCTCTACCAAAGTTGGACAGCTGGCAGAGAGGACCAAGGGGACTATTCTGGACCGCCACCTGTGATGCAGGATTCATGCAGCTCAGGATGAGAGGAGATCCACACAGCCTGTTGTCATTGCAGTTGGTGCCTGCAGATGCAGGGGGGTGACTCCTTCACTCCAGGGGAGATTCCTTCTTCCTTCTCATGCAGACTGAAGAATTGCCACCCTCAGATAATGCACAGCTGGAGAAATGTTGCAGAAGCTGGAAGGAGCTGTGGAAACAATACTTCAAGCAGAGTTTCTGTCACAAATGCAGATTGTCTGTTCCTGGAGGTTCCAGCCGCGGTTCCAGTGGCTAGAAGTCAAAGTAAAGGTTCCAGATGAGTCCTGCTGGAATCTTGCAAGCCGAATCTGGGGACCCAACCAAGAGAGAGACCCTACATAGCCCTGAAAGGGGGATTGGTCACCTGCCTGATCTGACCACTCAGATGCTCTCAGAGGTCCCTGTCAACCTCGGATTCAAGATGGCAGAATCCAGGGACCCTCTGGAGGAGCTCTTGTCACCACCCCTGAGGTGGTAATGGACAGGGGAGTGGTCACTCCCCTTTCCATTGTCCAGTATCCAGCGAGATGATAACCAAATGTTCCCTTCAAAGCATACCAGTGGCTTTCGGAGGCTCCCCCTTCCAACCCATGTAACACCTATTTCCAAAGGGAGATTATGTTACCCCCTCTCCCAAAGGAAATCCTTTGTTCTGCGTTCCTGGGCCTGAGCTGTTCAAGCAGCAGTAGGGCAGAAACTTGACTTAGGGGTGGCAGCAGCTGGGGCTGCCCGCAAAACCCCAGAAGGCTGGTAGGAGCAATGCTGATGGCCCTCTAAGGAGCCTCCATAGTGCATGGAATCATACTTCCAATACTGGCAACAGTATTAGGGTATGATTCTGACATGTTTGATACCAAACATGTCTAGGTTCGGAGTTACCATTATGTAGCTAGATATAGGTAGTGACCTATGTCCAGTACACGCATAGAATGGAGTCCCCGCACTCAGGAAGTCCAGGAAAATAGAACTGGAGTTTGTAGGGGCACCTCTGCTAGTGCAGGAGTGCACTCACACACAGGTACTAGCACCCTTCCCTCTGGGCTAGAAGGACCTGCCATAGGAGTGACTTGCAGTGATCTGGTGCAGTGACCTGTATAGAAAAGGGTGCAGGCACCCTTTCACTCTGGCTGCCATGTCAGGCCTGCAAATAGACTTTGCACGGGCTCCCCATGGGTGGCATAATACACGCTGCAGCCCATGGGGATCCCCTGGTACCCCAATCCCCAGGTACCTGAGTACCATATACTAGGGACTTACATGGGGGCCCCAGTATGCCAAATATGAGGTGAAAGTAGTTCAAGTAACCATGTTTGAAGGGAAAAAGCACAATCACTGGCGTCCTGGTTAGCAGGATCCCAGTGACTGCAGTCAAACACACTGACAACAGGCAGAAAATGGGGTTAGCCATGCCAGGAAAAGGGTACTTTTCTACACTGCTCTTACCACTTTGCCTGTGTCCAGATGGCAGCTGAGGAAGGAAGGAAAGGCGGAGCATTGACACATCACTGGTGACCAGAGAAGCCTGTGGAGGCTGCAGTTTGCAGGCTCTCAGGAAGGATCAGATCAGATTGTCGAACGCTCCCAAAATGATGCTGGTAAGAGTCTGACCCTGGGTCAAGTTGGGGATTGAGGGTCTGGTGGTCATTATCTCAGCACTTTAGAAGGTGGTCTAGCTGCCGGAACTGCACATCATACCAAAATCGTAGGGTACATGGAGATTTTGGAGTTTTTAAGTAACTCCGTGGAATTATGCGGAGTAAAACTCTGCTGCACTTTCAACCCACCCCTAGTCTAGAAGAAGACAGTCTGTGAACGGTGCATGACCTTCAGCTAAGCTGGATATAGCAACATGTACTGGATGTTTGAATCATGAAGGGGTTGTTTTGCCACTAAGAGTGAGTGCCGTTGTTGTTGCACCATCCCAGTATATTTGGGGAAGATCATGACGTGTGTGGTTGATTGGAGATTTTGTGCTTGAGCCTGGCGTGCCTGAGAACAGTGTTCCTGTCCAGATAGTTGAGGTGACTTGCAATAAACTGGCAGGGCTGAGTCCCGGGCGGAGCGTGCTGCACCAGCGCCTTATGGGTTGAATCAATAAAAAAAGCATGAGGACAGGACCTCCGTAGGCATCAAGGAGTGGAGCCTTTGGTCAAGAAAATGTTCCATTGAGTGGCCTTCACAGCCCTCTGGGAAGCCCACAGGCCGCAAGTTATTTTGGGGAGCCCTGCCCTCAGTAGCCTCCACTCTCGCAGCCAACCACCTTGTCACTGCAGTAAGTTTAGTCACCATCTGTTGCAGACCGAGTCCCCCACCCCAAGCACCAAAGTCTCGGCCTTCGTAATCCAAATGCCTTTCTGTGGTCCTGGCAAATCAAATTGACATCCCTGCCCACATCTCCAATTTTAGCATCCTGCAGTTCCAGAAACTGTATAAGAGCTGCCAGGAGGGCAGCATTGTCCGGTGTTGTACCATCTTGTCCGCATGCCACAGTAATGGATGACGCCCCTCCGGACTGCCAATACTTGTTCAAGGTACTCTATTAGGTGCCGGAAGGGACCTTGTCTTTAGCTATGTTGGTAGGTAGAGCAGGAGGCACACATATTTAACCTCTGGGGTGCACAAAGTCACCACTGACCCACCTAACCCCTACCGCAGTCCAGCATGTGGAGCAACACAAGCAGTCAGGTCCCAGAGCACTTCCCAGGAAGAAGCCAGACAAAACACATCATAAAGGCTCCAATATGTAGATCAATGACTCCTGGAGCAAGGCAGGAGAGGAGCACCACCACAAGCTGCACAGAGTACTAACCCGGTCACCTCTGCATCAGATACTTCCACCCTGATGGGGCCCCTTTGGGATTGTCCACCGATAAGGGAGCAAGTCTCTTGGCAAACCAGTGAGCATGCACAGCAAATGTCAGGAAGGTAGGGTAGATGTTAGCACATTAGAGGGATCAACAAAGGCCTCCTAACCCTGCACAGGTGGCTAGTGCAGCACCATCTGCCTTGATGTCCACCTCGCTACGATCAGAAAGCACAGAAGAATTTTCATAAAGTGCAGGAGTTGCGACGATTAGGCCCAAACATGCCGTGCTCAGCAAGTGGAGCCCGTTCAAGAGCAACATCCAATCCTCAGCTAGGTATCAGCCCTTGCAGATGAATCTACCCTCCGGCAACAAAATCAAGGTCACTCCCCTTGGCCAGACAGGGCTCAGGGGGAGGAATGGAGGGGAAAAAGAAGAAATGGGGGGGACCTCCTTTGGCAACACATCCCACAGTTCAGACCCCAGCACATGCAAGGCCACACAGGCCAACTACATAGGGGCCCAAGTGTCATTAGCCACCTTGCACCTCACTCACCTATGTGCCCGCCATCCATCCTCTGAGTTACAGCACATGTCCTCCCCCGCCCGCTACAGGGGCGATGCTAGCACGAATGCACCACCATCCAGGCAGCCAAGTCGAGGCTGTGGAGCCATCTCCCTCTCCCAGCTTTAGCACACCGATGAAGGGTGTCCCCCAAGCCCAGTAGCGCCAACAGCGGTTGTCCAATGAGAAGTGGGGAGAATATGAGAGGGGAAAGAGAAGTCCAATATGAGGGAGAAGAGGTGGGCCCCTATGGCGCCCCTCACAAATCTCCCCTCGATTCACCCAATGAGATATTCAGTGCCGCAACTGTGGCATTCCAAGCAGGGCTGGCTTTAGCACTGGTGGCACCCTGTACTACAGTCTTTTTTGGTGCTCCCCTCCACTTCATGACCACCTCCTCGGATTCCCTCACTACTTCATGGCAAAGGTTCCCTTCATCTCTCCATAGCCCCCTTTCACATACATTCATTTGTTTTTAAGCATTTGTAAAGGCTGAATCAATCAATCAAAAACAATTTGTAGAGCGCGCTACTCACCCGTGAGGGTCTCAAGGCGCTTGGGGGGGATGAGGGGACGCATGGAGGTTCACTGATCGAACAACCATGTCTTGAGGTTCTTTCTGAAGAGCAGGAGGTCTTTAGTTCTGCGAAGGTTGATGGGGAGGGAGTTCCAGGTTTTGTAGGCGAGTTAGTAGAAGGATCTGCCTCCTGTGGTGGTGCGTTGGATGCAGGGGACTGTGGCTAGGGTGAGGTCGGCTGATCGGAGGTTGCGTGTGGGAGTGTGGAAGTTCACTCTTTCGTTGAGGTAGGTTGGGCCAGTGTTGTGAAGGGATTTGTGTGCATGGATGAGGTTTACTAATCCACTGAGCTATCCACGTCAAATATAATTCTGTTCTTTACAACAGGCACTTTAACCCTATATGCTACTCTATGGCAAGTCAAAACTGAAGCTAGACAAAACTCCAATTTCCTTCTCTAGCAGGGACCTTAATCACAAGAGGCACCTTGACATTTTAATAGCTTCCTGAAGGCTGGATGCACAAGGAACTTTTCAGCAGGTGCTTTTAAATCGCAAGTTTCGTAAGGTATTGCTAATCACAGCACCTACCTGAGGTCAGTGCCCCCCCAATCCACCCCAGCACCTGGTGTGGCTGCACTGCTCCAAGTGCCGATGGGCAGGGTCCAAATCAGTGTGCCCAGGGCTGCTCCCGGCTGCATAGCAGGAGAAGGACAGGGCACGCTCACCTGCAGCTGATCCGCCAGTTGCGACCCCCATGGCCTTCGGGGGAACCAGGAAGGAAAAGACACTGGAATAGAGGTTGGGGAACATGCAGTGGATGGCCACCTCCATGTCCTGTGCACTGATCCCCATTGGCAGGATCTCTGTCTCCATAGGCCATGGTATCACCTCATTTCACAGCTGCATCTTTCAGCCACTGCGCAGCATGGATGTCAATTTACCAAAATGCCAGGGGTGGCAGAAGTGACATCACATACTATTTTATCTTCACTTTCACTCACACACAGGCTTACACATACACACACATAAACTCATGCATGCATTTTATTTTACATAAGCACTTGCACACCTGGAATCATGTACACAACATACATTAAAAAGTTTTTTTTACTTACCTCATCTACTGTAGAAGGTCATAGACTCATAGTCCAGCTAAATATACTCCATTTTTATTACAATAATAGTGAAGAATATAATATCATTCACTATTATCGTAATAAAAAACTGATTGAAAACAATCACCTCATGACGTCTGTATGGATGAGCTGCTCCTGTGTTCCTGGCACTGATTTGGCCAACTTTGAGGCCAGGGGTCGCAAAGATAGTGCCAGGGATCGCAAGGGACAAGATCAGGGGTCGCAGGGGCCTCCCCTGATGACCCCTAAATGACGTTCATGCTGCACAGCCTGTTCATCTCTGAAGGGTCCTACTCCACAAGTGGTTCGCCCTTTCCATCTCACCAGACGGGACAGCCCCCAGAGGTGAAGTCTGCAGCAATTGTGCCCAATGGCGACTGCATGGAGCGATATTAGTGTGTACCTCGCCAAATTTGGCATCCAAGCCATCCACCCCACTAAGTGACTTTTTTGAAGATGAAATTATCAAACTACAAACTGTCAAATTCCATTCCGTCATCTCTCTTCTTTGCTTACTCTTCTGTTCTTCCTGTATCCACTCGAGCCAATACGTTGATGACTTTAATAGCACAGAGAGAGGAAGAATCAAAAACGTTTTTTCATTTCCAGACAGGGATGGCTCCACTGATTTGGGAAACCGCTAGTGTTATCCCATTACTGAAGAAGCCAATTGCCGACAGCAAGATTCTGTCTAATTTTAATATCACTCTTCACCCTGCAGCTGCTAAAAGTTTAGAGACAATGGTTAACAAGCATCTTACAGATTTTGTAGAATCTAACCACCTCCTCCATCCACTTTCATTGGGAATTCGCACACAGCCCAGAACCGAAATGGCCCACCTAGAAATTTCTGAGACTCTAAAATGGTCTTTGAACAAAGGCCAAAATGCTACCCTTATTCTTTTCAGTTTGTCTGTGGCATTTGATACTGCCTCCCATGACATTATCCTGCATCATCTATCTAATATTAGAATTAGGGGACTTGGTTTAAAGTGGCTGTTTTCTCCTTTTGTTCGTACAGGTCCACATTTCTCCAAGACTAATGTCGTCATTCTGAATTTGGCGGTCTCTTACCAAAAACCACTGTGTAAGCAGCCGCCGAAAGACCACCAGTGATGGCATTCTGAGGATCCCTGCATTACAAGTCAGCAACACAACAGCACCTAAAATTCAAACAAAAAACGACACTGTCGGCCGAAACGATGATGTGAAGGAGGCGTCTGCACCACCTTCACCGCCACGCCGATAATATCCCGGCCACCAAATAAAGAATCACAAATCTGCACCGCGGTCCCAACATGACACTATTCCATTGGCTGTGTAAAAAAATGCACCTTCATCAGAACACTGCACCACCACATTGGACAGTACTATAACCCCACACCTGATACACATATACACACCTGACCACAGCACTACAAAACACACACCCACAAATATACAGAACCCTTTGCACCCAGAAACTCTGTGAGAGCGAGGCAAGAGCACACTGAAAGAAGGCACTGCACATAGATATCACAGGCACCATCACACTGAACACGCATCATACAACACACCACTGTCCACAAACACTACAAACTACACACACATCCCATTACCCTAACTCACACCAACAAACAGCCTACCCAGCATCCCTGCACAACACACACACCCCACCCACAACCCAACCACCATGGCACCACAAAAAAAAAAATGATTCACAGACAAGGAGCTGAGGGTAATGGTCTACGACATCGTCAGAGTGGAGCCTCAACTGTTTGGAGCAAAGGTCCAGCAGCCATCCATTGCCCGGAAAAACGACAGGATAGTTGTCAGGGTGAATGCTGTGGGGAACCATCCACGCACAAGGGAGGACATTAGGAAGCGGTGGAATGACCTACGGGGAAAGGTACGGCCCATGTCTTCCAGGCACCAAATCGCCATCATGAGGACTGGTGGTGGGCCCCCACCGCCTCCCCCAGAATAATCAACCTGGGAGGAGAAGGGTTTGGCCATCCTACACCCAGAAAGGCTGATGGGAATACCTAGTGGACTGGCCATGGTAAGTCAACTACACAACCAGTCCAACATGTACCTGTGCACAGCATGGACCCCCACCACCCTCTCACCCCCTCACACCACCCTAACGTGCACAAGCCTACCATGGACCCAATACCCACCCTTGCATGCCACAGCTCCCTTCTGACACCATTCCCTCACAGGCCGACCTAGTGCATAGATACCCCACACTGCAGAAAGTACTACAACTACCACAATGCAACACTCCCTACCCTTGCATTACTGCTACAACCACTTCACATCTCAGCACTTGCACAGTAAACCATGTCACTCCCCGTCACCAAAATGTATTTGGAATGCACATCAGTACATGGCAATGACAGTAGCAAGACAAACATAAACTATTCCCCAAAAGAGGACCATTGCAACATTCCACTGATGGAAACACAAGCAGTGGTCTAATAACTGTCAATGCCATTACCTCCCTGCAAAACCAGTCAATGATGGCATACAACCATGTGTATCACTTCTACAATACCCTCATGTGACACAATAACTCTCATTCCACAGGTCTCCAAAGAAATGCCACACACAGCAGAAGGGGGCAGTGACAGAAAGGCCAGGCCTGGAATCAGGTCCAATAGTGGATATGGATGACGAACCTGGCTTATCAGGCATGCGCTGTCAGTCCAGTACCAACACCAGCCTCATCCTGCCCACAACTGAAACAACCTCCCCTGTGGCATCCGTTGCACAGCAGAGCCCACCTTCTCAACCCTGTGTCCCGAGGTCACATCAATCATCAGTGGACCCCCCAGAACAGGGGCAGGAGTCAACGGTGCAAACTGAAAACAATGACGGTCCTGGTGTCAGTGGAAGGGGGCACACTGCACCAGGGGCACAGGCACAGGATGCAAGGGCCAGTGGGCGAGCAATCGTGGGCCAAGGGACGAGGCAGTTACAGGACATGACTGGCCAGGAGGCCGTCTCCAGAGTCCTGGGAGCCTACCAGCAATCCCAGGACAAGATAGGCCAGATAATCACCACCTTGCTGGACACCCAAAGGCTGCAGGAGGAATACCACCAGGAGGCCATGCAGCATTGGCAGGCACAGAATGCCATCATGGTCTCCCTATTAGGGTAGCATCCCCTACTGTCCACCTCCCTGAGAAGTCAGGAACAGGTAGGTGCCACACAGCAGCTGACAATGCAGTATGACATGCCTACACAGCATGACAAGACTGGTAAGTGCCCCTTACGTTAAACCAAACAGGCAGACTACCTGTTACCAATCAACAACCCCTCTTCCTACACCTGTCCAGAGCACAAGTACAGACCAGCATACACCCACTACAACAGACAAGGTACGCAAAGACAGACATAAGCATCACAAAAGGACCCACAGGCATGTACACACACAATACACATCTTCATACAAAACAAAAGCCACTTCCTCCACAACCACCTTCTCCCTTACAGTCACATCTCAACTCACACCTGCCAGCACTGCATCATCACACACTGGTTCTGCTAGCATTCCTGTCATACCCACCCCACACACCACATCCTCACTTACCACAACTACCTTCTCTGCCACCTGCAGCACATCCACCTCACTTGCACACACCACCCCAACATTCACTCACACATCTCCAATTCCCTCACCCTGCATCTCTACCACCTCCTCCCAATGAATGCACACGCACCCACTCACCCACCCAACATTCACCCACCACAGACATGCACACATTGCACACACCAGCATCCACGTACAGCACACCAACACGTCAGACGAGCACTCCCTCTGCCTCCCCTCCCAAACCCCAATAATGTGACTGCTACAAAAGTCTTCCTTACCACCCTTCATCTCTTCCCTACTCCCCTCTCACCCCATGTTACCCTTAAACGACGTGTCTCCCTTCAACCTCCCATTCACATTATTCAGGTGCCCCCTCTGGTGCTTCCCCTGCTCCTCCACCCAGCAAAAAATCCACCCCTCCCAGAGCCAAAGTCCCCTGTCCCAAGCCCGAACCGAGACATGCCCCTTCCAAATCAAAGGTAGCCCCACCACCCCTAAACCCCTGAGATGCCTGCCTGTCCTATTGATGCCCCTATGCCAGGGAGGCCTATTTGCTATCAGGAGTCAAGTTGGGGCTACGATATCTGGAAAATGTGTCCTGCATTGCCGGACATTGAACTTGCCATTTGGCACATTTTCTATATAGTTTAATGTCATATAGGTGGTCATAATGAACACGGCGGAAACAACCGCCGTGTTCATGCTGGCAGTCAAAACACTGACCGCCAGCGACCCCGGAACCCCACTAGCCAGATAATGAACTTTTCTGTGAGCCGGCGGGCGGAAACATTGTTTCCGCCCTCCGGCTCACAGAAAGGCTCGGCCAGGACTCCACAGGGAGCCGCCATCAATGCCTCTGTGCGGCAGGTGCAGTTGCACCCATCGCGAAGATCACGGCCCGAAAATAGGGCAGTGACCTGTGCGACGGGGCTCTGCACCGGGACCCCTTAAATGCCCATGCGAAGTGCGTGGGCAGTGCAGGGGCCCCCAGGGGTGCCCCGGGAAAACCCCTCCGCTAGCCTTTTCCTGGCGGGATATCCCGCCAGGAAAAGGCTGGCGGAGATTAAACATTATCCGCAGGGTAGCGCCGCTACCCTGGGGGATGGTGTATCAACTCGCCGCCAGGCTGCCTGACGGCGGGAGCCTGGCGGTGGGTGAGGGCTGCTGCTTGCAGCCCTCACCTTGTTCATAATATGGCAGTTTGGCCCGCCATGCCGGCTGGCGGCATCAGCCGCCACTGCCGGCATGCCAGCCGGCATGGTGGGCCAAACCGCCATGATCGTAATGAGGGCCATAGTTTTTAAAAATCCATCTGCCCACATTGCTGTGCTTGGCAAGTTGAGATGCTTGTCCTGGTTTCCTTCTACATGGTGGTGTGACATCTGTGTGCAACGGTGGTTGTGGTCTGTGTATGGGTTGTGTCTATCTTGTTGCATGCGCTGGGTAGATAGGTTGTGCCATGTGCAGTTGTTACGTGTGTGACTGCTTGCTTGTGAAATTGTATGGGGTGTTGTGTCCGTCTGTGTGTATTGTGCTGCATGTGTGAATTGCCTTGTATGTATGTTGTTTGTAGGTGACGTGTCACCTGTGTCATTGTTTGGATGTGTGTTCACTGTTGTTAATTGCGTGTCATTGCTACATACAGTTTATGGTGTGTGTGTGGTGTTTCACAGCATGCCTGTCTATTCCTGCATTGAGATGTTTGTGGTCTAGTTGTCATTGTGTTTTCATGGGGTGTTGAGTATGGATGTGTATGACTGTGTTGGTGTGCATTGTGCTGTATGTTTGGCACGTATCTGCTTGGCTTTGTGTTTGTATTGGGCACTTGGCTTTGACGTATTTTGTGTGTGCCTGTGTGTGTATGGATGTGTGTGCTGTTACAGTATGTTTGTTTACATGTATGTGTGATCTTCCATGTCTGTATCGGGAATGTGTGTTATGTGTGGGTATGTATCATTGCCATTTCCTCCTTTCTGTGCTAGGCATACTTATGGTTGTCGTCTTCGTCATTGTCGCTGGCCCTGAAGGTGTATGGTGAGATACAACGCTGGAAAAACAAGCTGTTCATTTGCCGTGGCGGCCAAACTTGGAATGACCACCTAAATGTGTGGTACCCAGGGCTCCACATTGAGTCCTACATTATTGAATATTTACATGTCTCTGCTTGCAGCCATGGTGGGATCATTTGGCATTACTATCATCTCCTATGCTGATTGTAAACAGGGTCTCATTTACAATCTTTTGGCACAGGGCAGTGCTGCAAGCCTTCTTGCTGCACTGCCCTCCCTGTCTCAAAAGAAAGGGTACAAATGCACCGTATCTACAAGATACAGCACACTCCCCTACGCTAGTGCACAATAGGCTGCCATGTGCCAATGCAGGCACCCTTGCACTATGGTGTAAGTGTGGCTACATTGCAGGGATTATTGTTTTTGTGCAGGAACACCTTCCTGCACAAAAACAAACACAAGAGGTGTTTCCTTCTTTCTATGTGTACTGCAGGGCGCAGACATAGAAAAAGAAAAAATGAGGAGAAATACAGGTATTTCTCCTCGTTGTGCCTCCCTATACAACTCCCCTGGGCTATTGGCGCATTTGCAGGTTTACAAAACCTTGTAAATCTGGGAATGCGTCAAAATCCATTGGCGTTGTGAGGGAACACCCATGGAATGCCTCTTTGACGCAAATTAAGACAAAGCAGCGACTTCTGCTGTGTTGCCTTACTCCATATCTTCAAGTCCATGAAAAGTGAAACATTTTCAAAAAGCCCATTGGTCTGGGGTGGTATGGTGTAGAGAACTTATAGGTTACCCCAAATGTTTTCCAAAATAGTTTATTTAGGAACAAAGAGGCTCATTTACAAGCCCCCTGGCCACTGTAGTGTCATTATATTTTTACACAATGACAGCGCAGAACAGTCCCCCACCTGCGCCATGTTTACAAACTGGCGCAATCGTATTATTGCGCCAGTTTGTAAACCCTAGCTCCTCATTATACATGTGCCAGGTATTATGTAGGCAAAGGAGGCAAACCTCCGCTAGGAGGCCCACAGGAATGGCGCAGTGAAATCCACAAGATTTAATTGTGTCATTCCAGTGTCATTTTAAACGCTTGCTCAGGGCAGGCATTAAAGTGACACAAGGCTGTTTGCAATGGACCTCCCAAGCTTTGCTGGACTAGCATCAAAATATTTGATGCTAGTCCAGCAAAGTGCCACAACTGCATCAGAAATGTTGACGCAGCTGTGCTAAGGAGCGCCATGGTGCCATGTATTTCACATACAGCGCTACCATGGTGCTGTTAGGGGGCACAGGGTGGCGCGAGCAAACTTGCACATTGTGATCACTGCACCAGTTTGTTCTAAGTGAGGCCCATAATGTCTTAAAACACATATAATAAATACAATAATTGAACCAGCAAATGTATCAGATAAAGCAATTAGTAAACCAATCCATATTCATATATACATATTAAAATCACTGTACAGAATTATTCAAGCCCAAGTTAATTTATAGGTTGTCCAAGAGAACGTTTTCTGAAAATCCAGGAAGAATATAAGAATATAGCTAAAGAAAATACAATCTTATCACTTATCACTACTTTAAAAATACGTAATGTTACAAGGTAGTGATTAAGCTGCAAAGATCTGCACACTGGAATTGTCTACCATTTTCTTATGTTAACATATCCTTTGCAAAAAACGCAGGAAATTATCTTACATTTTAGCACATAAAATGCACACTGGACAAAGGTTAGATCCAGAGTCTTCACAGATCACTTATATATAATATTATTAAGAGGGAGTACCCCAGGATGAAAATGGATGAACAGATGTTTAGCAAAAGGCGGTCTCATCTTGTCCATATAATATTCAAACCTTAGAATCCATTTTTGGTCTAAAAATTGATCCATAGGTCCATTTGACATAGCCTGCGTTATGCATCTTTTGCGTCCCAGAAATTTTTTAATTCCAATTTTACAAAAAAACACCCTTTTACAAAGGCTAACAAAGGGTTTATGACTGAAATATCCAAAGCCCCAGTTGTTTTTTTAACATGTTCTCAATGGCTCAAGTTATGGAGTAGACCATATACAAACCCACTACATAAGCAGTCCCAGAGCAATGATGTCACCAAACCTATTCAGCCCTGATCTAAAAACAAAGGAATCATGGGAGTACACAGTGAAAGACTAAAACAACATCTGAAAAGACTGTGTTAAGTCAATGACATAGAAGAGGTGCTACTGTATCCCCATACCTCAGCTCCATAAATTGGTGATCTAAGACATTGGCCATATTATGGGGGTCATTACAACCCTTGCGATTAGTGATAAAGTGGCAGTAAATACCTTCAAGTTATGACCATGGCTGAAGCAGCTCAGACAGACAGCCACTTTAACACACTGACTGCCAGGGTGGAATCAACAGGTAACCGCCCACAGCCAGGCGGAAGACAATGTTCCGCCCACCATATTATGAGAGTCCAATCCGCCACCTTTTCAGGGGCGGTACCAACAACATCAAAATCCTGGCGGAAACACTGCACAGAAGGGAAACGACTCACCTGTGGAGACTCAGGGAACAACCACGTCGCCATGGAGCCCGAGCTGCATGTCTTCCCCTTGCTCTTCTACGTGCTGCTCCACTATGAACACCAACGACGGCGAAGACGACAACGGTGAGTACAGCCGCCTAGCACACAGGGGAGGGAGGGAGGAAAAAGAGAGGGACACACACAAGCAACACACACACCCCCAACACCACACACACCAGCAGATGCAGCAACATCACATACTGACCCCATACCCCTCAGGAATAATGCTAGGACAACTACAATAGAGTAAAAAGAGTACAATATGATAAAATTGTAGCAATGTGTGCATCCAAATCAAATAGTATATACTTATTTACAAATGAAGGGACACTGCCCAGTCCTCAATGTTCGTGGGCCACAGGGCCACATTACAAAGTCCAAGGCCCCACTTCACTCGTGCAACAACACGGAGAGAACACTGCAGAGGCATCAGTTAGAAAATGGGCAGGCACCTCAGGGGGACGGGGAACGGATGGGGCACCTCAGCCTGAAGATGGTACAATGTCACTGGTCCTGGAGGAGGCAACAGGCCCATTGCTTTGTCCTGGGGAGTGCAAGGCCACAGTCTCTCAAGTGGGTGACTTGCCCACTGGCTCTGGAGGGGGCACCATGCCCATTGCGTGGCCCTGGGGAGTGCAAGGCCACAGTCTCTCAAGCGGATGGCTTCTCCACTGGTGTTGGAGGGAGCATTGTGCCCAGTGAGCTTCATCCTGGAGAGGATGGGGTGAGTGGATGGCTTCTCAACTGGTTCTGGGGGGGCATTGTGCCCAGTGATCTTCATCCTGGAGAGGATGGGGTGAGTGGATGGCTTCTCCACTGGTTTTGGAAGGGGCATCGTGCCCAGTGATCTCCATCCTGGAGATGATGGGGTGAGTGGATAGCTTCTCCACTGGTTCTGGAGGGGGCATCGTGCCCTGTGATGCAGATCTTAGAGAGTGCAAGGTCACAGCCTCTCAGCTGGGTGTCATACCCACAGGACTTGCAGGGGCCAGGCCGCACAATAGCCCATGGATGCAGGACTACACACTGTCCACCGGCGGTGAAGGCTGTTCAGTGGTGGCAGTGTTGGTGCTGTTGCTGCTGGTGGTAGTGGTGGAGGGAGGCTCCAGCCCATCCCCTACAGCCTCGGACGGCTGCCCACTGGTGCTGCTGGTGGTGGTGGCAGTGCTGCTGGTGGAGCTGGTGGTGGTGGTAGGGGGAGGCTCCAGCCCATCCCCTGCAGCCTCGGGTGGCTACCCACTGGTGCTGGTGGTGGTGCTCGTGGTGAGGGAGGCTCCAGCCCATCCCCTGCAGCCTCGGACAGCTGCCCACTGCTGCTGCTTCTGCTGGTGGTGCTGCTGCTGGCGGTGCTGGTGGCAAAGCTGGTGGTGGTGGTGGGGGGAGGCTCCAGCACATCCCCTGCAGCCTCGATTGGCTGCACTCTGGTGCTGGTGGTAGTGCTGGTGGTGGGGGGAGACTCCAGCCCATCCCCTGGTGCCTCAGACGGCTTCCCGCTGGTGGTGGTGCTGGTGGCGGTGCTGCTGGCGGAGCTGATGGTGGTGGAGGGGAGGCTCCAGCCCAACCCATGGAGCCTCGGGCGGCTGCACCACCATGGTTGGTGGTGGGGTCTCCGACTGAGTCCCAGCACCAGGCTCCTTGTCCTCACTGCCTGCTAGTGCACGCCCCTTGCCTTTCCTGCCAGCAACTGGGGCTGGCTCCTTGCCCATCCTTCCTGCATCACCTGGGGCTGGCTTCTTGCCCTTCCTTCCTGCAGCACTTGGAGCTGGCTCCTTGCCCTTCCTTCCTGCAGCACTTGGGGCTGGCTCCATGCCCCTCCTTCCTGCAGGACTTGGGGCAGGCACCCTTTCCGTCTGGCTGGCTGGTGGCCTGGATCCTTTCCCACCAGGAGTTACTGGGAACACTACTGTGCCCGTGGACTGGGTCATTGAGGTGCTTGCCTGGGTTTTGACCACCCTGGCCTGACGTGAAGGACGGGGTGGTAGGGAAGAGGTCAATGGTGGATAGGAAAAGCTTCTTAGGGACATTGGGGCGGAAAGAGGGAGATGGTTTGGGAGAGGAGGTGTCAGTCTGCTGTGTGTGGGTCCAGAAGTAGAAGCCTACTAGCTAGGTTGGAGGAATTTCACATCAGAACCCTGCCCAACATGGGACCTACTCTACAATGTCAGGACTGGCCTAGGGGCACCCAAAGGCCCACATCCCCCACCCGGATACCACCCCACCAGGCGTAAGTAGTAAGGAAATGCACTGTACCCACCCCCTTGTTGCTGCTGTTATGCTCCCAAGCGCCCGTCTGGCTCCGGATAGACCACGGCTAGTATGTGGGCCATCGGGGGGGTCAGGGTTCGACGGGCACCCCTTCCTCTTTGGGAGGCCATCCCCAGCTGGGCCTCTTCCGTCTTCCAGGCCCAGCGTCTCAGGTCCTCCCACCGTTACTGTTTTGAGTGCTCCGCCTGCTGTAGACCCCCAGCGTCCGCACATCCTTGAGGATGGCATGCCATATACCCTTCTTTTGATGGGTGCTGACCTGCAGAGAAAATATACACAGGGAAAGGTATTAGTCCGACCGTCCTGCCTGTTACACTCATGGCCCACCATGCCCCTTCCCATCCCCATTAGCACAGACATGGCCCAGCATACATGCTTCACCCTGCCCATGACCCATTCCCAGCCCCCCTACACGAGGCATTCACATACAGCACTCCATGCTTTCATGCCCGATGCATCGTAATCATAGTGTACTAACCTGTTGGTCTGGAGGCCCATACAGCAGTCGTTACTGGGGTAGAACCCCATCCACCAGTCGCTCCAACTCCGCTGAGGGGAATGCAGGGGCCCTTTCCCCAGTCACAAGTGCCATGGTAGGTTCCAGACACAGGTCACAGCAGCACATGCAGTGTAGGTCCTCTCCTGTAGAAGGGCACATAGCAAGTGCGTGAACAGATAGAAAATGCCGGTCCTGTCTGCGGCGGTGCGTACCGTCACCGGTGGCGTACATCACCATTGGCCACTGTAACCCATGGGCCCCTATGATAACCAATGAGTAGTTGTACGGCGGTTCTCGACCACCTCCCGCAATGGCGCACAATGTCAGCGGAATTACCTCCATACTGGACAGGTGGACGCCATTTAAGGGTGGGGGGGGGACAGGCCATGGATCCTAACTGCGTCACAGTTCACTAGTCTGGACATATGCCACCAAAATATCGCACAATACGCATTGAACTGTAGTGGTTACAATGTACAGAAAATTACCAGCTGCTCACTCATTTACCCCATAGATTTCAACCGCTGCAGATGAATAGGAGATGGAGACACCCCTCCGTGTACAGACCTCTGGTGGACTTAGCAACAATGGAGGACAGGCACATTATCCTCACCTATAGACTGGACAAGGCCACAATCACAGAGCTGTGTGCCCAATTGGAGCCTGACCTAATATCTGCTATCCGTCCCCCTACTGGGATCCCCCCTCTTGTGCAAGTCCTATCTGTGCTCCATTACTTGGCAACTGGTTCTTTCCTAGTGACAGTGGGCTTGGCAGCAGGAATGTCACAGCCAATGTTCTCAGACGTCCTGACCAGAGTGTTGTCTGCCCTAATTAAACACATGTGCAGCTACATCGTTTTCCCCCAGGTGGAGGATTTGGCCACAGTGAAAATGCAAAATGATCAGGTCTTCAAAAATTGTAAAAGTTATCACTCGATGAATGTGCAGATGGTGTGTTTGGCGGACCAGTACATCTCCCATGTCAATGCTAAGTATCCAGGCTTGGTGCATGATGCTTTTATCCTGAGGAATAGCAGCATCCCAAATGTAATGGGCCAACTCCAGAGGCACAGGGTGTGGCTAATAGGTAAGCCTTGGTTCCCACCCAGTGGATGTTGGTGTATGGGTATGTTGTGGACCATAAGGGTTAGTGTGTGGCTAACAGTTTTCCCTCGATATTTGCAGGTGACTCTGGTCACCCCATCCTCTCATGGCTACTGACCCTTGTGAGGACAAGGGCAGAGGAACGTTACAATGAGGTACATGGGCCAACAAGAAGGATAATAGAAAGGGCCTTCGGCCTCATGAAGGCCAGGTTGCGTTGCCTCCATCTAACAGGTGGATTCCTGTGCTACTCACCCAAGAAGGTCTGCCAGATCATCGTGGCTTGCTGTATGATGCACAACCTTGCGTTTCGATGCCATGTGCCTTTTCTGCAGTAGGAGGATGCTGGAGATGGCCGTGTGGCAGCAGTGGACCCTGTGGACAGCAAAGATGAGGAGGCAGAGGATGAGGATGAGAACAATAGAAGTGAAGTTATTCGTCAATACTTCCAATGACCACAGGTAAGACAGTGTTATTTCACATTTCATTGAATGTCTGATGTGTGACATTGTCACTGGCAGGCTGTGAATTCCTGCTTCTATGCCCACTCACTGTACCCACTGGCATCTCTTTTTGCAGATGTTGGTGCCTCACTATTGCTCCTGGTGTGTTCAGTGCAGCCAACTACAGGTCTTTCCTGTGTAAACATTACTGTACATTTGAATGCAATGTTTGAACCTGGTTAAACAAATGCATTTTTAAATCCTTTGACATACTCCATGCTTGTATTTTTCCGAAATCTGTTTATTTCAGTGCTCTGACGACACGGGGAAGTGCAATGGGCTGGGGTGATGATGGAGGAAAGTCCAGGTTAGAGTCCAGTCTATTTGCAGCTAGGTTCAGTGTCCAAGGGGGCATGGGAAGGGGAGCAATGGCAGTTCAAGGTGGACAGGGTGACTGAGTGGGGCACAAGGGTAACAACCAGGAGAGTCTAAGGGCCAGATGTAGGAAGCAGTTTGCATGTCGCAAAACAGCGAATTTTGCTGTTTGCAACGTGCAAAATGCACTTTGCAATGCACAAAACCCGTTTTGCGATTCGGTAACCCAGTTACCGAATCGCAAAACGTGTTTGCGATTCGTAATTAGGAAGGGGTGTCCCCATCCTAATTGCAAGTCGCAGTACAAAAGCAGGATTGCTTTGTGACCACAAACGTGGTTGCAAACTAATCGCAGTTTGCAACCTTTTGAAATGGGTGCTAACCCATTCGCAAATTGTGAATGGCACTGCAAACGTTTCATTTTTCGTTTTTGTAATGCATCTCGTTTTCCTTTAATTTAGGGAAAACAGGCTGCATTACTGTAGGAGGCTGGCCTGGCTTGTAGTGGGTACCAGAGGTACTTACACCTTGTGCCAGGTCCAGCTATCCCTTATTAGTGTAGAAGAGGTGTTTCTAGCAGCTTAGACTGATAGAAGGTAGATATGGCAAAGCAGCTTAGGCTGAACTAGGAGACATGTAAAGCTCCTACTATACCACTGGTGTCATATGCACAATATCATAAGAAAACACAATACACAGAAGTACTAAAAGTAAAGGTACTTTATTTTTCTGACAATATGCCAAAAGTATCTCAGTGAGGACCCTCAGTATGAGGATAAGTTATATACACAAGATATATGTACACAAACAAAAATATGCAGGTAATAGCAAAAGTAAGTAATGCAAGCAATGTAAAATTACAATAGATTGCAAAAGGAGCACATAGGGATAGGGGCAACACAAATCATATACTCCAAAAGTGGAATGCGAAACACGAATGGACCCCAAACCTATGTGAGCTTGTAGAGGGTCACTGGGACTGTAAGAAAACAGTGAGGGTTAGAAAAATAGCCCACCCCAAGACCCTGAAAGGTAGGTGTAAAGTGCACCTACTACCCCCAGAGAGCACAGAAGTCGTGGTAGGGGGATTCTGCAGGAAGAACAAACACCAGCAATGCAGCAACAGTGGATTTCCGGACCTGAGTACCTGTAAGACAAGGGGACCAAGTCCAATAGTCGCGACAGTGTCGAGAGTGGGCAGGAGCTCAGGAAATGCCAGCTGAGGGTGCAAGGAAGCTGCCACCTGTTGGAAGAAGCTTGCAGTTCTACAAGAAAAAAGAGGACTAGGACCTTCCCCTTAGGAGGATAGATGTCCCACATCGTGAAGAAGCTTGCAGAGGTGTTCCCACGCAGAAAGACCACAAACAAGCCTTGCTAGCTGCAAGGGTTGCAGTTAGGGTTTTTGGGTGCTGCTGTGGCCCAGGAGGGACCAGGATGTCGCCACTTGGACGAGGAGACAGAGGGGGCACCCAGCAACGTAGGGAGCCCTCACAGAAGCAGGCCATACCTGCAGAAGTACCTGAACAGGCACTTAGAAGAAAAGTGAACCGGAGTCCATCTGAAGTCACAAAAGGGAGTCCCACGAAGCCGGAGGACAACTCAGAAGGTTGTGCACTGCAGGTTAGAGTGTTGGGGACCCAGGCTTGGCTGTGCATGAAGGAAATCCTGGAAGAGTGCACAGGAGCTGGAGCAGCTGCAAATCACGCTGTACCCAGCAATGCAGTCTAGAGTGGGGAGGCAAGGACTTACCTCCACCAAACTTGGACTAAAGAGTCACTGGACTGTGGGAGTCAGTTGGACAGAGTTGCTGAGTTCCAGGGACCACGCTCGTCATGCTGAGAGGAGACCCAGAGGACCGATGATGCAGTCTTTTGTTGCCTGCGGTTGCAGGGGGAAGATTCCGTCGACCCACGGGAGATTTCTTCAGTGGTCCTGGTGCAGAGAGGAGTCAGGCTACCCCCAGAGCATGCACCATCTGGAAACAGTCGAGAAAGCCGGCAGGATGAAGCGATACAAGGTTGCTAGTAGTCATCTTGCTACTTTGTTGCAGTTTTGCAGGCATCCTGAGCAGTCAGCGGTCGATCCTTTGGCAGAAGGTGAAGAGGGAGATGCAGAGGAACTCTGATGAGCTCTTGCATACGTTATCTGGTGAGATCCCCAAAGCGGAGACCCTAAATAGCCAGAAAAGGAGATTGATTTGGCTACCTATGAAGGAGGATTGGCTACCAAGAGAGGTAAGAGCCTATCAGAAGGAGCCTCTGACATCACCTGCTGGCACTGGCCACTCAGAGCAGTCCAGTGTGCCACAAACACCTCTGTTTTCCAAGATGGCAGAGGTCTGGGACACACTGGAGGAGCTCTGGGCACCTCCCCTGGGAGGTGCAGGTCAGCGAAGTGGTCACTCCCCTTTCCTTTGTCCAGTTTCACGCCAGAGCAGGGCTGGGGGATCCCTGAACCGGTGTAGACTGGCTTATGCAGAGAGGGGCACCATCTGTGCCCATCAAAGCATTTCCAGAGGCTGGGGGAGGCTACTCCTCCCCAGCCTTCACACCTATTTCCAAAGGGAGAGGGTGTTACACCCTCTCTCAGAGGAAGTCCTTCGTTCTGCCTTCCTGGGCCAGGGCTGCCTGGACCCCAGGAGGGCAGAAACCTGTCTGAGGGGTTGGCAGCAGCAGCAGCTGCAGTGGAGACCCCGGAAAGGCAGTTTGGCAGTACCCGGGTTCTGTGCTAGATACCCGGGGGATCATGGCATTGGGGTGACAATTCCATGATCTTATACATGTTACATGGCCATGTTCGGAGTTACCATTGTGACGCTGTGCATAGGTAGTGACCTATGTACAGTGCACACGTGTAATTGTGTCCCCGCACTCACAAAGTCCAGGGAATTTGCCCTGAACAATGTGCGGGCACCTTGGCTAGTGCCAAGGTGCCCACACACTAAGTAACTTTGCACCCAACCTTCACTAGGTGAAGGTTAGACATATAGGTGACTTATAAGTTACTTAAGTGCAGTGGTAAAAAGGCTGTGAAATAACATGGAGGTTATTTCACGCAGGCTGCACTGGCAGGCCTGTGTAAGAATTGTCAGAGCTCCCTGTGGGTGGCAAAAGAAATGCTGCAGCCCATAGGGATCTCCTGGAACCCCAATACCCTGGGTACCTCAGTACCATATACTAGGGAATTAGATGGGTGTACCAGTATGCCAATGTGAATTGGTAAATTTAGTCACTAGCCCGTTAGTGACAAATTTGGGAAGCAGAGAGAGCATAACCACTGAGGTTATGGTTAGCAGAGCCTCAGTGAGACAGTTAGGCATCAGACAGGGAACACATACAGGGCACATACTTATGAGCACTGGGGCCCTCTCTGGCAGGGTTCCATTGACATATAGGCTAAAACAACATATATACAGTGAAATATGGGGGTAACATGCCAGGCAAGATGGTACTTTCCTACAATTCCGAAACAAAACCTGCTTCATTAAAAAGCAGTCACAGACATGGTGGTCTGCTGTCCGCAGCAGGCCAACATCCCTGTGAATGCCGCCACTGGCAAGGGGGTCGCAAATTGCGGCCAACCTCATGAATATTCATGAGGTGGGCCTTTGTGACCCCCCTTGCGAGTCGCAGATGGTGTCAGGGATGCCATCCAACATTCCGAATTGCGACGTGCAAATTGCGAGTCACTCTGACTCGCAATTTGAGGGTCGCAATTCAGAATATTGCTACATCTGGCCCTTAGTTCCTAGCGGGAGTCTTGGCAATAGTCTCTGGCTTCTACCTGGATGACATGGAACGTTTGCAGGTTGGTTCTCCTTCTGCAGGGGGAGGGGTGCTGGTGGCCTGTTGGTCCTGTGGCGGGGCCTCCTGTTCACTAATGGCAGTAGAGCTGGAGGGCTGTTCAGTAGTCTGGCTAGTGTCAGGGGCCCGCTGTTGTGCCACTGCCTCCCTCATACTGTTGGCCATGTCTGCCAGCACCCCTGCAATGGAGACCAGGGTGGTGTTAATGGCCTTCAAGTCTTCCCTGATCCCCAGGTACTGTCCCTCCTGCAGCCGCATGTTCTCCTCCATCTTTTCCAGGATCTGGCCCAGCGTATGTGATAGCATGCAGGTAGGGGGGTGATCCTAGTATAGAGTTGACTTACCAGTGTCCAGTCCTCCTGCTACTCCTGCCAGGCCCTCAAGATGCATGATTGCCAAGACTTGCTCCTCCCATGTTATTAGTTGTGGGGGAGGAGGTAGGGGTCCACCGCCAGTCCTCTGTACAGCGATTTGGTGTCTTGCTGCAATGGAACATACCTTCCCCCGTAGGTTGTTCAACCTCTTCATGATGTCATCCCTAGTTCTGGGGTGCTGTCCCATGGCATTGATCCTGTCCACGATCCTCCGCCATAGCTCCCTCTTCCTAGCAATGGATATCTGCTGCACCTGTGATCCAAGTAGCTGTGGCTCTACCCTGATGATTTCCTCCACCATGACCCTTAGCTCCTCCTCAGAGAATCTGGGGTGTCGTTGTAGTGCCATGGGTGTAGTGTTACTGGTGTGGGTGAGGATGTGTAAGGTGATGTGTTGGGTGGGTGATGTAAGGTGCGTGGGTGGTGTATAGGTGATGGTGGTATGTGGCTCTGGTTGTGTGAGTGCTCTTGCTGTCTCTCTCTGCTGGCAATTATTTGTAGTCGTAAGGGGTTGTGGGTAGTGTGGGTGTGTGTTTTATAGTGGTGTGGGTGTGTGGTGTGTGCATGTGTGTCAGGTGTGTGTAGTTTGAATTGTCCAATGTGGCGTTGTTTTGTATGTGTGGGTGTATTTTGAGCCCAGCGGTATGTACCGCCAATGGTTTACCACCATTGAATGTCCACCGTGGTGATTCGTGGGTCATAATGTTGTGGGCGTAGTTCTGGTGGTGTAACGGTGTGGGTTTGGATACCGCAAGTTTATCACTGACCTTTGGGCTGGCGGATTTGTGTGTGTGGCTGAATAGTGTCGGATTGGTGTGTCTGTCATAATATGGTTAGCAGATATCTGCTGCTGCTGTGGTATGTTGGCGGCAGTCCGCATGGTGGTAAGTGGAATAAACACTTTTAATAATGCAGAACCTTATGCTTCAAAGACAAAGAGCTTCTGGGAACTTGCTGAGCCCAGCTCAATAGTGTGACACAGTCTAACACACAGATAGTAAAAATCCTTGACTCTGTATAAGGCCTTCCTATTTGGCATAAAATCACCTATTAATTTCCTAGGCGGATTAAAAAACGTGAACTTTGTTTTTGAGGTATATATTTCAAGACCACACTTAGTGCAGAAACGTAGAAATTCTGCCATCATAGATTTTTGACCTATAAGGGTTCTAGGTATAAGGGGAGTGTCATACGCATACATTAAGGCAGGTATTTTACAGTGACATGTGGTATTAAATGAAATGCAGCCCTAAGATTATAAAACGTAACATGTAAATGTTCTCTTCTAAGAGACACATATTTCCAATTCATTGTGGCCAAACGAAACACTTGATCAGGATTTCTCGCATGCAATCTAAACCTCGCTTGCAGATTAGCGATCAGTTTGCTTTTCCTCAAGTCACTCTTATAGTTTGTCCTATAGCTGCCTACAAAAAACATTCTGAAGTTTGTCCAAGTGGGTTAAAGGCTGGTAGTTGGCAGCACAATCCATCCTTCTCTTTTGGTGTATTGGAATAATTTCCACACACATCCAAGGCTCTGGAATAACCCCTCCAATCACAATAAAGTTTGGGACAATATTAACATAAAGGGCTCAAATCTTAGGATCTGATCTATAGAGGTTACACTGGATATTGTCAGGTCCCAGCACTTTCCTTTGCAGCAGACTCTGGATTGCTGACAGTGTGTCACTCAATATAAAAACAAGCAATGGTGTTGTCGTATGGTTCTTACTACAGTAATAGGACTGTGTATTAGGACAACAGAACTTTTGGAATGTAGGAAACTAACTGTTTGCTCAATTCCTGGCTAGCTCACAGAGCCTTACCTGAGCCCAGGAACCAACCAACCAACCAGGGTGGAGGTGATTACGGCAACCTAAATATGACATTCTGACTCCTCAGGGAAGCCGCTTTCACTCTTTTGTTGCATCACTCATGCATACCCAAGCAAAACACAAAATAGATGCGTGATAAGTTTTCAATACCTTTATTGAAACACTAGCAATCTGGCATAAAGTGAATGTGCAGCCATAATTAGGCAGACAAAACAAAGCAAAGTAATCCGCATTATAAACATGGCAAAGAAATTGAATGATCCAACCATGATGAGTGAGGTTCTTGATGTTCTAGAGGTTCCTACCTGACCATAAGAATATACTGATAGCATAACCGGTGTACCCTTCTGCCTGGCTTGAACTAAAGTATTAGCAAAAACCACACACCTGAAAACAGTGTCAGGAGTTGGCCTGCTATGTAGGTGGCAGTCATCTCAGGAAGCTGGTAGGTTAGCACCAGAAGAGCTGCATGTCGAACACAGCATTCCTCCTGGGATGGTTTTGGCTGGAATGCCCTGTGCCCCTTCTGGGCCAGTGCACCATTGATGTAATGGAGACATAGCTCGGATGTAATGGCGTATCTAGATGTTAGCAGCTGTCTCCTGAATGGGCAACACAAGAACTAGGATATCGTGTACAATGTTCTTAGCCTTGAACAGAAAGTACTGATTACATGTCATGCAAAGGCTAACTAAATACTGTTCTTCGCTGCCTTTCACCACATTAAAGACGGATTGATTATGCTTATGGGATCTTTTTTTCTTTTTTCTATAATGTTTCTTTATCCATTATGTATTGTTGGATTGTGTATTTCTAAAAATGTAATGGTTAGTTTATTGTTATAGTGTGCCTAGGTCCTGTCTTATACAAATTTTGTTATAGCTGTGTTTTCACAGTTTTTGGAGGAAGGGAAGAATCCTCTAGGGCCGGGAGCACCTAAATTTATACTATAGGGGACAGTTGGGAGCGCTTTCTTTTCCCCTTAAACTGTTCTTCCCATTCTGTTGATTGTTTTTGATTAGGGGAAGCAGCTCCTTACACCTTAACTTATAATAAAAAATTTTTTACAAAAATTTGTTTACACATATATGACAAATATGGATCGTATGAAACTAGCAGCCAATATATTTGGAGAACCTGGATCTACTAACACTACTCTTATGTCAAATGCTGCGTGTGGTACATCTAAAGAAATAGGATTAAGGGCAAAATTTATCAAATTAGAGAGATTAAAAAAGCAGGAGGTATCTAAATGGTGGGATGGGGCTACGCTCAAACACTATATCAAGCTTAATAGAATACCCAGGGGTTTGAGGTCTCATTTATTTCCCACATTTGATGACTTAGATTCAGATCTTTTGGACAGTTGGGAACAAGAGTTAATTTCCAGTTCGATGAGACTCATGAATATTCTAATTGAGAACTCGGAAAGGAAAGTGAACCTACTACAGAGAGATATTGAATGCTTAGAAACTGAGATTAAGGCTATGAATTTGGAAGAGGCAACCTCTAAAAACTATGCGATTTTAAATGAAATTGTGAACCAACATCAGTTGGAGGTCACGAGGAGAAAATCCCGGAAATTGAAGCGGGATGAGCTTGACTACAGTAGAGGGAGAGTCTTTACATTCTCTCGGAGATATGATCATTTAATTCATAATATACAGAGTCAACAGTCCCAACGTATAAGTGCTCAGTCATCACTTAACAGTATTTCAGCTACCAGCAGCGAATCCAGTGATGTGTCTAGTGTCTCAGATCAGAATATATCAAGTGAACAGGGACCATCATCTTTTTTAGCCGAAGTACAAAGAATCAGACAAGGACAGAGAGAAGTAAACAGACGTATAGAAGACCCCGGAAAACAAGGAGAAGTAAGAGAGGAGGGACTCAAAGAAACAAGAGTAGGGGTCCAAACCAGATCATGGAACAGGCGCAAATGAATAATATGGAGAAGAAGACAATTAGCATTGTCAACCTATCGGACGTAGAATTATCTGAACAGGCCAATGCATTACTCACTAAGGGGCTTGGTTTTTGCCCATTTAGTTCAGGGGATTTTCAAAGGACTAAAATAGACTTTTTCAAATATGTGAGGAGACTTAAACTTAGGAAACATTTTGGTATGTCTAGTAGCACTTCTAACAGGGATATCCTCTCTTTGTGTACTAAAGATTATTACCCTCTTTCCATTCGGGACATACAGGATACAGCTGTACTGCTCTCTATTACAGACTTCGAACAGGATCCATCTATAGTGTCCAATATTTTGGATGACTTGGATATAATGCCTGATACTGTGGCAAGTGGTTTGAAATCCAAATCTAGATGGATGCCTGTCCTTAGTGGTGGTAATTGTGTGGATACTTTTTTCAAACTAGTGTGGCAGGACCTTCTTATAGCGGAAAACAAAAACAAGTTTTACTATTACAATTGTCATAACAATTTGTCGGCTGGTGAACTTGAATGTCTTAAAAGTTTACGCACCAATAAGGACATTATTATTAGGGAGGCCGATAAGGGCGGTAATATTGTGGTTATGAATATTGCAGATTACGAATCTGAAATCATTAGACAGCTTAGTGATTGCGAATGCTATGAGCAGATTGAGAATAACCCTATACCTGCTCTCTCCAATAAAATTAACAACTATTTGAAACTTTGTTTTGATCAAAAATTGCTTAAGGAGGATGAATATATGTATTTACGGGTTTTCAGACCCAGATATCCCTGTATTTACACGCTGCCTAAAATTCATAAAGACTCTCGCTCGCCTCCTGGCAGACCTATTGTATCTGGAATGGGTGGCCCGACTGAAAAACTATCAGAGTATGTAGACATTTTTCTACAGTCTTTTGTCATCAATCTTCCTTCCTATATAAAGGATACCAAACACATCTTAGGTATACTTGGTGATATTACCTGGGAACAGGGCATGAAGTTAGTAACTCTGGATGTGACTTCACTGTACACCAGTATTAAGCACGATTTGGGTATGATAGCGATACGTCATTTTTTACATAATCAATCAGCTAGTCTATACCAACACACTTCAATGATTTTAGATATGATTAGGTTGATTCTGGACAACAATTTTTTTCTCTTTAAGAATAAATGGTTTCGACAAAAAAGAGGTGTTGCAATGGGATCCCGCTTTTCACCATCTTATGCAAATCTGTTTATGGGTTACCTCGAACAGAAATGGATATGGGGGCCTGAAGCAAGGACCTGGAACTCTAGTATTCTTTTTTGGGGTCGATATATAGATGACTGTCTTATGATATGGACGGGGGACCTCATCCTATTGAATGAGTTTGTCAATTTCCTTAACTCGAACCAATTTAACATAAAGTTCACATGGGATTATAGTGAAACTTGTATATCCTTTTTGGATGTTGAACTTTTCATCCGCAACAACAAGATTGAAAGTCGTTTGTTTAGAAAAAGTACAGCCTGCAATTCCATACTGCACGCCAGTAGTGCACATCCGAAACACCAAATCCATTCCATTCCCTATGGTGAAATGGTACGTGCCAGAAGGAATTGCAGTATTGATAATGATTTTATTAATACCATTCAAGATATGTCTTCTAGATTTGAGCTTCGGGGTTACCCTACAGATACTGTGACCAAAGCACGTAATAGAGTAGGTCGTTTGTCCCGGACTGACACTTTGAGAAATAGGGATAAAGCATCTGATAACAAAATAAGATGTATAGTCGATTATACCCCGGCATCATCAGCCCTGCGTAACAGTATGAAGAAATATTGGCATATATTACGGGCTGATACTACTCTGAAGGGTTCACTATCTGAATCACCAATGTTTACTTACCGTAGGGGCAGAACCCTCAAAAATATTTTGTGTCCGAGCTATCCTACACAATTGCAACAAGAGAATTGGCTCTCAATCCATAGTAAGGGTTTCTTTAAGTGTGGTCGATGTGGTATGTGCAGGTTGAGCAGATCGGGGATCTCATCGTTTGAAAACATGTCGGGTGAGAAATTTCATATTAACACCCACATAACATGTGATAGCTGTTTCGTGATTTATATGATTATTTGTAAATGTGGTCTATACTATATTGGTAGTACAATTAGACCCTTGAAAGTGAGAATTAGTGAGCATTATAGGGCTTTGAAACACCTTGATGAACGCTATCCTATTGTTACACATATGAGTCAATGTTCTAGGCAGACTAAAGTACAGAACTTTGAATTCTTTGGTTTTGATTTGGTACATGCTAACTCTCGTGGTGGAAATAGAGAGTTACAATTAAGAAAGAGGGAATGCCTATGGATTCTTAAACTTAGAGCGGTGGAAACAGGACTCAATTCGAACTACGAAATGGAATATTTCTTGGATTAGTTATCCAATCCAATACATAAACTGTTGTGTTGTATTACTGCTAATTATTGAACCATGGAATATGGGTTATATTTTCAAATATTTGTAGTATATAGTTATACATATTTATGATATCGTGTATTCCATTTACATTTATATAAGATGCTATTCCCAACTTGTCTTTGTTATAAACTGTATTATTTTCTTTATTATGTCTATTGGATTGTAATACCTCGCATCCTGAAATGGGAGGTGGTCACCATGACGCGAACGTGCGTTTGACTGCAGGGTGATGGATACAGCCTTTCTGATTAGTTATATTTTGTTAATATAAAATTGTGTATTTCAATTATTGTTACTTTTTGTGTAAATTGCATGGTTAATTGCTGTTTGTTTATAGTTTTTTACATTAATTAGCATTTTCATTGTGTTGTTTATGGACAATATGTCGTCTATTGTCATTGTGGTAACGTATTATACATATTTGTCAATATATATCGTCTCACTCTAAGATGGCGCCCGTGCTCTGCCGTAGGTTAGCAGTAGTGCTGATCTGTGGACGCGCTGTAATTCACATGCGCGTACCAGCTTGCTTTAATAGCGTTTACCAATGGCGGCAGCGGTAAACGCTTATCGGGCAAACGCGGGACCGAATTTTCGGACTCCTGCTCTTTGGAAAACTTATGTGGGTGAGTTCGAGAGGGGCATTATTATTTTAATTAAGCCCCGTTTTGTCTGTTAGTGATGGTGACTTGAGTCCTATGTTTGATTATTTCAGGTTCATTTTAGGTTTTTGATTGGATTTGCGAGCCTTATGTTTTGATGATTGTAGTTTGCGACGTACGGGTAGGTTATTTGAATATTTTGCACTTTGGGTTTTGGTGGTGCACATATAATCTTATTTTGTTTTTTGTTTTTTATTTTGATTAACTTCTTATATGGTAAGTTTGATATTAATTATATCCTTTTTGCACAACAGTGTTCCTCTAAACGCCTATTGGTTGGTGTATTTGAATCAATTTTGAATGTCAGCGAGGTATGTTATCTTGTATTGTTGACTTTAGGTGATGATATGGGGATACACACATTATTTGGTTGCTGGTGATAGTCACTTGTTAATATTGACAATTATCTATTGATATTCACCATTTTGCGGTCATTCGCGCTTTTTTGCGGTGTGGTTGATCATTTTCACCTTTCGGATGTGAGGTTTAATTATTTATTTGTACATATAAGGTATAATTAATTACTAAGTGGTGTTTATATAACTGCTATTGATATAAATTTTGACACCATTGAGTTTTGGGAGATACCTATTTTCAGTTGTCTGTACTATGTATATGGATGCTCTTTCTTATCATTATTTTGTTTTCAATGGTAAATGTTGCTTTTTGTTATGTTTTATAGCCTTGAAAAAGTCAAAGGGAGTATACTCCCCTCGACGAAACACGTGTTGGCTGTTCTTCGCTGCCTTTCACCACATTAAAGACGGATTGATTATGCTTATGGGATCTTTTTTTCTTTTTTCTATAATGTTTCTTTATCCATTATGTATTGTTGGATTGTGTATTTCTAAAAATGTAATGGTTAGTTTATTGTTATAGTGTGCCTAGGTCCTGTCTTATACAAATTTTGTTATAGCTGTGTTTTCACAGTTTTTGGAGGAAGGGAAGAATCCTCTAGGGCCGGGAGCACCTAAATTTATACTATAGGGGACAGTTGGGAGCGCTTTCTTTTCCCCTTAAACTGTTCTTCCCATTCTGTTGATAACTAAATAAGCAACTTGTACCACATATTCCTAGACGAACATCTTGCAAGAAATCTGTGTAAATGTCATTGCTATAAAGCAGTACAGCTAAAATGAATCAAATACAAAATAGAAAATGAAGCTAAACACAGGGGGAACCAACTCAGGTCCAAGAGGTCCCCACAACACCCTCCCCTTGTCAGTAAGAAAGACAGATTCTAAAAGAAATGTGATCTATAAAAAAAAAAAATATATCAAATGGCTCACAACAACAACCACGGCAAACCGGGGTGTGGCCTGGCCGTCTTGCAAGATGGCCGCCACTCTGTTAGTCTCTGCAGGGCAGGGACATAAATTCTGCATTAATCTGAGCATGACGGCCACCCGAAGTGCCATCTGGTGTGCCCGTGTGCCGGTATGGGCCGGTGCTTGCTTGCTTGAGGAGCCTGATCGGGAGCAGCCGGATGGCACTACTGGCAGGATGGGCCGGGAGGCACTGCCTTGCCTTACAGGCCGCCAGAGAGCGTGTTGGTGCAGCTGGGCCTCGGAACGGAGGACTGTGCACGGGCACTGCGCCTGAGGCCTTAGGAGCTGGACACAGACAACTCAGGTCAGAGACCGACGGGGAGGCCTTGGACGTGGACTACATGTGAGCCTGGCCTGCGGGGGTGGCCAACATCGGCCGGCCGGCTGAAGGCCACTGGGAGCCTGCCGGGGCCGTGCGGCCCTCCACGAGACCTAGGAGGAGGACTGCGTGGAGCAGGCTGCTCGTCTGTCGCAACTGTGGCTGTGAGATCTGGATGGAGCGTGCGAGTCTCCCCTGTTCACTAGCACTGTTTCAGGAGCTGCCCACGACAGTGGAGGTGGGCTTGGTAACCCTGGGACCTGCTGCAGGGTCACGCAGACGCAGGGAGCGGAGGCTGGAGCACCTGCGGTCCGCCCCGGGACAGAGATGTGAGGCAGAAGACCCATACTGCGGAGGGTAAGGCACCGAGAGATACGGTGGCGTGCCCCCCAAACATAGTTTGCAGCAGTGGCTGGTGGTGCGCAACACCTTTTTGGAACTATCTGACCTTCGGAGGGTAATCCCTGGGCCTGGGTGGGTAGTGTTGACACAGTCGTCTGCACGGTGTGAGCCTGGCAGGTGATCCTGAGGCACATTTGCGGTGATGGAACTTGTAAGCCCACGGGCTTCGGGGGAGGGATGCGCGCTTGGCTCCGTGATCTGCCCTCGGTCACCCTGGGATCGTGGTACCTGGAGGGCATGTTAATTTCCCTGGGGTCCACACTCCGCGAGTCACACAATACCACTCTGAACTATCTGACTTATCTTCAGATTAAGGTGCACTTGCGGGCTCGTTACCCAGACTTTCCTGTGGCACCCTAGGTGTGCTAGACATTAGAACTGGTGTGCAAGGCCCCAAACCTTATCACTAACCTATATGTGTGCATGCAGACATCATCACCCCCAGCGACACCAAAGGCTAGGGCGCACTGGGAGGCAGACATCAGAGAGGCCCTTCCAGAAGATGAATGGTGATATTGTTGTGCACATATGCGTGAGCTTTCCCCAAATTATAGACTTGTGCTTGATTCATTAAAATTTCTGCACCGTTTATATTAATCACGGTAACTTCTTAGGAGGATGGGTGTCAGGGTAGATGCATGCTGCAACAGATGTTTGGCGCTGGAGGCAGATTTTCTACACCTGGCGAGGAGCTGTGGGGGATTGAAGGAATACTGGATGGCAGTGCTAAGTGTGATTGCGGAAATGATCCAGATGGAGACGTCACGCTCACCTAAGTTTGTTCTCCTAGGTTATGTTAAGGAGGTTCCCCCTGAGCATAGGAAACTGGTGGGACTGTTGTTGGTCCTGGCTAAGCGCAGGGTGGCTATGTGTTGGGGAGAAGAGAGGCTCCCCGTGGCCAGGACTGGTTGCGCGACGCAGTGTACTGTCAGTAACAGTTAACAGCCTATTGGGAAATGATGCCACCTAACTTCCCTATAGATATATGGTCTCCCCTTCAGGTATACCTTGCGGCTCGGCCGTAGCGTGGGGATGAGGCTGCTAATACAGAGAAGCAAAAACTGGCCACGATGGCCCTTCCTGCAGTGGCGAACTAGTGATTCACCCCTTCAGGCTGATTGCAGTTGATACAAGGACCATTCCCCGCCCTTCCCCTTTGTCTCCCCCTCCCCTCCCAACCTTTTTTGAATGATTGGCATAGGGATTATTCTATATGGCTGAATTGTAAGACTACTTTTTCACTCATTGCCTTGCGATACATGAAAAACTATTGCAAATGGGCCTGATTTGAGGCAAGCTTAACGCTGAACCAAATTCAAGACCACAGAATGAGTTGCCATTAATTTTTCTGCTGTGCAAATTGTTTGATGTTTGATGTACAGGGATTGTATTGTTATTATTTACCCAAAATGCAATAAAAATAAGAATTTAAAAAAAACAAGCAGGGCAAGCAAACTATAAAATAATGATCCAATTAAAACCAAAAAATTATAAAAAAACGCGGCCAAATTTTAAAAGTCATTGGAGACGACATGATACCATTACCACAGCATCAGTAGTAATGGAATCCAGGAGGGATCCCACATCCACAGTTGACAAATCCACTAAAGCCTCAGTGAGTAGGTAAAAGGAACAGACCTTATTGAGAGCCTCAGACTACACCGAGGAAAAAGCATCCTGTGCAATGCCCGCAATGGGGGAGGCAAAGGGAAGAAATCCTGGAGACCTAGCATCCATATCCATGTAAGATGGCTCATGAAAGGCATCCTGAAGCAATCATAGACTCATAGGAAAACCCTGTAAATGAGCCCTCAACAACAGCATTAGCAGATTCATGTCTGTAGAAGGTACCACTTGTATTAAAACAACATGTCCATTGCACCTTCGAAAGGGCAACAAAGACACCGTGACACAAGCTGCATGCAGTAGAACCATACTGACTGGAAAGGCAAGGAGCAGTTGTAATTTAGTTCCTCCAACAAAGGTATGCCAAACTACTGTATCATGCGTTCATGACACAGTTGGACGTGCAGTAGTTCCATCACCATTTGGTTTTGAAATGGGATATTTAAAGATGCACCTGCACCCTGAATGTCCAAGATAAAGCTTTATGCCATGCCTCACCCTGGTGAGCCAGGGCAGAAGACAACATGTCCAGCTGCCACATGTCCCCTGCTCTGCTTCCCAACGTTCCATGTTCCAGTCTTTTTATCCATGTTCTATAATGACTTCAATACTTGACTATATGCATTCTTTTCTCTCTACATTGCATTATACTGCCCCGTTACAAAAAAACAAACAAATGAGATGTAAAAACATTATAATAAATAATGAAATAATATTGTCAGTTGATTCAAATTACTATTTTAAATGACCTATTGAATCTTCCAACACAAAACAATGAGTCATGACAATAGTGCTTTATGCACAAACAAAATCTTTGAATTTTGTTGGTTTGGTAATTCTTCTACCATACCTCCCATACTTAGCTTCACTTCTGTTGATTGGATCACAAACATTTCATCTATAGTAGAAGATGCATTTTTACCTTGTACATGGATGAAATACTGAGATGGCCTTTGCTCAGGTACATGGATGGGATCCCGAAATGAACTTTGCTCATTTACACTGCACTCATTTTCATTCATATTTTCTTTTCTTGTACTTTGTACCTGGCCATTTTCCTCCTCAGTAAACCAGCCATTATGACATGGTACTCTCAGAATTTTACCATTACTTGTAAATAGTTTTGTTGTTGCACCCTTGCGTTTGTATAAGGGTACTCAACTTAAGTGCCATACTTTTCTACCCTCCAAGAAATCTGAGTTGCAAAAAGCATTTACCACTTTACCAGGATCATGAATTCTACCTACACCTTTCTTATACACGCCATGTTTTTTTTATTTTCACCAAGTCTCCCACCTTCACTTGTATTTTTTACACCCTTGTTTTCAATCATAGTATTTCTTGTAATTATCTTTTGCTTTGTCTAAATTACGTTTAAGAAATTCTGGTGCCCGTTCACTCATTCTGGCTTTACTCATTCATCCGAAATTATCCTTTCTCAATGAAACTCTACCCCTGTGAGTTCAAAGGGGCAATACCCAGTTCATAAGCAAGGTGTAACTCTGTATGCCCACACTGTTTTTCATACTTCTGTTTTCCACCTCTGTCCCGGATTATTTGCTAGCTGTATACTGATCTTTGTAATACCATTGAAATGATCAACGCACCATTACCTGCGGGATGGTATACAGATGTTGTTTTATGAAAAAAGCATTTCTACTTAATGTTTTGTTTTTATAAACATCTCCAACAAAATGGGGTCCATCGTCTGTGATTATGCAATTTGGTACCCCTTGTTGTAGAAAAATACGATCCAAAAAGCTATTTAAATTAGAGTCCATTTTGGGAATTATTTCTATTTCGGGCCACTGACAAAATGATCATAACACACCAAAATATAGTTCGGCATGATGTCATCCAATATCGGTTCAATTACTTCCAACCCAATCAGCTCCCATGGCATGGAGCGTTAATGGGCACTAGAGGAGGTTTGCAAGTAACTAAAGTTTTTTCAGAATCATTGCATAAATCCCAATCCCTAACGTTCATCTCCACTCCAGCATCCATATCAGGTCACCCATAAAGTTCCTTTACAGTCTTGATTTTTGAAATTCCAAAAAGTCCTTCATGGCAAATTTTCACAACCTTTTCTCTTATGGCACTCTGTGGAACCATTCCTCCCATTGCATAACACCACTCCATCTTCTTCAGACAATTCATTCCTCTACTCCCCAAAAATACGTGTCACCATCCATTTCACTTTTAGTAGGACATCCATCCATTATTCACCTACTTACTTTTTGAAGAACAATATCCTTTTTAATGGCCTCCTTCCATTCATTTTCAATAAACCCTTCACTTCCTCACTGATACCAGCTACACAAAAATCTTCATACTTTTCTGTGTCAGCTCACCATTCGTCAGTTTATTGCTCTGTAATATGTAGGCGACTGTGAAAATCAACAATTCTTTTCTTGACACCTGGTATATAATTAACAACATAATTGTAATCTAGTAATCTTATGGTCGTTTATGATAGTGGTGGTGAAGCATTGCATTGACTTTTACTAGTTAGCACCTTTGTGAGTGGTTTGTGATCACTGTGCAACTCCACCTGAGACCCTCAAAAAATGGTCTAAAATGATCCAAGTCCCAAACACATGCTAATGTCTCCTGCTCAATCACAGAATATTTCAGTTCAAGTGGAGACAAGGAACGTGAGGCAAACACTATTAGATATTATTTTTCCAGAGCATCTGCCGGAGTGAGCACAGGTTCCAGCCCTTGTTACTTCCCTCATTAGTAACTATACTTTAAAGGCCAGGACCACAACATTGGAATGGAGGTGAATTAGTAAAATCCTTTTTTATGGAAACAAAAGCCTCATCACATTCTTTTGACTATCTGAACTCAATTTTTACCTTAAGCAATTGTGTAATGGGGTATGTCTTGCTCAAACAATTCTGTATGTATTTTGATCATAATTCAGCCAACCCAAGGAATTTCCTAATTGTCTTGTTACTGTAGCTGGTGCATCCTGTATGGTTTCACTAAAAATGACTTTGGCACAGTCCCTTTGCTGATAGTTTCATGACCCAAGTATTTTACATCTTTCCTAGATATTTAGCATTTGCTACACTGCACTATCAAACCTTTTTCCTTTAATGTGTCCAGTACTTTAATTAAGTTCACATCATGCTCCTCTTGTTTTTGCCCATTACTAAAATGTCATCTTGAAAGAACAAGATATTACTTGAACAACAAATACATGAGGCGCTGAAACATGGCTGCTGTCGATGCTAGCCCAAAAGAAACTGTTACAAATTGAAAGCAATGCTGTGAGACTAAGACTGTCCTTATGAAGGAAGACCTGATGGTACGCAGATTTTAAATCAATGGTCAAAAAACCATGTCATACCCTTCATTAAAGCTAACTTGTCATGAGTTTTGGAAGGGGAAACTGATCTACTAGAATGTTCTTATTTAAATCCCTCAAGACAATACAAAGTCTTATCTTCCCATTATGTCATCACACAACCACTAGAGGAGCAACTCAATCAGATGATTCAACCGGTAATATGATTCCAGCTTTTTGCAACTTTCAGATTGTACCTTATCTCTGATGCTCAACAGGACATGTCTGGCTTTATGCACACATGGTACAGCATCATCTTTTAAAATAATGTTATGTTGGAACCCCTTTAAACACCCAACATCATTGAAAATACTTCTGGGTAGGCTGAGATAAAGTCAGTGTCTTATTTGATCACTAAATCACTCAGCCATCACCAGTTCAGGACTCTTAGGATCCAGGATGATACCTAGATCCTCTTGGTCCCACCACCCCAATAAGGGTTCTCTGTTTTTAAAAGTAAAATGAAGTTCTCTGAAACCTAACAAAGCAATTGAATCACAGGTAAAACTTTTCAGAGAAATATGTGGCAGCTGCAACTTATTCTGCAATACAGATGTAAAATTCCTAGCCCAAACACTCTTATTGATAGTGGTATAGGGGAAATCAGAATCAGCTGTTATTGTTATATTGGCACCTCCAATTAATAATTCACATTTGGACTTAATCATTTTTTAACTAGACTTGTGGCACATTTAAATAGGACTCTGCACTCAATGCACACATATTTGTGTCGTAATCCTCATCAGCAGACTGCGAATCCTAACTAGAAGCATTTTTATGGTACCACTTTTCACTTTCTTGCACATTTAAAAAAAATGTCCTATGAAGCCACATGGCAAACAGCGTTGGTTCCTTGCACAACATTTTTTGTTTTTATTGGTCAACGCTTGAAGAGGTATTTTCTGTATGGTAGTTTAGGGGTTAGGGAACTAGCAAGAAGTCCTCACGGCCTACTATGTAGGATCGGCCATATGATGCAATTTTACTTGATCAATGAAGACAAAGGGCCTGATTACCACTTTGGCGGAGGTGGTTAATCTGTCCGAAATGTGACGGATATCCCGCCCACCGAATTACGAGTTCCATAGGATATAATGGACTTGTAATAAGACGGGCGGGATATCCGTCACATTTGGGATGGATTAACCTCCTCCGCCAATGTTGTAATTAGGCCCAAAGGGCCATATTTATACTTTTTGAAGCACAACTGCGCCAACGCAGTTGTGCGTCAAAAATTTTAACGCCGGCTAACGCCATTCCAAAGCGCCATGCGGGCGCCTTATTTATGGAATGACGTTAGCCGGTGGAGCTGACTGGTGTGCGTCAAAAAAAATAACCCACACCAGGCAGCGCCGGCGTAGGGGGAAATGGAGCTTGGGCATCAAAAAATGGGGCAAGTCGGTCTGAGGCAAAAAATCTGCCTCAACCCGATTTGCGCCATTTTTTTTTACTCCCACCCTCCATTGACATGACTCCTGTCTTAGCAAAGACAGGAGTCATGCCCCCTTGCCCAATGGCCATCCCCAGGGGACTTATGTCCCCTGGGCATGGTCATTGGCCATAGTGGCATGTAGGGGGGCACAAATCAGGCCCCCCTATGCCACAAAAAAAAAATATATATATATACTTATCTGAACTTACCTTAAGTTCCCTGGGATGGGTCCCTCCATCCTTGGGCATCCTCCTGGGGTGGGCAAGGGTGGCAGGGGGTGTCCCTGGGGGCATGGGAGGGCACCTCTGGGCTCCTTCCGAGCCCACAGGTCCCTTAACGCCTGCCCTGACCAGGCGTTAAAAAATTACGCAAAAGCGGCTGGACGTCATTTTTTTGGACTCGCCCACTCCAGTGCGTCATTTTTGCACGGGAGTTTAAATAAGGCGCACACGCCTTAGAGTCATTTTTTAGAAGGGAACCCCTACCTTGCATATCATTAACGCAAGGTAGGTGTCCACGTTAAAAAATGACGCAAACTCCAAGATCTTTGGCGCTAGACGGGTCTAACGCCAAAGTATAAATATGGAGTTAGCTTTGCGTAAAAAAAAAACGACGCAAATCCGGCGCAAACAGAGTATAAATATGCCCCAAAGTGTTTGTCTTTACAACCAGCAAGTGGGAACCTTGAAATCGTCTATGTTGATGCCGCAGTCCTCACCCTCCCAGCTGTTCACACAGATGCAGCCAGAGCCGCCAGGGGTGTTGTGGCACGTGCCCCCGTTCAGGCAGACTCGGATATGGCAGAGCGCACCAAAGGCTGCCACTGGTGCACTCTATTATGGGCCAACTTCTTTCTTCACCACAATCTTTTCTCTAACTAGATCCCCACCTTTTGGAGTCTAGCCTGTAGGTGCTGGTTTATCCCTCATTCACTAAGTGGCAGCATGCATAGTAGAATGCTCATCTCGCAAGTCTTAGAGTTCCTGTATGACAGTGACACGTTCATTAATGTTAAAAAGTGTTTCTGCCACCACTGTGCCAAGACCATCAAGAGCTATGAGATACATATAGATGCCAAATAGGACTTCATACGGGGTATGGTCACCCAAAGATCTTCTAGGCAGATTATTTAATGTTTTCTGGATTCCATAAGTGTGGTGTACCCAACTGCAACCTGAACATAATACTCTATTTGTTAAAGATTGTTTTAAGTCTCGGTTCGTACTTTGCACCATCAAATTACCCTCAGGATGATATGGAAAAGAATAATGCACAGCTACACATAGGCCCTCATTCCGACCCTTGCGGTCAGGGTTGCGGGCAACGGAAGCACCGCCAACAGGCTGGCGGTGCTTCAGTGTTACAGCCGCGGTCGGAAAACTGGGTCCGGCGGTTTCCCGCTGGATTAGCCCCGGCTGGGAGAATCCTCCATGGCGGCGCTGCCCGCCAGCCTGTTTCTGGCGGTTTTCACCGCCAGAAACAGGATGGCGGGAATGGGTGTCCTGGGGCCCCTGGGGCCCCTGGGGGCCCCTGCACTGCCCATGCCACTGGCATGGGCAGTGCAGGGGCCCCCTAAGAGGGCCCCATTAAGCTTTTCACTGTCTGCCTAGCAGACAGTGAAAAGCGCGACGGGTGCTACTGCACCCGTCGCACACCTGCAACACCACCAGCTCCATTCGGAGCCAGCTTCTGTGTTGCAGGCCCTTTCCCGCTGGGCCGGCGGGCGCTCCCTTGGCGGGCGCCCGCCGGCCCAGCGGGAAAGTCGGAATGGCCCCCGCGGTCTTTTGACCGCGGAGCGGCCAATTGGCGGCGTAAGTTTGGCGGGTGGCAACCGCCGCCCGCCAAACTTGGAATGACCCCCATAATGTCCCTGTATGCTCTGGAGGCAAAATCTGGTCCCTGGCCATGGTGGAATGCAAATACTGATTATGCTCGGATGAAGACTTTCAAATATTTAATAACAGTGCAGCCGATCACTGTGGCCACACCCTAAGAAATCTGGAGCAAGAATCTACAGTGAAAACGTATCTGGCCCATTTTCTAGTTTCTATGGTTCCGATTAATCTTTTTAGGAGTTTTGCAAGGTAAGGAAGAAAACATCAACTTTTTCAATTAATTAACAGTGTAACCCATTTGGCCACACATTAAATCTCAGAGGCAGAAATCTAGTTCAAAAGTTTTATTAGAGATTCAAAGCCAGACCTCTGTAAATGAGACTCAGAAACATACTATGTAAGTATAGAATCACCAAAGATGAATTAAAGCATCTAATCACATTAAATTATATCAGCATAAGACATCCCAATATTTCATTCTCAGCAATACAAAAGAAAAGAAAAAGCATCTGAAGTTGAGAATCCAAATTGCAATCTTCCTGCCAAACCATTTGAAAGCTAATTGAATCTCAATATGCTAATTAAGCTAAGGGAAAACCTAAAGATTTCTCTGGAAAGGGTTGGAAGATAATTATAATCAAAAGTATCAGAATAAGACAAACCTCAGTAGAAGTTGTGCAAGAGAGAGATGTGCATAGCATAAAGCCACTTCAGCCAACATAAAGTAGAGAGATTTTTACTACCCTACATCTCTAAGGATCTGCTCTAGTCAAAGCTTAAAAAGGGTCTTCCTCACCTAACTAACTAAATACAACTGTAGACCTCGCAGAACATTCAAGAGTTTACGTCATCATCACCAGTAGTTTTTCACCCTCTGCACACAGTTTGGGATTTGCAACTCCCAATAGGCTTTCATCTCATGAACCAAACATCAGGACGACCCTCGATGCCCTGTGTCCAGGAGCTCAGAGAGGAGTACATCTTCATATCGTCTAGTTAGCTTTTCTCGTCCTTGCCAATATACCCTCCCATTCCCCTTAATCTCAAACTAACAAGATGCCTTTCATTAACTGTAGACCTGTGCAGACGCACCTGCAAATAAAGAAAATGCATCATGAGCAAAACTCCACGTTGAAGGTTAAACATAAAAAACATTTCAGGCCTTAAATCAAGTCAATTTAACATAGAATTGAATGCACATTTGAATACATAGCTATAATGTGCATTTCACTTCAAAAGTACAATAAATGAAGAATAACTGTAATGATATAGTGTTTAACTATGAAACCATAAACCCAGTACATTGATAAAAAATGCATACATGTGTTAATTTCCAGGCAATAAATTCCTTTAAGAAACATGCATATAACTTTTCTAGAATTCTACTTGCGAGTGCACCCAGATTGTTATGATTTTTGATGCACCATGTCAGCATGAATACATTAGAGCACACTTTATATATACACCAATAATTATATTTTCATGTCACTTCTGGAACCCATAGTGGCATAACCAAGTTATGCTCTCTCAACACACCTACTGATGACTTATTAGATCCTTTTGTGAATGAGACCAACTAAAACATTGTTTTTCTCATCAGCTTTTTCTAGATTCTTCCAGATGCTTCTTATCACCATAATATTTACACTGACCATCTTCCAGCTCAACATCCGCTCTCTTCCTCTTCCTTGCCTTTTCAACCTTCTCTGATAAATTTTGAATCCCACCATCAGAACTATTTGACATATGGCAATAACCAACAACAGCTTCAAAACAAAACCTACAACTCCACTTCCTAAGTTTCCAAACCATCTGCCTACAGCAAGAAATCCATCTCCAATTGCCTCCCAGGCACCTGTTGTCTCTAATTCCTTAAAATCCGTTATCATCCTTGAAATGTTCCGAACAAAGATCTCCAAGTCCTTATTTTTGTCTGGGATGTAAGTAGAACATGGCTGTGCTTTCAGGATCCGAAAGACTCTGCCCTCTTCTGCAAGCAAAAGTCCTGACGCAAGTCTATTGTGCAAAACCATTGATCTTATTGCTACCATTTCTGTTTTTACAACCAATAGGAATTTGATGTGCTAGTAGTTAACTTATCTACTATGGTAGACAACTTTCTAATCTTCAGGTCATTCAAAATCACACCTACAGATGGAATCAATGTGCCAAAGATGTCTCCTACTTCCTCTGCAGCACTAATGCCTCTTCCAGTTCTAGGTTTTGCGTCCCACACGGGATTTTCAAAATGTTCCACATGATAAGTCTACGGTAACAGTATACAAAAGTAGCATGTACCATGCATCCCCTAGACACTTTGAAATTAGCATAATCACAGGATCATTCCCATCTAGAAAGAATTCACTCTTTCCTCTGAGATCAACAACATGCCAACAATCACCCTTCCCCATAAACAATGGGTGTAGATTACTCTGGTCAATATTTTTGCACAACTTTCCTTTGTGTTGCCAATCTAAAGTTAAAGCTCGTAGATGTCCTTTCACTTGATGTTCAATCTCCTCACTGTTCCATCAGTGGGGTGTGCTTTCAGATCTTTATCCATTTTAGATTTAGGGCCAGATTTAGGTCTTTGTGGAGGTAGTACACAAACATGACCATTATCCCGTCCACCGTATTACGATCTCCATAGGATAGAATGTGATGGAGTATTCCCCTCGGACAAGACCTAAATCAGGCCAAAAGTCTCCAAATCTCTTCTCTTGTCTTCCACTAGATTTAGAAATTTATTTTCTACATCTGTCATTGAACAAGTCAAATTCTGTCTGTATGCACGTGCCACATGCAGTGTCTAAAGTTTTTAGTGATTTGAATATGTCCCTGCTATTTCTGCACTCTTAAAATAAGGATTTTTCTTCAAATGTTTAAACAATCGAACTTCTGGCAGCACTAAATTATAGTTCAAAAAATGTATTTGAAACTTCCTTCGTTATAAAATATGCTCAACAAAAGACTAGAAGAAACTCCATAAGTCAAAGGAATATGATGATAAGTGATGCCCTCTGAAACAGAGGCAGGTAATTGCATGTACACCTACCAATTCCTAGCATCCATGGTATCAATGTGCTCATAAAGCAGTCTAAAATATACATTTTCAGAATGTTCTCCCCTAGAATCATCTATGTATTAAGCTTTTTCATCTAGCCTATTAGGGTTATTATCTTTAGGTTTCAGTGTCTGTGAGGGAACACTGGAGGGTATCTCTTTCTCTACTGGGATGTAGGGGGAAATGTTCATATTAATAGCATTACTATTATAATAAGGGAAATAAGCAACACACCACCGATTATGTATCTACATTTACTTTTCTGATTTGTTCCCATGATTTCTCTAAAACAAGATCTTTAGGGTGAAATGCAGCAGCAACATAATAGTCTCCATCAATTCTACCTGAGCAAAGTGGCAATACAAAGTCCAAACAATAAATAACAGAGATATTTACAGAATCCTTGTGAGACATCCCTAGTCCTAGTCGGTGTTCTTGTTGTATTTGGGCCTAGGTATTCTTCTTCAAAGTTTATGCAAAGTCTTTAGTATATGCACAACTCAAAGTCACTGATAATCACATCCAGAATGAAATGTTTCAGTCTATCCAACAGCACAGGTACTTCAAAATAGAATTTAAATACACCTTTCAGTTCAAGGAGGTTCAGTTGGATCAACAGTGTTATCTCAAAACTCCAAAGATGTTTTCTTTCCGTCATTTGCAGAACAATATGTCCATTCAGATAAAGAATACCTCCAGCAGGGCAGTCTCATTCTCTTTGATCTCCTCAGTGTCTCAATCTCACGTTCACTGAGATCAAAGTCCTCAGCATCTGCCAGAATTGTTTGTGTCACACTTTCTTTAGGGAAACTCAGTGCCTCATTTACAAGGCCCTGGCGGCACACTGCGCCAGCGGAGTGTCACTTTTTTTAACACTCCGATAGCACAGTGTGCTACAACATTGTTATGTTAACACACAACACATCTGTGACACAATGTTTCATCTATCAATCTAAACTTGGAATTAAACCACGTTTGCCTAAACAATCTCACCATGCCATCCCTTCCAACATGGGCTGGACCATGGAAATGCCTAGTCATTGGGGGTAACAAACTGTTCCGCAACACTGGTCTTCCTTCCATTGAAACCAAATGTCATCATCTCTTTTGACACAACCTACTTTGGTCCAACTCTTCTGTTCTTCCTCTGACACTTTTTCCTAAAGACTCATTACCTCTTCCCAAGTATCTAATGTAGTCAACAAAAGGTTGTAATCGGTCTCATCCATTCCCTCATTGGCTTACTCAACATTAAAAGTGCAAACATTATGAGCACAATATTTTGTAACTTAATTTGCATAGTTATTGCATAATGTCACATAATCAGTCCCGGTACGATGTGCATGCCACTTGACCATTGCAAACTGGACTCAGGTCGCTGTAATGCTTCAAGGAGGTTCCCCAATTGCTCGACTTTATGGACTGGAAATCCAGATGATGTCATAAACCCTCTCTAAGACAATAACTGTCCGAAGTTGTGTACCAAAGCAGTATTGACTATCAGTAAAAATTTCACTTTCCTGCTGGTCAGAAACACAGCATGCCCTAGTAAGAGCAATCAATTTGACTTGTTCAGAGAATAGCCTCGAAGCAAGGAAGCTTTAACAACTCCTGAAATAGTGCAGACAGCATAAGCTGCTCTTAGACTTCATCCACTGTCTCGCAACCATGAACCATCAACATAGAGCACAAAATCAGATTCAGGAAGTGGCTCATTTCAGACTGACTTGCTCATACTTGGCAAGGTGGCTGCTAGTCAGGTGCTAGGTTCTAGTTCTGGTCAATAACAACTCAACTTAGTGGGGAACATATGCTGTTAACGGGTGACCCATAACTATATTCTCACACCTGCTGAAACTGACTACAGCTACCACTTTAAGGCAGCAGGCAGTGCAGAAGCTACAGGATCTAATGTAGCTGAGTAGTAAGCCACAGGCCTTCTGGCATTTCCATGTATTTGTGTAAGCACTGAGAGAGGGCAACCCTCCCTCTCACTGCAGAAAAGTGCAAATTCATTATTGTAGTCTGGTATTCCCAGTGCTGAGGTACAGCATACACTTTTTTCCCATTTCTAGGAAGGCAGTTAAGCAATTGTTATCCCAGGACCAGCCACATCTTTGTGTGTCAGCCTCTGTAACGGCTTGGCCACGAAGGGAAAGTTGGGCATTCACTGGCGACAGTATCCTAACTTCTCTCTGCGTAGTTGGCAGATTAATTTTCATAATGACTGAAAGTCTCTCTAGTGACACTTTCCTCACTCCTTTCTCAATGTGGTGTCCAAGATACTAAACCTCTTTCTGAGAATACTGCAACTTTCCTAGGGATACCTTATGTCCATTCTCAGCCTTGTGGCTCAACATGGCAATGATGTCTCAGTTGCAAGCTTCTTGAGTATTCAAAGCCACCAATAGGTTGCTGATGTACTGTATCAGGTCTGAGTTACAAGCCATGACCAGGAACTCCAGATGTTTCATAAGAATCTGGTTGAAAATGGAGGGGCTCTTCGTGTACCACTGTAGGACTCAGCACCATGCTAAAAATGATTTCTGAATTGAAATGTGAAGAGGAACTGGCTGTCCCCATGCAATGGTATAAAGAAAAACTGGCTTGTCACAAATCAATGACAGTGAACCTTTCATCCTCACATGGAATTTGAAACAATATCACAGCTGGATTCGGTTCCATGAGACAACTAGGAACAACAATGATATTCACCTTTTGCAGATCCTGTACAATCCTGTATTTCCCACTCTGCATCTATATGCCCATAATGGGAGAACTGCAAAGGCTCTCCATGACTTATGTCTCACGATTGGTTATTGCTGTTTTATTTTACTACAGCTGCCATTTTTTTAAGAGTGCTACTTTACAATAATGGGCATTGTTGTTGTTTGTGTTTACTTGACTATTAGAAATTTTGCGCACGGCCATTGGCCTAAGTTGTCCCATGAAGCACGTTCCTCAACTAGGAGGGTAAGCTGATACTCGCCTTGCATGCATTAGTGTGCCACTACTTGCACTATCACCGTGTTTTTCACAGAATGACACGGTTTGTCTTTAGTAAACTGATACTCCAATACTAGTACTTTGGGACTATAGTACCATTAAGTGACCTGTGTTCATTTGATTACAGGGCGACATTTAGGAACAGTACGTTTGAGTGACACCGGACGAGTGTAAGTGACTAGAGACATTATGACTGACAGTTGCAGGTTATAGGAGTCTTTGCAGTTTTGTTAGAGGAGAAGTATATATTCATTTGGTCCTGAAGAAGCGTCATGGGATCCGGCTGGACCATAGAGACGCGAAACATGTTGACCCTTTTCCAGGCATGGTCTGGTAGTTCCTCACCTCCCTTTCCCTAATGAGTGTGGTTGAGAGTGTTTGATCATTATATCTATTTCACTCTCCTTATCGTTTTTAATCATGGCCTGCACCCACCAGGGATTAATAAAATTGTTACCCCTAGGTTTGGGTCTTGAGCCAATTTTAGCCTTTAGTGTGTCTCTCCTTTTCCCTTTTTTTCTTCCAAACACACTCTTGGGATCTTGGCGTCATCGAGAAAAGATCTCCAACAAAGAGCCCCCCTACGGGGGTGCCTGTCAGACATTGCAGCGCCGGTCTGCCGAGGAGCAATTCCGATCATGAAGCATGACACCCATTTGGGTGTGTGAGTACTCTTGCTCCTAGAATGAGGACTTCTCGGTGTTCTTTCTCCTGTCACTTTCTTTTTGGAACATTGTATCTTGATTTTTGTTGCATAAAATTAGCTGAGGGAGGTCATACACTGGACCATTATTCCTCCCTATCCCCCTATTTTTTAATGAATTGCAAAGACTGCCTATGATCACCTTTAGGATCCCCTGTTGACTCATGGACTCAATCACTGGAGTTATCCCAGCAATCGTCTCAAGTGTCAAATTATATTGAGGTGTTCTCGGGTACTCAGCATTTGGGTTGACAGCAATTCGGTCAGGCTCAACACCTTTAATCAGTCCGGTATCTTTTCTTGAAAAATCCCACACTTCAGGTTTAACTGTCTCTTTCAGATCTGATGACAGATCATCAATAGTCAACAGAGAAAATAATGTACTGTAAAATCCATCATTCTCCAGTTTAAAGGCGACATCCTCATCATGAGTCTGCATCTCTATGGCCCTTGGCATACGATAGATGATGCACTTTAATTTGCAAAGAATATCCTTTTCCAGAAGACTCACTGGACTGGAATCTATTTTCAGCAGTATTGCTGCAGTTTTCTGGGTTGTCATCTGGTTATTTATTACATCTACAACTTAGACATTTTTTCCTGAAAGGGGGAGGTTTAGGACTTCTGTTGTGTTCAAAGTAGAACAGGTAGCATCAGTGTCAATCAAAAATGGCCCGGGTGGCCATTTACTTTACCATCTAAGTGTACAGCTTGACCACTCACCTGAAAAGCAGGTAATCTGCAGGGACGATGAATGCCCTCCCCCCTGACCTCCCTGGACACCTCTGGGACTGCTGCGGTGTTGTGTTACAGAAGTCTCTGCAGGTGTCCCAAAAGGGAGGAGGGATTGGAGTAGAGAGAGAGAGAAAGTGAGACACTGCCAAGGCCGCCTAGTCCAGCCCAGCACCAGAGACATCCGGAGTGCAGGTGGTTGACATCTATCCTTCTGGAAAGGGAAGGTTACAGGCATGAGTGACCTCAAATGTGTCGCTACGCAGTAAGCAGCTGATAACTGTATAATGTTCAGCAATAACAATCACCTGACATGCAACACAGCCACTGTACTCTGTCCTCACTTACGTAAATGTTGGTTGAAATGCAGTGGAAAAGCACTATGGATGCCAACGGAACTTGCTCTGTCCTTGACCTTCAGGACTGAAATCCTCCTCACAGTACATACACATAGTGCCTCATAACATAATCAAACATAACTAAAGTTGACAAGGGAAAACTCTCCCCTATTAAAAAAACTTGTGCCAGTATAATGATTCATCACAGCGCAACTCAAAATATGCCAGTATGATTATTCATAAAAGCATGCCTAAACTTGTGCCAGTATAATTACTCATAAGAGCATGACTTGTTGCAAAACACTGAAAAACATATTGTCACAAATGTCCCAGAAATATGCCATGTGTACATTACATGCACTTTACAGTGTCTATGGTGCCACTGGAGTGAGTATAGAACACACTTGTTAATTGTCTCAAGCGCTCTGCTCTTGGGTCTCAGAGCGCCCTGTCCACACACCACATTGAGCCCAATGAGACCAAATTGTTCATAGCACTCACTCACTTTTCTCAAAAGCATTCTGCTCTCAAGTTCCTTGAGAACACTATTCCAAATAGTTAAATTACCCAGATGGCCTGAGTCAAAACACAACACTTGTCTGTGCACTACTGAATCACTTAGCTCTGGGGGCTGGAACAGCTGATCTGAAAATGAAGCCCAAGCTGAAAAGAAGCAGGAACCCCTAGAGGAGCTGCCAGGTCAGCGTTAGTGGTTGCCTGGACATGAAGCAGGAACTCTTCGGAGAGCAGCTGAGTCAGCTGAGAAGCTGGGAAGAAAGTCAGGTTGATGAGAGACAGGGCTGATTATAGTCTGTCAGAATGTTGTTGGGCTGCACATGGCAGAGTAAACAACACAAGGCTGTCGCCAGGCAATAATTGACAGCAGCAGGCTTGAAATGTGCAAAAACACGAGTGCTTATTAAAGAGGTCACATGGCTACAGGAAGCAACAAGCCTTGGTCTAACCAGCGGTGGGAGATCGACAGCAAGCACTGGCAACAACTTGGAAAATTTGGTAACAAGCATTGGCAAGCACAAACCTGTGCACTACACTCATGGAATACTCGCACATGATTATTCCAGGACCACCAGGGAATGTGGTGGCAAATTACAAAGGAGGCAGACATTGGCAGAGGAGCCCCAACACTATGAATGGAGCACTCTGGTCTGCCTCTAAGACTGTGGTAAGAATGCAGTCTTCCTCCCCTCTCAGGCACTGTCTGGCTGACTGATCGCAGCCATTATTCCTAAGCACCTCGAACATGAGAAACTGTTGAAAAGGATTATTGTCCTGAAACAAATTTGTGTTCATATTCGGAACTTGATTCAAATTTAACCTAGGACCAATTACCATTTTGCTGTGGCATCAGGGATTGCGGACCCTGTATCAATGGCGCATAGGGCACATTGAAATGTTTCCCTCCCTGTCTGTGTACATTTGTCATTCGTACAGGTTTATTATTCTGAGATGGGACACACCCTAAATTCTGAAGCTGATTAGCTGGATTTAGATGACATTCCCAATGGCCTAACTTGTTTTACATGTGAAAAGAAGTTGCCTTCTTCAAACTATTGACATCTATCTCTGTATTGGGATCAATTGGAACTCCTCGACCCCTGCCCTGCATTGGATTTGGTCCATGCTGATATACACCTTGCATAGCACCAACATTCCCTACAAATGGTTGGAGTTGACTACTTCTTTGAGCCACTTTCATCTGAGCAACCATCAACTTTTCCATTAACTTCTTCTGTTTCCTCTCAAGCTCATCACTGCAGAGTTTTGCATATCTCAAAATCTCGTAAACTGATTTATTCTGCCAACAGATCAAATGCTGCCGAATCATAATGCTAATCTCAGGTCTCAATCCTATCACAAACCTTGACACAACATGGCCCATATCCTTGGTCTCAAGTGTCTCCATTCCACTTTATTGTTTGAATGCCTTCAAAAATCACTCATAGAAAACATGAATCAATTACTTTGGTTCCCGAGTCGTTCTATTAATCTTAATCCAATCTATGTCTTGGGGTGGTACCTTTGATTTAAAACATTTGATGACTTGCTGATACTATTTCATCACCAGTGGTGAAGGACCTTTTGTCACCAGGCTTCCTAGTGACTCTGATTCAGGCCAGTGAATGGACACCTTACATCCCACTCACAAATCACTCAGAACCACATGTCAAACAAAGTGTTCAATTCACTCAACAACAATTTTTTCACAAAACTCTCAATTTGCTTGTACCAATTCACTGGCTTTTCTCTTAACTTTGGAAAAACATTATTAAATGATGCAAAATTAGCTCTACTCCAAAGTGCATGTACATAACCTCTACCAGGCACTTCTCTCAACGGAAGTTTGTTGAGCCCACTGCCCCCACCAAAGGAAGTGGTTCTCCTGGGGGTTTCTTTGAATTGTTCTTTTTCACCCATCGAGCTTCCCACTTGTCCTATTCATTCAATTTCCAAATATTTTGGATAAAATCTTTAATTAGTGTTTTCATCCCTTGAATTCTCATGCCAATTATATCCTTTCACTAAAATACACCCAATAACTCCTCTGTAAGGCATTGGTCTTGTTTAAATCTGTCTCATCTCTTTGAGCTAAACCTGCTAGCTTGTCAGGAACTTGTCCTGCAACGTTTAGTAATGTAATTACACATGACTATGAGATTGTCCTCATGATAAGTATCTAGACATGCCAATTCAAGATTTCCACTAATCATCTCATTTAATTCTAATTTTATTTTTGCCACGTCTAGCAAATCCTCTCTTGGTGGTGACTAAATTGTTCCCTGACTCAGCTCGTACTCACACTTTCCCTTGAAGGGGTGTTGAAAGCCTTTACCCACTCATCTGTTTCTTTAGCACTGATAGTCTGTGTTCCTGCAGGAATTTTAGACACATTTCCATCTCCCTGCACACCACTACCAAGATTTAAAGGTGGTTCCCACATAGGTGTTCCAGTAGTCAGCATTTTCTGGTAAGTAACTGTGGAAGTACACCCTGAAAGGTTTAAAGTCAAGTCTGCACTTGTCACACATGAAGTACTCGTATGCTTTGGGATACATTTTCTAATATCAGGACTTGCCACAACGCTACTTGGCCCACAAACTGCACTTCATAGAGACAAATTATAAGTCGTCTTTCCTGGGCCTTCAAGTTTATACATAGGACCACCGGACTAATAGTAATTGGGACCGTAAGAGCATCAACGGTATTTGGGACAGAATTAACTAGAGCACGAATTTCCAAACCTTCTCCAGTTAACTAATAAGGTACGTTAGCAGGAGTGGCCCCCACAGGACTAGGAGTCACATTTGGCAGGGCAGTGGTAACCACAACCTTTCCATTGGTGCCATTTCCACCCTCTTACTGGACCTCATTATTAGGGAGTGGATGTTCAGACAATAGCACGTTCATAGGACTGTCTCCAGAATCACTGTCACTGACTTCACTCATATCATCTGGTTCCTTATGTTTTTTGTCTTTTTTCTTGTCTTTTTCTCCCTCAAATGCTTTGCTCATCAAAGCTAGATACAAATTAACTCCCTCTACCACATCAATTCACCATCTCTTCTGTTCAGCATCTCATCTAGCATCTGCATAGGTGAGCACAACTCTTCGGGCTCTATCCAGATATTTCTTTCTCTCTGGCATGGGCAGCACATTCCCAAGCATAAAGTGCCTCATACTGTGCAGGTCTAGGAGGTGGTTTCATCTCATACAGCGCCCTCCTCAGATTTTCAATAATTCTCAAATTGAATGTGCCATATCATGGAAACCTCAGTGCACCTTCCTTTTCCATGATCCTGTGCCATTGACTAAGCCAAACACATGTATGAAGCCCTACATTTATCACCATATAATGGCCCGGGGTGCCTTGGCGGGTGCCTTTTCTCCCTCTCTACTAGGTATACACAACTCTCCTACAAACAAACCTTACATAACCATGAGACAATTCATTTCCCCCAATCAAATAACAATAATCACAATAAAATTTTATTAAATCGGGAAATAACGTTGTATCCACCATCCCTTGTTCAGAAGTAACAACTAATCACAGCAGAATCCCTTATGAAATCTTCAACCAATATCAGGGGGGCAACACACCTACTGACCCATACCAGCACGGCTCAATGTGATGTCAATCTTGCTCCTGCAAGCCGATCACTCTCCTTTACAATCTGCATGCATGAACTCCCTTCCACATCACACATGTATAACAAAATACAATACAATAACCTTTGTCTGCACCACTAAAGAATAAAAAATTTCCAATCACACATGAGTTTCAAAAACTTTGGATGAAACCTCGACCTGCGGGGTATCATCCAGATCAGTAGAGGTTCACTCTGCGCATTGAGATCCACTATACCAATCGCCTCACATTCACACTAAGATAAGTCCCTATCTAAATTGCGCTGTCAACAACATCTCACGACGAACACCACCAACTGTAGCAGACAATTTTAATACTATCCTGGGATCTTAGAATCGTTGACCCCAGTAACCACTTAAAGTTCTTCAGTAATCACCACACACACAACATTCAAAACCTGCGCAAAACACCATCCAAATCAACAAACACCACAAACTAAACATGAACCACTGCAATTTGTGACTCTATTGATACTCAATCCTCCATTGCCGATACAACACTCTTCCAAACCTCTAAAGCTCCACCGATCCTCCAAGTCTGGGCATGGGCACTAGGGACTGGGTTCTGGGACTAAGCAATATAGGAAACAGGGTTCTAAGTCTCCTTACTTTGGGATCCTAACCATCCTACACTGCTACCATCTGAGAATGCATCTGGTCCATTTTCTAGTTTCTCTGGTTATGATGAATCTTTTTAGGAGTTCTGAGAGGTAAGGAAGAACACATTGACTTTTTCAATCAATAAGTAATGTAACCCATGTGGCCACACATTGAATCTTGGCGGTGGAAATCTAGTTCAAAAGTTTTATTACAGATTCAAAGGCAGACTTATGTAAATGAGTCTCAGAAACATACTATATAAGACAGAATCACCAAAAGTGAATTAAAGCATCTAATCAGATTAAATTGCATCAGCATAAGACATACCAATATTTCAGTTATAGCAATTCAAAAGATAAGGAATAGCACCTGATGTTCAGAATCTCCGATCTTCCTGCCTAACCATTTGAAAGCTAAATAAATCTAAATATGCTAATTAAGCTTCAGCCAAACCTAAATATTTCTCTGGAAATGCAAGGAATAGAATTAGAATGAAAAGTGTCTGTCACGACTCACGTGCTGCTTGCGCCTGGAATCTGCAGATCTAGTGGCGTGGATCTTGAGGGTTCGGCTTTGGCCCAAAAAGGGGCGACTCTTTCTGGTAGCCACGGTGCTGTAGGCAATGGAAACGCCAAGAACAGACCGTGACCTTCAGAAAATAGCGCCAGAGGGAATAAACCCCTTCCAAAGAAGGGGAAAAAACCTCCAACAGAAGATTCACAGAAGATTCCTGAAAACAAGAACAGAAGAACAGGAATCAAAAAGAACTGGAGTCAAATAGCACGGAATTGGCGAATTCCAGAACCAAAAGGCTAGGAAATCAGGAGCGAAGACACCATCTGAACAGAGAGTGTTGCAGAGCAAAGAAAAGAAGAAAACACCTCCCTTAAATACCACAGAACAGGGAGTGACCCACAGGAAGAAAAAGGACACCATCTTAGATAGGGAAAAGTAGATAGAATAGAATGGAGTAAAAAACCATAGAGAATAGGGAAGGAGGAATGCTGGGAAGAAAATGGTAACCTGGGAAGGGGGAAAAGACATAAAGGAAAGTGCAAGAAACAACCCAGGAAAAAGAAAGAAGACAGAAGAAAGAAGAAAGGAGCCACAACAGGTAAGAGGGGTCAGGCGACCCCAACAAAACGGAGGGAGAGAGCAGAGCGAGGCCCCATGTAAGTTCTGGGGCCTCGCAGGGTGCAGGAAAGGCTCGGGGCGTGCCGCGTCTTTAGAACGCGATGCGCGGCCCGAGCCGAACGCCCGGCTTGTGCCGAACGCTCGGCTCGCGCCGCGCGGTGCGGCGCTACAGTAGGCCCCCCTCCCGAAGGCCCTGGTTTGAGAGGAAATAAACGGTGAAAGCGCTGAATCAGAAGAGGTGCATGAACAGAAGATGCATCTTCCCAAGAACATTCACTGAGAGGATAACCCTTCCAATGAATCAGATACTGCAGACGTTTGTGAAAAAGTCGAGAGTCACAAATTTCCTGAACCTCATATTCAGGAACATCATCCACTAAGACAGGAGGAGGACAGGAAAACTGACGAGAATAAGGATCCGGCACATAAGGTTTGAGTTGGGAGACATGAAAGACTGGATGAATCTTCCACGTGTGAGGCAAGTGAAGACGGACAGTGACAGGATTAAGCAACTGGAGAATACGGAAAGGCCCGTAGTAGCGAGGTGTGAACTTGTTCTGAGAAAGACGTGAGGGTAAGAATTTGGAAGAAAGCCAAACTTTATCTTGCAGATGGTAGTCCGGAGTGGACCTACGTTTCTTGTCTGCTACTTTCTTCATATATCTTTTGGTGTGTAATAGATTGGATCGAATTAGTCTATGGATTTGTAGAAGGCGTTTGGAAAAATAAGTAATAGCGGGCAGGGGAGAGAGAGACCGAGAAGAAGTAGGGAAAGAGGTAGGATGAAAGCCATAAGAACAGAAAAAAGGAGTAGTCTTGGAGGCACTATGGACAGAATTATTGTAGGAGAATTCAGCAATAGGGAGATAAGTGTTCCAGTTGCTTTGAGTAGAGTTGCAAAAACAACAAAGGTATTGTTCTAATCCTTGATTCAGACGCTCGGTCTGTCCATTAGTCTGAGGATGGAAGCCCGAAGACAAAGCTCTATTGATATTAAGTGTTTTACAAAAATATCTCCAAAACCGGGAAATGTACTGAGGTCCTCTATCAGATATAATGGTATGTGGAAGTCCATGAAGACGGAAGATATGGTCGATGAATATCTGACTTAGTTCTTGGGATGTAGGTAGCTTTTTCAGGGCAGTGAAGTGAGCCATCTTAGTAAAGGAATCCACAGTGACCATGATTACCCGGTTTCCTGCTGAAGGTGGTAGCGAACACATAAAATCAGTAGAGATGGTGTGCCATGGAGTTGGCGGAACAGGCAAAGGCTGAAGTAATCCTGCAGGTCTGGTTCGGGGAATCTTGACTTGAGCGCATGTGGGACAAGCCTGAACGTATCTTTCAATATCCAGTTTCCAGGTAGGCCACCAGAAAAATCGTGAAAGAAGTTCTTGTGTGGCCTTGATGCCTCTATGACCAGCAACCGGTGAATCATGACACATTTGTAATGCTTTTTCTCTAACTCTGTTAGTAGGAAGGAATAACAGATCTTGATAATAATAGTATCCTTGTCTCTTATGTAATAGAGGTCTTAATGTCTCTACTTCATCATCAGATAGATTGGAGTATTCCAGTTGTACCTCCTCCAGAAAAGACTGAGCTACCCCAATGATCTTATTAGGTTCCAGTAGATGTTAAGCTGGGGCAGGAGTACAATCTGGATAACGACGAGACAGAGCATCAGCCTGAAGGTTTTGAGAGCCAGGAATATAAGTAATGTAGAAATCATACTGGCTGAAGAAGAAGGCCCAACGAGCTTGACGACTATTCTGGCATACGAAATTTCGTAAACATTGTAAGTTACGATGGTCTGTTCTCACTTCAAAAGGCTCCTTGGAACCCATCAGAAACTGTCTCCATTCTATGCAAGCTGTTTTCAGAGCCAATAATTCTCTTTCCAGTACTGAGTAATGTTGTTCTGCAATACAGAGTATATGAGACAAATAGAAAACAGGATGTTCAAGACCATCATCTTCTTGTTGTTGGAGTAGGACGGCTCCAATGGCTTTTTCAGAAGCATCGGTAACGACAATAAATTGTTTGTTGGTATCTGGATGTCTTAAGATGGGAGCTTGAGTGAATGCCTTCTTTAAATCTTGAAAGGCTGTTTCGGCCGCTTTAGTCCAGACAAACCCTTTAGTTAGATTTTCCTTCTTTAAAGTGTGAGTTATATGGCTAGTTTGTTTTGCAAAGTCTGCGATGAATTACCGATAGAAGTTTGCTAATCCTAGAAAACATTGTGTTTCTTTAATATAAGATGGAGAAGGCCAATCTAGAATAGCTTGTACCTTTTCTTGATCCATAGCTACGCCTGTGGGACTTAAATGATAACCCAGATATTTGACTTCCGTCTTGTCAAACTCACACTTCTCTGATTTGCAAAATAGTTGATGTGCCCGAAGTCGTTGAAGGACTTGTTTCACATGGGAAGAATGGAGTTCGGGATTTCTAGAATAAATAAGAATATCATCTAGGTAGATTACAACTGTCTGGTTCAGAAGATCAGAAAACACTGAGTCCATGAATCTCTGGAAAATTGCAGGGGCATTAGTAAGACCAAAAGGCATTACCCTGTATTCAAAGTGACCAAATGGAGTCCTAAAGGCTGTTTTCCATTCATCTCCTTTCTTAATGCGTAAAAGGTGGTAGGCTCCCCGTAGATCTAGTTTGGTAAACCGTTGAGCTCCTCTGACTGCCTCTAGAATATCCCTGATGAGAGGCAAAGGATAACGATCTTTAATAGTTATCTTATTCAGGCCTCGAAAATCCAGGCAAGGGCGAAGATCCTTTGTCTTCTTGGGTACGAAAAAGAGAGGAGCCCCGGCCGGAGAAGACGATGGAACAATAAGACCACTTTGTATGTTTTCTTCCAAGTACTCCTTTAGTACTTCCTTTTCAGGTTCCGTGAGGGAATACATCCTTCCAAAAGGAACGATAGTGCCAGGTTCCAAGCGAATAGCACAATCGTAATCTCGATGTGGAGGTAATACAGGTCTGGAGGGTTTTTGGAATACATCTTGAAACTCCAAATAGTGTTCAGGAACTCCTTGGACTGTATTAATGGTCGAACCGGTAGTACCTTCCGTGATTATTGATCTCTTAGGTGACCAATACTTGTCAGAAGCAAAACAGTGCTCGTGACAAAACTGTGAAGACAAGGAGACCGTCCGGGTTGCCCAGTTCACATATGGATTATGTCTGATGAACCACGGGATTCCAAGAATGATGGTATGGTTGGGGGATGTTATGAGATCAAAGGGGATGTATTCTTGATGGTTACCGATCTGTAAACTCAGCATCAGGGTAGTTGTATCAAATGGACCCGAGGATATCAAGGTTCCGTCCACTGTGTGTACTTGTTCGGGAATCTCCTTGGGTTGTGTAGGAACTTGTTGAGTAATGGCCCACTTCTTATCCATATAAATACCACTAGCTCCACAATCTAGTAGTGCCATAGTCTTTTCTTGACGACCATCAGGGAATTGTAACATGACTGGTACTATAAACAAGGATGTGGTATTGTCATTAAAGGAACTGATGGAAGGTATAGCTGATAATCCCGTCCCCTCCCTTCTTACAGAGGACGGGAAGTGGCGTTTCCCGATGGCCTTGATGGACGTACTGGACAGGTACGAAGCATGTGGCCGGCAGAACCGCAATACAGACACAACCCTTTCTTTCGTCTGTCTTCCCACTCGCTAGCGGAGAGAGGGCCTCGAGTAGTATCCACCTGCATGGGTTCTCCTTCGATGTCTCTGGCAGGGGGACGAGGTTCCTCAGAACGATGCGGATAAACTCGTGAAGTGCTTGGTTGGAAAGACCCTCTATTCCTTCTCTTCTCCGATCTCCGTTCCTGAAGGCGATACTCGATGGAAAGGGCTTGATCCATCAGGCCACGAAGATCTTCTACTCTGGTGGAATGTACTAGTTCATCTTTTATTTCTTCTTTGAGTCCTCTACGAAACAAAGTCACCAAAGTACGTTCCACCCAGGTGGTCTCTGCCGCTAGCTGACGAAAGCGTGTTATGTATTGAAGGACATCTTGTGAGCCTTGATGAATATCGCATAAGGCTTCTTCCGCTGAGGCCTCCAATCCCGGACGACTAAACATTTGCTTGAAGCGATTCACGAAGGCGGGATAGTCCGACAAAACCGGATCGTTGGATGATACCATCGGGGTTGCCCAGGCCAAGGCAGGACCGGATAAGGCACTGATGAGATAACCCACCTTTGTTCTGTCATGGGAGAATTGGGTGGGTCGGAAGGCGAAGTACACTGTTAATGAATCAAGGAACTCCTGCAGTTTGGTTGGTTCACCAGAAAAACGATGGGTAGAGGCGGAGAGCGTCGGAACATCACCACTACGGAAAGCCAAAGCCTGTCGTAACGCAGCATTCTCACTGCGTAGTTGTTGTAATTCTTGAGCTTGTTGCTGAATTGTCGTCAGGAGAGATTGATCCGGATCTGCAGCAGCTACCACTGTGTCATCCATGGTGTTAGAAGACGTCGGGATGGTTTGGCGCTGCAATCTGTCACGACTCACGTGCTGCTTGCGCCTGGAATCTGCAGATCTAGTGGCGTGGATCTTGAGGGTTCGGCTTTGGCCCAAAAAGGGGCGACTCTTTCTGGTAGCCACGGTGCTGTAGGCAATGGAAACGCCAAGAACAGACCGTGACCTTCAGAAAATAGCGCCAGAGGGAAAAAACCCCTTCCAAAGAAGGGGAAAAAACCTCCAACAGAAGATTCACAGAAGATTCCTGAAAACAAGAACAGAAGAACAGGAATCAAAAAGAACTGGAGTCAAATAGCACAGAATTGGCGAATTCCAGAACCAAAAGGCTAGGAAATCAGGAGCGAAGACACCATCTGAACAGAGAGTGTTGCAGCGCAAAGAAAAGAAGAAAACACCTCCCTTAAATACCACAGAACAGGAAGTGACCCACAGGAAGAAAAAGGACACCATCTTAGATAGGGAAAAGTAGATAGAATAGAATGGAGTAGAAAACCATAGAGAATAGGGAAGGAGGAATGCTGGGAAGAAAAGGGTAACCTGGGAAGGGGGAAAAGACATAAAGGAAAGTGCAAGAAACAACCCAGGAAAAAGAAAGAAGACAGAAGAAAGAAGAAAGGAGCCACAACAGGTAAGAGGGGTCAGGCGACCCCAACAAAACGGAGGGAGAGAGCAGAGCGAGGCCCCATGTAAGTTCTGGGGCCTCGCAGGGTGCAGGAAAGGCTCGGGGCGCGCCGCATCTTTAGAACGCGATGCGCGGCCCGAGCCGAACGCCCGGCTTGTGCTGAACGCCCGGCTCGCGCCGCGCGGTGCGGCGCGACAGTGTCAGAATAACACAAACCTCAGTAGACGTTTTGCAAGAGAAAGATGTGCGTAGCATAAAGCCACTTCAGCCAAAATAAAGTAGAGAGATCTGTACCCTTCTAAGTCTCTAGGGATCCGCTCTAGTCAAAGGGTAAAAAGGGTCTACCCCACCTAAATAACTAAACACCACTTTAGACCTTGCAGAGCATTCGAAAGTTTATGCCATAATCGCCAGTAGTTGTCCATGTTTTGCACACAGTTTGGATTTTGCAATTCCCATTAAGCTTTTATCTTATGAACCAAACATCAGGATGACCTTTAATGCCTCCCGTGTCCAGGAGCTCGGAGGGGATCTTCATATCCTACAGTGAACTCTTCTCGTCCTTGCCAACATGCCCTCTGATACCCCTTTATCAAACTAACAACAGGCCTTTAATTAACTGTAGAATTGTGCAAATGCTCCTGCAAATAAAGAACAGGCAATGCAAGCAAAACTCCACGTTGAAGGTTTAACATAGAATAACATTTCGTGCCTCAAATCAAGTTAATTTAACATAGAATTCAATACACATTCAAATACATAGTTATACATGCATTTCACTTTGTAAGTACAAAAAATGATGAATAACTGTAATGATTTGGAGTTTAACCAATATACCATAATCCCAATACATTGAGTATAAATGCATACATGTGTTAATTTACAATCAATAAATGCCATTATAGAAACATGCATATAACTTTTCTACAATTCTACTTGTGAGTGCACCCTGATTATTATGATTTTAGATGTACCACGTTGACATGAATACATTAGAGCACGCTTTATATGTGTTGTTGATTACATTTTCATGTCACTTCTGGAACGCATAATGGCACTGCCAAGTTATACTCTCTCAACTGCAAGTAGGATGTATTCGAATGAACCATCTATTCAGGGGCCACAGTGGTCTGGTTATACACACTGCAGAGTTTTGTTTGAAACTAGGGGGTCATTACAACATTGGCGGTAAAAGCCGCTTACCGCCGTGCAGAAGACCGCCAATACACCGCAGCGGCCGTGGAATTCCACCACAGCTATTATGACACACATCTCGGAATCCGCCGAAATTCAGACACCCACACAAGTCCGCCACACCAAAGGTCAGTGTTAAACTGGCGAAAACAAAACCTCCACCTCCAAGCCAACAGAAACACGCCCATGCTATTACGACCCACGAATCCACGCGGCGGTCTTTCAACCGCGGTATTCCATTGGCGGTACACACCGCCGCGCTCAAAATACACACACATCTCCAAAAAAACGCCACATTGGACAATTCCAAATACACACACCTGATACACATACACACACCACTCCAACACACCCAATACAATATAAAACACACACCCACATCACCCACAAACCCCTACTACCAAAAATTAGAGACGAAGGCCAGAGAAACAGCACAGCAAAGACAACCCCACCATACAGAGGCACACAACACCATAACCCACACAACATCCACTCACAAAACACCACACACCACTACACATCACCACACACAACAACACACACACCGCCCCAAACATCACACACACCACCCCATGGCACGCCAAAGACACCCCCGCTTTTCAGAGGAGGAGCTCCGGATCATGGTGGAGGAAATTGTCCGGGTAGAGCCACAGTTATTTGGCTCACAGGTGCAGCACACATCCATAGCCAGGAAGATGGAGCTATGGCAAAGAATAGTGGACAGGGTCAACGTTGTGGGACAGCACCCAAGAAATCGGGACGACATCAGGAAGAGGTGGAACGACCTACGGGGGAAGGTGCGTTCAACGGTCTCGAGGCACAACATTGCGGTACAGCGGACTGGCGGCGGACCCCCACCTCCTCCCCCACAACTAACAACATGGGAGGAGCAAGTCTTGACCATCATGCATCCAGAGGGCCTCGGAGGAGTCAGTGGAGGAATGGACACTGGTAAGTCAAATCTTAACTGTCAGATCCCCCACCCTACCTGCATGCTATCACACACCCCCACCCTCACACCCTCCCCTATTACCCAAACTCCTCCCTAATTTCCTAATAACACAAACTACACATCCCAACACGAAGCCCTGCATGACACAACTAAGCATGGACACCCATTACCTAAGCATGCCCACTGCACTTACTCATAACAACGCCCTAACCATCATCACACAAGCCCCCACAAAGGAATGCTTGCACTGGGGTACACAAACACCCACCCATTGCACACCATCACACACACACATGCTATAATCATGCTCTTATGCCCCTGCAGGAACACAAAGGACCGTCACCACACCAGAGGGTCCAGACAACTCCACTCCACCCACAGAAGAGGCCCACAGTGACGATAGCAGCTCTGCCCTATTGGAGCCTGATGACCAGCCCGGACCATCATGGGCCTCGGGACTGTCGGTTCCCCTTGCACAGGCACAGCTCAACACTGACCTTCCACCCTCTGGTAACACCAGCACAGCACCCACCCAGCGGGCCCATACCTCCGTACCCAGGACAGGTCAATCAGCGGTGTGTCCACCACTACAGGGAACCCAGGATAACCCACCACCCCAAGAAGAACAGGGACCTGGGGCCAGTGGTAGTGGGCACACAGTCCAGGGGACGGAGGCACAGGAACACAGGGGAACTGGGAGGGCTGCTGTGCGACAGGGGGCGGACAGGCCAAGGGAACCCACTCTCCACGAGGCCCTCTCCTCCATCATGGGAGCATACCACCACTCCCAGGAGACGATGGCGACGGTCCTAGTCAAGTTTCAGGAGACCCAGCGCCTGCAGGAGGACCAGTATTTGGGGTTCAGGGAGGAGCTCAGGACCATCAGCTCCGCCTTGGCCACCATCGTAGGGGTGCTGAAGGACATACAGCAGACCTTGATGGACACTGTGGCACTCCAAGGGGCCCCTGACACTAGCATGGACGATGAACTGCCCACCACCTCCGCCGGCGCTAGTGGACAGGACGCCCCGCCACAGGACCACCACACCAGCACCCCACCCCCTGCAGACGGACAACCACCACGCAAGCGGTCCCTGAGAGCCAGGAACAGGACAGAGCAAGATGGCAAGACCCCCGCCAGGAAATGAGACCACCCTGATTGTCCCCCCACTGTCCCACTTTGTTACCCTGTCCATACTTGAACTGCCCCAGCTCCACTTCCTATGCCCATATGGGCAGTGCACCTGTGAGACTAATGGACTGGACTCTGCCATGGACATTCCTCCGCCATCACCCATCACCATTTTACAACCCCCCTCCATTTTTGAGCACTTCAATAAACACCCTTGAAACACAAAACAATCTGGAGTCAGTCTGTGATTTGGTACAATGTAATATCTATGACAGTGTCAAAATGCGTTGTTAGATGTAAAGGCAGCATACCAATGTCACACATCAAAAGTCCTTGAAGGATGGAAGCAGATGACACACGTTGGTAACCATACCTGTGAAACCATAATGGAAAGAAACAACTCAGTTACCAAATAATCCCATGAAATTACACACAGGATAGAGGAAGACGTGTGACAGTGAATGTAATGGTAAAAATGAAAATGTTCTCACCTGTGTGTCACTGGAAATATTGCTGTATGACTGACTCTCTGTTGTCGTTGTCTTCTTCCTCAGCTTCCTCCTCATCACTGTCCACAGGCTCCACAGCTGCCACAACACCGTCATCCAGACCATCCTCCTGCAGAAAAGGCACCTGGGGTCGCAAAGCAAGATTGTGAAGCATCGAGCAGGCGATGATGATCTGGCACACCTTCTTCGGTGAGTAGAATAGGGAACCACCTGTCATATGGAGGCACCTGAACCTGGCCTTCAGGAGGCCGAAGGTGCGCTCGATCACCCTCCTAGTCTGCCTATGGGCCTCATTGTACCGTTCCTCTGCCCTGGTCCTGGTATTCCTCACTGGGGTCAATAGCCAGGACAGGTTGGGGTAACCAGAGTCCCCTAATAGCCACACACAGTGCCTCTGGAGTTGACCCATCATATCAGGGATGCTGCTATTCCGCAGGATGTAAGCGTCATGCACTGAGCCAGAGAACATAGCATTAACCTGGGAGATGTACTGGTCAGCCAAACAGACCATCTGTACATTCATGGAATGATAACTCTTCCTGTTCCTATACACCCGTTCACTCCTGTGGGGGGGGACCAGAGCTACATGGGTCCCATCAATGGCACCAATGACGTTGGGGATATGTCCAAGGGCATAGAAGTCACCTTTCACTGTAGCCAAGTCCTCCACCTCAGGGAAAATGATGTATCTCCTTACGTGTTTCAGCAGGGCAGACAACACTCTGGACAAGACGTTGGAAAACATAGGCTGGGACATCCCTGATGCCATGGCCACTATTGTCTGAAATGACCCACTTGCAAGGAAATGGAGCACTGACAGCACCTGCACGTCAGGGGGGATTCCAGTGGGATGGCGGATTGGTGACATCAGGTCTGGCTCCAACTGGGTACATAGTTCCTGGATTGTGGCACGGTCAAACCTGTAGGTCATGATTACATGTCGTTCCTCCATTGCCAACAGGTCCACCAGCGGTCGGTACACCGGAGGATTCTGCCATATTCTCAAATGTCCAAGCTGACGGCGCCTAGGAAAGACAACAGCGACGATCAAGTAAATTTTTTTCCAGGTATGTACCCACAGTGACACAGAAGACGACACCAAACACAAAACTCTTCCTGTATGTGTGTTGAGTGTAGGCCCAGCTATGTGTGACGCAGAAGTAAATGAAGCCATGTGGGCCCCTGAAATGGCGGCTGCCTGACCTCTAAACTAGGACAATGGGATTGTGGGGTAACTGCGTTGGCGTTGCACACCGTCGCGGTAGGCGGTCGTAGACCGCGGCGCAATGCTGCATTGGTTAACATAGGACCCTATGGGTCCCAGGAGCCAATGAACAGGTGCGCCGGCGGTGATGATACGCACCGCCGCGGACGTCACCACCGCGGACGTGACTGCCATTTTCTATCTGTTCTATCACTAGATACCTGATCTTCGACAGGAGAGGACCTACACTGCAAGTGCTGCTGTGACCTCGGTCTGGAAGAGACAATGGCTGCTGCGTCTGGGGAAAGAGCCCCTGCCTTCACTGCTCAGGAGTTGGAGAAACTGGTAGACGGGGTCCTCGCCCAGTACACGCTACTCTACGGTCCTCCAGACCAACAGGTCAGTACACAGGGAGCACGTTGTATGGGCTAGGCCTGGGTGGAGAGGGCTGGTTGTAAGAGGGAAGGGGGCAGAGTTCAGGGAACATTAATGCATGTGAATGAATGTGCCACATGGCTAGAGTAGGGAGGGGGGCCACTCACATCGACAGTGCAGTTGGTAATGACTTCTCGTCTTCCCTTGTGCATGTCATGTAGGTCAGCGCCCACCAGAAGAGGGACATTTTGCGTGCCATCGCCAAGGACGTCCGGACCCTGGGGGCCCACCAGAGACGGGGCACCCACTGCCGTAAAAGATGGGAGGACATTCGCCGCTGCAGCAAGAATACGGAGGAGGCTCAGCTGGGGATGGCCTCCCAACAGGGGAGGGGTGCCCATCGCACCATGACCCCCCTGATGTTCCGGATCCTGGCAGTGGCCTACCTTGAGTTGGATGGGCACTTGAGGGCATCACAGCAGACACAAGGGGGTGAGTACAACAACATTCTGCGGACTTTGCGCGCAGTGGAGGGGTCTGGGTGGGGGAGAAGGCCTGTGGGTGTACCTAGGCCAGCCAGAAATACATAGACTACGCCCCTCTGTAATGCAGCCCATGTGGCACTCAACACCACCGCAGTAGAGTGACAAGTACAGGTATAGATGCCTCTTTGGCATCCATGTGTGCAGATGTCCAGCATAGCCATGTAGGCCAGATCCCAGGAATTGCAGAGGCCAGGAGCACGGCGTTGTGCAGGGGGCTGCTGTGTCTGTATTGTCCGCCAACTGTAGCGGTATGCCATGCACTCAACCTGTCTTTCTTCTGTCTTCCCCCCCCACTTTTTCTGCTCTCCCTGTTCTTTTGTGCATCAGCATCATCAGGCGGAGGTACAGTGGCACCGGAGCACGAGGGAGCTGTATCCCACATGGCCATGGAGGGCCACACCACGGACTCAGAATGCACCAGTGGGACGGAGGGCGAGAGGAGCTTCACGTCGGCCACCGGATCACCAAGCAGCAACACAGACTCGGCCGCCGATGGGAGCTCCCTTGTGGTGGCGGCACCATCTGTGCGCCCCACTTCTACAGGTACAGCCGCCACCTCCCCTACCAGCACCGCCCTCCCAGCAGCCCCTCAGCGTTCGCCCCGTGCCCGCTCACACAGGAGGGTGGGCATCACCTTCGCCCCAGGCACCTCAGGCCCTGCCCCAGTCACCCCTGCTGCCCTCAGTGAGGAGGCCATTGACCTCCTCTGGTCACTCACTGTTGGGCAGTCTACCATTGTGAATGCCATCCAGGGTGTAGAAAGAGAGCTGCAACACAGTAATGCATTCCTGGAGGGCATTCATTCTGGTCAGGCTGACCTTCAGCGAACCCTGCAATCTTTGGCCTCAGCACTGATGGCAGCCATTGTCCCTGTGTCTAGCCTCCCCCCTCCAACCTCTTCCACCCAGACCCATTTCCCTGTACCCCAGCCCATCCCAAGCACACCTACAGACCAGCATGCACACAAGTCAACACACAGGGAAGCTCAAGCAAACATAGGCACCACACAACCCACAGGCACTCACGCAAGCATCACCCACATACAGACACAGCAACATCCACTGCCTCCACTGTGTCCCCCTCCTCCCCTTCTCCCTCCTCCCTTCCAGTGTCGTCTACACTCTCACCTGTATGCACTACATCTATAGGCACCAGGACTCTCACCAGAACACAGAGCACCACACCCCGCTCACCTGCACTCACCACCTCCACTCCCATTTACACGTCCCCTGTGTCCTCTCCCAGTGTGTCTGTGACGCCCCCTCCCAAAGTACACAAACGCGAGCACCCACACACCCAACATCCATCCACCTCACGATAGCCTCCAGTACCTGCACCAGCACCCAAAACACTTAAAGTGACACCTCCTACAACCACCTCCTCTTCCTCCACTCCCAGGCCCCCTCCAACTGCCCATCCCAGTGTTCGTCAGAAACTGTCCCTCTGTAAAGTTGACCTTTTTGCCCCCCCCCTCCAATTCAACAGTCCCGTCGTAGCGACTCAGCCAAAAAGCCTCCAATACCAGTGGTGCGTGTTCAAGGTGTGTGGAGTGCACCGGCCACCAGGGCAGGCAGTGTGACCCAAAGCCAAGGCACTGGCAGCCCACCCCCTGTAAAGGCTCTGAAATTGGAAAGTGGCCAACGGGACCCTGTGAAGACACCTGGAGGCAAAATAACTCACAGGGGTCCCAAGGGGATTGCAGAGTCAACTGTGACTCCTCCAAAGGTGGGGAAGGGCCAGAGGAAGTCTGCACAGCCTGTTGTGAGCATCACGGCGGAGAAGGGCGGCATCCTACCCGGTGGTCGAGATGCCACCGCCAGCACCGTCGTCACTGGTCTGGAGACCACCGCCAGAGTCAGTGCCCAGGAGGGCCCAAGTATCGTCACTGGTCTGGAGACCACCGCCAGAGTCAGTGCCCAGGAGGGCCCAAGTATCGTCACTGGTCCGAAGACCACCGCCGGAGTCATTGCCCAGGAGGGCGCAGGTATTGTCACTGGTCAAGAGACCACCGCCAGAATCAGTGCCCAGGAGGGACCAAGTATCGTCACTGGTCAGGAGTCCACCGCCACCGCCGGAGTCATTGCCCAGGAGGGCCCAGGTATCGTCACTGGTCAGGAGACCACCGCCAGAGTCAGTGCCCAGGAGGGCCCAAGTTTCGTCACTGGTCAGGAGACCACCGCCGGAGTCAGTGCCCAGGAGGGCCCAGGCTGCCACAGCCCCGCTGGGCTATGAGGGAACTGCATGGCACACACCAATGCCCAGTCCAGGGAACGTCATGCCACACACCAATGCCCAGCACCGCTGAACAGTCCAGAGACCGCCATGGCAAAGCACCGCTGAACAGTCCAGAGACTGCCATGGCAAAGCACAGCTGAACAGTCCAGAGACCGCCATGGCAAAGCACCGCTGAACAGTCCAGAGACCGTCATGGGAAAGCACCGCTGAATAGTCCAGAGACTGCCATGGCAAAGCATCGCTGAACAGTCCAGAGACCTCCATGGCAAAGCACCGCTGAACAGGGCATGCACCGGGGAAGAATGAAAAGACCGCCACATCAAGCATCGTTATCCCATGTGCAGCTGGGACAGTGACGGGACAGGAACTTTCACGGGGAGACTAATCCAGTCTGGGCACCAGTCCCCCTCCAGAGCCAGTGGAGGCTGTTATCTACTTGCGAAACTGTGGCTTTGCACTCCCCAGGATGGTACAGTGGGCAACCCACCCACTGTAGAGACTTGAGAGACTGTGGCTTTGCACTCCCCAGGATGGTACAGTGGGCAAGCCACTCACTGTAGAGACTTGAGAGACTGTGGCTTTGCACTCCCCAGGATACATCAATGGGCATGGGGCCCCATCGTGGATCTGGATTTGCACTCATCCGGCTGAGGTGCCCCCCCTTCCCTTCCCCCCTGAGGTGCCTGTAGTGTTTCTATCTGATGCCCCGGCAGTGTTCTCTCCGATTGTGGACAGGTATCTATTGTGGGCCTCGCCCATGCTTTTTTGGACTAGTGGTGCACGGACATTGAAATGTGCATATCTGCACTACTTCTCGTAATGTATATATTTCTGACTGATTTTATAAAATATCTGTATATTTTTGACACATGTGTATTGATACATTACAATGTTTGGACTGATTTTGTTTTGTCTTAGCATTCTTCCGGGGGGGTTGTGGGCTGTTACTGTGATTTTTGTACATGCATTGGTGTGTGTGTTGTAATATGCAAGGATGGGGGTGGGGGTGTTTCGTGTGTGTGTCCCTAACTTTTGCCTCCCCCCTCCCCTATGTCGTAGGTGCAGTACTCACTGTTGTCTTCGCCTGCGCCGGCGTTGGTCTTCGTAGATGAGTAGGAATACAAGGGCCGGTAGAATGTGTAATTCGGGCTCCATGGAGTCCTTGTTCCTCGTGGGATGTGTTCAGGTGAGCGTTTTCCCATTGCAGGAACTGTTTCTGCCGTGTTTTTATCCACGGCGAATCCACCCCGGGAAAGGTGGCGGATTGGTGTGTTGTAATAGTGTGGGCGGTACATTGTCTTCCGCCTGTCTGTTAGAGGTGACCGCCGCGCTGCTTGTCTGTACCGCTGTGGCGGTCGGAGTGTTAAAGTGGCTGTCTTTGTTGGCGGTTTCCGCCAGGGTCATAATTCCCTTTTTTTGTCCGCCGGCCTGTTGGCGGTTTTACCGCCGCTTTAACACCGTCCGCCAGGGTTGTAATGACCCCCTAGGAGGAGTGTCTGTGGTGGGCGCTTAACAATGGAACCTTTAATTTATTGGCAAATGTAACAACTCAGGACATACTGCTTTGTCTGTGTAGATCATGGCATGAACAGTGTTTTTGTAGCAAAGAAACTGTAGCCGCCACACCAGCATGAGCAGATGCTAGTCACTCATTTGCTGCTACAATTAATTATAACCTGCGGGCTTGGTTGAGGATCACCCGAACACCCACCTCTGGAATGGTTACATAAGGAACGGTTTAAGCACAAAGGGATAGATTTAAGAAAAGTGGTGCTGCACCCAGTGCAGTGCCATTTTTCTTGTGGCCCTTAGCGCCCCCTACTGCCAACATGTGTGCACCGTATTTAACATACAGCGCAACATGGCGTAACGTAGGGGGCAATAGCGTCAAAATTTGTGATGCTATTGATGTACTGTTATAAATAATGGTGTGCTCCCTTTTAATGCCTGCTCCGAGCAGGTGTTAAAAATACGGCAAAAAAATGGCACAAAGAAATATTTTAGATATTTTTGTGCCATTTTTTGAGCCTCCCTAAGGAGGCATAATGCATACATTATGCTTGGTGCAGGCATAATGTTGTGCAAGGGGTTACAAAGTGGCACAATGCTTGCCTTGCGCCAGTTTGTAAATATAGCACCGCGATTTTGGCCTTGTTTCGCTACATTAGCGTAAAAATAATTGCACTAATGTGGCGCAAGGAGGTGCTAGGCCCTCTCAAATCTGGGCCTAAATTGGTGGCAATATTCTGCTGGATGAGCTTTTGGTAAAGGGGTGCCGTTAGCCTGAGCATTTATGGGAGCCAGTATTTCTTCATCCACCCTTGTATGGGAATGAGTAATCACAGCAAAGGATGTAGTAATGAGTTCCGATTTGGCTGCTTCGTCAGCCAAAGAATTCCCTTCAACTTGTATTCAAACAAGTTGATGACCCAATGTATGAATTACATGAGCCCGTGGCAGACTGTCTTTAAGTTCTGCCACCTTTCCACAAAGAACTTTATGCTTCATAGTATTCACTTTAGAGTCTCTGAATCCATTTAGGAGCCAATAATAAAAGCTTTCTTTAACTTTAGCTTGCTTTAACTTTCGCTGCTATACCTTTTCCTCCCAGTGCTAAGCCTTTTTTGTCTATTTAGGGTGGATCGCATTTAGGCTTCCATAACTGTGTGCCCACCTAAGCTATCCACACCAATTGTGTACATTTTTTCCAACATCCTAAAGGTACCCAGGGTTGGTGGATTCCCGTGGGGGGGATTGAGAACATGGGCAAAATATAGCAACATGTTGAGTTTGTTTTAGAAAAATAGGGAAAAACGTGCTTCAGATAAAAGTGTCTGTTTTTTTCCTAAAAATGGCATCCAGGAACTGTTACTGTACTAATATTCCCAGCTATCGGGAACATGCAGAGCTGAATCAAAAAACTTAATTTTATGCAACAGTTTTGGCATTTTTCCAAGAGGTAGCCTATTTTCTCTACTTTTTGAAGTCCAGTATGGGTTGGAACCAGTGTGAAAACCATGGATGTTACAGAAAAGCTATAGATTTTTGAAAAGTAGACACAATTTCAAATTCAGCAAGGGGTAATATGTGTAGATCCCTCAAGGTTTTCTGAAGGAAAATGACTGTTGAAATAAATATATATTGAAAAGGAGTACAAAAAAGGGCATTTGTGATACCATTTTCATCTGTAACTTTGTGTCATGATGGCTGATTTACAAAAGCAATATACTGTTACATTTGCTAGACCCTCCTGGTTGCGGAGGTATACATGGTTTGTAGGTCCTCCAAGACTCCACAGTACCCAGAGCCAACAACTGAGCCACACCATAATATATGTAATGGTTTTTCATTGAGTACCCAGTATAGACCGATTCATACTGCGAAAAAGGCCCAGTGAAAAAGAGGTATCAAGGAAAGTTATACATTCCTGAAATGGGAACAAAATATGACATTTATGAGCAGTGGTTATTTCAACATCTCTGAATTTGTGGGTACCCATTCTAGCATATGATTTTGAGGGTATTTTTCAAAATGTCATCTTTCTTATACGCTGGCTTACATTTGAAAGGCACAAATGCAGCGAAATCTAATCAGTAATAACAAATGCTGTACTAGTCTGTGCTTCCACAAGTCTTCCAATTAAAATGGTACCTCATTTGTATGGGAAGGCCTAGTGCACGCAACAGGAAATGGCCTCATGCCTTGCATTTGTCAACCGAAAACTAACCGTCTTTTTCCAATGTGGGTTGCTTTACATTTTTGGCCCTGGCTCTGCTGGAACCTAGAGAAACCTAGCCACCCTGTATATTTTTGAAAACTAAACACCTAAGGGTATCCAGGGTGGGCTGACTTGCACGGCTCCCACCATGTTTTGTACCCAGAATCCCTTGCAAACCTCACCTTTTGACAAAAACACATTTCCTTAAATTACTGTGATGAAAAGTTCTGGAATCTGTTGGGATGCGCAAACTTTCTTCCACCTATCATTTCTCCAGATCTTTCAATAAAAATGGTATCTCACTTGTGTGGGTAGGCCTAGTGCCTGTAACAGGAACCAGCCCAAAACTCAACATGGATGAATAACATTTTCTCATCGAAACTGACCTTCTTTTTCCAATATGAGTAGCTCTAGCTTTTGGACCCTAGCTCAGCTAGCACCTAGGAAAACCTAGCAAACATGTAAATTTTTCAAAACTAGACACCTAGGGGTATCCAGGCTGGCTAACTTTCAAGGTTTTTATGACACTTTTGTACCCAGAATCCCTTGCAAACCTCAAATAAACACATTTTCCTCATGTTTCTGTGATGGAAAGTTCTGGAATCTGTGGTGAGTCACAAATTTCCTCCCACTCAACATTCCCTCAAGTCTGCCAATAAAAATGGTACATCACTTCAGTGGATAGGCCTAGTGCCCGTGATAGGCAACGGCCGAAAATGCAACATGGACGCATTGCATTTTTCCACTGAAAACTGACCTTCTAATGTGATAGCTCTAGATTTTGTACCCTAGCGCAGCCGTCATCAAGGCGGTATACACTCAAGTTGTATACCATTCTGATTTTTTACAGTAAATTAGTTAACAACAATTCATGAAAGTCCATATGTTTATTACTTCAGTTATACCTTTATTTGCTATAAATCCAAGTCTGCAGCCAGCCAACTTGTTTTTCGAGGGACAAATCTGCTTCCTGCGGGCTGTAAATAATGCAAAACAAGTACCAATACATTTTGATCATATATACATTCAATTTACATTCACACAAGGCCATGCACCATAGACACCCCCGGATGTATATTATTTCCATCTTGTTCCTTATAAAAGAGAGGATAAGATGAAAAAGAAAAAGAAAATAAGAGAAAAAAGCAGAAAAGAACATTTTAAGATGAAAAGATACAAATAAAGAAGGCTACAGAAAAAGAATAATTAAAAATAATATAATTACAGTACTCAGTTCTAGTAGTTTTTGCACTCTATATTCCAACAATTCTTCACATTTCTGTGACCCAAATATATAAATCTCAAATATGACACATAATTAATAACAAGAAAAACTCATTCATTTTCACTTCTTTTGATTCTTTTAATTAAATGATGGTTGTAATTGAACTCAAGCCCCACACATTCTTATCTTTTAATCTCATTACATATAAGCAAAACATTCAATCAAATCAATATGCATTCTTGTTAAACCTGTCAACATTAGGGTGGTCTTCCCCCAACCTTTTTGCCTATTTGCTTCATCTTTTTGCTAAATTTGACCTTAGGACTCATAACACTTTACCACTGCTGACCAGTCCTAAAGTGCATGTGTTTCTCCCCCAAACATGATAACATTGGTGTAAACACAATTGCCACATTTAATTTACTTGTGTGTCTCTTGTAAAGTGGTACACGATATACCCAGGACTGTAAATAAAATGCTAATAGTGGGCTTGCATCACGGCTAGCGCCACCCACACAAGTAGCCCTTTAAACATGTCTCAGGGCTGTCACTGCAGAGCCTGCATGTGCAGTTACACTGCCATATCAACTTGGCAAAAAAAACAATTGCCAAGCCATAAACTCCTCTTTTATTACACGTCACCCACAAGGTGGGCCCTTGGTAGCCCATATAGCAAGGTGCTGTGTAAGTAAAAGGTAGTGCATGTACTTTTACGTTTTGCATGTCCTAGTAGTGAAAAACAGCCAAATAGTTTTTCACTATTGTGAGACATTCTCTAATAGGTTAACATTGGGAATTCCTTATTATACTTATCAGCTGTAATTCATGATTCTGGAGAAGTAGCTATACTATGTTTCATATCATTAGAATATTTCCTGGTTAACATTACTATTTTAGAAAGTGGGCATTTCTCTGCTCTTACAGCTCTGTGTGCCTGCAGCCTGTCTCCAATACACATCTAGGTTGGGTGACAGCTGCACTTTGTGCATTTCCTCTAGGCAGCCACCAACACAGGTAGATTAGGTGTGCCTGAGCACTATCTGTATTCTGATGGATCTTCCTGGGAAGGAATGGCAGGAGGGGATGACACACTGGAATAGGCAGTGCATGTCCCCACACAAAGGGCTGATTACCCCCCTACTAACAGGCTGGAGCCAAGGGTAGGAAGAAAGGACCTCTGTGTACTTTAAAGACTCTTCTTTGAAGTCACCCCGACTTCAAAGGCACAACTGTGTATAAGTACTAGGTCTCTCACCCCACCAATTCAGGCACTTCTAGACCTACAACTGGATCAAGGAATGTTACTCTGCTGGACTGCTGACCTGGAAGGACTGCTTTTTTTGCTTGGTTGTCCTGCTGCTCTCTGACCCTGCTGAGGGAGTGCTGGACTCATCCTTGCATCTGAAGTGATCTCCAGGGGCTTGTCTGCTTGACTCCTGTTGCTTGAGACTCAGGGATATTAACGTCTCTACCCCTACTTCTGTGCCTGATTCACAAGAAGTGGACCCAGATACTTGCACCAAAGGAAATGATGTATATCCAGTCTGCATCGCGCAGAACTGGCACATGGACCTTGTTGCGGGAGTAGAGCTGGTGCATCGCTCTCTGCACCAACACATCACCTTGAGAGCCTGAGATTCGGTACCGTGCCTCGCCGTTGGAGTAGCTCGGGGCGACCGGCCAATCCCCTCAACTGCGCAGAGGAACCGGGCGCATCGCACTTCAGAACCAATGCATCATGGCTCGATGTTTCATCCTCTGAGCTGACGCATCGCCACTACTCTGTGGTGTGAAACAAATCGATGCATCACCTCATCTGTTGACTCAGCATTGACACATCACTCGATGCATCTTTCATTGGCTCCCTGCATCTCGCTGTTGCATCCAAGATCAAGGTACTCTGTTCACCTGGTCTGTGTGGCTCTTGTCCTTGGCCTGTACTCCATTGCAGTCGGCCTGAACTGTTGACTTTGCCTCTTTCCAGCACGACCAGATAAACCCCATTGGCGCTTATTGCTTCTAAGTGTTGGAACACTTTTGTAGGTTATGCCAAAATTGAAAAATCCTAACAAAGATTGTTGTTTATTGATGTTATTTGGTGGTTGTAATTGTTCAAACTTCCCAAGAAAATGTGGTTCCAGGCTGTTCCCTTCATTTGACAACTTATATCCTAGAAACAGGACAAAGAAAAAGGCAATATCTATTTCCTTAAAGTTGAATTTGTAGCCATGTTCTGCAAATCCCAAAACAATGTGATCTACTCTGGCTACGTGAGTGTTTAAGTCATCATCCATCAGATATATGTCATCGACACAGGACAATGGTTCTGGATCAATGCCATGCAATATTGATGTTACACAGGCAGAGAACAGCTCTGGGCTGTTCCTATGTCCCTAGGGGAGCTGGCAAAAATGGCATTGGGAGCAAATTGTGGAAAAAACTGTCAAATCCCTGTTATCAGGGGCTATGTTTTGGCAGAAAAACCTGTTGGAAATATTCAAGGTAGTTGTGTATTTGTTACAAACAATATCGTTCATTAATGCCATACTGTGCCAGTTTCTATTGCAAGTGTGTATGTGTGCATATTTAAGTGTCTATAATCTAAGACTGTTCTATAGGAGTAATTGGGCCAGGCTACTAGGAACAAGGGGTTGTTCATAAGAGACACATAAAGTTCAATTACTCCCTGGTACTTCTCTCACTTGAGCTTGTGCTTCATGTTTTATTGGTTATTATCATTGCACTTGCGGGATGAACGTTATAGGTTTTACATGATAAGGTGAGTCCTTATCCCAGCCCACATGGTTGTGGTATAGTGCCTGGACGTGTGCAGTAGCCCAATATGCATTGTATGTTTGCATTACTTCCTCAGGAATGAAGGCTAAGAAAGAAGGTAAAATTACATTTCCTTATGGAAGGGTTCTAACAAACTCCGGGGGCCAGTCTTTTTCAGCCAAGAGATTGTTATAGCTAAGTGTCAGTGTTTCCCAAAAAATTACTTTAATTGTGCGCATTATGTCCCTGACGATCAGTATGTTTAGTTCATATACTCTGTCTGGAGAGTAACTCACCTATCTGGGGTTTTGACTTCTATGTAGTCGTTAATTGCTGTCACATCCAGAGACTCATGAAGATTCCGGTGAACATTCGTGACCTCTGCTGCACTGTCTAGCAGAGTCATTGCCCATGTCCTGTTCAGAAATAATGCTCTCAACATGTGTGTCATTTTGTGCCAAAATTCCAGCAACCTTCTTCTTTTTGAATTGGGGTTTTTGCTGTGGAAGTTTCCCTTCTTTCTTTATGATTATGTCAGAAGAGCGTGGGGAGTGCTTTTTCATTTTCACGTACTCTTCTTGTCTGCACTCTGACTTCCCTGCTCTCTTAAACCGTTTGTCTGATGAGTTGTGAAAGGAATAAGAAGGGTGTGTATCGGTATACAAATACCTGTCAGGCTGTTTCAAATTACTTCGAAAACTCTTGTTTGATATTGTCTTTTTAAGGGTTACTTTTGAGTCGTGGCTTATTTGGTCTCGCACCTAAGTTATCGCAATCTATGCATGTATAGATTTCGACAATCATTTTTGGTAACTTGCACTCCTGATCTATTAAAGAAACTTCCACGAGACACTAGCAAACTGCCAGTGCTGCTGCTTCCCCTTTTAGATTTCCTAAAACAATTGAGGATCATGAGGCAAAATTGCCAAGTAACTTCATCCCTAAATCGAGGGCAGGGGCAGCACTGCATTCATTTTGTATCTGTTTCAACACAGTTGGTAGCAAGAGTTGGTGTACCATAGGTTATGGTATATATTGCAGTAAAGACTCAATAGAGGTTACCATCTCAAGTGGCAAGCATATTGTGAGAATTCTATGTTTGTCTTGGTGTGTCATATGAGAAAATACTGCTTCAGCTTGGTTCATTTTTTGAGCAATGCAACATTTCTTCCAATCTGGTGGATACCTTACCCATAGTAGCATTAATAGTTTCTGGGTTAATCCCAGGCATAGCCAAATGTGGTTGAACAGCTTGAGCAGCCTGCGCTGGAACAGTGTATTAAGCGCACATAACAAATTGTGATAAACATTTATATAATCTTACTAGATTGTAACGTAATGGGGGCAGCTCACCTGTTGCTGAATTTTGTATGTTTGGATATGCTTAATAAGCAGCTAGAAATGGCCACGTGGCCCAGTCATTACTGAGGGGACCCGGTCTAACGTGTTTAACATGTGGTAGAGTGCTTTGGAACCAGTTTTTGTGTTCCTAATTTGTTAGAGGTATTTCTAAGTAGTTGTGTTTGTATGAAATCTACTGCAGGAAAGGTGACCCATGAGGAAAATATTTCAGTTTTGTATGCATTGTGTGCCTCTACTACGAACGTAATGTCTCCATCCCTTTTGAGGTAGCCCATTGTGGAGTAAATGTTGCGTGACAGCATGTCTACAATTGACAAGAATCTTAACTGGATTTGCCATTTAACCCCTCCGCTGCCAGGCCTTTTCCCCCTGAGGTGGCAGACCTTTTTTTGGCTATTTGGGGCAGGGCGCGCTTAGGCCCTCATAACTTTTTGTCCACATAAGCTCCTCACGCCAAATTTGCGTCCTTTTTTTCCAACATCCTAAGGATTCTAGAGGTACCCAGACTTTGTGGGTTCCCCTGAAGGAGACCATGAAATTAGCCAAAATATAGGACAAATTTTGTTTTTTTAAAACAAAATTGGAAAAAAGGGCTACAGAAGAAGGCTTGTGTTTTTTCCCTCGAAATTGGCATCAACAAAGAGTTTGCAGTGCTAAGATCACCAGCTTCCCAGCTTTCAGGAACAGGCAGACTTGAATCAGAAAACCCAATTTTTCAACACACTTTTGACATTTTACTGGAACATACCCTCTTTTGTATGATTTTTTTTGCTTTCAGCCTCCTTCCAATCAGTGACTGAAATGGGTGTGAAACCAATGCTGGATTCCAGAAACCTAAACGTTTCTGAAGAGTAGACAAAATTCTGAATTCAGCAATGGGTAATCTGTGTAGATCCTACAATGGTTTCCTACGGAAAGTAACAACTGAAATAAAAAAATATTGAATTTGAGGTAAAAAAACAGCCATTTTTCTCTACGTTTTGCTCTGTAACTTTTTCCTGCAATGTCAGATTTTTTTAAAGCAATACAGCGTTACGTCTGCTGGAATCTTCTGGTTGCGGGGATATATAGGGCTTGTAGGTTCATCAAGAACCCTAGGTACCCAGAGCAAATAAATGAGATGCACCTTGCAGTGGATTTTCATTCTATACCGGGTATACAGCAATTCATTTGCTGAAATATAAAGAGTCAAAAATAGGTATCAAGAAAACCTTTGTATTTCCAAAATGGGCATAAGATAAGGTATTGAGGAGAAGTGGTTATTTGCACATCTCTGAATTCTGGAGTGCCCATACTAGCATGTGAATTACAGGGCATTTCTCAAATAGACGTCTTTTTTACACATTGTCTTAAATTTGGAAGGAAAAAATGTAGAGAAAGACAAGGGGCAATAACACTTGTTTTGCTATTCTATGTTCCCCAAGTCTCCCGATAAAAATGGTACCTCACTTGTGTGGGTAGGCCTAGCGCCCGTGACAGGAAGTGGCCCAAAACACAAAGTGGACACATCACATTTTCTCAAAGAAAACAGAGGTGTTTTTTGCAAAGTGCCTACCTGTGGATTTTGGCCTCCAGCTCAGCAGCCACCTAGGGAAACCTACCAAACCTGTGCATTTTTGAAAACTAAAGACCTAGGGGGATCCAGGATGGGGTGACTTGTGGGGCTCTCACCAGGTTCTGTTACCCAGAATCCTTTGCAAACCTCAAAATGTGGCCCAAAAAACACTTTTTCCTGACATTTCGGTGACAGAAAGTTCGGGAATCTGAGAGGAGCCACAAATTTCCTTCCACCCAGTGTTCCCCCAAGTCTCCCAATAAACATGGTACCTCACTTGTGACGGTAGGCCTAGTGCCCATGACAAGAAATGCCCCAAAACACAAAGTGGACACATCACATTTTCTCAAAGAAAACAGAGATGTTTTTTGCAAAGTGCCTACCTGTGGATTTTGGCCTCTAGCTCAGCTGCCACCTAGGGAAACCTACCAAACCTGTGCATTTTTTAAAACTAGCGACCTAGGGGAATCCAGGATGGGGTGACTTGTGGGGCTCTCACCAGGTTCTGTTACCCAGAATCCTTTGCAAACCTCAAAATGTGGCTAAAAAAACACTTTTTCCTCACATTTCAGTGACAGAAAGTCCTGGAATCTGAGAGGAGCCACACATCTCCTTCCACCCAGCATTCCCCCAAGTTTCCCGATACAAATGGAACCTCACTTCTGTGGGTAGGCCTAGTGCCCACGACAGGAAATGCCCCAAAACACAAAGTGGACACATCACAATTTCTCAAAGAAAACAGAGGTGTTTTTTGCAAAGTGCCTACCTGTGGATTTTGGCCTCTAGCTCAGCCGCCACCTAGGGAAACCTACCAAACCTGAGCATTTTTTAAAACTAGCGACCTAGGGGAATCCAAGATGGGGTGACTTGTGGGGCTCTCACCAGGTTCCTTTACCCAGAATGCTTTGCAAACCTCAAAATGTGGCTAAAAAAACACTTTTTCCTCACATTTCAGTGACAGAAAGTTCTGGAATCTGAGAGGAGCCACAAATTTCCTTCCACCCAGCGTTCCCCCAAGTCTCCCGATAAAAATGGTACCTCACTTGTGTGGGTAGGCCTAGGCCCGCGACAGGAAATGCCCCAAAACACAAAGTGGACACATCACATTTTCTCAAGGAAAACAGAGGTGTTTTTTCAAAGTGCCTACCTGTGGATTTTGGCCTCTAGCTCAGCCACCACCTAGGGAAACCTACCAAACCTGTGCATTTTTTAAACTAGAGACCTAGGGGAATCCAGGATGGGGTGACTTGTGGGGCTCTCACCAGGTTCTGGTACCCAGAATCCTTTGCAAACCTCAAAATGTGGCTATAAAAACACTTTTTCCTCACATTTCGGTGACAGAAAGTTCTGGAATCTGATAGGAGCCCACTTCTCCTTCCACCCAGCGTTCCCCCATGTCTCCCAGGACTTGGGTAGGGTGCACTGGTCTAATGCTATCAAATCACCAGCTATCATTTTGCTGATCCGCACCATATTGCAACAAACATGAAATGTGAAATCCCTAGCATAGAGAACCTAATCCATAACCATACAAGAGTTAGGTGTGGTAAACCTAATTTATCAGTACCATGCTCAATAGAAGAGCCCCCACCCCTCGTTATAGAAGGTGTATGAGTACAAGCTAAAATGCTCTGAGCTAAAAACATCTAAACATGTATACAACCTTATTGAAAACTAGCTAAAAACATATGAAGAAATAAAATGTCGACTATGACAAGCACAGCAGGCCAAAGTTAATACAACATAATTTTTAAACCTTAGAATAAAGCCAACGTTCGAATTAGTTAGCAATAATCGTGATCTTGAAGAATGTCTCCGAAGTCTCTGAAGTCATCTAATGGAAGTGCATTAAGGAATGACTCCACATCGTAGGATGTCAGATCGATGACAGAATTGGCAGGCTGGTCCACAGAGCAGAAGTGCGCAGAAGCCTCAACCGCAGGATCACCTGCAAAGGCAGCACCATCCAAAGTGCCTTAAGGAGCCAAATAGCTCACCGGAGGTGTCTCGTAGGTAGCCTTGCGAATCAGCTTCAGTCTCATGGGGCACGACCGTAAATGAACCGTCATCGGGAACATTAGAAGTTCTCTGTCCACAGGAGGCACTGACAGAACAGCAAGACACACCACTGGTAGACACTCAAAGAGGCACACGGTGCAATGTAAGACAGCTTGCACACACCACATGACTGATTAGAATGACAATGACCAATCATGCTCCAATTCTTCCAGCAACGGTGCACCAAAGAACTGTACCATACCATCACGGCACAGCTGGGCTGGTGGTAATAGCTCCTTCACTCAGCTTAGCTGAGAAGGTACAACCACTTCATATTAGAAATAGCAGCAGCAGTATCCCACCTAGCAGCGCCAAAGTCACCAGAAGGCCACCAAACACATTTGAAAAGAGTGAATGGATAGCCAATGGGAAGACGCCAAAGACAGTCTGGAAGATGAAAACAGCCTTAAAGAAGTGTACAATCCCAGTAGTGCTGGAAGAGTTGAATATTCTGTAAACCAGCTCTCCAAAGTGCTTGGGGAAGTTGGGCCCAGATTTATGAAAAGTTTGTGCCGTCTTTGCCTAATTTTTTTAATTTAAAAGTGGCGCAAATCGAATACCATATTTATATTTTGATGCTGGACCCGTCTACCGTCAAAATAACCGAGTTCAAATAATATTTTGGGAGTGCCCACCCACCTTGCGTCGTATTGTGGCAATTATATGCAAGGTAGGCGTTCCCTTCCAAAAAATGACACTAGCCCTCCAGCGCCATATCTACCTCCTGGCGCAAAAACAACGTACATTAAGGAAGCAAACCCAAAAAATGACGGCAAGGCAGATTTGCGTCAAATTTTGACGACAGACCAGGCGTTAAAAAGAGGCCCACACACCACCACTTAAGGAAAACACACAGAAGGAGCATTGTCAACCTCCTGGACAACAAGGAAGTGTTACTGCTCCAGCTTAGCACACGTCGCAGACATCAGCAATGACAACAGGTCCTTCTACCACCACCGCAGCAACCCCAAACCCCACCACAGCAGCCACAAAGGCAGTATAGAAGGGGGAAAGGATCTTTCAACAGAGTACAACGACCCTGGTGAACAAGATGTCACCAGGATTTATCATCTGAACCGGGAGTCAGTTGTGTGCTTGCTTCACCCCATTGCACCACACATCACTGCAAGGATGGCAACTCCAACAAACATGCCACCCATGATCAAACTCCTCGCTGTCCTCCATATGCTGGTGTCAGGAACTTTTCAGACAATGGGTGCACAAGTGGCTGCTGTCTCCCAGCCATCCCTCTAGTTCTTCTTTCCAAAGGGTCTGGACGCAATCATACGCTTCACACCCCACCACATCTGCTTCCCAAACACCCAGCAACTGCAGCAGGTGGTCAAGCAAGGTTTCTGTCTAATTGCTGGGTTCCCGCATGTGCTGGGTGCAATGGACTGCACCCATGTCCAATTAATGCCACCTGCGGCAACGGAACACCTATACAGGAACTGCAAGCACACCAATTTCATAAATGTGCAGGTCATTGTGTACCACCGTGGGCTCTTCTCAAACATCCTTGCCAAATACCGAGGCAGCTTCCATGATGCTTACATATTCCGGCATTCGAACATCAATGAGTGGTTCCAAGATGGACAATATGGCAATGGCCTACTCGTAGGTAAACCACCATACCAAACAGTACACAGACAACACACCTTCCATGTAGGACAACCAAGACATACACCACACTAAACACACATAGGCAGGGGAACACAGGTGCACAGGCAGCAACCCATATGCCACCTGACACACTATACCCCAATCATTGACATCACAAACACATATACACCCACATGTACATAATACAGCCACAACCTGACTGGCACAGTACATGAGGACAGGTGGAGCTATGAGCCTTTGCATAGAGAAGCTGGGCACAAACCACTAAACGTGTACTCTGGTTGACAAATAAATACAGATGCCACACACATTGCACCTAATAATGTTGAGCTCAGCAATGTGAATGGCATATCCATGTTAATGTAAAGAAAGTCACACATAGGCACAGCCCCACATCAGTCATGGGGTTCAAGCATCTGGCGGCACCAATATCAAATGCCACCCAAGTGTTGCCATGACCAACTAAATATCACCTACACATACCTGTAGTGTGTACATTCACCTGTCTACTGCATTGTGACGTACACATAGGAATACAACATTACCTGCCATGAAAGACCGTGGGGCAGAATGACGAGAACCTGTGCAGCACCTAGTCCAGTGCCACCTCACATGCACCCCTTAGCACCACCTAACACCACCATGTGTGTGTCGTATACAAGAAACAGTCCACCATGATGCAGAGTTTGTGCAGTACTGTAAAGACCATGGATGCCATTGTAGAACTCTGTAGGATTATAGTGGGCATACCTGACCTTTCCTGCACTGTGCATAGGGTTCCATGTAAAAGAATAGTGTGCCCCCTCCCAATGATAGCACTCTGCATGTGTTGAAAGTGTCTGTGATAAATCATATATAGGAAGTTTGGATATTCTACTATTCCAACGTTTGATCATCCTACAAATGTGTGAATCACACCCTAGTACACAAGATGGCTGGTACAGCCATCACCTGCCACAAAGGGTCACTATGTGTTGCACTGCATGAGCAGCGCCACATGATAAATGGAGGCCAGAGTTTGGCTTTGTAAGGCTACAATATGGTCTCTACATATGACAGCACTGTGGTACAAGGAGGTGGAAGGTTCCGCCAATAATAGGACACTGGCACAAATATGGACAACACAACACATATTTTCAAGGGCAGAACCATCTGTTTGGATTGAATATTACAATCCCCAGGTCCATGACCTGAGCCACAACCCAAGATTGTCATGTCCAACAACACAGACCTATGAATCCATTTCACAAAACAGGAACATACACTATACCAGAAGCAAGTCTGAGTCACCACTCCACCTAAAACTAACAACTACCAAGGTATATTCCAAACCACTATCAAGCTTTACCAATACATCTTCTCTTATTCCTTTGTAGCCAACCAAGGTTACCACATACAGCCATTGGGTCCTGACTCCATTTGGCAATCCCACAAAGGTGGAAGAGTCTACATATAATGAAGGGCACAGAAGAACATGCAATGTGGTGGAGAGGACATTTGTGCTTCTGAAGTCAAGGTTCAGGTACCTGGCCCTGACAGGAGGAAGCTTGTTGTATGCTCCACCAATGGTATGTAAGATGATACTGGTATGTGCAATCCTGCATAATATATGTATACAGACCATTGTTCCCTGGGATGAACAGGTAGATGTCCCCAACAAGGAGGAGGATGACAATGGTGCAGCACATTTGGAGGGGGAACTACAAAATACTGCTGCAGGAGTTTGCAGGAGACTACAAATTGTACAGAACGTCTACACATAGTCACTGTACAAATATGATCACATTGTAAATATCACCAATAAATTACTGTGCATCAGACTCTCATGGTCTACTTAGTCTCCACTACATATACCATTGGAATGTAACTCATACCTCAGAGAGCAGGAAAGAAACACAGCAGTTCCAAGTATGGTAGCAAATTAGTTTGTGATGTGAGAGGGTCTAGTGCCTCCATGTCACACAACAGTGTAACGTAACTCTTGGGCATGTGGCTCTTGAAGGCCTCGATCCATGCACCACAACATATAACGTGCCGTCAAGTGGGCAATGTGCAAATTCCTAGCCCTTTCCCCACATCATCACCAAGCTTGGCAGGATGCATGCAAGGGGGGGCATATATAAGGTAGGGGATGTTATGAAATGGTGTTTAAGTAATGTAGGAACAGAACAGTGTCACATCTCAGGCGGATTGCTCCTTTGCCAGCACTGTGCATGTGTGACAAGGGGGGCATCATTGGTAACTATGGACCTTCAGTTACTGTACAAGGTTTGTAACCAATGTTAGAGGCAGAGCCTGCACTGGGCATCCATGAGCTTATGTCCTGGCACTGCCATTGGGAACAACCCTGACACATGGTGCGCTGTACGTCACTTATGGCACAAACACATTGGCCGTGGAGTGCGCTATGGATTGCCAGACAAATTAAGCAGCAATGGGTGCTGAATCACTATGCAAGCATATGGCCCATTGTCAGAATCTAAAAATAAAATGGGATAGTGTGCCACCAAGTTATTGCCTGGGTGGAACGTAGGCAGAGTGCATGTACATAGGGAGTGTGTTCCACTCCCTATATACATTATATAAACACTTGTCACACAAATCTGCTGTCTTGACCCATGCAGATATACATGTTAAGACTGATGTACAGGTGTATGGCCTAGGTAGGAAAAGGTTTGCAAGTAGCAACAATGGTTGATGTGTCAGCATGGTATCCTAGTATGGTCTTTATTACACCATCACACTGCACATAGCAATACACACCACTCATTGTCACTCACATGCCAGGCCAAGAGCATGGTACCAACAGAGACAAATTCCCCTAATATGTTTAGTATCCAACATGCCAATCAGGTGTGGGATGTGCAAGTATGTCCAGCAATGTCCAAACATGTTCACAGACTCATTCAAATATGAATGGGAGTAGAAGTAGACAGATATGTTGCATGTGGCTAATGAAAAAAGCAGCACTGAGATGATTTCACACATCAACATCATGCAGTCATGGCAAGAGTGACATACGTTGTGGAATGCAGGAATAAATGCATACCCATGTTCAATGAAGGATTTGGATAGATAGCTGAGAAATACCCACAGATACTTGGAAATACAAATTGGGAGGTCACTTGGAGACGACACAAGTGCTGTGGCAGGTGTAATGTCGTGTGTGTGGCACTCATTAATTCTCACAAAGCCAGGCAAAGGGACGGTAACTGTCATGTAGCCAGTAGTAAAATATATTTACATCTACAATTTACACTAGTCACATGTTGTATCCTGTCCATGTATGACCAGACAATGTTGCTGTAGAAGATGTATACAAGGTATAAGCAGCCTGAAGAATAGCAGCAATGTAGGACACAAACAAGTAATGAGGGAAAACGTGGGGCAGCATCACACATAGACCAATACTGACTGTGCAACACATCAATGTCTACATGTGATCACCTAACATATGTACATAGAGAGTGGCTAGGTCAGCACATAACCTAGTCATGTTTGCCACTACTTCAACTTGGTAGTTGCCCATTGCATACCAACATGACAGGAGGCAGTGACAGATAACACTTTCTGTCCCCTGGCACGTTCCCAAAATAGAAGTCACAACAGAGATACAACCCCTAACCAAGTTGCCCATGGAAATCACTAAGGATATCAAATCATGTCTCTCAGACCATGCCAAATGATGAGACATGTCCTACATGTGCAAGTAGCCAGTCCTCAGTGCATGATAGGGGAAGGCTGACATCAAGTACCGCAGAGGAAAAATGTATATCCCAGTCAGTTTGATTACAGTTGTGCATGTGTCTGTCTGTAGGGGACTGTGCATTGCTCTACCGATTAGAAATCATGAAGAGGATAGATCCCCGTCCAAAACACCCTAACACCACTGCTCTGGCTACATAGACTATTGACATTGTCAGGGGCCTGATGAATGTGCATAGTGGACTGAGTAGTCTGGAGCTCCGTACACCTGCGCCTTCACATGCAACCAAGGGTCTGTGTCGACATAAAGACTCCCACAATAGTGATGAAGAGTAGACTGCCATCTTTGCCATACTGCAACACTGCTACACAGTGGTTTGCCATTGCATGTGACAGTTATAAAAAATATGATGTGGACGATTGTGAGTACCTAGTTGGTGCCATGCACACATATGCCAGATATCTCAGCACACATGTCCCACTTAAATGGCACAGGCCTGGTAATGTGTATTGGAGTCTGAACAAAAGGCAACATACCACAAATGTAAGTGTATATGTATCACAAGATCATTGACAGAAATATATGACCTCCACGTGTGTTTCGACGTACGGAAACATAGGTGGCACCGATATGACTAAACAGGCATTTGTCAAAGTCCAACATGTGTCCATGAAGGACGATAGATATGTGAGGTTTCATATCCCATGAACACACAGCTGTGGTCATATGTTACTGTAATGACACTACACATATCTTTACCCACACACACACACAGCACATAGCAACCTTCATTGACACATGTGTGTACACCATCTCCTGCAACAAAGATGCATGGGGAACTATATGTCACACGTGTAGCTGAGCATCATGAAAGGTAAACCAACAACACACCACAGAACGGACACACATGCACACACATTGCCAGGGGTAACATGATTTCAACCCAGCAGTAGTCCACTGCAACCTCTGAGTACAATTTGTCATGGCTGTCACATGCTTTACCATGTACTGGACATAGCCAAGCAGATCTATTGTGTAGTTGGTATGTGTTCATGTGTATATCAGGCATTCAATGTAGTACACCCACAAATATGTGTTAGAAGACATATGTACACTCATAGTACACATGTGCTAACATGTATGTGGACATAGTCTAGCTACACATGCACATATGCACACAGCATCAGTCATCGCATGCATCGCACACATAAACAAACATATAGGTTGAACATTCCAATGTCACCATCAAGATATGAACGGACATACACACACATGTAGCCATACCATACTGAAAACATAATTGCATAGCCCTGTGACATGGTATGTGAATCTGGGTGCACTGTAAGCCTACATAATCAATTTCCATGCGTTCCCATCATGTGTCAAAATTTTGAAGACGCAAACTGCTAAATTCCATACTCCGCAAGCCCAGGAATATAACGCCTGACCCCTGAGCATCAAACACACGGCCACAGGCCTTGTCAACCTGTATGGAAAGGAATGCCATGCATGACCATCATGCGTCAAAAATGTAGACGCAAATGCCTAATCTTCATATTTTTGAATGCACAAAAAAAGACACATGGCCACTGAGCGTCTATCGCAAGTCCACAGACCTTGTCACGCAAAATGGGACAAAATCGAGACTTAACTGTCATGAGTCAAAAAATGACACATACCTGAAAACGTTACGCACGACCTTGAAAGTGATGAAACAGGACATCATGCCTGAATACATGGTACAGTGAATTTACTTTCACTTTACAGTCTTATTGTCTGTGACTGTGTGAGGGTGTGTTGAGCTGATGTTTTTGGTGCATTGGAGTGTTTTTGTGTTGTGTCCTATAGCTGGTTTGTCTTTTTTGTCTTTTAATCAGTCTTTTGTAGTGTAGTTGCACTGTATCTGTCGCTGTATTGTGGGGTGTTTGTCTAGGGGTAGGTTCATTTGTTGGGTATTTGGGGTAGTTTACATTTATTTTTTTCCCTGCAAATACACCACATGATGAGCTGGGGGGCTTTATTTGGCTTCTACATTAGTACCTGCCAATGATACGTATATTAGGTGGCTGCGCTATCCAGGGCTACCCCACAGAGGCCAGGAAGCTGCAGTGGGGCAAGGTACTCCACCACCTGACAAGAATATTCAGTGCCGGACGCAATTACCTGCAACTTAAACACCACTGGGCTGACCTGATCTCCAGGGAGCAAGATCTATTGGATCACAAGGGGACTGAGATTGGTGGAGCAGTTTGTAAGTATCCAATTTGCATACCAACACCATTATTTGCATGTGCATCACAGGTGCTGATAAGGTTGAGTGCTGCATATTTTGTCAAAGGATCTGGACATTTAGTACTGTGCTGGTATTAAGAGCCCCATCACCACCTTAGGTCTGCCATTGCAATTACCATCTATGAAGCAGAGGCAAGGCAAAAGTGCCATCTTCCCTGCGCAATCATACCAAAGTGGTGCGATGCATGCATAGCGCCACTCTGTTTCGACCAGCACAACATGAGACCTCCGCCAGGCATTATGTATGGGAGGGGGGGCCTACACCTATATGGGGGGGCTAAAGTATATGCCTCCGGGCAATATGAGAAATTTCCTATTGCCATATTTCCTGCACTTCGAACAGCTGCTCAGAGCAGGTGTTATAAGGGGGCATATAATTGTATATTATGGGCCTCTATGTACTCAGCAGAAGTCATGCAAATCTTTTTGATGCTACTCCTTCTGAGCACATTATTACATCAATGTAAATAGATGCAGTTGCCCCCTACCTGCACCATGCTGTGCCATATTTCTCATAAGGCACACACATGGTGGGGGGAAAGGGGTCACTAAGGGCTGCAAGGACTGTGGTGATGCATTTGGTGCAGCACCACTAACCATTAATCTGCCCCTTTGTGTCATTGACCAACGCCATTTAAGCGAGCGTGACTATGCACTGGGTCCAGACTACTAGCACTTTTGCCTTCCTGTACATTGTGTATCACATACACCCCAAACTTTGTCTATTACTCGATATACATGTGCTGATTTTGTACCACAGGTCTGCTGCGTCTTACTGACAGGCCTGAATCTGCACCAGCACTAGCATATTACTCAGAAACCTGCACCAACACAGGCATCCTTGGACCACAGAGGAAGTGTGTCTGTCTTGAAGCATATGTCTATGCGCATGTTGGTATCCCTTCCAGGACAAATAATGGAATATCATGGCACCAATGGCTGGCCACACAGTATTGGCAAGGCATCTATAATTTCAATCAGTTAATGTGCAGGTAGGAACAAGTAAATAAACATAAGTAAACTGCCATGGCATTAAAGCTCTAGTGTGTGTGCCTTGTAAAGCATTCCTCAACACTTTGGAATACTCACACAACCCATGGGCAGTTGTCAGTCAGTTTGAGGTGACAAGAAGTTAGATGTCTTCAACATCTGGGGCAGGCTCAGAAGCTATGGATGTCACAATGGAATGGCCACTGCAACAAACATCGCATGCCCCTCAGATGCAGAATAAAGTGTCATGCAGCCCCATATGGTCATGGAGGTGTAAAGCTACAAAAAACCTGCATTACAATTCCATGTACATATGGTGCTGTGCAATGCACCACAGGAGTGTCGAGGAAAATGATGGCTTGTAGGTGCCAGGGTCTCCATTATCTGAGACTATGTCAGATTGACTGATCATAGATGTTTGACAGTTTGTCTGATCTACCACTAGGTTGACTTGCTCACTCAGTTGATTTTTAACACTGGTGTTCATGCACAGAAATGTCCAAATATCACAAAGCTATGTTTTCCTTTCATGTATTGCAGGTGGACCTCCACCCTACACCAGTAGAGAGGTGTCCAGATCCGAAGACTCCAATGCTCCCAGTAAGTGTCACCTTGTGTGTTATGTGTGGCAATCCAGGGTTTGATGTGATACTGTCTGATGTGTGTAATTCAATGAACAAAGATTTTGCATGACGAATGCTATGATATCATAGGAGTTAGGATGGTGACATCATGTCTGTTGCAATGTTGAGCACTGAGAATGGCTTGAATGTTGCACAAGTGGCAACATGTGCTGCTATAGAATTGTGGAAATGGAAAGCATGGCCACATATACATACATGTCAAACGTGATAGGTGTCAGAGCAGCTGGTTATGTAATTAGCATGCCTGTTAACTACAACTTTGTCAAGGCATTTTTGACGGCACTGTGTGCCACACATAGCTTAGAGTTACAAAACATTGCAGATGAAGGAAATGAATAGAGATCCCTAGGGGTGTAGGGGTGTAATGTAGGAGACACTTGCACCACTGGTGCCTCAGTACACTTCAGATATAAATTGAGGCTGCAGTCATGCAAAGAGCCATACTGTGCTGGGCAACAGTCAGTAGTGTACACAATTAGTACATAACTCAGCTCCAAATGGTTGTTGTAGGAGGCTGGACTGGCTTGTAGTGAGTACCAAGGGGTACTTGCACCTTGCACCAGGCCCAGTTATCCCTTATTAGTGTATAGGGTGTCAAGCAGCTTAGGCTGATAGATAATGGAAGCTTAGCAGAGCAGCTTAGGCTGAACTAGGAGACGTGTGAAGCTACTACAGTACCACTTAGTGTCATATGCACAATATCATAAGAAAACACAATACACAGTTATACTAAAAATAAAGGTACTTTATTTTTATGACAATATGCCAAAGTATCTTAGAGTGTACCCTCAGTGAGAGGATAGGAAATATACACAAGATATATGTACACAATACCAAAAATATGCAGTATAGTCTTAGAAAACAGTGCAAACAATGTATAGTTACAATAGGATGCAACGGGGACACATAGGGATAGGGGCAACACAAACCATATACTCCAAAAGTGGAATGCGAACCACGAATGGACCCCAAACCTATGTGACCTTGTAGAGGGTCGCTGGGACTATTAGAAAATAGTGAGAGTTAGAAAAATAACCCTCCCCAAGACCCAGAAAAGTGAGTGCAAAGTGCACTAAAGTTCCCCCAAGGACAAAGAAGTCGTGATAGAGGAATAATGCAGGAAAGACACAAACCAACAATGCAACAACAATGGATTTCCAATCTAGGGTACCTGTGGAACAAGGGGACCAAGTCCAAAAGTCACAAGCAAGTCGGAGATGGGCATATGCCCAGGAAATGCCAGCTGTGGATGCAAAGAAGCTTCTACTGGACAGAAGAAGCTGAGGTTTCTGCAGGAACGAAAAGGGCTAGAGACTTCCCCTTTGGTGGACGGATCCCTCTCGCCGAAAGAACGCCAACAAGCCTTGCTAGCTGCAAATCGTGCGGTTAGCGTTTTTGGATGCTGCTGTGGCCCAGGAGGGACCAGGAGGTCGCAAATTGGACCAGGAGGTAGAGGGGACGTCGAGCAAGACAAGGAGCCCTCTTAGCAGCAGGTAGCACCCGGAGAAGTGCCAGAAACAGGCACTACGAGGATGCGTGAAACGGTGCTCACCCGAAGTCGCACAAAGGAGTCCCACGTCGCCGGAGACCAACTTAGAAAGTCGTGCAATGCAGGTTAGAGTTCCGTGGACCCAGGCTTAGCTGTGCACAAAGGATTTCCGCCGGAAGTGCACAGGGGCCGGAGTAGCTGCAAAAGTCACGGTTCCCAGCAATGCAGTCTAGCGAGGTGAGGCAAGGACTTACCTCCACCAAACTTGGACTGAAGAGTCACTGGACTGTGGGGGTCACTTGGACAGAGTTGCTGGATTCAAGGGACCTTGCTCGTCGTGCTGAGAGGAGACCCAAGGGACCGGTAATGCAGCTTTTTGGTGCCTGCGGTTGCAGGGGGAAGATTCCGTCAACCCACGGGAGATTTCTTCGGAGCTTCTAGTGCAGAGAGGAGGCAGACTACCCCCACAGCATGCACCAGCAGGAAAACAGTCGAGAAGGCGGCAGGATCAGCGTTACAGAGTTGCAGTAGTCGTCTTTGCTACTATGTTGCAGGTTTCCAGCGCGGTTAGCAGTCGATTCCTTGGCAGAAGGTGAAGAGAGAGATGCAGAGGAACTCGGATGAGCTCTTGCATTCGTTATCTAAAGTTTCCCCAGAGACAGAGACCCTAAATAGCCAGAAAAGAGGGTTTGGCTACCTAGGAGAGAGGATAGGCTACTAACACCTGAAGGAGCCTATCAGAAGGAGTCTCTGACGTCACCTGGTGGCACTGGCCACTCAGAGCAGTCCAGTGTGCCAGCAGCACCTCTGTTTCCAAGATGGCAGAGGTCTGGAGCACACTGGAGGAGCTCTGGACACCTCCCAGGGGAGGTGCAGGTGAGGGGAGTGGTCACTCCCCTTTCCTTTGTCCAGTTTCGCGCCAGAGCAGGGCTAAGGGGTCCCCTGAACCGGTGTAGACTGGCTTATGCAGAATTGGGCACATCTGTGCCCAAGAAAGCATTTCCAGAGGCTGGGGGAGGCTACTCTTCCCCTGCCTTCACACCATTTTCCAAAGGGAGAGGGTGTAACACCCTCTCTCAGAGGAAGTCCTTTGTTCTGCCATCCTGGGCCAGGCCTGGCTGGACCCCAGGAGGGCAGATGCCTGTCTGAGGGGTTGGCAGCAGCAGCAGCTGCAGTGAAACCCCAGGAAGGGCAGTTTGGCAGTACCAGGGTCTGTGCTACAGACCACTGGGATCATGGGATTGTGCCAACTATGCCAGGATGGCATAGAGGGAGCAATTCCATGATCATAGACATGTTACATGGCCATATTCGGAGTTACCATTGTGAAGCTACATATAGGTAGTGACCTATATGTAGTGCACGCGTGTAATGGTGTCCCCGCACTCACAAAGTCCGGGGAATTGGCCCTGAACAATGTGGGGGCACCTTGGCTAGTGCCAGGGTGCCCTCACACTAAGTAACTTTGCACCTAACCTTTACCAGGTAAAGGTTAGACATATAGGTGACTTATAAGTTACTTAAGTGCAGTGTAAAATGGCTGTGAAATAACGTGGACGTTATTTCACTCAGGCTGCAGTGGCAGGCCTGTGTAAGAATTGTCAGAGCTCCCTATGGGTGGCAAAAGAAATGCTGCAGCCCATAGGGATCTCCTGGAACCCCAATACCCTGGGTACCTCAGTACCATATACTAGGGAATTATAAGGGTGTTCCAGTAAGCCAATGTTAATTGGTAAAATTGGTCACTAGCCTGTTAGTGACAATTTGAAAGAGATGAGAGAGCATAACCACTGAGGTTCTGATTAGAAGAGCCTCAGTGAGACAGTTAGGCACCACACAGGGAACACATACATATAGGCCACAAACTTATGAGCACTGGGGTCCTGAATAGCAGGGTCCCAGTGACACATAACAAACATACTGAAAACATAGGATTTTCACTATGAGCACTGGGCCCTGGCTAGCAGGATCCCAGTGAGACAGTGAAAACACCCTGACATACACTCACAAACAGGCCAAAAGTGGGGGTAACAAGGCTAGAAAGAGGCTACTTTCTCACACAACCCCCCCCCCCAAATGAAGGACAATAAGGCTAACCTTGGCCAGTTGAGACTTTATTGTCTAAGTGGTGATAAGTAGAGAGTAGCTCTGCAATAGACTGGTTACTCCCTTTATCATCCACTATATGGTTACTTCCCTGTGGGGATGTAAACCACCCTGTTTGAAGTTTTTTAGCTAGGCAACAATGTGAAGATGTATTTTCAGAGTTTCTATCAGTAAGTTTTAGTTTAGAGCAGTGGGAATTGTCCACTGAACCTATTTGTAGTGATGGAAATGCCAGACAGGGATGCTGTCTCAGAAAAGCCATAGCTGGGCAAAAACTTTGTCCATATGGCTGGAAGAGAGAACAGGGATGCTGTTTCTCTTGAGTTGGAGCAGGACAGGGATGCTGTCCTATAAGCTCCACACTAGGGCAGGGATGCTTTCTTAAGTGTTGTGAGGCAGTGCAGGGTTTCTGCACTAAAGTTTCTCTGGGAGGGTTGGAGGGATGCTCCATGTTCACTAAAATGGTGCTCTTTTTGTCACCAATGTTAGTTATCCCACAGAGAGGTACTTCTACCTCAGGGAGTCCAGCTTTGCCAGCTGATGATTCCCTTGGAACAGGTGCCACCCCAGGAGAGGTTTCTCCCACCACAGGAATGGTATCCTGAATGGTAGGGTGGTTAGGGGATACTGTGATACCCTTTTTACCTGTTCATGGAGAGGGATCCTGAGTTTTCAGGCCTTCTCTCCTTTGCTTTTTCATTTCAGTAGAAATGAGAGGGAACAATTCCTCAGGGATGCCCAGCATGGCTGCATGGGCATAAAACTCTACATCAGCCCAACCTGAGGCCTCTAGGTCATTACCTAAGAGACAGTCTACAGGTAAGCTAGGTGATACCACCACCTGCTTAGGGCCAGTAACTCCACCCCAACTAAACTGAATTATAGCTAAGGGAAGAAACTTAGTGGAGTTATGGACATCAATAATCTTATACTGTTGTCCAATGATGTGTTGATCAGGGTGCACTAGGTTTTCAGTCACCAAAGTGATCCTGGCACCTGTGTCCCTGTAGGCCAAGGCCTCAACACCATTTATTGAAACTGTCTGCCTGTACTTATCCATTGTAAGGGGACAAGCAGCCAGTGTGGCAAGGCCAATGCCACTAGGTGTGACAGAAACTGTCTTGGGACTGACTACCCCAGTTTCTACTATGGACCCATAAGTGAACCCAACTACACCCCTAACTTGACTGTTGACAGCAGTCCCACCACTAGTACCACTACTGCTAGGGGCACTAGAGCTTGATGTATTAGTGGTGGTAGGCTCAGGGGGTTTACCTTGACAGGACTTATCCCCTGGCCTATGGCCTCTATTTTTACACACAAAGCACCAAGGCTTTTTAAATTGTGTAGGTTGAGAAGAAGAGGAAGAATTTGTTTTATCCCCACCCCCTGAAGAGTGTTTAAGATTTGAAGTGGGATCTTTGGTTTTACCCTTATCCCCATGCTTATCTTGAGATTTTTCACCATCTTTCTTCTTATTGTTCTCTTTGTCACCACCTGTATGAACTTTTCTGTTCACCCTTGTTCTGCCCCATTTGTCTGCCTTCTTTCCCAATTCTTGGGGAGAGGTCAGATCAGAGTCCACCAAGTACTGGTGCAAGAAATCAGACACACAATTATTAAGAATATGCTCTCTCAGGATCAGGTTATACAGGCTGTCATAATCAGTAACTTTACTGCCATGTAACCACCCCTCCAAGGCCTTCACTGAATGGTCAATGAAATCAACCCAGTCTTGTGAAGACTCCTTTTTGGTCTCTCTGAACTTTATCCTGTATTGTTCAGTGGTTAAGCCATAACCATCCAGGAGTGCATTCTTAAGAACTTTGTAATCATTAGCTTCATTTTCTTTGACAGTAGGGAGCCTATCCCTACCTTTACCACTAAATGATAGCCATAGGATAGCAGCCCACTGCCTTTGAGGGACATCCTGTACAACACAGGCCCTCTCAAGTGCAGCAAACCACTTGTTAATGTCATCCCCCTCCTTATAAGGGGGAACTATCTTGTGCAGATTCCTGGAATCATGCTCTTTTGCAGGATGACTATGGGGAATACTGCTGCTGCCACCATGGGTTTCTAAACCCAGTTTCTGTCTCTCCTTCTCTACTTCTAAGGTCTGTCTCTACAAATCCAGCTGTTGCTTTTTGAGCTTCAGTCTGGTTTGTTCCACTCTCAATCTATTGAGCTCCCTTTCTAACAATCTGTCGTCAGGGTGGGTGGGAGGGACATGTCTTGAAACAGAAGTATGGTGAGAATGGACAGAAGGAGACCTGTCCCTTACAGAGGGCACCCTAACAGCTTGGCTAACAGAAACATCAGTACCACTGTGGTGAGAATAAATGCTTTTGCTATGATGTGAGACAACACTATTTGTATGGTGTGGCTCTCCATCATTACCAACTATGCTAGACTGTCTAGTAATGGGCAGGCTAGGGAGTTTCTTTCATGAATCTTTTCCTGGGGGAGTCCCTGGATCAGATTGGGAACCATTAGCTGCTTTTTCTACAGATGGGGCACTTCTAGCCTTATCCTGTTCTCTAAGCATGTTAAGTAACAGTTCCAAGGAAGGATTCTTCCCTACACTCAAACCTCTCTCTACACAGAGACTCCTTGCTCCTTTCCAGCTAAGGTGGTCATATGCAAGTTTGGACAGATCAACATTTTGGCCTGTGCCAGACATTTTTAGAGAGAGTTAAAGTGATAGAAAAAGAAAAAAAAGTTTGTCAGAGCTTTTTGAAAGACAGAGAAAAAAACTTTGTAAACTTTTTAGAACTTTTTGAAAGTTTAGAAGTACGTTTCAGCACTTTAGAAAAGAGTGAAAAGAGGAAATGCAAAACTTTTTAGCAATGTGTACACACACTGAACTTGTTTTGTATATTTTTCTCTTATGAAAAGTACAATGACAAGAGTGGTAAGTAGTCTCAAAGCACTTATCCCACCGCTGCACAACCAATGTAGGAGGCTGGACTGGCTTGTAGTGAGTACCAAGGGGTACTTGCACCTTGCACCAGGCCCAGTTATCCCTTATTAGTGTATAGGGTGTCTAGCAGCTTAGGCTGATAGATAATGGTAGCTTAGCAGAGCAGCTTAGGCTGAACTAGGAGACGTGTGAAGCTACTACAGTACCACTTAGTGTCATATGCACAATATCATAAGAAAACACAATACACAGTTATACTAAAAATAAAGGTACTTTATTTTTATGACAATATGCCAAAGTATCTTAGAGTGTACCCTCAGTGAGAGGCTAGGAAATATACACAAGATATATGTACACAATACCAAAAATATGCGGTATAGTCTTAGAAAACAGTGCAAACAATGTATAGTTACAATAGGATGCAATGGGGACACATAGGGATAGGGGCAACACAAACCATATACTCCAAAAGTGGAATGCGAACCACGAATGGACCCCAAACCTATGTGACCTTGTAGAGGGTCGCTGGGACTATTAGAAAATAGTGAGAGTGCCCAAGAAAGCATTTCCAGAGGCTGGGGGAGGCTACTCTTCCCCTGCCTTCACACCATTTTCCAAAGGGAGAGGGTGTAACACCCTCTCTCAGAGGAAGTCCTTTGTTCTGCCATCCTGGGCCAGGCCTGGCTGGACCCCAGGAGGGCAGATGCCTGTCTGAGGGGTTGGCAGCAGCAGCAGCTGCAGTGAAACCCCAGGAAGGGCAGTTTGGCAGTACCAGGGTCTGTGCTACAGACCACTGGGATCATGGGATTGTGCCAACTATGCCAGGATGGCATAGAGGGGGCAATTCCATGATCATAGACATGTTACATGGCCATATTCGGAGTTACCATTGTGAAGCTACATATAGGTAGTGACCTATATGTAGTGCACGCGTGTAATGGTGTCCCCGCACTCACAAAGTCCGGGGAATTGGCCCTGAAAAATGTGGGGGCACCTTGGCTAGTGCCAGGGTGCCCTCACACTAAGTAACTTTGCACCTAACCTTTACCAGGTAAAGGTTAGACATATAGGTGACTTACAAGTTACTTAAGTGCAGTGTAAAATGGCTGTGAAATAACGTGGACGTTATTTCACTCAGGCTGCAGTGGCAGGCCTGTGTAAGAATTGTCAGAGCTCCCTATGGGTGGCAAAAGAAATGCTGCAGCCCATAGGGATCTCCTGGAACCCCAATACCCTGGGTACCTCAGTACCATATACTAGGGAATTATAAGGGTGTTCCAGTAAGCCAATGTTAATTGGTAAAATTGGTCACTAGCCTGTTAGTGACAATTTGAAAGAGATGAGAGAGCATAACCACTGAGGTTCTGATTAGCAGAGCCTCAGTGAGACAGTTAGGCACCACACAGGGAACACATACATATAGGCCACAAACTTATGAGCACTGGGGTCCTGACTAGCAGGGTCCCAGTGACACATAACAAACATACTGAAAACATAGGGTTTTCACTATGAGCACTGGGCCCTGGCTAGCAGGATCCCAGTGAGACAGTGAAAACACCCTGACATACACTCACAAACAGGCCAAAAGTGGGGGTAACAAGGCTAGAAAGAGGCTACTTTCTCACAGTTGTGGGAAATGTCTGTGGATTGTCCCAAGGTAGATCTCAGCAGAATTACCAACATGGTCTTGCCATCATGATATTTGTCAGTGTTCTTGGTCACATCATATGTGCATATGATGTGAATGCTGAGTGTGTACCTGGTACTTTATTGATGTCTGACATGCATGTGCACATGATGTTCAATATATAAGAATACTATTGCAGCACCCAGTGCAGTGCCAATCTTACTAGCCAATCTTACTGTGGCCGTAAGGGCACCCATACAGCCACCATCTGTGTGCCACATTACACATTTTGCACAGCACAGGGTAGGGTAGGGGACATTAGTTAGGTAATCTGTAGACACCTTTGATGTGCTGGTCAGGCTTTGGCCAAACATTATGGGGACATTGCATTATTTGTACATGTGGGCACATCGTGAGCAATTGTATGCCCCTTTGTAATGTATGCCCAGACCATGTATTGAACCAGGACTCTACTGATGCTATAACAAACATTAGAATTGCTGGTGGGAAGTTTCCAGCCCCCCTATCAGATGACCCCCACCTTGCATTCATGATGCCTGGGCAAGGCTTGATATAGCACCAGGGGTGTCAAAGTGGTGGGTTGCATACAAAGCCGCCCATATTGACAAGGACACAGGGAACCTAGACTCATTGTGCCACGTGGTCCTCACACAAATTTTGAGCAAGGACGCAGTAGTCCACTCACCTCTGGGCCCTGATGGTCAACAATGGATATCCGTTTTCCCAGTAAAATGTACATGATACCGTAGATGGCTGGTAGGAAATAGTCATAGATTTGGAGTAAGTCATTGTTGAGGAATGTGTAGAGGACTGCTTGTGTCACCTGCCGATGCAGTGTACATTACATGTCTGTTCTACCTACACCCAATGCTGTATTTAATGCTTTATTCTCCTAATTTTTCAGCTGCCAATAGGACATCAGCAGAAAAACATGCATTCCACAAAAGGGCAGACAGACACTGGCACAGTTTGGATGTGAATGCTGGTTACCGAAGAATGGAGAAGAGGCTCCGGAAGGAAAGGGCCTCAGGGGCATGGTGAGCTTTCCCACATGGAGGACCTCCACAGCAGCCACAAAAAGATCAGGCCACATTGGGGAAAACATCAGAGGTCCAGGGGGACCTCTGCGGGTCCGACCACCTCCACATCAGTTGCACCTGTCACAAGCCAGGTACTCGGACACCCACCGGCTGCAGCCATCACACCTAGCTTTGAAAGTGACATGAGACGGGATATGGCTGCCATGATGGCCAGATTAGAACATTTCGAGAAGGAGAGCGCTAAGAACCACCATTTGTTGAAGTACATGTAGAAGAAATTGAAGAAAATGTGAAGTGGCAGTGCCACAACTTCCCAGTTATATATTTGTTTAGGACATAGGTTAAAAATGCACCTATGTGGTCTTAATTTAAATTGTCCTATTTGTAGCTTGACTTCTAAGGGGTCTGGAGGGACATTATTTAGAGTGTTGCGTTACATGGTTAAGATTAGTTTAGAATAGGTTAGATAGGTGTAGTTGTAAGTTAAGTTAGTTTAGGTTAGTTTAGTGTAGGGTAGTTTTTAGGATCGGTTTACGTATGTAGTTTTAAATATTTGTAACCCACAGTGTGCCTGATATGAGCTGGTCTTGTCCTCAGCCATGGTTCCCGTGTGCAGCGGATGCGACCAGCTCATCCTGCACCCGGCTCACAGGTGAGTGCTAGCGCTCATCCCGTGGGCCTCCCATCCACACCCCTCTTTCAGAGAATCGCTTCCCCTTCCACCTCTGACCACCCCCGCACCTCCCCCTCAGTGGCGTCTGATGGCATCACACGCTGACCTCATCAGAGGTCGCCTCCAGTGCAATCAGAAGAGAAATGCAAAGCATTTGTTTTCCGGTCAGGAGGTGGGGGCAGGCAGAGGCTTCAAACGAAAGGACAGGCCTTTCCTTTCCTTTCATGTCTCTTTGAGCATTTCTTTAGCCCGATCGTGAAGCGATCGGGCTGCAGAAATATCCACTAGACACCAGGGAATTAAAAAAATATATATTTACACATAAGAGGAGCAACCCCTTGAGCAAGGGCCGCTCCCCAGGGGGGCACATTTTTTTAAGGCCTTTTCTGCCCCCACTGAGGGTAGATCAACCTAATGTAATTAGGCCGATCTGCCTCCCACCTCTAGATGCCTAAAATTGTTTACTTTTTTTTTTACAGGAGGGGAGCGAGCTGTTAGTCAAGGGTCGCTCCCATGGGGGGGAAATTATTTTTAGGCCGTTTCTACCCCCCATTGGGGCAGACCGGCCTATATTTATAAGGCCAATCTGCCCCAAAGGGGGGCAAAAACCATTAGACGCCAGGGTTTTTTTTAGTATCAGTTACACGCAAAGGGAGTGGTGGGCAATTTTATTTTAGGCCATTTCTGCCCACTTTGGGGGCAGATTAGCCTATTGCTATTAGGCCAATCTGCCTCCAAAGAGGCAGATACCATTAGACGCCAGGGATTTTTTGTGCCCCCCAATTTTAAGCAAGGGGAGCAACCCCTTCGGCAAGGGTCGCACCCCTGGGGATCAAATTTATTTGAGGCCCTTTCTGCCCCCCTTGGGGGCAGATCAGCCTATTTCTATTAGGCCCATCTTCCCCTGGGAGGGGGGACAGAGACCACTTAGGCACCAGGGATTGTTGTGTGTGTGTGTTTTGTTTGGGGGGGCAGCCCCTTGAGCAAGGGCCTTTCCCCATGGGGGCACATTACTGTTGGCCAATTCTGCCCCCCTTTAGGGGCAGATAGGCATGTTCCTGGAATGCCCAACTGCCCCCAAGGGGGGCAGAAAGCCCAGCCAGGACCATGGAAGATTTTTTTTGTTTTGTTTAAAAGAGGGTGGGGTATGACCATACCCCCACCACAAATAAATGGGGACAAAGTTGTTCCGCCCACCGGTGGGCAGATGGGGCAGTTACCCCCAATCCACTCCCCGGGGGGCAGAAAGCCTACTAGATGCCAGGGAAGTTAAAATAAATAGCGGGGTGGTGGCTACCAACCAGTATGGGTATGGTGAAATAGTTATGTCCCCACCCCAACTTAAGGTAGTAACAATCTTTCAGCTCTCCCACCGCACACTAAAACATTTTATCCCACAGCAAGAAAGCAGACATTTCATTATTTTGGACTTTGGTTTTACATTTGGGCCATGAGAGCTTGTCTAACTCTCAAAAGTGTCCCACTTGGAATGGTGAGGGCTGCACTTTTTGGACTTTCGGATGATGCCATGTAGAAAAATCTCCGAGACCTAGACACATCTGAAAACTAAACATCCGGGTGAGTCCAAGGTGGTGTGCTTTACATGCACCCTGCACCATTTTCTTACCCACAATGCTCTACAAACCTCCAACTTTGATTGAAATCACACATTTTTCCCATATTTTTGTGATGGAACCTTCTAGAATCTCAGGAATCCACAAAATTCCTACCACCCAGCATTGTCGCATCAATAACGATAAAAATTCTGCACCACATGTCATCCTAAAAACATTTTTTTCCAAACAGCACTTTTGGACCTGCTTTGGTTCCCCCTCATTTTCAACATGTTTTTGGCTCTTCCCTGTCACAGACACTTGCCCCACCTACACAAGTGAGGTATCATTTTTACTGGGAGATTGAGGGGAACATTGGGTGATAGGAAATTTGTGCTGGTGCGGTGATCCCACACAGAAATGTGGGAACATTTGTTTTTTAGCTAAATTTGAGTTTTGCTGAGGATTCTGGGTAAGAGAACACTGGGGGATCCATGCAAGTCACACCTCGTTGGACTCCCTCGGGTGTCTAGTTTTCAGAAATGTTTGGGTTTGGTAGGTTTCCCTAGATGGCTGCTGAGCCCAGGACCAAAAACACAGATGACACCCCCGCAAAAACAGGTAGTTTTGTATTTGATAATTTTGACGTGTCCACATAGTGTTTTGGGGCATTACCTGTCACTGGCACTAGGCCTACCCACTCAAGTGAGGTACAATTGTCATCGGGAGACCAGGGGGAACTCGGGGTAGAAGGAAGTTTGTGGTTCCCCTCAGATTCCAGAACTTTGTAGCATCGAAATTTGAGGGAAAGGTGTTGGGTTTTTTTAGCCAAATTTTGAGATTTGCTAAGGTTTTTGGGTAACAGAACCTGGTGAGAGCACCACAAGTTGCCCCATCCTGGGTTCCCCTAAGTGTCTAGTTTTAAGAAACATCCACGTTTGCTAGGTTTTCCTAGGTGCCGGATGAGCTAGAGGCCAAAATCCACAGATAGGTACTTTTAAAAAAACAGGTCTGTTTTTTTTGGGAAAATGTGATGTGTCCACGTTGTGTTCTGGGGCATTTCCTGTTGCAGGCACTAGGCCTACCCACACAAGTGAGGTACCATTTTTATCGGGATGCTTGGGGAAATGCTGAGTGGAAGGAAAGTTGTGGATCCTCTTAGACTCCAGAACTTTCTATCACCACAATGTGAGGAAAAAGTGTTTATTTTTTGCCAAATCTTGAGGTTTGCTAAAGAGTCTGGGTAACAGAACCTGGTGACAACGCCACAAGTTAACCCATCCTGGGTTCCCCTAGGTGTCTCATTTTTGGAAATATCCAGGTTTGCTAGGTTTTCCTAGGTGCTGGATATGCTAGAGTCCAAAATCCACAGCTAGGCACATTCCAAAAAAAGGTTCGTTTTCTTTGGGAAAATGTGATGTGTCCACGTTGTGTTTTGGGGCATTTCTTGTTGTGGGCACTGGGCCTACCCACACAAGTGAGATACCATTTTTATTGGGAGACTTGGGGGAATGCTGGGTGGAAGGAAATTTGTGACACACGCTGCAGCATACCTTTGTTGTACATACTACTCTGTGACTTGATTTCCATGCTCCGTGTTGGGAGATGTCATACAGGTTTGGTACAGGTTGCACTGCAGATGAGTTCTGTTATTGCCTGATAATTTACATAACTATTCACCTCTGTTACCTAGTGATTTGTGAGGCTTGCTAGATGTCACAAATTATAGCTGTACAATACACAATTGTGTCCTAGTGAGAACACAGTATGTGAGTATACAAGGATTATAGTCCTGTATCTAGATGTTTTGCATGTGAGTTGACTCAGCCATCTTACTTTCCAACACAGGTGAGTATATTTCTGGCTTGGGATCTTTGACCTGTGGCCATTAGGAATGGTCACTCAGCTGTAGCTATATGTTGTTTTGAATGCTATTGTGAGTATGCCATTGCATTTCTGTTGTTGCCATGTACTGGTCCTCACTGGGTCAATCTAGATGGTGTAACTAGTACTTTAGTTGTACATGCATGAAATGTGATGTGTTGTGCACATTCAAGGTGTTCACAAAATAGTGTTGGTGCACTCTGGGAGTCGTAGTGATTTGATTTGGCAGTCGTTAATGTGCCATTGCCAAGGGCTGTTGGGCAGTTGGGCCAGGTGGAGTGGTGGCATTCAGGAGAGGGGAATTAGGTGAATAAGTGGAAGATGCTGTGGGTAATTTAGTTAATTATAGAGTATTTGGGTGGTGAGGAGGCACGCAGGACAATACAGGGGTGTGGCATGACTGCTGTCGGTACTTACCAGACTTCAGTCACCCAGGTATTCCAGTCAGGCCCTCCGGATGCAGTATGTCCAAGACCTTCTCCTCCCACAATGGGAACTGTGTGGGAGAAGGTGGGGGCCCACCGCCAGTTTTGTGCAGTACAATCTGGTGGTTTGATGCTATGGAACGCATATTCCCCCGTATGTTGTTCCACCTATTCCTGATGTCGTCCCTTGTGTGTGGATGGCTGCCTACTGAGTTGACACTGTCGACTATCCTTTGCCAAAACTCCCTTTTCCTGGCAACCAATGTTTTTGGACCTGTGCTCCAAACAGTTGTAGCTCTACTCTGACTATTTCATTCACCATGACCCTCAACTCCTTATCGGTGAAATGTGGGTGTTTTTGTGGGGACACAGTAGTGGTGGTAGAGACAGTGAGAATGTGTTTAAAAGGATGAATAATGTTTGTGAGGATGTGTGGGTGTTGTGATGTGAGTGGGTGACAGTTGATGTGTATTGTGTGGTTTTGTTAATTGTGTGCTGTGTATGTTGTGCAAGTGTGGGATGTGTGCTTAGAGTAATGTGTATGGTTGCCTATTGTTTGTTTAGCTAATTATATTCTCTTTGCTAGTGTCTGGCTGTGAGTGGCGTTCTGGATGCAAAGGACTGTGGCTTGTGTTGGGGTGTGTTATATAGTGCAGTGAGTAGGTGTATCAGGTGTGTAGATGTGTGTCAGGTGTGGGGTATTCAAACTATCCAATGAAGTGTAGTGTTCTGCCTGATGTGAGTTTTGACTGTGAGGGTTCACACCACCAATGGTTTTCTGCCCTGGAAGAACCGCTGTCGTGATTTGTGGCTCGTAATCTGGTGGGTTGATTTTTGTCGGGCTGCCAGTGCTGGTGGTGGAACTGCCTCGTTCCCACCCTCCAGTGTCCTGGCGGTTTTGGATTTTTGGCTGTTTTTTGGTGGTCTTCACTGTATGACTCTTAATACGGCGATCGGATGACAGCCAACATGGCAGTCTTTTGGCTGCTGCCACCACAGAGGTCTTCCGAAAAGATCGTCAAACTCGTAATGAGGCCCATACTGTTTTATTTTGTCTTGAGGTAGGTTCCTGAACTTGCTATGACTCAAACGAGCCGGTTGTTTTTGCATCCTTGTGAGAAGTGGATCTTTCAAGAGGTTGAGGAATAAAATTAGACGCCCATCATGTGAGTTTAGCAAAAACTCCTGCGGTTGCTTTATCAAGGCCTACTTGGAATCCTCATTTTAGGCACAGGCTGACAAATAAGTTGGGTTGGCTTTCTCTAAGGGTATTCTTGTGGGCATCACAGACAGGTCAACGATTGCGCACTAGGTTTGGGTTTCATTGGCCACTGACATGACTGCCATCTTCGACAGCTCCTCGCTTGTGCTCACATAGTTGGGTATTTTGATTACTAGTGCACTTAATTTCTCCGTAGAGAGCTCACATGAGCCCAATTGTTTACTTGGGTAGAGATCTGTCTTCTGTTGTACATTAGGCTGTTTTTTCTTGCCAATGGTTTCAACCTTTGAATCTTTCTATCATTCATCCTTCCCCTCATTATTATGATCGGCTCCTTTGTATTCCACCTGGTAAAGATTAGATATAACTTCCCTGCTTCTGTGGTAGGGCTGATGTCAAAAGTTTCTTGCTGCCTTGTGTAGTCTTTTTCTCTCCCACTCAATTAATTGACTGTCATCTCTAGGGGTAGGCTGGCAGGTAAGCCCTTGACTGCATTCCTTATCAGGTTGTTTTTCCAACGCAATGAGGTGAAACCTTTTTGGCCGCTTCCTTGTGTAGAATTTCTAAATTAGACGTCTCAAGGGGGGTGGGCATTAATAATGGCGCACACCTACTATTCAGTGTACATATATTTCATCCCACCATTCTTGCTCTAAAAGGAAAGGTGGCTGCCAAGTAGCCTTTAAGAACCACAATAGTTCTGTTATTAGAAAAAAACCTATGAGCACACAGAAAATGACAGTCCGCACAATATTCCAATCATGTGCTCTTTAATTATCATCTTTGAGTCATTAACCAATATATTTGGAGAAGAAGGAATGACACCACAACACTGTTGCTGTATGGAAAAGGCTGCTTTATTGGAACAGGTGCACTTACAATCTAGTAAACCTTGGCCTCTGCCATTCAAAACTAAGGGCCAGATGTAGCAAAGCTTTAGCGACTCGCAAATGGCGAAAATCGCCGTTTGCGAGTCGCTAAAGACACTTTGCTATGTGAAATGCATTTTGCGAATCGGAACCGACTCGCAAAATGCATTTCCGAGTCGCAAATAGGAAGGGGTGTTCCCTTCCTATTTGTGAGTCACACTGGTATGCAATTTCATTTGCGACCGCGATTGCGGTCGCAAATGAAAGCGAATTTACCATCCACTTGAAGTGGATGGTAACCCAGTAGCAAACGGGAAGGGGTCCCCATGGGACCCCTTCCCCTTTGTGTCTGGACCCCAAAAAAAAATTTCTGAGCAGGCAGTGGTCCAATGGACCACTACCTGCCCTGAAAAATACCGAAACAAAAGTTTTCGGTTTATTTTTCAAAGTGCAGCTCAGTTTCCTTTAAGGAAAACGGGTTGCACTTTGAAAAAAAAAAAAATGCTTTATTTAAAAGCAGTCACGGACATGGAGGTCTGCTGACTACAGCAGGCCTCCATCCCCGTGAGTGCCCTGATTCGCTATGGGGTCGCAGAAGGTGTCTCGCAGAAGGTGTCTGAGACACCTTTCTGCATTCCAAATTGCGAGTTGCAATTTGCGAGCAGCTGGGACTCGCAAATTGCAACTCGCAATTTGGAATATTGCTACATCTGGCCCTAGACATCGAAACACTTATACAAGTTATCCTCCCCCCCACCCAGTCATCCCCCCTCCCTATAACCTTGTCCTGCCATCCCTTTCTCCCCTCATGCCTACCTGTTCCCCACCATACCCGCTTCTTCTACTACTGAACGCTAATGTCAGTCTCCCTGCCTATCCGTCACGACCTACTGTTGTTTCCCCCATACCTAAATTGTCCTGCCATCTTCACCATCCGCACGTGTTTCGTTACCTATAAGAAAACTCTCTCTGCCTCCGACAGCAGCTGTCCCAAGCGACAAACTATATACCCAGTCCTACCGTGCACCGGTTCCAAACCAAAAGCTCCGGCCAAAAATGCACAACAACAACACAGCCCATGAAAAAAACTGCTTTGAGGGAGGGAGAGAATCTGAAAGCCCCCATACAATGAAAGGACCGGCCACTGTGTCACCTATCGACAAAATAGTGGGCAGGACTTAAAATGTCCAGTTATATATCCCCCAACCCACTCCCAACCAAAACAGCCCAAAAGTCACCCAACTATGCCGTGGGCCATACCACTCTCCCCAAAGACCCCGGGGGGAGACCTCATTCTTTGGACGATCCCCCCCAGGGCCCTATTGGAGGGGAGGGAACTACACCACGACACCGTTACTGTGTGGAAAAGGCCACTTTATTGGAACAGGTGTACTTACAATCTAGTAAACCTTGGCCTCTGCCTTACAAAACTAAAAACTTACTAGACATCGAAACACATTTCCAAGTTATTATCCCCCCACCCATACCCTGCCCTCCCCCTTCCCTATAACCTTGTCCTGCCTTCCCTTCCTCCCCTCATGCCTATCTATTCTCCGTCATACGCGCTTCTTCTACTCCTGAATGCTAATGTTAGTCTCCCTGCCTGTCCGTCACGACATACTGCTGTTTCCCCCCTTAATACCTAAATTATCCTGCCATCTTCACCATCTGCACGTGTTTCATTACCTGTAAGAAATCTCTCTCCGCCACCAGAAAAAGTCCACAACTTTATCTGCCCCCGCCTAATCCTCGCGCAGCATCTCTCTCAACGTCTCCTTGAGTTGCAAAAGATAGAACTCCATTCCCATGAGGGATAAATGGACCCCATCATCCCTGAAAAATTCCACCTCCTCGAAACGCAAATCCTTATGTTCCATGTAGGTCATCCCTTTTTCAAGAGAAAAACTCTTCATTTCCCTGTTATTCCTGCGCCTGGCCCTCTCAATAGCCCCCGGCTTCCTCGCTGCCCACCAAACCTGACGCAGAACAAAACATGTGAAGACCACATGACAGCTGCTCCACTGAGCCAAAATGACCTGCAGATCCCTATTCATCTCCTTCAGAAGATCAAGACCTGTTTTAACCACCAAATCATTCTCTCCCAAATGGAAGCACAGCACGTCCGGATATCGTCCCCTTACAGAAGACCCTTGCAGACCAGGTACTAACTCCCCCCACTTCATACCCCCTTTACCAATCCATTGCACATGATACCGGTCTAATCAAACCCCAGAATCTCCCCTATGGCCGTCCGGCATGCCTGGCACTGTGCCCATTTGATAAATGAGCGTCCGACGACCCAAATAGCAATGAAATCCGCTTCCGGGCCTGCTAACACACCTGCAAAGGAAAAAACAGAAAATTAACCTACATACCCCCCTCTCTTTTTTTTTTATTCCTTCCCTCTCACATACCTCCTAAAACCATCTGACTTCCACCTTCCCAACGCCATCAGCTCCTCCCTGTTCTAACCCTTCTGCCCGCTTCCGTAGCTACCCCAATCCGAAAGGAATGAGCCCTGAATTAATGTGCGTCCTGACCGATAGCTGCCAGCCCTTTTCGTATAACTGCCAACAACTGAGATGCTGAGACCCTACTCCCGTCACTATGCGTAAACACCACTCCAGGTCGATCACCAGCTTCCTTCCTCCACCTGCATCCCAGAACCAAAGGGCAAATCGAAACGTCTGAGAAATACCACCACCCATGAACCCGACTGATCAGTCTTTGAACACCTGATTCACAAGGCCACACCGTAGTCTCCCAATTTGGACTTTGATCCACCCTATGCCCAACTTCCCCAGCGAGCCCAACAGCTGAGAGACCCAGAGAGCACCAAAAACAACCAAGACATGATAGTCCGGAAAAGGAGAGTTTTGCTGCTGTTAAAGCAAATGGACCCCAAGATACTTAACAAACTCTTTAACAACGGCTGCCTAATGCGTCCCCTCTTGCCTCCTACCCTCGCCCAACCTTCCAAAATCCTTTGACCGGGCTCACCCGCCGATGGCGGGTATCCCCAAAGAAGTTTACCCATGAAACCCAACACCGCTAGCTTACCTGCTATAATGACCCTGGACTGTCCTCTGTCTATCAGAGACATAATAAACTGGACCACATCTTCTACCGAGTCTGCATGTCTTACCCACCTCTGGGCACCAGTACAAAAAAACTCCTCCCAAGCTTTCGTATATGCCTGTCGTGTGGATGGCGACAAGGAATTCATTACAGTCGAAGCATCCTCAAGTGCCTATTTGCCGTAGAGTTTCCGGCATGGCCATTCTGCACAGGTCCGTGCCCATGACAAACCCACGGAACCAATCCCACTGCGAACGAGACAAAGCATCCGCAATGTCATTGTTCACTCCCAGAACATGCCGCGCTCGAAACAAAATGTCATTTTTTAAGCATTGTAGCACAAAACCCGAAACAACTGAAGTACCTGGACCTCCCTAGCCGACTGCCTGTTGACTAGCTGCACCACTGCCATGTTTTCCACACGAAACAACACTCGTTTATGTTGTAAGGTGCTCCCCGCAGGCACACTGCCACTACCAGCGGCAAAAGCTCCAAAAAGGCTATACTGCGTCCACCATTCTTCCATTTCGGAGGCCACTTCTCCGCACGTCACCGGCCCTTCCAATAAATACCAAAGTCCGTTGACCCTGCTGCATTGGAAAATATCTGAACCTCCCACTCCCAATCCTGCCAGGCCTTCAGCGGTATCCCATTAAATGACTCCAGAAATGTGTGTTCCACATCCGCAGGTCCTCCTGCACACCCACCTTGAGGCTCACATGATGGTGGGGCAACGACTTTCCCGCTAGCGCCAAAACCAACCGCCTACAAAAAGTCCTCCCTGCGCGCACCACCCTACATGCAAAATTAAGGTGACCCAGCAAAACCTGGACCTCACTCACTGTCACTTTACTCTTGCCCAGCATGACATAAATCCGCTGCATCATGTCCACCTTCTTGTCGTTGGCAGCCGAGCTGTCCCTGACACGGTGTCTAACTCAGTACCAAGAAATGACAGTGCCGTACATGGCCCCACTGTCTTCTCGGAAACCAAGGGCACACCAAGGTCCCCCATGATTTCTTGGAACTGCTGCAAAACTTCTGCGTACCGTGGAGTGCCAGCTGGTGCCGCAAAGAAAAAGTCATCAGGATAATGTGTCACGTGGACATGGCCCGACACCTATGTAAAAATCCATTGCAAGCATGCGCTGAAGCATTCAAACAGCTCACAAGAACTTGAACCCCCCATGGGGAGCGTTTTGTCCACATACCAGGACCCTTGAAACTGGATTCCCATAAACTCGAAGTCATCCGGATGAACCGGGAGCAGTCAGTAGGCCGACTTGATATCTGTCTTTGCCATCAACGCTCCGCACCCAAAATCTTCCACCATATCAACGGCAACATCGTCTGACGCATATGACACTTTCACCACATCAGCCATAATATAATCATTGACCGACGACCCCTCTGACCTCGACAAATGATGAATCAATCTAAATTGCCCTTTTTCTTTCTTGGGTACCACACCAATAGGAGACACTATCAAGTTCTGCATCGGCCAATCTGAAAAAGGGCCAGCCATGCGACCTTCCTCCACCTTCTTGTCCAGCTTGCGTCGCACCAAGTCTTCCTTCCCGCACACCAACCAAAGGTTTTCCACCCACCGACGCACCCGGGGGTCCTCATAGCCCAAACGGAACTCCTGCTAAAATCCCTGTATCAACACATCAGCATCCGCAGGTCTGTCATACTCCTGCAACCAAAATGCTAGTCTGTCCACCTTAACCGGAGTATGCCCCTTTTCCCGTAACACCTTGCCTGAATCTCTGTCCGTCTCGACCCCCGGATCCTGACTGCAGACCACCCCATGAGGACTGAACTTGTGCCGAACCCGCACTTGTAGAGTTTTGCTGCCCGGAACAGTGGATGAGGGGGAGACGCCCTGCACACTTGGAGCTCTCATGGCGAAATTTACAGTACTCCGATAACAGATCCCCTTGTTATAGTCCCAGCACGCACCTGTTCGGCCCATGCCTCCTGTATTTGTACTTGACTGACTTGAGCCTCCCCACCCCAAGTCCGGTAAGTAATGGTCAACCCTCTGGCCGTAAATATGGTCTTACCAAATTTTGCTGACCCATGGTATGTTGCCAAAGGTCCGCATCTATTTTCCCCCACTTAACCTCCGAGTCCGCGGCCATCCTTGCCCTGAACTCCTCAGCATATTGTCACCATGCACACCCACCGTAGTTGATTTGTGCCTTCCGTATGATGTCCATGTACTTAAAAAGAGCCAGAGACCGCTCTGGAAAACGCTTGTAGTATACACTAGCAGAAATCTAAAAGGCCGCCGTCCAATTCTCAATGTTAAATGGCACTTTCGGCCATTTTGAGAGCTCCCACTCTTCCTCTTTGAACCTCTATATGAAGCAGCTTTAAAATCTCAGCATACGCTCACTCCCAAATTTTCTCTTTGGTCGCCTGCATCAAATTCGCCCCCAACAGCTTAGCAGTCCCATGAAAAGTAATTTCACGCATTTGGACACCGGCTCCTCCTCCTTGTCCCCTTTCTTACTGTCCTCTGGGGGCATCAGCGAGAGATTGTCCCAATGCGTTGTGTCTACTGATGCACCCTGCGCAGCGCTGTCACCCTTTCCTGGTCCAGCCACCCCACCCTTGGTCGCAACCCCCGCATCAAGCATGTACACACCCTCGACTAAACGTGCCGTGCCCTCTGTTCCCTCTTTATCTTCTATTGCCATAGATGCAATATTTCCTTGCAGGACCAACTCCTTACCTGGAGACAACAACGGTGGCCGATCCTGTGCCTTCCGCTCCTCCAGCCGAGATCCATGCAATCCTACACCAGTAGACCGCACCCTCAACTTTTTCTCTTTCTGAAATGACTTATTAACAAGATTAGCAGCAGCGGCCACCCACCCCTACCGCTCGCCCACCATTCCTCTTCCTCCCACCCCTCAACCAGCTCCCCTTCCTCAAAACTACTCTCCTCCCAATCCTGTTCCTCGTCATCCACCCAAGCCCCTTGCCCATGTGCCCCAACTGTCAACAAACACTGACGCCACCGGGCAGATTCTGACACAGACTCACGTGACTTCTGCTGTATACCTGACAGGGCCCGGACACTGCTCCCTATGAACAGCAACGCCAGCGGGCGCAAAACCCATACCACCACACCGTTCCCTGGGAGCATCCGCAGCCTCTCGCCTCCCGTCTCGACCTCCTGCTCATGACATCCGTGCCTGGCCTTCTCTTCTTGCCAGGGTCCTCGAGCCGCGACCTGCTAGTCTGGTTCACCGCTTCCAACTTCCTCCTCGTCCTGCCAATGAAGGTCCGATGTGCCAGTTAGAAAAAAGCCCACCTCAACATACCTGTCTGCTAACCCCCCCTCCCTTTCGACCCCCCCATAAACCAGCGACAGCTCTGACTCCTCACATACCCCCCCAACCTCTCCACCCTTCCACCCTGCCGCATGTGTACCATATACCCGCAGCGGCAAACTAAGTGTGGGGGGAGGGGAGGGGTCCTTGACTTCCTTTGACCCCACCCCCTCAACTTCACTGATACCCTCGCTCTCACTACTACTCCACTGTAACATAGTAGGCCATTTTTTTAGAAATGGGCACCTCTAGGCCCCTTACTACAAGCTGCACGTCTCCTTGTTCTTTGGCCCCCCCTTTGCTCCCCCTTCCCGCCTCGCCCTGTCTCAAAAATTAAGGCCCCCCCCTGCGTGTGCCCACCCCCACCCCAGCCGGGCCGTCGCGCTTACCAACCATTGGTAAGTCTATTTCTTCCTCCTCCTCCCCTATGCGCCTCCCCGCCCCTGCAGTGGCCCGCCAGGACGAGCCCATTCTCCCTGTGTCACTCAGGCTCCTCCCCTTGCCCCTTCTTGTGTGTCCTAAGCTCGACATGCTGGCCATGCCCAAGGCTTGTTTTCGGGCACAGCCTGCAGTCAGCGCTTTTTGCCCTGACCGGCAGGCACGGCGAGGCTTCTCCGGTGTGTCTGCATTAAGTGGCAACCCTCTCGCTGTGCTCCCAGCAAAAGGCCCCGCCCCCCTCCAACGGACTTTCCCATGGCCTGCCTGCCCCCTCTCACTTGCACCGGCTTGGAACCAGACCGCAGCAGCGAGCAAGCCAATCCCATTGCCCCAACACCAGACAATGTCTTACGGGCCGGGCGCAAGGGGCCACGCGCCTCTTGCTTACCTAAGTCCATGCACCCGGCCTTCATGAGGAGGGCCAGCACCCGCCGCATGCATTCCTCTGCCATTCTACACGCCGATACGAGGTAAAGCAAGGTAAGCTGCCTCTGGTTATTATTCCTGCCCTGCCTCCGTCTTTTCTGTTTTGTTTATGTTTTTTTTTTTTTTTTTGGATCGACGACCCAACCAGCTCCAAACGCAGTCTGAAAGCCCCCTACAATGAAAGGAATGGCCACCATGTCACCTATCGACAAAATGGTGGCCGGGACTTAAAATGTCCGGTTATATATCCCCCACCCCAGGCCCAACCAAAAAAGCACAAACGTCGGCCAACTATGCTGTGGGCCATACCACCCTCCTCAAAGACCCCGGGGAGGAGACCTCATTTTTTGGCCAATCCCCCAAAGGCCCCATTCTTCTTAACAGCGTCAAACCTCCACCTTCATCAGGGCTAAGAGCAAACAAAGCCTAACTTGGTTTAAATTATCTCCATAAAAATATTATATACAGTTATAAACCTATAATATCCTTCACCAAATTCCATACTGTGTACCAAAAAACAAAACCCAAAATGTCCAGAATCATATATCACAATTCGAACTGTATCCACATTTTACTCATTTGTTCACAGTTAATACAGAATTTGGTGAAAGCAGTTTATGACTGTACATGATCATTTTTGTGGAGATGTTTTAAACCCAGTTATGTTTTGTGCCCTGATGAAGTCAGAGGCTTGACACCATTATAATGAAATAGGGTAGTGGTTTAAAGACTATAATTAAGGAAATCAAGGTTAGAATATTTTGTGGAGTGTAATTTTCTGTGTGGTCAACGGCTGTTCTCTAATAACTACACTCATTTCTATACCATCTACACTCCTTTTCACATTTAATCTTTTATTTGACCACTATTTATCTCTTTAATTTATCTCCTATGTCAACCTTTATTTCCCTCACTCACTCAACATCATTACTCAAAACCACTTTCGCCTCCATATCTACCTCTAATCTTCTCACGACCACATTCTCCAGTTAACCAGCTGCTTCCATCTTTACCTGTCTCTCTAATTTTTGAGTCCTATCACTTTGGTTTCCTTCACCACCTGCCCAGTGTAGATAAAAACGTGGTGGTGCCCAATGCTCTCCTCTGAAACACGCAAATTCTACAATTAAATGCGCGAACAGAGAATACTAGAACAGCGTAATCCTAAATCCATCTCGGGCCTCTTTAATTCATTTACATCCACTCCCTGCCCTTCACCTCACTCTGGCAGTGTTCCGCGTTCTCCCTTTGTGAGGCTTTTCCCTCTTTCTCCCTCTTTCCCATATGTGTCTTTTGCTCCCATTAAATGCCTGATGTAGAAAAATAAGTGCCGTTTCTCATCCACCGGCAACCACCCGGTCAAATTAAGAACTGCCTCTCTCATTTCCTCACGTAAATCTAGCAAAATCTTCTGTCCGACTGACACTTTAGTATCCCCCCTTTTTCCTCATCCTTTTATCATAAGCAAGCTTCCTTTCATCTCATTCAACTTCCTGCTTCTTCCTTTGCTCATCTACCTTTTTATTTCCACGTTTTACAATGGTGCAGACTGTTTTTCATTTCTCCACTCTACACATCTAATACATTCATGTCTATCCTGTCTCATCTCCTTATTCACTTTATAACTGATAGATCTACCACTCACTATCTCTCGTTGCTTTATGCTTTTGTCTGGTCTCCCACTCATGCTCCCTCACTCAGGCTCCTTTTGACATTCGTCAGACTTTCATTTACTCTCTCTATCCTTTCTGCACCTCACTCTCTATTTTCCAACTCCTATATTATTTTCATATGTATGTATTTTCGGGTACCTTTTATTTTCCGCGCTTGATGTTTCTTACCCATCTTGCTGTTCTTGGTCCCATGTCTATATCTCTTTCACTTTTGCTGTAAAATCTCCTTTTTGCTCTCTTGTTCTCTTTCTTTTTTGTCTCAGTCTAGTGCTTCCCATCCCTCACACACTATCCCTCTTAAATTTTCCCTTATTTGTCTTTCCCTTCCCTCACTTTTTTCTTTCCTCTTTCTTATCCTCTCCTTTTTCCTTGACTCCATTGTTCCTTTTACTTTGCTGTATGTTGCTTATGATTTCTTAGTCTTTCTATGTTACCATGCCAAGTCCTATCGCCCATATTTTCCCACAATCTCAGTGCTGTCAGGTTTTCCTTTTCAATAGTGCCCAGATGTATAAAAGATTTTAGCGTTTGCAAATTCGCCGATTCGGTGAAGAAGGGGGTTTATGAATGCTAAAACACTTTCCTAATGTATAAACTTATTTAGCGATTTGGAAACGTTTTTCCTGTTGCTAATTGGGTTTAAAAATGGTCCGTTGTTTTTACTATAGATCATTTCAACGACTTGCTTGTAGAACATATTGTTTACATCGTATAGTCATTTAGAATGCTAGCATTTACTTCACTTGTGTGTAAATGAATATGTGATGTAAAAAAAATAATTCTAAAAAAACTAGTCGTAAATGATCAGTAGTGGATATGTGTATGCGTTGGTTCCACTGTAGAACGCTGTCCCTCAAGGTCCACTAGGTGGAAGCCGGAGCTTGATATTCTAAAAATTAAATAGGGCCAAGTGTTAATAGTGCTCCTTTGGCGGACTTGAGCTTCCCTGATAATCCCTGGCTTAGAGTAGCATACAGTACAGTGGAGTAGCATAGAGTAGAGTAAAGACGAGTTGCGTAAAAAGGAGTGGCACAGAGTGGAGTGAAGTACAGTGGAGTGGTGTAGAGTGCAATGGGACAGAGTAGAGTGGGGTAGAGTAGAGTGCATTGAGTGGAATACAGTGGTGTAGAGTGGCATAGGGTAGGGTAGCGTCAAGTTGACTGTGTAGAGTGGCATAGACTACAGTGATGTAGAGTGGGGTGGAATACAATGGCATAGAGTAGAGTGGCATAGAGTAGAATAGAGTGGCATAGAGTACAGTGGAGTGGCAGAGAGTGGTGATGGATAGAGTGGAGTGACATTCAGTAGAGTGGTGTATAGTGGAGGAGAGTAGAGTGGCACAAAGTGGAATGGAGTGTCATAGACTACATAGAGTAGAGTGTATAGAGTAGAGAGGGGTGGACTGAGGTGGAGTGGTATGGAGGGGCATAGAGTGGAGTGCATAGAGTGAGGTGGAGTGTTGTAGAGTAGAAGGGTGTAGAATAGCATGGAGTGGTGTAGAGTGGAGTGGCATAGACTAGAGTGAGTGGTGTAGACTGGGGTAGAGTAGAGTGGCACAGAGTGGAATGAAATGCCGTAGAGTGACATAGAGTGGAGAGTAGAGTGAGTAGAGTGGAGTGAAGTAGGGTAGAGTGGAGTGGTGTAGAGAGGCTTAGAGTAAAGTGCATAGAGTGGGGTGGAGTGGCATTGAATGGCATAGAATAGAGTTGCAAAGAGTAGAATAGAGTGGCATAGAGTACAGTGGAGTGGCAGAGAGTGGTAATGGATAGAGTAGAGTGAGTGGCATACAGTAGAGTGGTGTATAGTGGAGTGGAGGAGAGTAGAGTGTCACAAAGTGGAATCAAGTGGCGTAGACTGCATAGAGTAGAGTGTATAGAGTGGAGAGGGGTGGACTGGGGTGGAGTGGTATAGAGGGGCTTAGAGTAGAGTGCATAGAGTGAGGTGGAATGTTGTAGAGTAGAGGGGTGTAGACTGGCATGGAGTGGTGTAGAGTGGAGTGGCATAGAGTAGATTGAGTGGTGTAGAGTGGGGTAGAGTAGAGTGTCACAGAGTGGGATGAAGCGGCGTGGAGTGACATAGAGTAGAGAGTAGAGTGAGTAGGGTAAAGTGAAGTAGGTTAGAGTGGAGTGCATAGAGTGGGATGGAGTGGCATGGCCTGGGGTAGAGTGGCGTGGAATGGCATAGAGAAGTGGAGTGGTAGAAAGGGAATGGAGTAGCATAGAGGAGAGTGGCATAAAGTGGCAAGGTGTTAATTGGCATAGAGTTGTGGCATCGAGTAGAGTGGCGTAAAGTTGAGTGCCATAGAATAGAGTGGAATAGAATAGAGTGGTGCGGAGTGCTGTGAATAGCATTGTGTTGAGTGGAGTGGCATGAAGTGGTGTAGAGTGGAATGGCGTGAACTGGCATAGAGTAAAGTGGCATAGAGTAGAACAGTTGTGGGTATAAGTAGCTAAAATGTTGATAGACGCAGTAGATAGGGTGACAGCAATATAAATAATAAGTTGTATTAAAAGTAGAAAAGCACATTGCACATCCAGGAATACTATTGAAATGCTTTAAAAAAAATAATAGTGCTTTGCAAAAAGACAAGGAAAAGCAAAAACAAAGACAAAGAAGTACAAATGTATTTGCTCTATGCTCCAGTGAAGAACTAATACAAGATAGGAAGGGAAGCCTACAGGAAGTAAGCATTTGAAAAGTTGCAAATGTGAGTGACAAAGAAAATAACTGATGGTACGCCATGAGCAAGTTATAAGCCCACTGAATAGTAACCAATACGTCTTCTTGCACAGCACATGCACTATGTAGGTGAGACCTAAAAATTCACCTCTAGGTCAGACAAACATGTATCAACATGCTACCTCGATGCAAAAATACAACACATAACAATTCCCTTAAAAAGCATCAAACAGACATCCAATAAAATTCCAATATTAAAATTTTAAAAACCCAGCTCTGATCTTGCAAGGCTCAAAATAAAAAATAAAACTGAAAATGAATTATATAAATAGACATGTAAAAACAATGTTTATGGTACGGGGCTCAAAACTCATAAACAGAAAACTAATTGCATTAGTAGACAGACATGCACAACTAATCTTAATGTTATATACTGTAAAGTACATTTACATTGCCTACACGTTGTGATAGTGTGTGTTGTATTTTTCTTTGTTGTAAAAACCGTGTTGTAAATGAATTTGTGGTAATTGCTTTCTAACTAGTGACTGATAACTGAAAGAGATTTTGAATTGCAAAATGGAAAGGGCATGTTTAGGAAATATCTTTCAAACTGCAAATTGGTACCTTATGCATCAATGGTTTGCAACCGTAATTCTGGTTGGAAACCATTGACAAGTTACCGACACCCACGTGAAGGTGGGTTCCTTTTGCACACCTTACTCATTGTAAATTGTGAAAAAAAAGCTTCTGGGAGAATACTGGCTTCTGGGAGTGGACTGCCAACTCTCAAACTTTAAAAAAGAAAACTCTTTTTAAAAGCAGCTCTGCTTCCTTTAAGGAAATTTGGCTGCTTTAAAAAAGATAACTTCTGACACTTGCAGACTACCATTCCTCGATCTTCTCTGTCACTGGTAATTTGCAACCTGGATAATGCATGTTAAAGAGGTAGGGCAGATTGTGATCCATTATGATTCAGACATTTACAAATCACCCTTTTAGTCACCAATTTCAATACGGGTCAATAAAAATATTGGTCACGAATTGTGGCCAGTTTATCCCCGTAAATAAAACATTTGTCCCAAGGTTATTTATGGCGCTGGAAATACTTGAGATATAGTTGGAAAACAGATTGTTACTCTGCATTTTCTGCATACCTAATTTTATCGGAGGTGGAGTAGTTCTGAAATATATTTTTATATTATGTTTACAATTTTTATTGTTTATTTTAGTTTTTTGCATACAAAAGTTATACTTTTGTTTTTTAAACAAATATATTAAAGGATGAATGTTACCTGCGAAAGAATAGTTTGTTGATGGGATGTGCCTGTGCCCCAGAAATGGGTTAAAAACGTAAATATTGCTTTCTATTTTTATTCACAAGCAATACTAAACTTGCTCAGACCGGCACACCACCCATCATAAGGCTCTACATTCTGCATCAAGAAAAAATTATAGAACATTAGATAAGAGAGATGCATTAATTACATCATTATATACAAAACCTAATGATTGGAATATTCTCCTACAGCATTCAAGCAGATGGCCAGTAAACCCAAATCGATAAATTACTCTTCAGGCAGTTCTTCAGACAAGACAGAAACTGATACAGGAGATTAGACTATGGCCCTAATTATGAGTTTGGCAGGAGGAAAAGGCCACCCCCAAACTCCCGCTGTCTGGTTACCGCCAGTGCGGTCCCCTTTCAGCAGCCCCAATTATGAGTTTCCCGCTGGGTCAGCTGGCGGTTCGGTTTCTGCCCATTGGCTCAGCAGGAAACAGCCCTCAACATTGACATTGGGTCATAATTGAGCTGGAGGCAATGTTGCAGTACGTAGGGTGCATCAGCACCTGCCGTACTTTTCACTGTCTGAATGCAGACAGTGAAAAGCGTGACAGGGCTGGCCATGGGGGCCCCAGCACTACCCATGCCAACTACATGGGCAGTGCAGGGGCCCCCATATGTCCCCCTGCACCCTGTCTCCACCAGTCTTTACATGACAGTGGTACCTCCATGAAAATGCTGGGAGAGAGGGGACTCGTAATCCCCAGGGTGGCGCTGCTTGCTGCACTGCCTTGGCGGATGAGGACAGCCAGCCCCTCCAGTGGAGGAGAAGTGGTGGTGCTGGCGGTCCGACCGTTGCGCAACCACCACAGTCGTAATTGTGGATGTTGGACTGCCACATTGGCGGTGGTCTGATCGCCAGGGTCATAATAAGGGGCTATGTCTCTACATCTGAAATTTTGTTTAATACATTATTGACTAGAGATTAAACTAGTAACTTAGGGTTGAGACTCAGGCAGCAACTCAGGTGCACTTCCAAAGGCAATATATAAGAACCAGAGTCCAGTTGTTCCACAAGTATCTGGAATAAATCACACAAAAGGTAACGAGAGGAATGCTTGGAATTTGTCTAACCACTGGCTCAGAGTAGCATCTTAACCCATTGTTCTTTTGTTCACTATGCCACCTCAGTTTGGACCAGCCATATACAAATCAGCCTTGACCCTGCTCTTCATGGGAATGGTCCTTGCTACCGGTCATGGGGTCTGAGCACCATGTTGGAGACAGTGCTGCCATAAAGGCAAACACACAGTAGAGGCTACTGATAACTGTCGGTGCCCAGAACCACACCCTTAGGTCTCCACTGACAGGTGGATGTGCTACTGTAAGGGCTACTTTGGTTTCAGGGTGCCCTTCTGCTTTTTCTAAGTGGGGGGCTAAAATCTCTTGTGACATACACTCTTCTTCCACTATTCCTTCTGGTAGCTCGGGGTGCCCCCCTTAAACTGATCAGCTACCTGAGACTTCAGAACTTCTTGAGGACCAGGCAGTGGCTGTCATTCCTAATCTTAGTGACAGTTCCTCTAGAATCATTGTATAAGGCAGACACTCAGGAATAACCATCTCACCCCGGGCCCTCTTCTCAGTTAAAAGCAACTAGGATATCCTCATCAGAGGAATCCTTCTCTAATGCTACCCTGGCACTTTCAGTGGTAACCTTTCTGGTGGGACAAGCTACATCTCCTCGGTAGTGCCCTACCTGCTGATATCAGAGCACGGCCTACATGCTAAGACCTTTTTAAGCCCTGGGTCCACACTTCTCTGTTTACCAGAAGAGGAGGTGGTCAGGATTTCCTCTCTCCTTTCCCTACTGTGGGCTCACCCCCCCCCCCTTTTGGGATCACTGCAGGGGTTTTCTTGGATACTTTGGTCCTTATCCAGTCCTCAGCCCTCTTGCCAAACTCTCTAGGACTATAGAGTTTTTCAACTAGATCTGGTGTACTTTCTGAGAGGTGCAATTTGTAAGAGTGTGTCCATTTACCATTAAATTGTATAAGCATAAGCCCTTGTAGGTATCGATCTTGTTACCATTTATCTAGCCATCCAGTGACTTCACAGATGCATCCCCTAGTCCTCTCATGTCCGTGTTGACTCCATTTAGTGTGCTCCTCAAGTTAAGCCTGTACTCCTCTGGGGTAAGACCAAATAGCTCAATGAGTGTCCATTTCGGGTGAGTGTAATATTCTGCCACCTCATCCTCGAGTATAAGTATCTATCTCTCCCCACTGCAAGTAACATTTTTCACAATAGGGCCCCAATATTGTTCACTCACCATTCTCATCCTGAGAGCTCTCTCATAGGATGCCAGCTACTTGTCTATGTCATCACCTTCTACAAATTTTGGAACTATTCCTTTGGTCAACCTGAGATCATAGCCACTGCCTCTATGCAACTCTGACCCTTTGTTGCTGCCACCATTCCGCTAGGGAGTTAACCCCAGCTTGAACCTCTTCTTGGCTAGGGCCAGCTTCCTTCCCTGAGGAGCCAACTTCTTCTCCTCAAACTCCAGGAGGGCTAGCTGGTCATCCAGATCCCTGGATTTCCCAGTGGAAGTGAAGCGCCCCTCACTCCCAGATAGTGACCCATTTCTAGATCGCAAACACCCAAGTAGCCATCCTGGTGGAGGAGGACACACCTCACTCTGCGGAAACTTCCTTTGTTCCTGAGCCTGGGAGTCATTCATGTCTCCCTAGGCAGGCAGAAAGCTGTCTGTGTGCCAGGGTGTTTCGGAGGCCTCTGGACTATTTGGGGCACAGAGTGGCAACTTTCTAAAAGTTGCTTAACCTTAAAAGTGACATAATTGTCGACTTGACCACCAAGTCACATTTAATGCCACAATTAATTTGATATCTTACAGTACCCAGTAAGGTAGTCCCATTAATAGTTAGCCAGACAGGGATTCCAGTCAGTAACCCTCTGCTAGCTAATGGGACTACTAACTTTCCGAAAATAACACCTTTTAGGGTTTTGCTGCTGCTAAGACATATATGAAACTTCATGTCTTGCTTAATAATATACAGCTCCTTGCTGTAGGGCTTGTTAATCCTTCCTGAGAGGAAACTTCTATATACTATTAAGGGACTTGGGAACTTTCTCATTAGAGGCAATGCAAAGTCTAACTGACAGTGTGACACTGTCTTTCCAGTCAACAGTAGCAGGCTGGGAGCCATGTTTTCACTTTGTCAGGGTGGCACAACCAGTGCCGCAGCCTTGTCTGGACACTCTGCCTTACATGCCCTGGGTACCATATACTAGGGCCCTATAAGTAAGTCACTACTAGCCAATTAGGGACATCCAATTTTACATAACGTTTGTAAATGGACTGAACACTGTCACTGAGGTCTGGGCAATAGGCTTCAGTGCATTCTCAGAGTTGAAAAACAGCTGCTGATATCCAATTGGAAGGCAAAACATAGGGGGAAACCTGCAAAAAGTCTGTTTCCTTACGGAAGTATAGGAAAATAGTACAGCATTTTAAGTGTAAATGGAAAAATATGTTTGTAGAGTGACAGAAACATGTAAGGACAAAACATGTGAAGAAGATATAGGCTGTAGTTAAGACTTCGGCAGATGGAAATGGCCGTCCGCCAAGGTCCCGCAGTCAGGATACCACCAGTGCGGTCTCATCCTGTGGCCCCTATTACGAGTTTCCCGCTAGCCCTGCGGGAAACAGCCCACAACGTTGATGCCGGCGCATAATTGAGCCGGCTGCAATGTTGCATGGGTAGCGTGCACCAGCACCCGTCGCACTTTTCACTGTCTGCTAAGTAAACAGTGAAAAGCGCGACTGGGCTGGCCATGGGGGTCTCTGCACTGTCGATGCCAAGTACATGGGCAGTGCAGGGGACCTATGGGGCCCTCTTTCTCAACCACCCTTTACATGGCAATGCTACTGCGGTGTAAAAGCTGGCAGAGGGGGTCGTAATCCTCAGCGCTGCCGCGGCGGATTAGGACCGTCAGCACCCCCAGCCCCTCCAATGAAGGAGAAGTGGCGTGCTGGCGGTCCGACCATGGCACAACCGCTACGGTCATAATTGTGGATGTCGGACCGCCACATTGGTGGCGGTCAGACCACCAGGGTCATAATAACGGGCATAGTAATAAAGGAACAACAGATTTAATTTGGAGATGCAACTCCATTTGCCATATTTGGAAGGTAGTATGGTTAAATCCAACTTTTAGAATATATTGATTTCTGTCCAAAATGCCCTATAACTGAATTAAAAGAAAACCATCTTGTGTCTATAGTTAATGATGTCTGTATATGTACCATATCACTCAACAGTGATAAGAGCTAATCATGGTGGAATGCACAAAGTAACAAGTCAAATGTACCAAGCCAGAAAGCCAATGCACTACATCCAGCATGTAAAAGACAACTTTATGGAAAAATACAAAAACAGATATCCGATAAAACAGAAAAACAATAAACACTTTTCGTCAGAGATAAAATGAACATAAAAAAAATACTAATATTAGACAAAGAATATTTGGACCTATCTATCAGTGGGTCATTAACAGAGAAAATGAAAAATGTTTGCCAATCTGTTTCTAAGGATATTAGTAGATCATGTCATAGAACATATTACTGATCCCATATAAAGAAGGGAAGCTTTGATCAAGAAATAGCTCAATACAATGAGGACAAATAGTGTCATTCAGATGTTTGTATTGTAGCAGAAGAGAAAATATAATTAAAAAATCAATGAGACTCACAATGTAGAAATATTACATATCATCATGAAGACCATTAAATGCAATGGAAACCGGTGAGGTGCCAGAACCACTACAAAACTCAAAAATTAAAAAAATATCAATTTATAATTTGTACATCCCTTTCAAAATGAGTACCTAGCCACGAATTACAAAAATACATTAGCATGTAAAGAACATTTGAAAGCACAGTTTTTTAAAGCGTTATTTCTACTGCTTGCTGTATAAAGACATCTTTGAAAAAAATAGTATGTTTGAAGACACATTTTTTAGTGTTCCAACAAAAAACAAAATAAATAGAAACATCTAGTTATAAAGAAAGAATGTGAAGCATTTGACCTCTTAATAAAAAAAAAAAACCTTTTATAAAATTAGATTATTGATCTGTTTTGAGAACATCAACATCATACTAGATGTTTGTCAACTGGAAGGCCAGTCAAAAGAAATGCTGAAAGAGGACATGGACAATAAGTAAAAACTCTACACCACACATCCATTCCATACTAAAGAAGTCATGGGCAAAACAATTAATATACAGTTAAAGCAATCCAAATATATCAAATAAAAGGCACCCAACAACAATGTATCGGTATTTGAAAACAAACATTAGAAGCAAGATATTTGCCAATGGACGACATAGTATGCTACATGTCTTTACTAATAGCAACTTTAAAGTAATTTGCATGTTTAACTTGTCTAAGATTTAGATAAAACATAATTTATTTGTTCCATATACTGTATGAGTCTAAAGCCTCACTATTCTGTTATGCTGTTATACTTACTTTAAAATGTGGGTTGCTTTGCACCAATGTGATTGCAGAACTAAATTGGGAAAATTAACTTGCTTCAATGAAAGATTATAAATGTCATAGCAGACACTTGAGGACCAAAAGTATACTAGTGCTGATTTAGGACCACCAACTTCTTTTGTAACACTAAGCTGCGCAGGCAAAGTATTGGATGAACTAAATATGTTTCTAGGTAAAGCATGTGCCGACTGTACAGACACCAAATCTAGGATAACTGAATAATTATGTTCAATTGACACAGTCAATGTATCACACATATTTCCTGAGCAATTTCATTTGCTGGTAAACTTTATATACAGTAAAAAATACCACTGCTTATAGAAGTTACACACTTCAATTGACACAAAGAATATCAAGCAAGAAAAACACCCCATATTAAATAGATTTTATGGCTGCAATACCTTATTTAGTTGAAGCTTTTCCTGGACTTGCATAATTTAATATAAAAGGATTTATCTGTGATAGAGTATAGGCGAAGTCTGTCAATAAGTTAGTAACATTTTAATTAACATTACATTTGAAATTAGTAATAAGATAAGCCGGATTTCAAATTTCACTTTAGGTATGACTCATTTAATAATGCAAGAATACCTACAAGATAAGTGTAAAATGCTCTTTGAGGGTAAATACATCATTATTTGTGGGTACCCTTTACAAGTAACATCAGTTAACTCTCTCAGTGGGGAAGATGACACCTTGGCATCCACAATGTTCCCACCCCAGTTTCTATGGAATTGTGGGATTTATAATGTACATATTTATTGGTTATGAGGAATGTTACGTCATTAATCATTCTCACATTTTGCGTGACCACAGGTGTCTGGCAGGTTTGTATGTGCTTTCTGTAGGGGACCGGACAGGTTTGACTCTGAACTCAAATGGAGTCAATGGTGACTGTACTTAGGGTCTGACTATAGTATTCGGATTCAAGCTCTCCAGGAACCCAGGCAGACCTATTAAACTCAGAAATCCAGGATGGTGTGTCTTTCAAGGATTCTCATGTTTCCTTACCCAGAATTTCTAACTAACATCAAACTTTGGCTAAAATCTCAAATTCTCCTCACATTTCTGTGAGGGAAATTTCTGCAATCTGCAAGGAGTCACAAAATTCTTACCACCCACTATTCCAACACGTCTCCTGATAAAAACAATACACCCTGTTTGTGGTTGGGCCCATGACCTATGACAGGAACAGACAAAAACTATGTCCATAGGAAGTTGATGTACTATCAATGTGGTCATCACATGGTCACTAGCGAAGTCGATTCTCATCACAGGTAATAGGCCATCTAATTTAATGTTAAATAAATTATAAATAATAAAAAATAAATATCATTGCATTACAAAATATTTTATTAACTTGTTTAATTTAAAAATAAATGCAAATTAATTTTTTTATGATTACATACATGTAATTCTACACATAACTTTTAGTATTTGGAATTCATAATACCTATATGTAAATATTTTACTTTAGATGGAAATTTATTTTAAATAAATCTTAAATATTTTAATTTAATGTATGTATGTTAATTGCTTATTTTACTCCAAATTAAATTAGTAGTTTTCACGCTACATTATTTTAAATTAATATTTAGCATGCACATATGTTACTATTGCTAGTAACTTTTAGAAATGTACCTGTACTTTACCACAGGGGGATAGATCTCTGCTACCTTGGCAGATAAGTTACTTGTAGTGACTTTACACTTGGGGGTCCTCACTTTGTTGTTTCCTTGTTACTGAATATGGTTCACACTGTTACTTTAAATCCAAGCTGACTTTTGTTTTTTGTTGACAGCGGACGATTTTTCATGGGTTCCTTTAATGTGCAAACTTAAAACATTATGATAACTTGCTTTGTTTATCTGCTTATATCAGTTACTTTTTTATGTTTCCTCTAAAGTACCTTTTCAAATAGAACATCTAAGGTCATGGTGGTGTCTTTGTTGTTGCTATGTGAATTACTTGGTGTTGTACTCAGCTTTGCAACTCATAGATGGTATATCACGTTTTTTTGTATGTGACACGTGTCATCATTGCTACCAAAATCCTTGGCTACCAATTGGTCCTTTAAAGAACCTGCTGATTGACCAGTAGTGTTAATGGATCACTAAAAACAAATAGGCATTCCACTAGCCCTTGTTAGTTACTTTGATAGGCCTCTGTAGTGTTCCTAGTTTGTCAATACGTTCTCCACAAAAGCATTGGTTATCAGAGCCGTGTCTACTGTTTTGTTGAGTTTTGAGCTGAGGATTTGTAATATCAGTTTCTTCTAATTAGCTAGAGATAGCTAATAATATTTCAACCTAGCTTGCAATTTTTAGTGATTGGGAGTTGAGTGTATCCACATTTGTGGTTAATAGAGCTGTTGTGGTGTTCAACATTGTTTTCTGTGCATTTGTCCCTTCATGAGAGGCTAGCTATTGTCCCTTTGAGACATGTTTTGTGAGCATTCAAGGATCATGTTCATGTGATTACGTGTTGTAGCTTTTCATGCTAGGACATGTTCCCTCAATGACACTCTCCCACTCACCCTGTGACGTCAATTCATATGTCGACACTTGGCAAATGCATACAAGAAAGGGGGCACTGAGCTGCACCCTCATACTTTTCTAGTTTCTGCTCTATCATATTTATTTTTCCACTCTAGCTTCTTTGAGCTCTTCTGATAGATCTTTCATAAAAGACCGCTCGGTTAGTACTCATGCCTTTTTTCTGCTTTGTCTGTGGATATATTATGCGAAGTAGGAGTTGAACTCTTTGGCTCCTGGCTAGTCAAGGATTTGTAAGCCCATGGGGAAAGTGACATTGTCACTTGTGTTCTGCTTAATCTTTTTTGGCTTTAGCTGTTGGTATAACTCTGTTTCCAACCCCCTGTTATGTAATTGAGTCCGTAATGTCATATCTTTCTTGAAGATAATCTTTTGCTGCTTAGTTTGAAATTAGTTATTTGTGCAGGAAGCAGTTTGAAAAAAAAATTCACAAGTTGTTTACTCCACTATTTCTTGTGGGCTTCTATTTTGTTTTAAACTTCATGGCCCTAGAAGTGTTTGCCCCATAATTTGCTCCTTAAAGAGACATTTAGGCCCATATTTATGAAAAATGAAGCACAATTGTGCTAGCACAGTTGTGCGTTAAAAAGTTTAGCGCAAGTTAACGCCATTCCTTAGAGTAATCTGTGTGACTAAGTAAAGACAGGAGTCATTACCACAATCCCAATGCCCACCACTGGGGACCAGTGTCCCCAGGACAACCCAAACATACCCAGTGCCAGCCAGGGGGCCACATGTAAGTGTCCCCTAGTGGCACATAATATTAAAACATATATACTTACCTGGGATGGGCTCCCTCCACCTGTAGTGTCCTTGTGGTGTGGGTGGGGGGGATGCTGGTGGTCGGGGTGGGCATCTATGTGCCCAAAATAGGGACACCATGGTGGAATCCATGGTGTTTCCCTACGGAAATGTGCCTAACTACACTTTAATGTCTGGTCTGACCAGGCATTACATTTTGACCCTAATCAGCCTTAGCGTCATTGTTTGTGTTCCCTTTCTAGGTGTGCGTGGTTTTAGCGCAGAGAGTTAAATATGGGGCTAGGGGGCTAGCGTCATTTTTAAGAAGTGAACTCCTACCTTGCATCTTTTTGTCGCAAACAGACGCAAGGTGGATTGGCGCTCCACACAAATGGCGCTAACTCCGATATTTTGAGGCTAGAACGGGTCTAGTGTCAAAATATGACTATGGAGTTAGGTTTGCACTGTTTCAGTATAAAAATAATTACGCTAAGGCGGCACAAACATTTCATAAATATGGGCCTTAATCTTTATGAAGCTATTGAATAAGGGGGACACATTTTACTTTCAGTTTTCATTTTTACTTCCTATTTTTCACTTATCTCTTTCTGCCAATGATATACCACTTGTGCTTAAGAGAGAAAAAGAGATATAAAAAGAGGGCTGAAGATACAGCTGGCAATCTTACTTATTTGTTTAATCTTTCTGGCATTTAACGATATTGCATCAGTAAATTGCAAAGATCGGACTGTATAAATCAACACACAAGACAACTGTGTACACAACATTACAGCAGGTAACCGATAAGAAGAAAGGGAATGCCATTGGCATGCAGTCTCACTTCTCATGCCATCATTCAAGCAGAAGCAATATCAAAGAGAAAAAGAAGTTGCTCATGCATTTCCAAGAGTGATGCCAAATATAAGGATAGAAAAGCAGCCGGTGCTCGCGACAACCAGAAGGCGTGGGGGGATGGGATAAATAACAATTACATTTAAAACCTTTTTTTAAAACACTCCCAGCCTGCCCTGCGGCCAATCCTGATGTTGCTTTGAGCAGCGTCAGGATTGGCTGGGAGCTCCCGGCCGGGGCACTCCCAGGCAGACTGTGAGCCTGTGCAGGTTCTATCCAGCCTGGCAACTGTGCTGCTGGGCTGGAGAGAGCCTACTGCACATGTGTATTTGGCCGGCCCGAGACAGCAAGACAAGCACACATGCACTCAGAGGGGAGTGCTGTGTGCACTCCCCTCAAGTGCTCGTCACCCCCTAACCCTACCCCTTTTCAAGAAAACGTTAATAAACACAGTTTATTATTGTTTTCTTCAAACTGCTTTGCAGCTGTCGCTGCATGCAGGGGGTAGGTGTGACGCTCCTCCGCCCTGATGGAGAAGCCTCCTCTGAAGAAAAGGTAAAAAGAAGTAATACAAAAAATACAACAAAATAAACAGTAACCCTAAAACCACTAATTAGGACTTTAATAGGGTGATAGTGGCAGCACTATAGCTCAGTGATGAGAAACAAAGGAGTAATTGTGTTTAAGTGGGAGCGCAGGGTGTGGGGCACCCCACACAACCAATCAAGGGGATTCAACCAAGGGGGGCCATGGGGGCTGGATGACTAACCCAAGTCTAGGGTTATCTTTCTGTGTTCGCAGGCAGTGCCAGGATAAATTCAGAGGCATGTCCCATTATCATGAGTTATGTAGGGGTATCTATTTTATCTAGAAGTTCAAGTGTATAAGTGTCCCACAGCGTAGCAGCTCCTGTCGCCCCCGCAGCTGTGAATCACGAGCCATGGCGTCTGCCTCAGCTTCAGCCCACTTGTTCACCACTTGTAGCCAACATGTAATAGAGGATGGCTGTGCAGCTTTAGAGGACATTGGTATCAGATGCTTAAAGAGGACCATGGTGAGATACACAAATTTCAAGTAGTGTTTGGTGCATTTCATCCATTTAGCAACCCCCAGCAAGCAGATAAAGGGATCCGGCAGCAGCTGCAAATCTAGTACACCCAATATATGTTTCATCACTTGTTTCCACTTTCGCACCAGTATCGGGCACCCCCCATACCATGTGTTGAAAAGACACATCCGGATGGCCATAGCGTGAACAAATTCTAGCCAGAGCCGGGAACGTCCTGTGGAGCTGGTGTAGCATAAAATATGCGTGGTGCTCATAGTTGAACTGACTAAACTTGAGGCATGCATTACAAGAGACACTTTTCAGCGGCTCCATGGCTATCTCCCATTATTTTGGTGTCAGAGCAGTCCCTAGTCATTCCTCCCACCGGCACCTACGGGGCAGGGCTCGCCCAATAGCCACCTTCTGCAAAGCTGTGCATATTGTGACTGGCTTTCTGCCCTGGCCGTGTGCTAGGATGCATTGTATTCCGTGATGGAGGTTCTACTCCTCCTGCCACAGCTGGCAAGTGTTCCTAACTTCCAGGAGGTGTGCATTGTAGACCAGAAATGATCCTGCTCCCAGCCCATGGGCATCCTCCAGATCCTGAAAGGAGCACAAAGCACCGTCATCATGCAGGTCACCTAGGCTAATTACTCCAACTCACGACACAGAATTGAGTTATGTACTCCCATCAGGGCTCTCATCCCAGGCATACTCCACAGCGGCTGCTTCGGGCGCAAGGTGGCATCCATACCCGAGCTGCACGTACTTATTCCAACATGAGCTTGGTGGTCAGTACCAAGCTACCCAGGTTTCTGGATGGGCCTCGTGCAACAGCAGCCAATCCAAGACTCCCATGCCACCCAGTAGCCCCCAAATAGCCCACCCTCACCTTCCACTTCGCCTGCCAACTATCGCCTTGGCCATTACAGCTGCTCTGGCACAAATTAAAACTCAAAGTCAGGAACTTCCAGACCACCCTCTAGCATTGGGTGCTAGAGCATCTGAATAGATACCCTCTAGCTGGTCCCGCCCTAAATCATGTAAGAAACTAACCCATGTAGCTCACCGAAAAATGCTTTAACTGGGACTACTGGTATTGCTGCAAACATGTAAAAAAACTGCAGGAGCACTATCATCTTGGCTATGAAAGCCTGGCCATTGGGGACAGGAGCAAGAGCGTCCAAAAACCAAGGGATTGTTGTGACGACATTAGGATCTTCCCATGTTTGTCATCAAGGAGGTCCCTGTCAGCATGGTACACACTGACACCCAGATAACGAAATGTCTCAAAGCAGCAGGGGTACGGCCACCTTCCAGCCTCTCCAATTCCATGTTCCCTATTGTACGCAAGGGAAAGACACAAAACTTCCTCCAGTTGATGGGGAGCCCAGTCATTTCTTCAACGAGTTCTAGTAGGTTGAATAATGCCGACATTTCTTGCTCATGGTCCCACAGATAGGCCACCAAGTCGCCTGCATAGCAGGAGACCGTATGTCAGACCGGCCCCAATGCTTTGCCCCAATCTGGGCCCTCCACACGCAGTAGGGAAGGTAGTGGCTCAGTGGCCAACACAAAAAATCCTGGGTGATAAAGAACAGCCCTGGCACCCCTAGCAGGCCTCCTACCGATATCAAACTGGTGGGATATTTGACATCCTGTTCTCATCCTAGCTCTTGGGACCATATACAATAATTTGACTCACCAAGGAAACACTAGTAGAAGCTACAACCACCCTAAGGTGTCAATGGCCTTTTCAAAATCTAGGGAAACCACCATCAGGAGGTTCTCAGCCTCCCTGACTACACCCATAATGTGACACAGCTGCGCGTGTTGTAATAGGTTGCCCTATGGGGAACAAATCCACAGTGGTCAGAGTGAACCAAGCTCAAAAGCTAGGGAATCAACCAATTGGCGAGTACCTTACTTAGAATTTTATAATCAATGTTGAGCATTGATAATGGGCGATAGAAGTGTACTTCTAGCAGATCCCTACCAGGCTGCACAATACTACTATAAGGGCCTGTATTAGGGACTCGGGTAACATACTGCAATGGTGGACCTCTTGGTAGACCTTCAGTGGTGGCCCTATAAGTGGCATAGAATTCCACTGGGAACCCGTCAGTCCTGGAACCTTATTCCGGGACAATTGACATATCGCCTGTTGTATCTCCTCTATCTGTAAGGGATGTTCCAGCTCAGGAAGTGAAACAGGGAAGGTCGGTCCCCGAATATAAGTCTGTACCTAATCTAAAGATGGGTCTGGTGGAGGGGAAGAGAGTGCATCATAGTGTTAGACAAAGACTTCATTTATGTCAGCCTGCTTATTTACAGTATCTCAAGTGGGTGTTTGAATCGCTCCTATTAGGGTCCTAGGTAGTGCCGAAAATAGGAGGCAAGCTAAGGTGAGTCCCAGCTTATCCCTGTCCGCATGCTGGTGTGCCAGAGAGCACCTTCAGTCTATGTTGCGAAGGTGGCGTGCCTTTTCCCTTTACTTTGCCCAAAGCTCTACTAGACGTGCATGTACTGCAGCCACAGTCACCGCTTCTAATTCAGTCACCTGCAATTGCGCCTCAAGCTCTAAGACGCTACGAAGCTTGGATGGCTGTTCTCCTATGTGGTCTTAATACAGTGTTCTTGCATAACTGTTTTCATTGTGTCCCATTCCAGGGCCCTGGTGCCCACAGAACCCTAATTTTCTGTAAAGTACTGCTTCACGTGTGCACCAATGGTGTCCCTGTATGTTGTAACAAGTAGGTCTTCTGTGAACAGATGCCAAGACTGTATTAGCACCCTGTTCTCACCCCACTGGAACATAACTTTGAGTGGGCTGTGATTTGACAGTGTTCTGTCTTAGTATTCAGATCTAAGCACCTGAGGCCAGAACTCCACATTTCATAGGATATAATCCAACCTAGTATGTATCTGAGGCCTCTGGCATAATAAGAATATTTTGCCTCCCCAGATGACCCCTCCTCCAGACATCATGCTGGTGTGCCAGACAGCAATTTTAGTCTATGTTGCTAAGGTGATGTGTCTTTTTCCTGTACGCTGCCCAAAGCTCTACTAGACATGCATGTACCACAATCACAGTCACCGCTTCTAATTCAATCACCTGCAGTTGCACTTCAAGCTCTAAGACGCTACGAAGCAGGTATGACTATTCGCCCATGGGGTCTTAATACAGTGTTCTTGCATAACTGTTTTCATTGTGTCCCATTCCAGGTCCCTGGTGCCTATGGAACACTAATTTTTTGTACAGTACTGCTGCAAGTGTGCACCAATGGTATCCCGCTATGTTGTAACAAGTAGCTCTTCTGTGCACAGATGGCAAGATGGTATTGGTGCCCTGTTCTCACCCAATTGGAACGTAACCTTGAGTGAGTTGTGATCAGACAGTGGGGGTTATTCTAACTTTGGAGGAGTGTTAATCCGTCCCAAAAGTGACGGTAAAGTGACGGATATACCACCAGCCGTATTACGAGTTCTACAGGATATAATGGACTCGTAATACGGCTGGTGGTAAATCCGTCACTTTTCCGTCACTTTTGGGACGGATTAACACCTCCTCCAAAGTTAGAATAACCCCCAGTGTCCTGTCTAAGTATTCAGATCTAAGCACCTGAGGCCAGAAATCCACAATGTATAGGATATAATCCAACCTAGCATGTATCTGATGGCCTGGGGCATAATAATAATAGTATTCTGCCTCCCCCAGATGACAAATCCTCCAGACATCATGTAACTGTTCTGCAACTGTCCATAGTCTAAATTGTTTAACTGCTTGAAGGCCTTGTGTCCCTGGGAATGGGGGAAAAGAACATTCCATGTCTGTGTTGTGTGTGCAGTTAAAATACACCCCCCAAATGTTTGGTGCCGGGGAATCTAGGAGCAGGATCGGCAACAAAGTGTGAAGAAAATCACCCTGGAGTGTGTTAGATGCATATAATGATATTACAGATAAAAGCCTACCATCTAGCAGTCCCTCCAGAAGTACATACTCGCCTTCAGGATCCACTACAGTTCTACTCTGCACATAGGGTAGTCCTGATGCTATCCAGATCAGGACCACACAAGCATAAGCCAAATCCCCAATGGCATATATCTGGCCATTCCAGCACCTGATCACCCTGTCTCGTTCCGTGACAATGAGGTGTGTTTCCTGGAGACAGGCGTTATAAGTTTGCCTACGTCTATATACCCTGTGCCATTGTGTCGGGATCGCCATGCCTTTGATGTTCCTGGTCAGAACATTATAGCCATTAGCCTGTGTGTGACAGAACTACCCAGAACTCAACGCTGGTGGCGTGCCCCCTTACCCAGATAACTGCCACACCCACTAATCCTATGATGCTGCTCTGCCCAGTCCTACCAAAAATCAAAGAATTCCTCATAACAAAAACTCCCTCATCCTTGGCTTGGATACCAACAGGAATCTTGCTTCAAATTCCCCAAGAAAACATGTACCCAGGACTTGTCTGTGGTGCAAAACCAGCCCTTGCGGAAGTCTCTGGAAGGTCGGACCAATGGTTATATGTCTGAAAACAAATCTGTAAGCAGTTGCTTCCTCTGGGCCCATTTGAGGAGATCGTGTATCAAGGGTCTCCCGTCATGATAAGTCTAAAGATCCAGCGGCATCTACACCCCTTTCACCTCCCTGCCTAAAGCCCACAAAAGCACAGACCATCTCATCCACTTAGAAAGAAAAGCTATGAGATTGGAGCCCCATTTCAGGGCGATCTTACCAACCCAGCTGTGGGTTCACCATCTGAGGTTATGGAACCGGGGGCCCCTGGCACCTAGTTTTGGCCGTATGAGGAGCCAGGGCTTGATATCTGTTGGTGCAGTGGAAATAGACCTCCTCCACCACCTGTGCCTGCTCCTTCACGGCCTGTTGCTTGGTGGGGTGAGATTGTTGTGTACGCTGGCTGCACCTGTCCTTGGATCCACCAATGCACCAGTCCAATTAAGCATCTCTGATTGATCCCAGCTGGTCTTGGATCCCCTTGGAGTGCAACCACCCCCAAGCCTCCTCCAGGGAGGGGAAGCAATGCTTTGTGTCAGCATCCACCACACTAAGCTTGGCAGGAAAAAGGTGTGCATATTTCAATCCCAGAGTGACAAGCTGCGCCTTGACTGCTTCAAATGTGCTGCAACATCTTTAGACCACCGCCATGTATTCTGGGCATGTTGTGATACTATTTCCGTTGTATGACCAGTGGCTTTTAGCTCAAAATAATTGCAGCAGGATATTGCTATCACTATAATTGAAAAGACGTGCAATGACTGGACAGGGCTGAGCAACTGAGGATCCTGTGTGTTATTTGTTTTGATAGAGAAAAATGTAGGGATTCGACAATACCGTGGTGGTCAGGCAGTCATCCGAAGAGTGCATTCCAATGGATGAATCAGATCCACTGATCTGGGGAGGTTGTTAGCATATCCATGATGGTTCCCTGGGGAGGTGGCTCTGGCTTCTTTGGCCGAACCATGCCACAATAGTCACCGCCAGCTGTGTCTGGATCTTAGCAACAAAGAATGGCCTGGTCTCCAGCAATGACCCAGGGAGGACCAAGAGATGGCCAGAGCACCAGCAGATAGGAAGCAGCACTACATTCAAGTACCCAGGAAAAAAGCAATAGTGCCGTGTGTCCAGATCAAGTCACCCCAGCAGTACTCCGGGGATACACGGACAAGGGCAGAAGGGGGGTGAGCTTCTCCCAGGCAGCAGCCTTCAACAGCCACTTAGGTGCAGCAACCAGTTCCATCCCTTTCCTCAAAGAAGTAATAAAAAATTCCCCCACTCTAAGTGACTACTGCTGAGGGCACCGCCAGGGGAAGAGGGGGCCCTCAGTCCATTTGGGACTGCCAGCTAACATGAAGCGGAACAGGAAAAAAAGAGATGTCAGAGAGGCATAGCAGCTACAGTAGTACCAGATCTATGCACACAGTAGTTTAGCTCAGGCTTCACGTGTGCTTTCTCACCAGAGGGGGCTCCTGCAGATTAATAGTGCTAAGCGTCCTGAGTGCCATATGAGCCAAATACCCATAGCGCTATCCGTGGCCTCCTATGTCCTGCCACATCACCATGTGCTATTGTGTTCGCAGGACTCTGCAAGGTGCACTGCACTGTTTGCACACCTCTTGTAGTCCATCACAATGTTACTGTCCAAGAGGCTGTTATGACTGCTAAGAAGTGCAAGAGCCATGGGTTTGTGGGTGCCAAAGAGGCATGAAGGCATTTTGGCGGCCCCCTAGGGGCTCCTTACAACAGGGCTGACAGGGCAGGGGAGTTCAAAGTCAGTGGCCCAGGGAATTCCAATTCAAGCCTGCTGCCAGTCTCTTTAGCAGCATGCAGGCCCTCTATGATATAGTAGGCCCACAGGGGCCCTTCACAGCAGGGCAAACAGGGAGGGAGGGGATCAAGCACAGTGGCGATTCCTCCAACTGCTCCGCCGTTCTCATCTTCCTGCCCCAGTGGTGGTCGATAGGTGCAGCTGGCGCTACACTCTGGGCAGTAGCTTATTTCAAGTCAGTCAGGACGGCCACAAGCCAGTGCCATTGACTCATGCTGTGTAGAAATGCTGCTCATGGCCGTGGAGTCTTACTGAAGCCGCCAGCCAGTCTCCTCAGCAGCATCCACAGGGGATGCTCATCTCCTGATGAGATGGGGTGTACCTCGCTCGAGCCCGCAGGCGAGTGCATGCCAAGTGTGGGCCGCGATACCAGGCCTGTCAAGCCACCACACTCGTCACTCCATCCGCCGCATTAGGAGTCAATTGGAGCACCCCCGGTTATTTGCGGCGACAGGGGTGCATCTACCCCTCTACTCAGGGGGACTGCCACTCTAGCCTTGATGAGTGTAGATGGGCCAGACAGGAGTGAAGCCTCACAAAATGGTGACTGCTCCTGGTGTCATATTGGCCACACCCCACTGGCAATCTTACTTATTACAACTTGTTATCTCACTTAGGTGGTCTGCTTATCTTTAATAGCCTCCTCTAGTTGTCTTTGGTCCACTGCCTTCCACCATATAGTGGGAAGGGACTGCTTGTTTCTATGGTTAAGCTGGAACTACTGGCTTCTGGGAATATAATTAAGAACCTAAGCTACTAGGTTCAACGTTTCCAAATTCAAATTTCTGGGTTCTGGGTTTCACCACCAACCGCCCAATTCTTTTAGAATCCTTGAGGGAAAAATATGAAGTACTTTTCTTACATTACCCTAGCCCTTGGTGGATGGGGCAAAAGTAATTAACAAAAGTAAAGTGCAGATGAAACTCCAAGCCATAACTAGCAATATCCTGGGGGCTGGCAGAATTCTCTAAAGGCCTGATTTAGAGTGTGGAGTACAGTTTGTACTCCGACAGGGGCTGGAGTAAAGGACTCCTTCACCTTGACAGAGAACCCACTGTCTGGCTTTGAAGATGTCCGCCAGCCCAGTGATGGTATGAGGGGGTTAATTCAAAAGTTTTCACTGTCTCTTACTACCATGTGTTACCCACTGTGACAGACTGAAAACTGGCCATTCGACCGCCCACTCACAATCGTACAGGTCGTTGAATTGCCAAAACCCCAACTCTTCGTACTCTGTCGGCAGTTGGAGCACTATGTTGACTATGGAGATGGAATAGGCTCTATTGTCAAGACACTGAAGGTCCATCCTCCTGTAAATCTGGTGGCTGGACCAAGAGTTTGACAGAGAGTGTGCTCTGTCACAGTTGTGAAGGACTACCCTGGCCTCCAAATTCCAAATCAGGTCCTAACTGCCAAGGATGGGTACACTGTTAAAGCAACAGAGTATTTTACACTGTCAGAGTACAGATGGTACTCCACACTCTGAATCAAGCCTTTAAGCAGTAGAGTTAAGGCTGATTCAGTCATACAACAAACACAACAGAGTACCCAGCTACAGAGATGGTGCAGCAAAAAACACTGCAGATTAATCGATCAGTGAGTTGAGCATATCTCACAGAAACATTGTAATCTGCAGGTTGTGGTCTGTAATCCTATTGAGATAGCTCATGAGGTTGAGGCCCAGATTTTTTAAACAGTTACTCAACGTGTTTGACACCAAATGCTTCTGTGATCCATTGCATGACAGGGAAAGGGAAGTAAAGCACCATATCTACAGATATATAGCACTATCTTGGTCTCTCCCAAGTGCTGGTGCACAATTAGGCTTCCAAGTGACATGCAACACCTTTGCTCCATAACGTAAAGGTGTCTGTGTGAGTCCAGGATAGATTTTGTACTGGAAAGATACTCAAATACACACCTAGACCAACTGTAAAACATTTCCCACACTGGATGTTTGCTGAAAAGTGCACCGCACATGTAAAGTTGGAAAAGTTAGGAAAAATAATGGCATTATTTCTTTTTAATGCCTGTTTTCAAGTGGTGCTATTTTTTGGATCAAAACCCTTTCTACTATTGTTAGTAGTTTTGCATCAAAAACTATAGATGGTTGCACAACAACACCCTTGTATCACCCATAACGCTCCTCATGATGCAGAGTAACACGAAGCAACACTTATGCTGTTTTCCTGTGCAGAGTTAGTTAAACGTTCACTGCAGCTTTTTGCTAATTTTGAAGCTTGAGCAACAAATATTTATTAAAACACAAAGCAGCACAGTTCAGACTTTCGAGTTGTGAAATGATAACAGCAATATTGGTTTGCACTTGTAGTCAGAAATGTGATGTTTTTCAGTTGATGAAGGTGTTGGGAGCAATCTTTTTGCTGATGTTATCTGAGTATTTATAAATGGGAGATCTCGGGCCATCCACAACCCTACACTTTAACCTCGGAGACAGACTGTAATGGGGCATAATTCATAAGACATATCTCTTTAAGATAGGAGGTGACAATAGTGTCCACCAATATGATCTCTGTTTGCTTAGATTTCTTGAGATGTGATATGGAAATATTACCGGGCCCCATCTGTATCAGTGGGGTTCTTTTATCTATTGCCTCTTGGGGCTTCCATACCATTGACCATTAAATTGGGGACCAACTATCCTTTTTAACCCTTGACTCAGTAGATTGTGAGACAGAGCAGCCCAAGGCCGATCAAGTGAAGTGCTGTGGACTAGAAACTTGAACGCCAGTGACACACAAATATGTCAGTCAAGAAAGTAATGTTTAGCCGCTTCCTCTATGGTAAAAAAATACTTTTGTGCACATATATCTAGATACTACACACACAATTGCAATCAGATGAGGGTTACTGTAAGAAAGTACATTTTTGTATTGTCACCCCCACAATGATTGCCAAATTTGGTTGTTTATGACTCCGAAAGTGCACTGGAGCCTGCTAATCAAGCCCAAGTGCCAGTCCACTCTCTCTAAATTTGATATGTGTAGATTGGTATCCCCAACTGACAACAACTTTAACCCCCTTCTAAGTCCCTAGATTATGATACCAGTGGTACCCAGGGCATGGATGTTAAAAGAGTCACCAGGGCCTTAAGCGCTGAGTGTGCCACCCTGAGTGACCCAAGTAAATAGGTGCCAGCAGGCCTGCCATTGCAGACTGCAGGAGCAGTGTAAACTGCTCAAACTTGACCTTGCCCACAACATATGTGTCAACATTCAGCACTGATTTTAAAATATGTCAGTCACCCCTAAGGTAGGCCTCATCAGCCCAGGAGCAGGGTGCATTATATTCAAGTTTGGACATATAACTGCAAGCCCATATTTCGCTATAGTAGCCTTTTCAATTAAAGACTACTACAAGTGGTCAGCGGTCCATAGGATAAAATGGGATGGCGCCTGGGCATCCCTGAGAATGTCAACTCCTTTATGGGCCTGCTGAAGTACGTCATGTTTGGTATCAAACAATTTGTCTCATACCTCACTCGAATCTGAAGTCGGATTTACTGTGACATGCACCCAGGTGACTTCCTTGCTGGTTGTTACCTGGTTGCTGCAGCATTTCCTGTGCCCCGCCTGACAGCCTGCAGCTGCTGCTGCCAAGACAGGATTTTGACACACTCCAGGGAGGTGTGAACACTCCCAGGAGTCAGAAAAAAAGGTCTGGTGTCACATCCCTTCCTGCCAGGAAGGTGAAGTGGCACATCAAGGTAGTGAGCTTCAAAGAGCACATTGCCTCCGACATGCAAGTAGGCAGTCCACCAGTGGAGGACAAAGCCATCCTCCTGGCCCCAGGCATATTTGCACCCAGGCAGGTGGGAAAATTAGGAAGTCAGGAGGCATACACCCCAGAAGGCTAGTTGCATTTCTAGGGTGCACTGCCTGGTGTGTTCAGCCGAGGATGGGTTTTGCCATCTTGAAAAGTGACAAAATAAAGGGTTCTGGGACGTTTTGCAGAAGGAGATCACAAACATCCAATTCAACCTTGGTCCCTCTTCAGAAGGTGTCATCCAGCTAAAACTGCAGCACCATGATCTGCATGTAACCCACATCTCACTGGGTCAATGACCAGTAGCATAACTTGTTCTGATACTGCATCTACTGCACAAGTAGATGTGCTCTTCAAGGTAATTTAAATCTTATATTACTTATCTGATACATCTTGAATCAGACTTCAAGGAGTAGCAGTGCATCTTATACACAGTATTTTTATTGTAGCGGATCGTATTGGTCATGATGAAGTGGGGATTAGATGTCAGATCCCAAGGTATAAGAGGAATCTGTCCATTTTATTATGGCAATAATAAAAACTGTTTGCCGAATTGGAATGTAAAACACAAGAACCTTAGGGCAGTACAATGCTACGTGTTGCACAACTTCTTTTTCCGACAGCAGGAAATTCCAAATTGAGGAAGAATTGATTTATCAGAGGTAAAATGAAGCAACACATACACACTTGGAAATTGTAGGTCTGAAAGGCAGCCTTATCTTGCTAAAGAGGTCAGCTGTTAAGTAAGTAGAAACATATGATGGATTCTAAGTAAATTACCAATGTGTCTCCATAAAAATGAAGGGGCTTATTTACAAGCCCCTTGCACCGGTGTGGTATCACTTTTTTTTATGCTGGAGCAGTGCAAGCAGACTCTTACACTGCATCACATTTGCAAACTGGAGCAATGCACCAGTTTGTAAAGCCTCGCTCAGCATTATACCTGCGCCAGGTATAATATATGCAAGGTAGGCGTTCTCCCGTTAAAAGACAAACAGAACTGACGCAGTGAAATCTACAAGATTTCACTGCACCATTTTACACCTTCACAGCGTAATTGTTTTTAACGCCCGCTCAGAACAGGCATTAAAGTGATACTGGGATTTTTAAAATTAGACCCCCCCTTACATTGTTGGAGTAGCGTCAATTTTTTTACGGTAGTCCAGCAATGCGTCAGTTTAGCGCCACAGATGCATCAGAAATTCTGACGCATCTGTGAAAATGAGCACCATGGAGTGCTGTATCATAAATACAGCCCTACCATGGCATCGTTAGTGGGTCATGGGGGGTGCAAGAAAACTGGTTCTTGTAAATGAGGCCCTAAGGTTAGTAAATGACTTCCTATCATGAAGGACACAGTGCTCCAGTTCTTCTGATTCCTGTTAGAAATCAACCATGGCTTTCAAGTGTGTTAGTCCAATTCATTCAGTGCAAATTATGCCTGACTACAAATCCAAGTATGCATTAGGTTGTTAAAAGAAGAACCAGGACTTGAAAATGATGTCTCTGATGATATGGATGCATCTGGTAAGCTTCATAAAAGAAACCAACACACACAAATGTTAGCGGCAGCTCCTCCACTAATGTGGAGGAGCGTCGCCCCCCTGCTTTATGCAGTGGACGAAAGGGAAAAATAAAATGATAATAACATAATGTCATTATCATTTTATATTTTCTCGGGAGCTGGGTTGGGGGTGAAGCTAGGCTGGAGGAAGGCTATGTGCACATAAGTGCACATGACGGTTTGGCCGGCCGTATAGGGCCGGCCAAACAGTCATGCGCAATTTACATTTCTCCACCCGGCTGTATTGAACAGTCGGGAGGAGAAAGTGTACAGGGCCCTACTCCCTGTCTGAGCACTAAATTTGGGCATTCAGACCAATCACAACGCTTCTGTCGTGCTGTTGACAGCAGCATCGTGATTGAAGGGAAGTCTGGAATCCTTGTGCTTCCAGGAGTCCTAGGAGGAAAGAGAAACGGAACGTCTTTCCCAAAATAAAGGTACTTTTTTTATTTTAATTTTTTTTTTTAATAATACCTTCCACCCCACCACCCCCGTTGAACAGTGGCCGCCACTGACAAATGTTACGTACTTCTCTTCTGCTCTGACATTCAACATATCTCTCCAACAACCCCCACATTTCAGACTGGCTTGTGTACATTGTATTTTTCCTCTTCTCTCCCTTCACATGCCAGGAAATATATTTTTGGATTGTATGTCTGTCAGTCTCCAACTAAGTAGTTGATAAAAACAGCATGAACCAACGTCTGTACAATAAAGACTAGAATGATAATTATGAAATGAAATGTTTTTTTGAACATCAGATGGGTAAACGAGCCATAGTGTTCAGTGCCTGCTAATTGCTCTTTTTGTTTCCCATGTCCATTAATGTTTGGGAAGGGCATAGCTAAACCTGACCCTCACACCGGAGTACACAGCTTGGACTCACAACACTTTACTTTTAATCTAAGAATGATTTTTTATGAAGACAAAACCTACCTTTTTGACTGCACACGTCACAATAATAATTACCATTTCATTTAATTATAATTTGCAACGACTTGCATGGTAAATTAATGCATTGTAAAGATGCATTTGTGGTTCGGACTGCATTGGCACAGCATGGTGCGAGATGCCTTACAAGGGGTGTTCCTCAACCAGAGAGTTCTGTATTTCCACACGTAAACTTTGACAATTACCTCAACACCTGTTTTTTTCATAAGTACGTTATTTCCATCGGCTTCTAGCACAGCATGGATGACAGAAAACTATTTTAAAAAAATGCAAACATTAATAATAAAAATGTTATTTTGGGTATTCAATATTGTAACACTTTAGTAGCTCACTACTATAACAGCAAATAATGCCTGTGACATTCTCCCATTCCTCATATGTGAATTCTTGTTTTGATCTAAAAGAAACTTTTTTTATGCAGTTGCATGAAACATAAACGAAACATTTCTCTGCAAAATGACTGTACCGGACTCTCACACATCACCCATCTTTAAGAATTAATGAAGGTCATCATGGCAGGACTCCCTATAGAACATAGCTGGCTCATCATGGGGCCCCTGAAAGGATGGGGCCCTTGGCCAAGGCCCACTTTACAGATGCCTTAAAACGTCTCTGCTTAAAGGGTCTCTGGATATGTTCCTTGGGTTTCCATTAACCACATATCCTTATGATGTCATGAGGGACATAGCTTCAGGTGGGTGATTGGGGTGTTACACACCCCTAAGAAATGTATTTACTAATAATTAGTTGGGTGCAGGGGCTTTCAGTCGGTATGGTGAGATGTATGTCGGATTGCATCAGGAATTTTTAGATACCCACAGATAAAAACGTGCACACACTCTCCCTCATTCTTTTTTTAAAGTCCTAGAAAATGTTAGTTATTTTACAAAATATTATGTTTTCTCTCACTTAGTACTCCTACCAGTCCATATTTCTCTCCCTTTCCACTGCCCCTTAGGCCCTCCAAGCCCCTTTCATGCACCTTACTTCTTTTATAATGTATTTTAACATTATATGCCAGCATGATTGTTCAGAAATCTGAAGCTCAGCCCCTCCCAAATCCTACTGACACTTGCGACCGGTAATTTTAAGAAGGACGGGAGCAGGGGAGGGGGTATGTTACACATGCACACACACCTCACTTACACGCATTCATTCACAAAAGTATGCACATCCCCATTCACAACACTCACTAACAAATATACATTCATAATGCACGCATGCATACACGCACCGAACATTAGCCTTGGGGGTCTCAGGAGGGTTGGGACTGCTGCCTTCCCTCATTGGCTGGCCTAAGGTTAGCCAATGAGGGAAGGAAGCAGTCCCAATTCATCGCAGAGTGGGTTGGGGGTCAGTGAGACTGCTGACCTCACCCAACTCTGTGACAAAGGGCGCTTCAGGGCTTAAAACTGTAGTGCTCAGGTCTGAAGCAATCGTCATGAGGGGTAGGGCGACGAGGCACCTTTGCTAGGTTGAAGAGGTCACGCCTACAGGGCTGTGACTTCTTCAGCCCAGTAAAGTTCAGGTCAGGAAGCCAGGAGTCTGCGGATTTAGCACAGGTCAGCTCCTGGCTGCCTGACCTGAACCAGAAGAGTATCTGTCAGGCTGACATTTGTTCAGCCTGACAGATACTCCTCACTTCAAGAAAAAGGTAGAGGGGTAAGGTGGCCAGCTGCTGCTCACTGACCAAGCTACGCTCCTGGTTGTCATGTGAGCTGTCCTGCCACGATTTTGTTGAATTGGATGTCAAGACTGCATTGATGCACAACATTGCCAAAGTCCTGATTAAGAATGTAAATTTGGAGAAGAGCAATAACGAGTTTCATCAAAAATGTCGACTCTCTTGGACACTGGTGTAGACTGACTGGTGCACAGGGAATGCTGGGTGTGCATGTAGACAAATGCACGGAATCAATTTAACCATTTTTGTGTTTCATAAAGCAGTAATTTGTTTACTTTCTATCCTTTCTATTTCTAATATAATGAGGCTTAATGTATTATATTGACATGTTGTTGGTCTTGCTTAACCTAATGCCTTTGCTGATAATCGTGTGTGCTGTAACCTGGCTGCTGATGCAGAAATGCCAGTTCAAATGGGTGTTTCTATTTATTTCATCTTGATAACTTTATATTCGGTACACAGGGATCCCCTTTCTTTCTGATGAAAAATAAATATAGGTAACTACACAGTCGTGTCTTGCTTGTGATCTCTGACATCTGTTAGCCTCGTCGGGGCTTTTCTGAATCGAAAAATTGCCAAAAATGTTTTCGCAAAATATATTGTTTACTAGAGGAGGAAAAATGGTCCAGTCCAGAGCACAGTGCTGAAGAGGGTATTGACAGTTAGCTGAGACGTATGTTGATTTAGAATGAAGTGTGATATGGATCTTTATTCATCAAAACAACTTTGAACAGTGCAGGGATGGATCTATGCTGAGGTCACTGTCCCTTTATGATTGTTTTCAGTGTCACAGTTATAATCTCTAAAATAGACCCTGCACCTGGACCATTCCCACTTACTTAGTAATGAGAATGATGCTAAGCTCTACATTTTAAGATGGATGATTTATGGGGGTGTCGTCGGGCACGAAAAGACCTGGTCATTGTTTTTATCTTTGGTGCCAGTGTCTTGGGACTGAACAGGGTCTGGGTTTAACTAACCTAATTGTTTGTTCTTCATTACAGGGGGTTATCCTAAGTCATGCAAGCGAAATATTTGTGAATGTGACAAAGCAGCGGCTCTCTGCTTCAAGGAGAACATGAAGACGTATCGCAACTATAACATGTTTAAACTGGATATGACCTGCAAAGGGGAAACTCCGCCCTGTAAATATGACAGCGATGCCAGTGCCAACTCTGCAGTCAGTTCAAAGTACAGTGCTTCAGAAAGATCCACCAAGGAAGCACAGGCACCTGTGCAAACAGAAAATATAGATGCCTCAAAACAAGTGTAATTATGCACGACTGGAAACCACACTAGTGAAAGATGCTTATTACACAAACTCGCGGTATTCACCCATACCCTTAATTGCCCATGTGGTTCCTATCTTAGCCTGTTTTTGGAGCTGGTGATCCCGCAATTCCTACCCAGGTGGCCCCAAAGCCATCATGGACATCTCACTGCCCAGTGATTCCCTACTCTGCTGTTCACATTTCCTTAAGTGTCCTCTCTGCTCTTGTCCTGCCCAAGTCAGATGCAGGGATTCCATTGATCTCGAACGAAACATAAAAGCAATGGATTGGTTGCCAACCTTATTGTCGCCAGAAATCTCCTTAGCCTCATCGCCCACAATTCCAATCTATCATACATGCTGCTCTCTTTCATCCACGCCCTGGCTAATTGCTTTCTGCCCAGTTCCTTCCTCTTCTCCATCTTCATAATTTCAATCTACATGGAGATAATTAGGCCTTTCCTCTTTTTTGAACATATTGTCAAGACACAATGTCTGCTTAAATGAATAATAAATATATTCTGCTAATATTTTGTTCTGATCTCTTATTCGGGTATTCACTGATCTGACTTGCTTATAGATAACACACTCACACACACACGTGCATTCACTCTGCCTACAGACATGCAATGTGATGAGTTTGAATTGCCCTCTACCTATTGCTGTGTCATTTATTTATCTTCTACAAGAGATCAGAATAGGATTGTTTGTTCTTATGGTCAGTTGGTCAAAAGTGTCAACTCTGGTCTTCCTATATATGTGTCTATGGGCTGGAGGTTGTATGTTAGAATACCGTGTGCAGAAATAATTTTGACAACATATTTCTGGTAGCATACCGAGTTGGGGCTACTCACAGAGCAAGACTCCGAGGAGGAAGCTTGTCAAGCAACTAATTCCCTGATTACTTGTTTGCCATTTTCATTATTACAAGCTCTAGTCTTCCTCATCACGGTTCTGATCTTGAGATGGGAAACGTTCACAAATTAAGAGCTATGACAAAGAATGCAGGTGAGGAATGATTATCTTCACATGGGGCCCAAGCAATTAAAGCTATTCGGGAATATTTGGTCACTGTGCAGTAAGAGTGAGCTTTCTTCTTAGAAAGGAATACACAATTGATAACTCAGGCAAAACCCAAGTGTGGTACGAATAAATAAACCCGCACTATGGGTGCAGTAAATCTGGGTGATTCAGGAGGGCAACTTCGTCCCTTTCAGTCATTTTAGCACAATGCAATCTACACCTTCTCTCTTAACCCTCTCTCTTTGACACCGATGAGGCCAAAATAACTTTTATATTATTGTACGTCATAAAAACACTTAAGTAAGGGATACAGTCCCATTCCTCGCTGTTAGTTATTAGGTTTCTGGTTGACAGAAGTATGCAACCTGTCCAAGCAGGAACCACAACCCTAGTCAAGGTAAGGCACACCATAAATTAACCTGTGCTCACCCTGCGGTAGCTTGCCACAGAATAGTCAGTCTAAATTTAAGAGGCAATGTGTAAAGTATTTGTGCAACACTTAAGACACAAACAGTGAAAACACCGCACAAAAATAATCCACACCAGGTTAAAAAATAGAGCTTAATTTAAAGAACAAAACAAGATCAAAATGAAAAAAATATATTTTTAAAGAATATCTGCAAATGTAGTGCTTTGAAGCTTAAAGCGCTAACTCGGCTTATCTGGTCATGCTAGACAAGGAGTAATTCAAAACATTCAGACTGACCTCGAAGAACCGTGGGCCGGCTATAGGAACCAACCTAGTCCAGGTGAAAAAGTAGCTTGTGAGGAAGGATGTGTCAACATCGAAGATACGAGGCGAGGAGCAGAGGAAGACAATGAGAAGGCAATGTGTTGGTCCCAATCTGCGGATCCAGGGATGCATTGTCATCAAGCTGCGCAGTCATTGATGCAATGTCCTCGAGCAAAGGTGTGGCATTGAACCCTTTGCGATGAAGGTGATGCATTATTGTCGAGCCGTGCAGCCGGTGATGCAATGTCTGTGTCCTTGGCGGTGGTGGTGATGCGTTAGTACGGAAGGAAGGTGTGTCGGTTGTAACCGGTGCAACTATGGTGACGCGTGGATGTTTAACAGAAACAGCAGAAAAAAACACTACCAGGGGCCCAGGATGGGATTGGCACCACTTGGCAGGGCAGGACTCCCAGTTGGCAGAGTCCAGAGGCTGTAGCATGGTTAAGTGAAGTCTTTGATGTCCCTGGGACCAGTGGCGGCTGCTGCAAACCTTAAGGGGGGACTAGGACGGGACAGGGTCAGGAAAAAAAAAAAAGTTACCTGTTCCGACGCTGCCGGCTGCCTCGCTCCTCTTCATCCTGCTGCCGATGGTGTCTCAGAAGTCCCTGGGACCCCAGCACAGGCTCCTCATGCAATCGTGGCACTGCTGTCATGCTATATCTAGCTTGAGAGCAGCTCCAGGATTGGTCTGAGTGGCTTTGGACTGCCTCTCAGATACTGCACAGGAGTCTGTCCCTCTTTCTCCAACCTGGCTGTGTATCACAACCGGGTTGGAGAAACCCAAGTGCTCATGTCTGCAAGCAAACTCCATTCCCCCTCCCCCCTCCCATGGCCCAGCCCGCCCTCTCCCTGCACACCCTGGCTTAGCATAGCCAGCAAGTGAAAAACAAAATGAAATATTGTTTTATTTTTCAACTGCTAGGTCCTAGCCAGTGGGGCGACACTCCTCCGCCATTGCAGAGGAGCCGCTGCTGTCTGAGACTTCAGAACAGGAGTCAAGCCAGCATGCCCTTGGAGTCCCTTTGGTTCTGGGGATGTAGAGATGCAGGTCCACTCCTTGTCACTCCCAGGCAAGGAGGGCAGCAGACAGCAGGGCAGGCACAGCAGAGCAGGAGTTCAGCAAAGACCAGCAGAATCCAGCAGAGTGACAGTCCCTTCAGCAGCACACCAGTCCTCCTTTCTGGCAGAATGTCCTCCGTTCCAGAAGTGTACTGATTTGGTAGGGTCAGCAATCCAGTTCTTATACCAAGTAGTCTCTTCAAAGGGGTGGAGGCTTCAAAGAGAGACTTTTGAAGTGCACAAAGTCTCTGCGCTTACTACCCTGGCTCTAGACTCACTACAGGGGGTTATGCCATCCTTAATGAGGGTTGAGGACACAGCCCATTCAAGTGGAAGTGTCAGCTCCTCCCTTCCATCCTGCCCAGGATGAACCATCAGGATGTTGATGGTCCCTCAGTCACACCTAAGCTCCCTTTGTGTGTGGCTGTCTGAAGGGAATGCACAAGAGTCAAGATGTCACCCACCCAGACGTGTATTCAGAAACAGACATAAGGCACTAGATGATTTAAAGTATGAAAATGGCAGCTTTCTGAAAGTGTCATTTTCTGAATTCCTTTAATTGTATTGTATTGTATCGTATAGTATTTACAGAGCGTATTCCGGCCGTAGCATCGAAGCGCTAAGGAGTGAGTTAAGCCAGGGGAGCCCTAGTGTGAACAGAACAGATCACTGTGACAACTAGAAAAAAACATCTTCCCTAATTAGAAAAAAGGCAAGTTTTAAGCCTCTTCTGAAAACAAAGGTACATCTCCTCCTGCCTAATGGACAGAGGAAGAGAGTTCCAGATTTTTGCTGCCACCACAGAGAAGGCTTTATCCCCCTATTTACCCCTTTACACCTGGGCACTGGAATTTGATTAAGAGCAGAAGATCGGAGCGGACATCAAGGCGAATATTGCTGCAAGGAAGAGCCCAGATATTTTCAGCCTTCCAAGTGGAAAGCTTTATGGGTGAGGTAGAGTGTCTTAAAAATAATACGCTTTTCCATCGGTAACCAGTGCAGCTGCCACAGGCTGCTACTGGCAGATGCTGAGCGCGGGAGATCCAAAACGAGGCGAGCCGCAGCATTCTGAATCAGCTGTAATGTATAAAGGGAGCCCTTACTGATATTTAACATCAGAGCATTGCAAAAGTGAAGTTTAGAGATAACTAAGGCTAAAATCACTGTGAGTTAAGAGTAATGTCCCTTTCTGGAGATTGTTAAAATTATCTCTGAGGGCATGAATATCTGTTGCTAAAATGGTGGTATTACTCCACCTCCTCTACTTTTTTGCCAACAAAAAAGTGGTGTAGTTTCGTCAGGTGGATAACCGGCTAAGGGGAATTTATATGGGATAGGGACAGACATAGGGTGTCGCTGGCAATCCTGAGACAGCCACCTGAGGGTGGGGATTTGGGTGTCCCAGATTTCGAATTGTATTACTTGGCAGCACAGCTACAGTGGATAGCCTGATGGCTTGAGGACACCCAAGGAGGTGTGCTGGGCCGCAAAGGCTTGTCGCCGTACTGAAGTTTATTGCTGCCATGGTTTCTTAGGCCTGATGTACCAATCCCACACCCTATCATCTTACTGAAGAACGTGCTTCTCATCTGGAAGGGTTGCCAAGTGAGGACCCAAAAGCCAGCTATATATGCCCCCAGGCTGCACATAGTTGGTCTCCCACATGGTGATCCGATAACCTATTTTACGGCAACTGGACTATCAGAGTGGACAACCGCTGGGATACAAACTGTAGGGGACTGGTTCCAGGAGGTTTGGCTTATTTTGCTGGGAGACCTTATTGACCTCTATGGCCTACAGAGTAATCAGTTGTTTACCCCTGAGACTTGTGGAACGGTGGTAGGCAGGAACCCACTACGCATGCTGTACTCCAGCTTCTGCTTTCGCTGGGTGGTTTTGGCTCGATGACTGACCACTTGCTTCTATAAATCACTGAATAGAATGGGACGTTCCCCCTTGATGGCCCTGAAGACTAAATGGGAAGGGATCATGGCACATGAGATTTTGGATGCAGACTGGAGACGAATGATAGCATATCCCAAGAAAGTTTAACGGAATTCCAGATTACAGCCATTCAATTAAATTTTCTTCATATGACCTATCTGACACTCCACAGGCATTGGGTGACATATGGAGGGGACACCCAAAGATGCCCAAGATGTGGACTATTAGATGCAGACTTCTGCCACATAATGTGGGGGTGCTCTCCCATGCAGGCTTTTTCAGGGGAAGTTATCCATAGACTTCACAACACACACGGGCACCTGATTCCATACTCCACAGGAGTCTGTTTGATGGGTAACTTCCCTTCACCCAGAAAATACAAGGTGGGATTCCAGTGTCAGACTTAGCATTGTCCCTGGAAAAATGATGCACTACGATGAGCTGGAATTCATCTGGGTGCCCCTCCTTGATGGTGAGGGAAAAAGGTGTCACAAAATGGGCGGGGCAGAGGAACGGGCGCATCAGACGGAGTAAGGCAGTGGGCTTCTCAGGCACCCTGTGGCACACCTCTGGGCAGAAATTCTGGACTCCTGGATGCAACCAGACAGAGATACTGATTCTGAAACTGGGGAGGGTACTAGTTGAAGAGGGGTCCATTTTGGATGGGACTGAGGCAGGATACATTTTGTGAGGATTGGAGGGAGGACTTGATGAAGATTGGAGGTGCTCATTTAGGTGTACACTTCTTGAGACTTCAATAACTGAGTAACTAGCCTTTGGACTCCTGTGATCATTTAGACCTTCCATTGGTTACATATTGTTGTTGTTTCGGGGAACATATGTTACACTGTGAATTGTCACAGCCTTGCCTTAATTTCTAACATGTTTCACATTACCTAAGTCACCATAGTTAATAATAGAGGTTGTTTGACCTTTTTCTTTCTTTTACTGTTCAGTCTTTCTTTCCATATTTTTTGCTTATTAGCATTTCTACATTCTTACCATTTGCCCTGGCTAGTCCAATAGACCAGCTATTCTTTTCTAAATGCAACACATTCCTGCGACTCCTGTTCTGGTAAAAAGTTCAGCCACTTGACACTGAAATCTGTGAGCCACGATGTGAAGTATGTTCTTTACATTATGGCAGGAAGACTCGATGGAATAGTCATACTAAAGACTAGGGGGGTCATTACGATCTTGTCGAGTAAACCCGCCGACATCGGTGCTGACGGTCAACAGAAGACCGACAGCGTGCAGAACCCTCCCCCCCCCACCGCCCATATAATAAACATCCAGCTGGGCCGGCGGTCGGAAACAGGGTTTCCGCCAACCAGTCCAGCTAGATGCAGGGCCTGAACGTTGAAGCCGGCTCCACATGGAGCCGGCAGCAATGTAACAGTGAGGCAGGTGCAGCAGCACCTGTCGTCCATTTCACTGCCCGTAAATCGGCAGTTAAATGCGCGACGGGGCTGTGCATGGGGGCCCCTGCACTGCCCATGCACTTGGCAGGGGCCCCGAGTCACTCAATCCGCCAGCCTTTCCCTGGTGGTATAAACCGCCAGGGAAAGGCTGGTGGAATCCAACTCATTATCCGGCGGGCAGCCCAGTCAGATCAGAAATGCCACCACCAACAGGCTGTCTGGTAGTGGAAGCCTGGCGGTGGCTGCGTTTCAAACGTGACGGTTCAGCCACATTCATTATATGGCAGACTGGACCGCCATGCCGTTGGCGGCAATTACCGCCACCGCCGGCATGGCAATCCACACCACGATGTTCATAATGAGGGCATAGGTGTTCGACGGAAACTGTACTAAAATGCTCTATTATCACATGTAAACAGTTCTCCTGTTGGACTTAGTAATGTAGATTGTTCCTTAAAATCCATGCAAATATATTATGCAATGTTGATAAATGCCAATAAAGATATTCTTTTCCAAAAGGTGTAATTTTCTCAATTTAAAATTCGACTTCACTATGAGTTGTGGTTTTATATTGTGATTCCAGAGACACCAAACCGGGGACGGGGCAAGGAGAGGTATCTCCTCTCAATTGGAACTTACACTTATAAAATGTAATAAGGTAATCCCAATGCTATCCTGATGGAGATATATGAATTGCAGTAGTGATAAATACATTTAAGAGTTTTTTTACTACCTGCACATGTAAAACTTAAAACTACATGTCTAACTTTTTAAATACACTGCATCTTGCCCTTGGGACGGTCCAGGGCCTACCTTCAGGGTGACATATGTATTAAAAAGGGAGGTTTGGGCCTGACAAGAGTGTTAACTTGGCAGGTCAACATGGCAGTTTAAAACTGCACATGCAGGCTCTGCAATAGCAGGTCTGAGTCATGTTTGATGTGGGTGGCACAATCCATGCTGGAGGCCCATCATTAGCATTGGGGGCATATTTATACTCTGTTTGTGCCAAATTTGCGTCTTTTTTATGTAAACTTAACTCCATATCTATAGTTTGACGCTAGACACGTCTAGTGTCAAAATATTGGAGTTTGCACCATTTTTTGGATGCATGAACCTACCTTGCATCAATGAGATGCAAGTTAGGTGTTTCCATCTAAAAGAATTCTGCTATTCCCATAACTCCATATTTATCCCTCCATGCTAAAATGATTGACGGGTGGGATGTGGGGCTAAATAATGGTGCAAAGCTTGCTTTGCACCATTATTTAACGCCTGGGTCAGACCAGGCATTAGGGGACCTGTGAACCCATTTCCATGGTTAAACACCCAAGCCCCAGAAACACCCCCACCCACACCAGAATGATCTGAAAGACACGCTTTAATTGGTGGTAAATCAGCTGAATACATAGATATCTGTGATTGAGGTAGCACTTTAGATTGACAACAACAGAATTAATAATGAGAAAGAAGATTTTCCCAACTAAACCTATGAGCAGGAGTTGAGCAACTACCAGCACTGCTGAAAGAGTTGATTAACCGATACAGTTTGGAAGCACAAAGCAATCTATTACATCAAACTAAAAATAGAGGAGAAAGAATGGTCTCTATCCTTGTTGTGGAAAAGCAGGATATTTTTGCGTACTTTGCCAAGAGTGTTTGGTATTTGTCAATGCTCGTCTGTATAAGATACCCAACACAGAAAACTATTAACTAGTTCACAACAAGAAGGATCATTTCCTTAGAATAAATAGAATTAGAAATATCAGGGCCAGTCAGGAGCTTTGCATTGATTTAGAGTGGGCTTGCTCTCTGATTTTTGGACAACAGCATTAAAAAAATCAATTGAACAGTTTGCATGAAAAAGAAAGCTGAAGTTTCATCACTAATGATGCTCACTATGATTGTGGCACGAGAATCTGACTTGTTTTGACTGATGTTTCTTTTTCAGTAATCCTTGATATTTCTTGGCATACTCACATATTAATTGCCCTACATATGAATACCTTTTTCCTTGATGCACTGTCCAGGCCAATGTTTCCCTCGTATAAACCGGTTTCAACTTCTTCTTGTCTTACAGTTATGCATCTGAATCATCCCCTTGATCCCTCCTGTATTTCAAGAGGTCCTGATGTATTTTGCCTTGAGGCGTCCCCACAGCGATTATAACTGTGCTTAGTGAGAGTGTTGGTCCTTTAGATTCTCGAGAGCGGAACTGTCACCAAAGAGCACCTGATCCTCCCCTTTCAGCAGATCAGGGCCAGGTTCTCACAGTGAACTCAACTGCACTTGTTGAAGAAAATAGACTCTGACATAGGGTCTGGGTTTTCTGACAGCAGACACTGGAACAGTAAAGACATGATGTAGGAAGTTGGCTCTGTATATACTATTTCAAAGTAAGAAAAAGTGTGCACAGAGTCCAAGGGTTCCCCTTAGAGGTAAGATAGTGGCAAAAAGAGATAACTCTAATGCTCTATTTTGCGGTAGTGTGTTCGAGCAGTAGGCTTATCAGAGGGTAGTGTCAAGCATTTGTTATACACACACAGGCAATAAACGAGGAACACACACTCAAAGACTTACTCCAGGACAATAGGTTTCTATATGGAAAATATATTTTCTTAGTTTATTTTAAGAACCACAGGTTCAAGATTTACAAGTAATACTTCAAATGAAAGGTATTTCACTCAGGTACTCTAGGAACTTTAAATAATCACAATAGCATGTAGAGTTTTGACAAACCTATTTTAAAAGTGGACACAATGCAAAAATCAACAGTTCCTGGGGGAGCTACGTAAAGGTTAAGTTCACAGATAAGTAAAACACTTACAGGGTTCAAAGTTGGGTCCAAGGTAGCCCACCATTGGGGGTTCAAGGCAACCCCAAAGTTACTGCACCAGCAGCTCAGGGCCGGTCAGGTGCAGAGGTCAAAGAGATGCCCAAAACACATAGGCTTCAATGGAAACAGGGGTGCCCCGGTTCCAGTCTGCCAGCAGGTAAGTACCCGCGTGCTCGGAGGGCAGACCAGGGGGGTTTTGTATGGCACTGGGGGGGACACAAGCAGGCACAGAAAGCACACCCTCAGCGGCACAGCGGCGGCCGGGTGCAGAGTGCAAACAGGCGTCGGGTTTTGTATTGAAAGCAATGGGGAGACCGGGGGGTCTCTTCAACGATGCAAGCAGGCACAGGGGGGGGTCTCCTCAGGGTAGCCACCACCTGGGCTAGGCAGAGGGTCGCCTGGGGGCTCCTGCACTGGAGTTCGGTTCCTTTAGGTCCTGGGGGCTGCGGGTGCAGTGTTGGTTCCAGGCATCGGGTCCCTTGTTACAGGCAGTTGTGGTCAGGGGGAGCCTCTGGATTTCCTCTGCAGGCGTCACTGTGGGGGCTCAGGGGGGTCAACTCTGGCTACTCACGGGCTCGCAGTCACTGGCGAGTCCTCCTTGTAGTGTTAGTTTTCCGCAGGTCGAGCCGGGGGCGTCGGGTGCAGAGTGGAAAGTCTCACGCTTCCGGCGGGAAATGTGGTCTTTAAAGTTGCTTCTTTGTTGCAGAAAATTGCAGTTTGTCTCTAGAGCTTCTTGGTCCTTTGGCTGCAGGGCAGTCCTCTGAGGCTTCAGAGGTCGCTGGTCCCTGTTGGAAGCGTCGCTGTTGCAGTTTTCATCAAAGTAGGGAGACAGGCCGGTGGGGTTGGGACCAAATCAGTTGTCGTCTCCGCCTTCACTGCAGGGCTTCAGGTCAGCAGTCCTTCTTCTTCTTTAGGTTGCAGGAACCTGACTTCTTTGGTTCTGGGAGCCCCTAAATCCTGAATTTAGGGGTGTGTTTAGGTCTGGGAGGGCAGTAGCCAATGACTACTGGCCCTGAGGGTGGCTACACCCTCTTTGTGCCTCCTCCCTGTGGGGAGGGGGGCACATCCCTAATCCTATTGGGGGAATCCTCCTTCTACAAGATGGAGGATTTCTAAAAGTAAGAGTCACCTCAGCTCAGGACACCTTATGGGCTGTCCTGACTGGGGAGTGATTCCTCCTTGTTTTCCTCATTATCTCCTCCAGCCTTGCCGCCAAAAGTGGGAGCAGTAGCCAGAGGGGCGGGCATCTCCACTAGCTGGGATGCCCTGTGGTGCTGTAACAAAGGGGGTGAGCCTTTGAGGCTCACCGCCAGATGTTACATTTCCTGCAGGGGGAGGTGAGAAGCACCTCCACCCAGTACAGGCCTTGTTCCTGGCCACAGAGTGACAAAGGCACTCTCCCCATATGGCCAGCAGCACGTCTGGTGTGTGGCAGGCTGGCAAAAACTAGTCAGCCCACACTGGAAGTCGGGTAAGTTTTCAGGGGGCATCTCTAAGATGCCCTCTTGGTGTATTTTACAATAAAGTGCACACTGGCATCAGTGTGCATTTATTGTGCTGAGAAGTTTGATACTAAACTCCCCAGTTTTCAGTGTACCCATTATGGTGCTGTGGAGTTCGTGTTTACAATATCCAAGGTTTTACTTAGATACTGTAGGGGCATAGTGCTTATGCACATATGCCATCACCTGTGGTATAGTGCGCCCTGCCTTAAGGCTGTAAGGCCTGCTAGAGGGGTGACTCACCTATGCCACAGGCAGTGTGAGGTTTGCATGGCACTCTGAGGGGAGTGCCATGTCGACTTGTTCTTTTTATCCCCACCAGCACACACAAGCTGGGAAGCAGTGTGTATGTGCTGAGTGAGGGGTCCCTAGGGTGGCATAAGACATGCTGCAGCCGTTAGAGTCCTTCCCTGGCATCAGGGCCCTTGGTACCAGGGGTACCAGTTACAAGGGACTTACCTGAGTGCCAGGGTTGTGCTAATTGTGGAGGCAAAGGTACCGTTTAGGGAAAGAACACTGGTGCTGGGGCCTGGTTAGCAGGGTCCCAGCACACTTTCAAATCATAACTTAGCATTAGCAAAGGCAAAAAGTCAGGGGGTAACCATGCCAAGGAGGCATTTCCTTACACATGACCTCTCCACTTCCATTATATTGTCAGCTGCTCGCTTTTTATACCCTTTCTCTTACTTTTCCTAGACTAATACCACTTGGAGTTTGGCCAAGGTGACTTGTGTAATTGATTACACATGTTCAAATATTACCAGGAGCAGTGTGTTCCTTACTTACCAGATGCTACAACACATGTATGATTATCTTTTCTCCCCTTCTGCTCTATACAACAATTCCGTTGTCACAACTCCGTCTTCTCAAACAAGAATGACTGATTGTATCCAATGATTGTTTCTCTTTCTCCGTATGGGACACTGCATTCCAACAGGTTGTTGTAACTTTTATGATGCATGCCAAGTGTCCACACTGAAAGAATGGCCCACTTCCACAAATGTGAAAACCATGGAGCATTTCCTTGGATTAATGAAATTCTGCAGGCATTGTAAATGAACTTCACCACAATCATACTGCCAATTGCTTAGTTGACAAAGAAGTACTTTTTCCCGTAAGAATCTGAATAACAGCAAGCTTTTAAAACTTTAAAGGAGGCATTCACCTCTGTACCTGCCTCACGCATCCTGAATGTAGTCAAAGACTTTGGCAGAGACAGACGCCCCCTACTTTGCTAAAGGGGCAATTTTATCACAGACACTCAGGGTGATATTTACATGCACCAGTTTCCTTGCGTCGCCCTGCACTCCCTAACAACACTATGGTAGCTCTGTATTTACAATGCAGCGCACCATAGAACACGTTAGGATAAAAGCATCAGAATTTGTGATGCTATTTTGGTGCTTTGCTGGACTAGCACTACTCCAATAAAGCACAGGGAGGCCCATAGGTTAATGCACTAGCATCACTTTAACACCTGCACTAAGCAGGTTTAAAAAATGACTCTAGAATGGCACAGTGAAATCTTGTAAATTTCACCTTCCCTTTTTTTGGGGCTCCCTTTGGGGGAAGGCCCCCTTGCATACTTTATACCTGGCACAGGTATAATGTGGCCCAAGGGGTTACAAAGCGGTGCATTGCTTACATTGCGCCACTCTGTAAATATGGCACAAGGTGGGGTGCTGATTAGCGTCGCCTACGCGTTAAAACAATTAAGTGAAAACGGCAGTAAGGGCTTGTAAATATGCCCCTTAGTGTCAAAAGTCATGCATACAGTAGTTTTCATTTCAAGTACCCTCTTGACAGTTGTATGAAATGGTAGCATCTATGATAGGGAACTAATGGGTATCAAAGAGGTATTTAGACAGTTGAAGCATTATATGGAAAAAGCTTAGCATGATGTAATGGTATGGACCCATCATAATCATTTAGGGTTATTCAGATCCATGCAGCTTCCTAATGTTAGACCTGCAATATGGTGTTAATTTATTCTAATGAGTTCACCATATTATTTTTAATTAGCCTGGGGATCGGCATGGGACGACAGAAGCTTTGTTTTGACAAACGACAGGTGGTGAAATTCCTCCACTTGCTCATTCCATAACGGACCTCCAAGTTGGAAAAGAAAACAAAGCGGGACGCTTTCTGAACAACCCCAAGAGACAGAAAGGAAAATGACACATGCAGAAATCGTGTTCTGATTTACAGTCCAGTATGTCAATCTTATATTTCACCCTCATTCTGACTCTGTTCAACGAATCCCACAGTGGTGCAAGTAATCACCTGAAATAGGGCATCAGAAGAACTAGTGAATTAATATCTCCTGGCTTCTGGTGGCCTGGCGTCTTAAGACCTTAAGGACCATTGAAACTTGTATTGTTATGTTCAAGTAAAGGCAACTTTAATTACATCCTCAGGCCTCTTCCAGCCTCTACTCATAATTCATCATTTATGGGTTAATGTACCTATTGGCCAACTGGTGCTTATTCTGTCCGCAGGTTACCTACATCCCAAGGCTGAAGAACATTCATGCCAAAGCAGATGGGTGTTTGCATCTTCCAAATAGTTATCCCTCCTATTAGAGATGCTCAAGAAGATTTATCAGAGATTAAGTCACTCACATTGCACCATGTTCACGTCACACTCAGATGCCCTCTGTTGGAAATTGACCTATTTGCAGGGCCATCCATAAACTTTTTGCCTCCTTCATCCTAGCTTTTCTGACCTGTTTTTTGTTGGCTTTAGGACCCTGGGCACTTTATCACTGCTAAGTATTGGACCCAAAACCCCTGTCAATTAGATCAATTCTGATATCAAGAGGAACCTCTGCCAAGGAGAAGAGCTGAAGAGCTGAGGAGAAGTGCTGCCCCGGCCTGTGACTGTGCTTGTTGGGCTATCCTGCAGTTGCTGTTTCTGCCTGCGAAAGGGGACAAAGACTGGACTTTGTTGTGCATTCCTGTTTGAGAAGAATCTCCAAGAGCTTGAACTGAGCTTGCCTCCTGTTTTGAAGTCTCAGCGCCATCAAAGACTTCCTCTGCTAACATCTGGGCTCTGTACTGAGACTCCTGCCCTGCCAAGTGGTGCCCTATCCAGTCCTTAGGCCCTTGAAAGGTGAAGTTGGCAGACAAGAGCTGAAAATCCATGCACAGAACGCCATGCAGGGAAGTTTGCGACTCACCATCTGCAACATGGCTGATTAACAACGCCGCTGGCTTTGCGCCTAAAATCGACGCTCCACCTGCATCACGCCTGGGAAATCGATGCATTGCGACTGAAAATGCAACGCGCAACACCTGCTTGCGGCTGCAGATAACGACGCAAACCCCATGCAGCACGTTTTCTAACACTGTGCGACAGAATTTTCTACGCATCGTCCCAGGGCGTCAAAGTTAACCTGACTCTGTGTGGATCCGAGGTGCCCTGTCTGAAAATCTACGCATCACTCTCTTGTGAGGGAGAAGAAATGGCAGATAGCCGACTCGACCGGAGAAGAAACGACGGACGGGCTCCTACGCGAGGAAGGAATTAACGCATCGCTGCTTTTTCCAGTGCATGCTCACCCGTGCAGGTTCATTTCTGATGTTAACCAGGTACTTTCTGCAAAATCAACGTTCTCACTTTTTTCTAAGGATTAAGGGCCTCATTATGAACACGGCGGGATTTCTTGCCGAGTTCTGGCTGGCGGTCTAAACACAGACTGCCACCACGTTGAGGACACCGCCGACCCAAAAACAACATTCCACTGGCCCGGTGGGCGGAAACAGTGTTTCTGCCAACCGGCCCAGCGGAATGCTGGTCCTGGACATTGCCAACGCTCCACATGGGGCCGTCGTCAATGTAGAAGTGCGGCAGGTGCATCAGCACCCATCGCACATATCACTGCCCGTAAATCGGGCAGTGACATGTGCGACGGGGCGCCTGCACTGCCTCTGGCAAGTGCATGGGCAGTGCAGGTGCCCCCAGTGGGGCCCCGGGACCTCCATTCCACCAGCCTTTTCCTGGCAGGGGAACCGCCAGGAAAAGGCTGGTGGAACACAGGTTTTTTATCCGTCAGATAAGAAACTCCACCATCATAAGGCTGCCTGGCAACGGTAACCTGGCGGTGGCAGAGTTCCGCCTGTGGCGGTCTCCCATTGAACACAATATGGTGGTCCAGACCGCCATTGCCTCTGCGGGCATGGCGGTCCGGACCGCTGTGTTCATAATGATCGCCCAAGACTCTTATTCTTTTTAAAATTCATATCTTGACTTGTGTATGTTGGATTTGTGTTGTTTTGGTCTTGATTGATTTACATAAATGTTACCTATTTTTCTAAACTGGTGTGGTGTCCATTTTGAAGTGTTTTCACTGTATTACTGTGTGTTGGAACAAATACTTCACACATTGCTTCTGAAGTTAAGCCTGCCTGCTCGTGCCACGCTACCAAGAGGGTGAGCTGGGGTTTACTCAGGGTGATTCTCCTTTACCCTGACTAGAGTGAGGGTCCTTGCTTGGACAGGTGGTAACCCGACTGCCAACCTAAGACCCCATTTCTAATTTGCTGCACTGCATGATTTCTTAATATATATGCCCCTCGCTATCTAGAAGTTACAAAGTCTATTATATGATTACTTGTTTTATACAAAATGCTATCAAAACACTTTTATATACCAAAATCAAATTCGGATTTTTTGCTAGGGCTTATAAATTCAGTGGGAATAGAGAAAAAGTGGGAAACAGGCCCCATGGCCCCCTGATCAATAAGGCATTATTGACTGTATCGGATAATTTCTGTATCTTTACTAGTAAGAAGGGTGGAGTGTGTTAGAAATGGGGTCTTTGGTTCGCAGTCATGCTACCCCCTGTCCAAGTAAGGACCCTCACTCTAGTCAAGGTAAAGGAGAATAACCCTCAGATATCCCCCGCTCACCCCCTTGGTAGCTTGGCACAAGCAGGCATGCTTAACTTCAGAGTCTAGGTGTAAAGTATTTGTACCAACACACACAGTAACTCAGTGAAAACACTACAAAATGACAAAACACAGGTTTAGAAAAAACAGGAAATATTTATTTAAACAAAACAAGACCAAAACAACAAAAATTCAACATACACAAGTCAAGTTATTTATTTTAAAAGCAAGAGAGTCTTAAATCCTTGAGAAAACAGTAAAAACACTGTTAACGTTGAAAAGTACTTGGGTAGCGTTAAAATAACATGCACGGGCGAGTGTGCATAAGAAAAGATTTCTCACCCGCAAGTGAGACCGTGCTTCGTTTCTCCTCCTCCGGTCACGTCGGCGTGCGTCGTTTCTTCTCTCCGCAGGAAATCGGTGTGTTGTTTTTCCGCGCCTATCGATGTTGCATCAAAAATCTGCCTGTACGGTATCAGGAGACCGTGCTGTGTGGGTTGCAACGTTATCAGCCTCCATCAGTGGGTGTTGCGTGTCGTTTCTCCAGCTGCATGCGTCGATTTTCCAGCCGTGTTGCAGGTGGAGCGTTGATTTCAGCCACGAAGCCAGCGGCGCTTTGTTTCTCAGCCGCGTCTCAGAAGGTGTGTTGAAATTTGCCCCGCACGGCGGTCTGTCCGTGGATTTTCAGTCTTAGGCCCTCATTACAACCCTGGCGGTAAATGCCGCTTACCGCCGTGCAGAAAACCACCAACATACTGCTGCGGCCGTGGAATTCTGCTACAGCTATTACGACCCATAGCTCGGAATCCGCCATAATCCAGACACCCACACAAGTCCGCCACACCAAAGGTCAGTGATAAACTGGCGATAACAAAATCTCCACCATCACGGCAACAGGAATACGCCCACACTATCATGACCCACGAATCCACGCGCCGGTCTTTCAACCGCGGTATTCCATTGGCGGTACACACCGCCGCGCTCAAAATACACACACATTTACAAAACACAACCACATTGGACAATTCAAAATACACACACCTGAGACACATACACACACCACACCCACACACCCAATCCAATATAAAGCACACACCCACATCACCCACAAACCCTTACTACCAGATTTCCGAAACCACGCCAGAGAGAGACACCACCATAAACAACACCAGCATCCACAGACACACAACACCATCACTTACACAACATCCACGCACCTCAAACAACACACACCAACACATCCCCTCACACATCACAACACACACCACCTCACACATCACCCACACCACATCATAGCACCTCAATGACACCCCAGGTTCTCTGAGGAGGAGCTCAGGGTCCTGGTGAAGGAAATCGTCTGGGTGAAACCACAGCTATTCGGATCACAGGTGCAGCACAACTCCATTGCAAGGAAGATGGAGCTATGGCGCAGAATTGTCGACAGGGTCAACGCAGTGGGACAGCATCCAAGAACTAGGGATGACATCAGGAAGAGGTGGAACGACCTACGGGTGAAGGTGCGTTCCATGGTCTCCAGACACCAGATTGCTGTACAGAGGACTGGCGGTGGACCCCCACCTCCTCCCCCACAACTAACAACTTGGGAGGAGCAGGTCTTGGCAATACTGCATCCTGAGTGCCTCGCAGGAGTACTGGACTCTGGTAAGGCAAATCTTTACTACCTCATCCCCCCTACCTGCATGCCATCACATACTCCCACCCTCACCCTCACCCCCATCACTCCAACACCTCACATATGCCCCACGATCACAACCCACCCATCCCAATACCAAGCCCTGCATGAAACACCAAAGCATGGACACCCATCACCAAAGCATGTCCACTACAGAAACCCACTAAGACCCCAAACCAAATATCACACAAAGACCAAGACAATAATGCAAGCACTGGAGTACAGGGTCACTCACCCATTGCACACGATGGCACACACAGATGCAATAATCATGCCTTTACACCCCTGCAGGACCCCAACCCAATGTCACCGGACAGGAGGTACCAGACATATCCGGTCCGCGCACAGAAGAGACCCACAGTGATGACAGCAGCTCTGCACAACTGGATCAAGATGACAAGCCAGGCCCATCAGGGACCTCAGGACAGTCGGTTCCCCTGACACTGTCACAAGCCACCACAGAGCCTCCCCCATCAGGAAACACCAGCACAGCACCCACCCAGCGGGCCCATCCCTCTGTCCCCAGGACACGTCAATCAGCAGTGTGTCCACCACTACAGGGAACCCAGGCAAACCCACCAACCCAAGAAAATCAGGGACCTGGGGGCAGTGGCAGTGGGCACACGGTTCAGGGGACAGAGGTTCAGGAAAACAGGGAAGCTGGGAGGACTGCTGTGCGACAGAGAGAGGACAGGCCCAGGGAACCCACTCCCAACGAAGCCCTCTCCAACATCATGGGAGCTTATAATCATTCCCAGGAGACAATGGCAACGGTACTGGCCAAGTTTCAGGAGACCCAGCGGCCGCAGGAGGAACACTATCTGGGGATCACGGAGGACCTGAAGTCCATAAAAAACACCCTGGTCACCATTGCAGGAGTGCTGAAAGACCTTGTCAACACCAGGAGGGGCACTGTGGCACAACAAGGGGACCCTGACACTAGCCTGGACGATGACCAGCCCTCCACCTCCGCCGGCGCTAGTGGACAGGAGGCACCGCCACAGCAACACGACACCAGCACCCCACCCCCTGCAGACAGAGAACCACCCTGCAAATGGTCCCTGAGATCCAGGAACAAGACAGAGAACATTGCCAGGACCCCTGCCAGGAAATTAGACCCCCCTGAATGTCACCCTTCTGTCCCACTTTGTCACCCTGTCCATCCTTCAACTGTCATTGCTCCACTTCCTATGCCCCTTTGGACAATGCACCTGTGAAACAAATAGACTGGACTCTGTCATGGACATTCCTCCACCATCCCCCCTGCTGTTATGCCATTAATTGTGTTTGACCAATGACTTTGTGTTTCACCACTGCGCATATTGGTTGCTCAATGTTCACCAGTAGCACATTACATGTTGTATTCAGTTTAGCTGCCGATTGGCTTTAACGTGGCATGAGACATTACATTTGGTATTTAGGTTAGCTGCCTAATGGCTTTAACATGGCATTAGACATTACATTTGGTATTAAGGGTAGCTGCCTATTGGCTTTAACATGGCATTAGACATTACATTCTGTATTCAGTTTAGCTGCCTATTGGCTTTAACATTGCATTAGACATTACATTTGGTATTTAGGTTAGCTGCCTATTGGCTTTAACATGGCATTCGACATTACATTCTGTAATCAGTTTAGCTGCCTATTGGCTTTAATAAGGCATTAAACATTACATTTGGTATCTAGGTTAGCTGCCTATTGACTTTAACGTGGAGTTAGGCATTGCAGGTGAGACATTGCAGATGAGCTGTGTTTTTCCAAGCTTTGTTTTTTCACATGGTTGACCAAGCTGTGTTTTTCAAATTGAATTCACGCGAACCCTAGCGTGATAAGAGAGCGTATATTTGGTGTTTTCCTTTCTGCTCAGCCTTGGGAAGAGGAGGGGCCTAGGAGATCTGGCCAATCTCCAATGGCTTGTTTTTATTTCCCGAGTCTGAGAGGAAGGGGCAGGTTTTTGTAACGGTGGCCCTGTGGCAGCAGCAGGGGAAGATGTTCCAGGACTTCAGTCAGGAGCGGACGTCAGCTGCCTGGCTCCCGTTTGGGTGGAAAGTCTCTTTCTCGCAGTTGAACCGGAGTCATCAACTTGAAGATAGGAGAAAGATCACAAGTAGTGATAGGCCCTACGGTAATACAATTTTGACATTTATTCTTTGCTTTGAAGTTAGCTATAATATCATCACATGTATTTGCTGTGTACATTGCAATTGAGAAGTACTTTGATATATTTTGCTTTCATTGCTGCGACTACTTTTAAACGTGTGCTTCCAATCTACTAATCTCGTCTTTCAGGAACCTCGTGGTGAAGTAATAATAATAATAAATGTCTTCTTTAAACTAAGAAGTGCATTCCAGAGAAGTTTTGTCAGCTTGGTCATAAGATAAGAGAAGGAAAGCAAAACACCTGCCCATTTTACAACCCCTCCACTTATTTGCACAGAAATAAACACACTTCAATTTCAAAACAATCTGGAGTCAGTCTGTGCTTTCACAAACATGTAATTGCAATAACCATGGAATATAGCAATGTCAATTTACTTGTGCACATACCGATGTAACACAGCTGTAGGCCAGGAGGAAATATAGCAGAGGGCACAAAGTGGGACCCACATCTGTGAAATGGAAAGGCAAAGTGACAAGTCAGGGTCCATACACTGAGTGAAAATGACAGACTTATGCTAGCTCCAATAATAGTATGAGATATGGGAGGCAGTGACATCTTCTTACCTGTGTTTTACTGGAAGTATTGCATGATTATGTTGTTTCGGTTGTCGATATCCTCTTCTTCTGCCTCCTCTTCTTCACTGTCCACAGGCTCCACAGCTGCCACAAGACCACCAGCTGGCCCATCCTCCTGCAGAAAAGGCACCAGGCGACGCAAAGCCAGGTTGTGCAGCATACAGCAGGCCACGATGATCTGGCACACCTTCTTTGGTGAGTAGTAGAGAGAACCACCTGTCATATGGAGGCACCGGAATCTGGCCTTCAGGAGGCCGAGGGTGCGGTCAATCACCCTCCTAGTTCACCCATGTGCCTCATTGGAGCGTTCCTCTGCCCTTGTCCTGGGAGTTCTCACTGGGGTCAGTAGCCATGACAGGTTGGGGTAACCAGAGTCACCTCTAAATATGGAGGGACAACTGTTAGACACACACTAACCCGTAGGGACAACCCCATACCGAGACACCTATTCACACTGTATAGGGTTCTTGTCCTCACCTATTAGCCACACACTGTGCCTCTGGAGTTGCTCCATCATATAAGGGATGCTGCTATTCCTCAAAATGTAAGCGTCATGCACTAAGCCAGGAAATTTGGCATTCACATGGGAGATGTACTGGTCTGCCAAACACACCATCTGCACATTCATAGAATGGTAGCTCTTCCAGTTCCTGTACACCTGTTCACTCCTGCGGGCGGGACCAAGGCCACATGTGTCCCATCAGTGACACCAATGATGTTGGAGATATGTCCCAGGGCTTAGAAGTCACCTTTCACTGTGGGCAAATCTTCCTCCTGAGGGAACTCGATGTAGCTGCGCATGTGTTTCAGCAGGGCAGACAACACTCTGGACAACACTTTAGAGAACATTGGGTGGGACATCCCTGATGCAATGGCCACTGTTGTTTGAAAGGAACCACTTGCCAGGAAATGGAGTACTGACAGGACCTGCACTAGAGGGGGGATTCCTGTGGGATGGCGGATAGCTGACATCAGGTCTGGCTCCAACTGGGCACACAGTTCATGGATTGTTGCACGATCAAGTCTGTAGGTGACTATTATGTGTCTCTCTTCCAATGTCGACAGATCCACCAGTGGTCTGTACACCAGAGGATGTCGCCATCTCATCACCTGCCCCAGCAGACATGCCCTATGGACGAGAACAGCGAGCAGAGAGTCAGCCAACACTGAGGTATCACAAAATGTCATTTGCACACATTTATTAATCCGCAATGTGCCTGTAACTGTGTGTATTCAAGGCCTACATTGGTGTGACGCAGTTAATATTAATGCCATGTGGCCCCCTGAAAGGGTGGCTGCCTGACCTGTAAGGTGGGACAAGGGGATATGAGGTAACTGCGCTGGCGTTGTACACCGTCGCAGTGGGCGGCCGAAGACCGCTGCGCAATCCAGCATTGGTTAACATGGGACCCTATGGGTCTGAGGAGCCAATGACGATGTACGCCAGCGGTGACGGTACGCACTGCCGCCGACGTGACCGCCATTTTCTGTCTTTTCACTCACTTGATACTTGACCTTCAACAGGAGGGGACCTACACTGCAAGTGCTGCTGTGACCTGTGTCTAGAAGCGACGATGGCTCATGTGTCTGGGGAAAGGGACCCTGCCTTCACTTCGGAGGAGTTGGAGAAACTAGTGGATGGGGTCCTCCCCCAGTACACACAACTGTACGGTCCTCCAGACAAACAGGTGAGTACACTGTGAGCATGCTGCATGGGCAATGCCTGTTTGGAGTGGTGTGGATGGAAGATAAATGGGGGGGGGCTGAGGCCTGCATGTGCGGAGGATGAGTGTATGTGCGTCAGGGCAAGGGTGGCGAACGTGGGTCAATGAGTATGACAGTCTGGACGGGTATTGATTTTCCTTTTCCCCTGTACTATTCCTCTAGGTCAGCGCCCACCAGAAGAAGGCTATTTGGCGTGCCATCCCCAAAGACGTCCGGACCCTGGGGGTCCACCACAGACGGAGCACCCACTGCCGTAAAAGATGGGAGGACCTGTGCCGCTGGAGCAAGAAGATAGCAGAGACCCAGCTGGGGATGGCATCCCAACGTGGGAGGGGTGCCCGTCGCACCATGACCCCCCTGATGTTCCGGATCCTGGCGGTGGCGTATCTGGAGTTGGATGGGCGCTTGAGGGCATCACAGCAGCCACAAAGGGGTGAGTACACTCTCATTCAGCTGACTCTGAGCGCATTATGAGGTGTCTGGCTGGGGGAGGTGGGCAGTGGGTTCCCCTAGGCCAGGGCGATCTTGTTAGGCAAGGTCCCTTCTGAGGTAGGCTCTGTGGCACCCCACTAGTGGTTAGTGCCATCTACACCTAGTCAGAATCCTGTGCCTTCCAGGTGTGCAGCAATCGGGCTTAGGCCTTGTACCCCATGGGCATGTGATTAATCTAGGAACTATAAGTGCATGGTGTAGTGCAGAGGGCTGCTGTGTCTGTTATGTCCGCCAACGGTAGTGGTGTTGCGTGCACTGAACATGTTTTTCTCCTGTCTTTCCCCCCTTTTTGTGGTCTCCCTGTTCTCCTGTGAAATAGCATCATCAGGTGGAGGAGCATTGGCACCGGAGCAGGAGGGAGCTGCATCCCACTTGGCCCGGGAGGGTGAAACAACGGAGTCTGAAGCCACCAGTGGGACGGAGGGCGAGGGGAGCTCCACGGCGGGGACAGGAGCAGAGACCAGCGACTGCGACTCCTCTTCTGATGGGAGCTCCCTTGCTGTGGTCATCAACAGGTACAGCCGCCACCCCCCTACCAGCACCGCCCTCCCAGCAGCCTCTTAGCGCGTGTCCCGTGCCCGCTCACCCAGGAGGGTGGGCATCTCCTTCGCCCCAGGCACCTCAGGCCCTGCCCCAGTCAGCCCTGCTGCCCTCAGTGAGGAGGCTATTGACCTCCTGAGATCCCTCACTGTTGGGCAGTCTACCATTCTGAATGCCATCCAGGGTGTTGAGAGGCATTTACAACAAACAAATGCATACCTGGAGGGCATTCATTCTGGCCAGGCAGCCCAACAGACAGCATTTCAGGCTCTGGCCTCAGTACTGATGGCAGCCATTGTCCCTGTGTCCAGCCTCCCCCCTCCAACTTCCTCCACCCAGACCCAATCCCCTGTACCTCAGCCTATCCCAAGCACACCATCAGACCAGCAGGCACAAACATCAACACACAAGAGTGGCTCAGGCAAACATAAGCACCACACATCTCACAGGCACTCACACAAGCATCATACCCATGCACACATACCAACATCCACTGCCCCCACTGTGTCCCCCCTCCTCCACGTCTCCCTCCTCCCTCCGTCTCGTCTCCACTCACACCTGCATGCACTACATCCTCAGCCACTACCTCCATCACCAGCACGCCCATCACCACACACCACTCATGTGCACTCACCACCCCCACCACCATTCACATATACCCCGGGTCCTCTGCCAGTGTGTCTGTGAGTCCTCCTCCCAAAGTACACAAACGCAGGCACACACCCACCCAACAGCCATCCACCTCACAACAGCCTCCAGCCCATGCACCTTCACCCAAATTCAGCAGACGTACACCTCCTACAACAACTACCTCTACCTCCACTCCCAAATCCCCTCCATCTGCCCGTCCCAGTTTGTCTAAAAAACTTTTCCTGGCTAACATTGACCTCTTCCCTACACCTCCCCCAGTCCTTCCCCTAGGGCCAGGCTCTCCAGGACCCAGCCCAGCACCTCAGCCACCACATCCCCAGGCACAGTGGTGCCAGTAACTGCGGGGTCATGGAGTGCGCCAACCATCAGGGCTGCCAGAGTGCCACGGAGCTAGGGCAAGCACATTCCGCCACCTGCCAAAGTGAAAAAGGTGCTCACATCCGGAGGGAGAAGCTGAAAACACCTGCCACCAAGGGGTCAGGGAAAACGGAAGGGGATAGTGGCAAGACAGCTGCGCCACCATCAAAGGTGGGGAAGGGCCAAAGACTGAAGGGCAGGTCAGGAGAGGGCATGGTGGCACCGATTGAGGGACCAGTGTCACACCTTCTGTCCACGTCGACGCTAACCTGTACGGCGGAGAACACCGCCACCTGCACCGCCACAGACCCTGCCGCCAGCACTGCCACCAACGACCCCGCAGCAGCACCGCCGCCACAGACCCCACAGCCAGCACCGCCACCACAGACCCCGCTGCCAGGACCGCCGCCACAGACCCCGCAGCCAGCACCGTCGCCACAGACCCCGCAGCCAACACCACCGTCACAGACCCTGCCGCCAGCACCGCCGCAACAGACCCCGCAGCTAACACCACAGACCCCGCCACAAGCACCGCCGCAGCTGACACCGCCTCAAACACCGCCAGTGGCCCTGCGACGTCCTCAGACAGTGGCACCACCGCTGACATGGCTACCATCCCCAGTGGTCAGTCGTCCGAGGCTAGTGGTGAGTTCCAGGACCCTGGGCAGCTTCCATGAAGCATCACTGTCATCACAGTTGTCACCTGCATATGGAATGCGAAGCCGCAGCAGTGTGGGGTATGTCTCTGCCTCCATAGCGTATCATACTACCTGTACCTCAGCAATCTCGTGGCACACACACCCAGGCGAATGTATTGTTCCGGTCACAATCCACGTGGAGCACTCTGGGCACCAAGCCACCTCCAGAACCAGTGGAGAGATACATCCACTACCTCAGTCCTTGGCAGGGTGAAGCACTCTGGGCACCGAGCCCCCTACAGAACCAGTGGAGAGATACATCCACTACCTCAGTCCTCAGCAGGATGAAGCACTCTGGGCATCAAGTCCCTTCCAGAACCAGTGGAGACTGTTATCCACTAGAGAGACTGGGGCTTTGCACTCCCCAGGATAAAGCAGTGGGCAACCCACCCACTGGAAAGACTAGAGAGACTGTGGCTTTGCACTCCCCAGGATAAAGCAGTGGGCAACCCACCCACAGGAAAGACTTGAGAGACTTTGGCTTTGCACTCCCCAGGATAAAGCAGTGGGCAACCCACCCACTGGAAAGACTTGAGAGACTGCAACTTTGCACTCTCCAGGATAAAGCAGTGGGCAAACCACCCACTGGAAAGACTTGAGCGACTGTGGCTTTGCACTCCCCAGGACCAAACTGTGGGCATGGAGCCCCCTCTTGGAGCAGTGGCGTCATGCGTTCATCAGGCTGAGGTGCCCCCCTCCCCCTGCGGTGCCTGTATATTTTCTATGTGATGCCCCTCCAGTGTTCTCTCCGTTTGGAATCAGTATCTAGTGTGGGCCTTGCCCATGCATTTTGGGCCCAGTGGTCCACGGACAATGATTGGTGCACTATCCGGACTTGTGTAATTGGTGTACATAATTGTATGCACTGGATTTTGCATTTTAAAAATGATAATTCACATGATTACATTTGTTCAGATCATTTCCTTGTGTCCTTTCGTTCTTCCAGGGGTTTGGGGGGGGGTGTGTATGTGATGTTGCAACATGTGTTTGAGTGTTTGGTGTTGTGGGTGAGGGTGGGGGTATTGAGTGTTGCGTGTGTGTGTCAATCTCTTTTCCCTCCCCTGTGCTGTAGGTGCAGTACTCACTGTGGTCATCGCCGCCGTCGTTGGAGCTCCTGATAGAGGAGCAGGAAGACCATCGCCGGTAGTATCTGCAATTCGGGCTCCATGGTGTCCTGGTTCCTCGTGGGGTGTGGAGAGGTTTTCCCTTCTGTGTACTGTTTCCGCTGTGTTTATATTCGCGTTGGTTCCGCGTTGGAAAAGGTGGTGAATAGGCGTGTTGTGATAGGGTGGGCGGTACATTGTCTCCTGCCTGTCTGTTGGCGGTGTCCGCCACGCTGTTTGTTTGTACCGTCGTGGCAGTCGGAGTGTTAAAGTGGCTGTCTATGTTGGCGGTTTCCGTCACGGTCGTAATCCCATTTTGTTTTCCGCCGGCCTGTTGGCGGTATTACCGCCACTTTAACACCGACCGCCAGGGCCTTAATCTGCCAGTTTCACCTTCCAAGGCCCCAGAAACTGGATAGGGCACCACTTGGCAGGGCAGTGGTCTCAGCAGAGAGTCTAGGTACTGGCAGGAGAAGTCTTTGATGGCCCTGAGACTTTAACTACAGGAGGCAAGCTCAGGACAATCCCTTGGAGATTTCTTAACAAGCAAGAATGCACAACAACGTCCAGTCTTTGTCCCCTTGCACAGGCAGGAGCAGCAACTGCAGGATAGCTCCACAAAGCACAGTCACAGGCAGGGCAGCACTTCTCCTCAGCTCTTCAGCTCTTCTCTAGGCAGATGTTCCTCTGATGTCCAGAAGTGATCTAAAGTGGTTTTGGGTGCCCTTCGTATACCCATTTTGGCCTTTGAAGTAGGCTTCAAAGGAAACTCTCTCGTGTTTGTGAAATCCTGCCTTGCCCAGGTCAGGACCCAGACACACAACAGGGGGTTGGAGACTGCATTGTGTGAGAGTAGGCACAGCCCTTTCAGGTGTAAGTGCCCACTCATCCCCTCCCTCCCAGCACAGATGGCTCATCAGGATATGCAGGCTACACCCCAGCTCCCTTTGTGTCACTGCCTAGAGAGAGGTGCAAATAGCCCAACTGTCAAATTAACCGAGACAGGGAATCCACAAACAGGCAGGGTCACAGAATGGTTTAAGCAAGAAAATGCCCACTTTCTAAAAGTGGCATTTTCAAACACACAACATTAAAATCAACTTTACTAAAAGATGTATTTTAAAATTGTGAGCTCAGAGACCCCAAACTCCACATGTCTATCTGATCCCAAAGGGAATCTACGCTTTAATCATGTTTAAATGTAGCCCCGGTGTTAACCTATGAGAGGGAAAGGCCTTGCAACAGTGAAAACTGAATTTGGCAGTATTTCACTATTGGGACATATAAAACACATTAGTATATGTCCTGCCTTAAACATACACTGCACCCTGCCCCTGGGGCTACCTAGGGCCTACCTTAGGGATGTCTTACATGTAGGAAAGGGGAAGTTTCAGGCCTGGCAAGTGGGTACACTTGCTAAGTCAAAATAGCAGTTAAAATCTGCACACACAGACACTGCAGTGGCAGGTCTGAGTGTTGTTTACAGGGGTTCTAATGTGCGTGGCACAACCAGTGCTGCAGGCCCACTAGTAGCATGTGATTTACAGGCCCTGGGCACTTCTAGTGCACTGTACTAGGGATTTACCAGTAAACCAAATATGCTAAACATGGAAAGCCAATTACATACACATTTTATACAAGTTCATTTGCACTTTAGCACTTGATAGCAGTGGTAAAGTGCCCAGAGTAACAGAAACAGTAAAAACAGTCCAGCACACATCAACAACCTGGGAAACAGAGGCACAAAGTTAGGGGAGACCATGCCAAGGATGATGGCAAAGTCTAACACGTGTCCCCCCAGCTGGAAGTGGGGAGCAACTACCCAACCTCATGGGAGTTCTCATCACTAAGGCAGAAGAATCTGGACAGAACCTCAGCATTGGCGTGTTCTGTGCCAGGGCAGTGTTCCACCGTAAAGTACATCCCCTGTAGGGAAATGGACCACCTCAACAGTTTTGGATTCTCACCCCTCATCTGCATTAACCATCTGAGGGTCCTGTGGTCAGTCTGAACCCGGAAGTGAGTCCCAAACAAGTAGGGTCTTAGCTTCTTCAGCACCCAGACCACAGCAAAAGCTTTGCGCTCTATGGCACTCCACCAACGTTCCCTGGGAAGTAACCTCATGCTAATGAAGGCTACATATTGATCTAGGCTCTCTTCACTAAGCTGTGAGAGTACTGCTCCAATACCATGCTCTGAGGCGTCTGGACTCACAACAAACTCCTTGGAGTAGTCAGGTGCCTTCAGCACAGGTGCTGTACACATGGCAGCTTTTCGGGGCGTCAAAAGCCATCTGGCAAGACTCAGTCCAGATCACCTTTCTGGGCTGCTTTTTGGAGGTCAACTTAGTCAAGGGAGCAACAATTGTGCCATACCCCTTGACAAACCTCGTATAGTATCTTGTGAGACCTAAATAGGCTCTCACTTCCGTCTGGGTCTTTGAAGGCTCCCAAGCCAGAATGGTACCAATCTTTGGCTGTGGGGCTGCCACCTGGCCACTCCCCACCTGGTGTCCCAAGTACACCACAGAACCCTGCCTATTTGGCACTTGCTTGCCTCAATAGTAAGTCCTGCCTTCTGCAGGGCCTCCAACACTTTGCAGAGGTGTTGCAAGTGTTCCTCCTATGTGGAACTGAAGACAGCAATGTCATCCAGGTAAGCGGCACTGAACTCATCCAGCCAGCCAACACCTCATTGACCAGCCTCTGAAAGGTGTCAGGGGCATTTTTCATCCCAAATGGCATCACCTTAAACTGAAAGTGCCCATCTGGGGCAGAAAATGCCGACCTCTCCTTGGCTCCCTCAGTCAAGGCAATCTGCCAATACCCAAACGTTAAATCAAATGTGCTGAGGTATTTGGCAGCTCCCAACCGATCTATGAGCTCATCAGCTCGGGGGATGGGGTGCGCATCAGTTTTAGTGACCGCATTGAGACCCCGGTAGTCCACACAGAACTGGAGTTCTGAGGTGGCACCAGGAGGAGCAGCCTTTCGGACCAAAACCACAGGGCTGGCCCAAGGAATGCTGGAGTCCTGAATAACCCCTAGGGTTACCATCTCGGATACCTCCTCCTTGATGCTAGCCCTGACCTTGTCAGTCACCCTGTAAACCTTTTGTTTAATGGGTGTACTGTCCCCAGTGTCCACATCATGTGTGCATAGGTGTGTGACCCCTGGGATCAAGGAGAACGGGGAGGCGAACTGTCCCAACACCTGGCGACAGTCCCTCTGCTGCTCTGCAGTCAGGGGAGAGGTTCACTCTCTCCATACACCCATCTTTCTCTCCTGCAGACAGGAGGTTAAGAAGAGGCTCACTCTCCTCCTCCACCCCGTCATCTGTCGCTAGGCGCATGGACAACTATGTCCGCTGAAAGTGGGGCTTGAGTCGTTTTACATGCAGGACCCTTACAGGGTTCCTGGGAGTCTGCAAGTTTACAAGGTAGGTGACTTCACTCTTGCACTCCACCACCTCAAATGGCCCAATCCACTTATCCTGGAGCACCCTAGGCTCCACTGGTGCCATCACTTACACTTTCGGACCAGGTTGAAACTCGACCAGAGTGGCATTCTGGTCATACCAGTGTTTCATATACTCCTGACTTGTTTCTAGGTTCTCCTGTGCAAGACTCCTAAAGCGGGCAGTCTAGTTTCTCAGAGCCAGCATGTAACTGAATACATCCTGGGGGGTTTACTAGAATCACTTTCCAAAGCCTCCTTCAACAGACTTGACGGTCCCCTCACAGGGTGGCCATAGATCAGCTCAGAGGGACTAAAGCCAAGTCCCTTTTGAGGCACCTCCCTGTAAGCGAACAGAAGGCATGGCAAGAGGATGTCCCACTTCCGCCTCAAAGGCTCTGACAGGACCATGATCATGCCTTTCAAGGTGCGGTTGAATCTCTCAACCAGACTATTGCTTTGGGGGTGGTAATGTGTGGTGAACTTGTACGTTACCCCACACACATTCCACTGAGACTTCATATATGTTGATATGAAGTTGGTACCCCCATCAGACACCACTTCCCTGGGGAACCCCATACGGTAAAAACTCCCATCAAGGCACTGCCCACCATGGGCGATGATTGATCTTAAAGGAATGGCTTCTGGGTACCGGGTGGCATGGTCCACCAAGACCAGGATAAACCTGTTGCCCATTTCTGTCTTGAGATCAAGAGGCCCACAATGTCAATGCCAACCCTTACAAAGGGGGTAATGACAACAGGAAAAGGTTGAAGGGTAGCCTTACATTTCACCCCACTCTTGCCACTTGCCTTACAAGTTGGGCAAGACCTACAATGAGCATCAGAGTGGCTACGCATTTGGGGCCAATAGAAGTGGGTGACAAGCCACTCAAAGGTCTTGTCCTGCCCAAAATGACCAGCTAAAGGCACACCATGAGCCAGACACAGTAGGAAGGCTCTGAAGCACTGGGGTACCACCAGCACATGGGCTGACCCAGGTTCTGGAACCTTAGGCTCGCTATATAGGAGGCCACCCCCCCAGTAAATCAAATGTGATCCAGGCTCCTTGCCAGACGCCTGGTCTGAAGCATGCCGCTGCAAACCCTCCAGAGTAGGGCATGACTTCTGTGCCTCACAGAATGCCTCCCTTGTGGGCCCCCCTTCCTGCTGCCACTTTGGCAACTCAGGGACCTCACCCTGTTCAGCCACCTGGTCCCCTGTAGGAACTTCTGGGGCCGGTTTCCCGTGCCCCTTGCCCTTCCTCCTTCTGGCAGACACCTGGGCCACTCTTTCAGGCTCCAGGGTCTCCTAATCACCCTGATGGGCTGCCATAGACCTGGTGGATACGCATACCCACCCAGGCACACCCAACATCTCCAAGTGTGACCTGTGGTCCACCTCCTTCAAAGGGGAATCCGCCAGGTCATTGCCAAACAAACAATCTACAGCCATGGTTGGGCTCACACCTACCTTCAAGGAACCTGAGACTCCCCCCCCATTCAAAGGGACCCTGCGCTACTCTGCAAAGGTGCTCTGAGTTGTCTACCACAACTACTTAGTGAAGTACCCGGGGATCTATCCGTTCTTCAGACACCAGGTGACTCCTCACTATAGTCACACTGGCTCCTGTGTCTCTCAGAGGCTCCATCCTCTGTCCATTGATGGTCACCCACTGCCAGTACTTTTTAGTGTTCCCAGGCACTAGGGTTCTCTGGACCATATCACTGACCCCTAGTGAGACAAGGGTCATCTCAGCTGACCACCTGGCACCAACTCCTCCCCAAGTGCTACACTAGCCAAACCCTGGGACTGTGCACCAGTGGGTGCCGGTATACTCTTGGGGCATTTGGGGTCCCCCCTCAAATTCTCCTACTAGACTGTTTCCTCTGATCCAGGTCCCGCAAGCTGAGCTTGTGAGCCAACAATAACTTTTTCTCCTCTATGGCCATCCTCATTTTCTCCAACTCCAACTGGTGAGCCCTCTCTGACTCTTTGTCCTGCAACTCTTCAGGAGTCAGACCCTTAGATGAGACACTGATACCTGCCCTGGAGATCCTCCCCCCAGACAGAACAGGCCCACCCTCAATACCATTGTGAATACTCTGCGCCTCCTCCTCCTTCTCGCCCTCATCCTCTTCCCCTGTGTTTCCCTCAGCTTCCTTGGCTGCCACCCAGGCCCTCAATACCTTTTGCAGCTCCTCTTTCCTAGTGGAGCTCTTAATGGGGCAGGCAAGATCCTTACAGAACTGTTTCAGTTGGTCCACTGTGTAACTCTCCAGTTTCCCTAAATCAAAACCAGATCCAGCCGATGCATCTCCAGATTGAGACATGATGAAAAGTCAACAGAAGTGCAAAGTTCCAAAGGCTGAAAACAAGTTCCCCATGAAGATCAAAAGTTAATGAAGGATTACCACAAAAACGGAAGTCGGGAAAAATCCAAAAAAGAGAAAAAGCAAAATCACAAGACAAGTAGTATGTGGTCACATAGTGGTCTGCACTGAAAACAGTAGTGTACACTTAATCACAGTATGTCAAGTACAAATACAAGTCCAATCTGAACCGCTGATCACCAAGGTTAGAAATGGGGTCTTTGGTTGGCAGTCAGGTTACCCCCTGTCCAAGCAAGGGCCCTCACTCTAGTCAGGGTAAAGGAGAATCACCCTCAGTCAACCCCTGCTCACCCCCTTTGTAGCTTGGCACAAGCAGGCAGGCTTAACTTCAAAGCCTAGGTGTAAAGTATTTGTACCAACACACACAGTAACTCAGTGAAAACACTACAAAATGACACAACACAGGCTTTGAAAAAAATAGGAAATATTTATTTAAACAAAACAAGACCAAAACAACAAAAATCCAACATACACAAGTCAAATTATTGATTTTAAAAGCAAGAGAATCTTAAACTCAAACATTATTGCTGTTAGCATTATTTGATACACCTTGCATGCCTCTGTTGCCCTTAGCAAATCAGAGGCATATCTCCAAACACATTTTTTGCACCGTTTTTATGTACCGAGCACAATTTTTTGGTGCCATTTAACAAAGTGCTCCCTCGATCCAAAGGTATGGGAGCGCTTTACACAAGCACCAGTTGTATTACACAAGGACACATTCATTTTTGTAGGCACAGCAATACTAAGGGGGTTATTCTAACTTTGGAGGAGGTGTTAATCCGTCCCAAAAGTGACGGAAAAGTGACGGATTTACCACCAGCCGTATTACGAGTCCATTATATCCTATGGAACTCGTAATACGGCTGGTGGTATATCCGTCACTTTACCGTCACTTTTGGGACGGATTAACACTCCTCCAAAGTTAGAATAACCCCCTAAATGATTCGTCTAGAATCACGGGTTGTGGAGTCGAACCAAGACTCGAACATGGATCTGAACCACAATAGTCGGCAGCTATGGCTGTTGAACAACATCCTTTCCACTGGGCACACCCAACTAGAGACTGGCCCTAAGGCAGCAACTTCTGCAAGGATGTCTGTGAGATGCACAATTAGCTGCAGGACATAGGGGGTCATTCTGACCCTGGCGGTAATTACCGCCATGGCGGAGGTCGGCGGTAGCACCGCCAACAGGCTGGCGGTGCACCGCTGGGCATTCTGACCGCGGCGGTTCAGCCGCGGCCAGAAACGGAAAGTCGGTGGTGTCCCGCCGACTTTCCGCTGCCCTTGAGAATCCTCCATGGCGGCGGAGCGCGCTCCGCCGCCATGGGGATTCTGACACCCCCTACCGCCATCCAGTTCCTGGCGGTTCTCCCGCCGGGAACAGGATGGCGGTAGGGGGTGCCGCGGGGCCCCTGGGGGCCCCTGCAGTGCCCATGCCAATGGCATGGGCACTGCAGGGGCCCCCGTAAGAGGGCCCCAAAAAGAATTTCAGTGTCTGCCTAGCAGACACTGAAATTCGCGACGGGTGCAACTGCACCCGTCGCACCTTCCCACACCGCCGGCTCAATTCTGAGCCGGCGTCCTCGTGGGAAGGGTGTTTCCCGCTGGGCTGGCGGGCGGACTTTCGGCGGTCGCCCGCCAGCCCAGTGGGAAAGCCAGAATGACCGCCGCGGTCTTTTGACCGCGGAGCGGTTTTTCGGCGGGAACCGCGTGGCGGGCGGCGACCGCCGTCCGCCGCGGTCAGAATGACCCCCATAATGTAGTAAAGTGTACGCTGGAGGTTCCTAGGCTATCCTGAAAAACTGTCAAACTTTCGAGATCTATGTCAAGGGAGGACAGAGCTAAAAAGTTCATAGAATCTCAACAAGATTCTGAATTATAAGATCATTTTCACTGTAAATAGTTTTGGGCACAGAGCAATTTATATTGTGGGGTGCCCTATTTGAAAAAACTTTGAATTTACTATCCAGTTTCCCCATGTGCCAACCCTCATGACCGCTTGAAAAAGTTTATCTTCCTGAGACCAAGCATCACGAAAACGGCATAAGGCTGAAGCAGCTCATAATCTCTCACTGAAATAGTAATGAAATAAAGCTGAAAGAGCCTTTAATAAAGACATTTTGTACTTGGATCTAGACTTGTTTTTGTTTTCTAGCAGACAAATTTCATGGAGAATTCACTCTAGCCAGCCTGTACTTTCAACTCAAGAAAAAACAAAGGAGCTTATTTACAAGCCCCTTACGCCACAGTTGCAACTTTTATTTTTTTGATGCAGTGTTCGTGCAAAGCAGTCCCCTACAGTGCGGCACAGTTACATTGCCACTATGGGACCATTGTGCCAGTTTGTAAAGCCTGGTGCCACATTATACCTGCACCAGGTATAATGTATGCAAGAAGGTGTTCCCTCCTTCCAGCCATGCAGAACTGGTGCAGTGATATATACAAGATTTCACCTCGTCGTTCTGCGCCTTCAATGCATCAAAAATGTAATTCCTGCTCATAGCAAGCATTAAGCTGGTGCTGGGCTTCTGTCTATGGGGGGCCTCCTCACACTGCTAGAATAGCGTCATTTTTTTCATTAATCCACCAATGCATAACTTTAGCGCCACAGATGCATCAGAATTTCTGACGCATATGTGGAAATATGCGTCATGGAGCTCTGTATTGTTAATACAGTGCATCTGTGGCATTGTTGGAGGGTGCAGGGCAGCGCAAGAAATCTGACTCATCGGAGACGATGCATCAGATCCTTGTAAATGAGGCCCAAAGTACTGTGACTTGGTCGCTATTTAATGAACTGGAGCACACTATTAAAACAAGATATATACACATAGTACTTGAAATTATATCTTTAACTGATGGGTATTCATAATCACAAATAAATCCGCCTTCCTAATTCGCAGTCTTGGTGCAACATGAAAAATCAACACAATGTTCTGGGGATTTTCACCATTCTTTTTTTAAAGTGTGAATGCCTTACTAATTATTTTCCGTAGCCTGATCCTATCTTTCCTTCAAGTCTTTGTACAAGTCTCTGGCTGGACAGTGTCCTGTGGCCCTGATTTGTAAGATAAATAGAAGGAGGCAAGAGACAGGAGAAGTACAGAGAAGGGCAGAGACAGATACAAGGTGGTGTTGAGAGAAGGTGGTAGGTAGGCAAGGAGTAGTAGAAAGATAGGTAAGGTTTTAGGTTAGGTTTGAGAGTGAGAGAGAGCTATAGACAGAGAGAAGGGAATGCAGCAAGAGAGATGAGTGAAATACACATGGTGATTTAGATAGATGGGGTGAAGAGGAGAGCGATAGATAGAGGTAGCTAAATGAAAAGCGATGAGTTGGGGGTAGAGACAGAAACACAGAAGGTGGATGTAGACAGGCAGTAAAATGAGGTAGAGAGAGAGAAAATGGAAAGCTGCAAGATAGAGATTCTGGTATCTACAGAGGACTTGAAATGTGAAGTGAGATATAGAAAGACAGATAAAGAGTGGGGATTTGTTAAATTAGTCTAATTTATTTTTGTTTGCATTGTTTCCATGCTCCTGAGATAGAAGTTTTACCCAAACAGACTAGCATTACACGATGTGACATAATCGGGTATTTTCAGGAATTTTGGGGCATGTTTATACTCTGTTTCAAACCACTGGTGCCCTGGTTGCCTGGATCTCACAGCCCTCATTCCCTGCTTTCCTATCTAAGGTATTGGATACTATCATCTCCCTCACACCCGCCACATCAGCTTCCCCAACACACAGCAGAAGCAGCAGGAGACTAAACAGGGCTTCTACCAACTCAACGGCTTCCCACACGTACTTGCTGCCATTGACTGCACACATGTACGGATTGTGCCACCTGCTGCAACCGAGCATCTATACCGCAACAGGAAGCACACATACTCCATCAAAGTGCAGGCTATTGTGGATCACCGGGGTTTGATCACCAACATCGTGGCAAAGTATCCTGGGAGTGTACATGATTCATTCATCTTCCGCCACTGCACCATCAATCAACACTTCCAGGATGGACTATATGGAAATGGCCTACTTGTTGGTAATTACAGAAACCCAGTTATATACATACAGCACAGCAACCCTGTAGGACACACAACACATACACCACTACATTGACACGTGCCCAGGAAGACACTGAGGTTGTGACACTGCTAGTCATGTTTGATATCCCGACCCAATGGGATACACACCTATGGACAAATGACAGTTGCAAATAACAACTGATGCCACTCCAGAGACACAAAGGAACAATTTAAAACCACACAGTGACAATGACATGGCCTTAACTGCCAGTACAACTTGGAAGATGAAGCTTCAAACATCACATCAATAACACTCAATCACACACCCTTCCAAACAATATGTACTGCGTAATGGGCATGCAATGTGTTTCACTGCAGGTCAAACACCATGACACACATAGCATGATGATGATGACTCAAATGAATGGGACATGGAATCATCGAGGCTGTACCAACATCTCACATCACTCCTGGTCTGACATTGCCCACTACCGATAAGCAAGTGGACTGTGTTAAGAACACATATTAATGTGACAATATTGCAAAGTGTACATTGCTACACATACGGATTGAGACAATTACACATATACACAACAGATATACAGGCATATGGACCTTCTGACACTTAAACCTTCTCCGCCACTACCAAGTTAGCAAGCTTACCTGGACCAGGTTCAGTAGTGTAGGTAGACATTTGAACATGAGTCAACTCGGTGAGGGCAGATAAATAAGTGTGCATAGAAATTGTCACAGATGAAATATTTGTACATTGTCAATTGTCAACACTTCAGTGCTGCCAATCTACGGACATGTGTTGTACATTGTCACCTAGCCAAATCAAAGGGCCTCACTGATGTTGAACAAATTCTCCTGCATATGTTAAATTGGATGGGATGTCCAGGCCATATAGATGCATCCGTGTTATCACCACTGTGGAATTGATTCTGTGTATGGAAGTATCATGTCACCCCCAGTTAAGACATGTGGACACCTCTTTCACATGACATAATGCATGGGAGTACACAATGTAAAGCAAGTCTACAAAAATACCGCTGACATCCGGTCAACCAGCCAAACACCAGTTCAGATAATGAAACATCCCAATGCTGATGGTACCTCCTAGAAGCCTAGGATTCCACACAATAACACAAACACAGATGAGTCACGGAAAACACAAGATAACAACTGCCATGCAAAGTGATAATCATGGTGCAAGCTACATCAAAAATTTTCAATCGTTTTCTCTTTCAGCTGCTCAGGGGTATGGGATTCAGCCATGGATCATGACCCCATTTGCAAACCCAAGCATTGCAGCAGAGAGTGCCTATAATGAGGCACATCGAGTAGAGAGGACCTTTGGCATCCTGAAGTCAAGATTCAGGTGCCTCAACATAACCGGAGGCAGCCTCTGATATTCCCCGGAAATGGTCTGCAAGATCATTCTGACCTGTGCCATCCTGCACAATATATGTGTAAGGAGGAACATTCCCCTCTATGAACCAGACCCACAAATGCATGAAGAGGAGGAAGAGGAGGATGCTGTCCATCAACATGAGGGGGACCATCCAAACACTGCTGCAGGATTGCGTCGGAGACAACACATTGTACAAAACGTCTTTTAACTTAAGTCACCATCACCACTTTCTTACCATATCTCATTAAACACCTTATCTAATCACTAACTCATGGTCTGGGTAATTATTTATGCATCACATGATCCCTAGGAATCACAATCTGAGTTTAGCCTCATGGAGCAGTGCAGTAATACAGATTAGGATACTGAAAAAGCAATATCACATTTGTTGGGTATGAATGTACACCCAACTTCACATACAGTGTAAATGACATATATGGTGTTCATTTCACATTTGAAGGGCAATGCAGAGTAGCACAACTATGGGACACATCCATGTTGGCAACATGGTTCATTTCAGAATATGGCACATAACTAAGACACAATCAATCACAAGTAAAAAACCTGCTTCAAACATGAGCCAGTGGATTTTCAATTGCATTAGTAACAGGAATGTATGACCACACCCTTGACAGCAGTAAATGTGACATCAGTTATCTCTGCAAGGAGCATGTGTGACAAGAAGTCCATCTAAGCTGCAAATGGATAGCCCAAGTGCCCCAATTATGACAAGCATTGCTCAGAATACATGTCCTGTGCATGCCATCCCAGGTTATAAGTTCTGTCACAGGCATTTATTCAGTCTCTCCCCACCCTTCTCCAGGTGGCCCTGTAACAGGACTACATGTACCCTGGTAATCCATCATCTGCACACACACCCAGACTCCATTCTGACTCCAGTGTGCTTCCCTCTTTAGTATGGCATGCCATAGTCCTAGTTCATATGACTGCATGGACTGCAGGTCCCAAAATGCACTGCCTGGTATTCTGTAGGACCTGTAATCACCTGTCCATTGCTTCCCATGTGAAAGGTATTGTTGGCCCTTTGAACTTGATTCTCACCTACAGGACTTGTGAGAGACTGAAGCTGCACACACCTGTGAGCACTTCCATGCAGACCACCCATTTGACTCTGCACTGGCATTGCTGCTGCCTGGAAATGCTTAGAAGCTGCCTTTTTATGTATATCCTTGTTGAGCATTGCCGTATAAACCACTTGTGTAACAGCCCTTGGTTTATTGTGTAACGTTGCAGCCAACAGCAAAAATCGAGTTTTAATTATCCACAGTGTTGTTCAGGCTTTTTCCCAGTCTGAGTATGCTCACTTTGCATTTGCCTTGTTCATGTTTGTGCCTGACAGAGTGTGCATCCTGTTACCCTGATTGTTACCAGTTTTTGTGTAACCAAAGAGGTTCCCTGTGGCTACATTTCTATCATAGTTGCTTTCCATGCCCTCACTTTCCTCCTGGGGTATTGTGTCTGGTAGGTCTACGATGAATCTACAAATATATTTGTTAGTTAAATAATTTTACATAAGGAATCAAGGTCTGGGACATGTATTAAAATAGCCTAATCCCGGCACTATCCCTTGCCTGTGTTTCATGTATGCATGAGTGACAAACTGTTACAGTGTACTATGGCTGTATGTGTGGATTGGGAATGGTGCCTCCAGCACAAAAAACTACGTTTGCTATTGTTCATGAATGGACCAAATATTTCTGTACCCTGACGGTCCACACACAGATTCACATTGGCTGCAACCCAATGATGGTGCTTGCATGGTGCCTAGCTGTGAGATTAATCAGCACAGACTCACTGATGTTCCCTGTTGCAGTGGGAATTTTAGAGCCCACCCTGTGTACAAATGTTGTGATGAAAGCTGCCGGGTTCTATTTACTGATCCCTTACGTTTGCGAGCACACCAAGGTTACCATGTTGTCAGCCTCATAAAACTTCTGTAGTGCCATAGCTGAAATATCCCCATTTTTGTTGTCAATTCATCTTTGGCTTTCGGTCAATTCTGCTTTGAAGGATACTCTGTTAATGCAGGGAATTTCATGAGTAGACCTCCACTTAACAGTGACAACATGGAGGACAATAATGACACCGGGTACACATGGCCACACACTTGAACTGGACACCTTTGTGCAATTAACCACTGAAAATATGTGAACACATGAAGCTTGGTCTGCTGGTCCTACACTGCCACACGAGTAACATAGGTCGTATGTAGGACTCAAACAGTGGAGTTACATTACATTTTTGGATTGTTTTGCAACTCTGTGCCACAACACTGTACCAACAAAGCATTTTCAAATGACTGACTCATGGCTCGTATACAAACAAGTTACCAGGATGTGGTATCTAATATTCCTGTACATGTGATGGCTTACTCATTGCCATTATCAACCGTCCTCTACCTATCCTGTGCATAGTTTGTCACAGAGATGTATTGTCCCAAAAGTCAGTGCAGTTCACACTGCATTAGATGCTATGTGTATGACAAATACATATCCTGACTCATATCTACACTGAAAAGTTTGTGAAGGTTATTCACATTAACAACACGGATACAAGCACATTAATGAAAGCACGTCTTGTGACGTTCACACAGAGGCCCAACGAAAATTGAAATAGCCAATTCACAGACATTGACACCCAGGCAATGAGTTAATGTATTAAGTTGCGTAGCCTGCTATCCTCTATTGACGCACAACCTGCTCAAACTGGGTAATACTAATTTGTGTTAAAAAAGTTTGGGTATCTATTGCGTCAGTGAAGAGTGCTCATCCGGTACAACAACTTGAGTATTATGGTCCGCAGTGGTATGATCTGCCACATGTGCCCAAACACTGGAATACACAATGCAGGTGCAAACAGCATATCTCTGTACAGTTACAGCTGTAATTTACTTAAAAAATGTGAGAAATTACACAAACCCAGTAAAAGACACAAATTTTGACGCAAATGTTTAAAAAAAAGACGCATATGCGTCAAAAATCGCTGCATATGCGTAGAAAAATGACACTCACAGCCATTATACATCCATTGGCCCGAGCAGTAATGCCTACACTGTACCCCATGAAATTGGTTACCAATGCTAACATTTTTGAACTATGGATGCACGGTAATTTTTAAGCATTTGAGTAAAAACAAAATTGACGCACAGACTGTAAGCGTCATAAAATTTTGACCCATCATAATAAAAACGCACCGCATTTGAGGCAGGAAGTGATGTAACAGGGTATCCTGTTTACAGAAATGGTACAGTGGGTGTACTTTCACTTTCACTTTGCAGTCTGTGATTTTTCTAGACTCTGTGGCTGTGCTTAGAGTTTTGTCTGTCCCAATTGTGCTTTTGTCTGCTGTGTGCCATCCTATTTGTCATCTGTTCTATTTGTAATTGTCCCAGTTGTTCATTGTAAGAGTATATTTGTCATATTTGGTGTCTAATTTTGTCTTTGTACTGTTGGGAGAATGTTGTGAGTATAGTTAGTTTGGGGATAGTTGGGCTGTTTGAGGGTTACTTTGCTTTCATTTTCCTCCCTCCTTTCCCTTTATTTTCCTCTGTACCCTTTATTTTTCCCATTATTTCCGTCATGTTGGGTAGGCCATTTCTGGAGGGAATGGTTGAGGAGGAACTGGGGGCATTCATTTGGCTGGTGTGCCACTTCCTCCCCTTGATGATTGAAGCAGGTGGCAGGGTGATACAGGGGTATCACACGGAGGTGAGGAGGCTCAGGTGGTCCAAGGTGTTGTACCATCTGCGTCGCATCTTCAACACACCGCACAATGACCACCAACTGAAGCACCACTGGGCTGACCTTGTTGCCAGAGAGCAAGACCTGCTGGACCACCTGGATATTGTGATTGGTGGCCCTCTTGGTGAGTACAATGCAGAGTAATATGCACACTTAAATGCTCTGTAGTGACAGTAGCAGCTTTGTTGATATGCTGCAGGAAATATTTTTGGACATGTGGAATGCAAGTTAAACATACAGTGGCCCTAAGTTACACAATAATTGCTACACTGTACCGTCATTTGTTGACGCAACAGCTGCACTAACTTACAAAACACAACTTGATCTTGTAAATTAGTGCTACCTTCACGTCAATAGATGATGGTAAGGTGGCTCAAACATATGTTTTATCCATGGTCTGTGAGTGTACCAGGAAAGAGATGTTTTTCACAAGCTAAAGCAAAGAAATGATGTGTTCCCCAATTATTTTGAATACATGTCTGAACTGTATTCTGGCCCATATGTACAAATTTCTTCCTAACCTCCGGTAATATCTTAGGCTGATAGTTTGACTTGGTTGTGCCGCAATTAAATTAGGAATGGATGCCAAAGTAATGCACACAGGTTCATATCTAAATGTTTGGTGCTACTTTCCATAGCTGTAGCATAAAACATGAAGCAAATGATACAATTTGAGGGAGAACAACTGTCCCTGGCCCTCTGTTCATTGTACCTGTGTGTTTTAAATTGGTCTTGAGACCAATAGCTGGAACAGAGCTGATGCATTTCCTATCTGTGTTACTTTATAGCCATGCACTTCTCATAAGTTATTGGGTCATCATGGGATACCTGATGTTGGAGAATGCATGGTCACAATCGATTACTTGCATGATGTTGTGCAAGGGACCCCTGACCAATTCTATCATACATATAAAGTTCCCTAATACTTTGCTACTTTATGTTTGGTACACCCTACCCAGCTAGTGCAGCATATGTACAATAGCTAACTTCCCAGTATGGAAGCTATCACAGACATGGGTGTATGCTAAGATCAGAAGACAAACATTCCTGTGACTGCTGCCAATCCGAAGGTACATACAAATTGAAACCCACATCATCATGATTGACACAGTAGGACATTTGCTAACACATGTTTCAATAATGGGACAGTGTCAGTTTGCTGTGTGTTGGACACATAGCAAGGTATGATGTACTGGCACATGATCTGATATGTAACTTGACTGGAGTTTTTTTCCATATTTGAGTTGGACAATCAGTAGCGTAGAGTCATATTTTGGGATTGTAGTGCAGCCCTGTAAGCATGGCCATGTGAATAGGGTGACATTTGTTGTTAAATTTCTTGTAAAGAAAGATTTGCAGAGGGCCATTTTCATGATTTAGTCAGCAAGTCATACCCTGAATCTCACAGAATAGGGATGCCAAAGTATTACCCACAGACTTGAGCCTCCCTTTTCACTAATGAACATGTTCCACTGTATGTTTGACTTCCTAGCAGCATCTAGGCTCCACATGTTGTGCTACGTGTATGCGGCACTTGAGTACAATGTCATAGGTGTGCATGCAGCTCATGCCCAGATGTGTGCTTGCATCTATCTGCTTTTGTAGGACAGGTATTGGTGGTATCAAATGATGTTGACAATTGTCTGCATTTACAAACATAAATGTGGATGGGACTGTCCAAGGTTTGTGTCTATCCTAGTTGGACACCCTCCTTAACTGTGGTGGACTGACTAAACCCATGGACAGTTGTCCAAAGCTTTCTGGCTGTCCTTGATGTTTGAAAGTATGTGTTGCTTGTCCATCCACCCCTGAGGCACAGGCTTAGGGTTATGAAATATGTGTACCTAGGTGTGATGATCCAAGTGTAGTACACAGACATGTAAATCTGTAAATCATTTGTCCCAATCTAGGATACCCACTCTTGATTAGCAATTGCATACCATCCTGGCAATTACATTTACAAATCACAGATCTTGTGGCCCTTGATTGTCATCCAGAAGATAGTCATTAGTTGGCCTGTCACATGTGGAGGACTTGCAGCATTTGTTACGTGACTAATGGCAGAACAATGATGCTTAGATCATTTAAGTTGGTACACATCTTTTAGAGCATTGCTGTGTTGTTAGATAGGACATGTGTAGGCTGCGTTGGCATGTGCTTACTCAGGGATAATCTGTGATCTGTATGGTGATATGGCCTGTTTCAGCTACATTAGATGTATTTCTGATTGTCATCAGTAGCTATATCACACAATGATGTACCGAATGTTTGGCTTTATCTTTCTTAATTGTAGCCAATATGGATGCCAACCAGATCCGTGAATTTCAGCAGAGGGCGATGCGTTACCGCCACATTCTGGATGTAGAGTCTGGGTTCCGCCACATGGCACGGAGTTATCGCCATAAAAGAGCATCAGGGGTGTGGAGGGCATATGCCCAAGGGGGCCCTCTGTGTCCACAACAGCCGCCACCACCAGCAACACCATTACGACCCAAGTGGCACCAAGGATGACAGCCACCACTGCAGGTCCATCAACTTCCTCGGCTCCTGGACCACTGACAGCAGCCCCTGCACATCCCCCTCCAAGCATGGCACCACCAACTGGACAACCGTCGACAACTGGCACTCAGAACACCCATGCTGCAGTCATTGACACTCGTGAATTTCGTGCAATGCAACGTGACATGCAACGGATGTTGCGCAGACTGGACAGGCTGCAGCAGGAGGTGTCACAGATAAACAAGAGAGTGCGTGCGCTTAAGAAGACCCTGCAGAAGGTAGACTTGTGACTTTAATACCCTCACCCATGATTCCCTCCCCTCCCTCCTCTTTCCTGGTTCTTTTAATTAGTGGGTTTGGGGGGCTTAGTGTTAGGTTAGAATAGTCTGTTAGTTTAGTTAGTATTAGTGGGTTGGGGTGGAGAGTATGATATTTTTACATGTGTGTTTTTCGTGGGTGGGTGGGTGGGGGATGATGTTGGGGTTTTGGGGTACTAAATAAAAAAAATATATATATATATAAAAAAATAAAAAACAAAAATAAATATATTTGTTTAGTATATGATAGTATGTGTTTAGGTTAGTATATGTTGTCCTCCATGTGTCCCGTCATATAAGGGGGGTTGGGGGGTTTGATGTTTAGAGTGTTTAGTTAAATGTGATAAGTAAGTTTAGCTTAGGGTAGTTAGGGCCAGTTGAGGGAAATGTGTAGTTAGGATAGGTTAGGTTAGGTTAATTAAGGTGTTTCCCCTAGTCTTAGCATCCTATTTTCACAGTTGAATAAATACTTAGATACTCATTTACAGTATGTGTCATATGCTTGGGGATCAGGGCCTTGGCATGGGTGAACAGTGTCAATTTAGTTTTTGCATTTGTGTTCCATCCTGCATCTAAATCCCTTATTGAGCTGTCACATTGGCAGCTACACCAAAGCTGCTTCTCTATGCATCTGCCATCCATTGCATCCACCACTCAAGGTTACTATGGTTCCCAATCTGTTGTTAAGTTTGAATGTATGTTTTCAATCTGTCATACTTTGAGACCAGATTTGGTATTGAGGACACTGTGTTACGTCTGCCTGCAGCCTGATGTTCATGTGAACCCTGATAAGGTGACTGATGGTATAATCTCATGTAGTATAGAATATATAACTCACACCTATCATTTGTTACATTGTACAGCCTGGTTACTTTTTTGTACGTACACATCCATCCCTGCTGTATGGTATGTGTGATGAAACATTTGAGTCAAATGTCACATACCTAAAGATTGTCTGGAAGAAAAATTTGAAGACAATGATTTTCTGCTTAGACATCCCTTAAAGAAGACTTATTCTGTATAACACAGCATTATACTGTAATTTTTCTACTTACTTCAGAATTAACCCTCAGGAAGGTAAAATCCAGACCACAGTGCATAGTTATCAGCCCACAATCTTTCAGGGCAGTTGTATTGACATTCTATGGGCATTGACATGAGGCAAACATCACTAATCTCCCTCACTGTCGATGTGTCACATTACACAGAGACAAAGTGGCTGTGTAAGTGCTATTTATTTTAAAGTGCTGTAGTGCTATATTTACAGAGTCCAGGATTGAGAGTCCATTAGTGTTACACCTTCTATTGTGATCTACCACACAACTGCAAAAGGACATGTCATTGGACATGCTGGGGTGAAGTGTCATACAGTGCAGAGGGACATGATTTGCCAATGAGGTGGTGAGAGACAATCACAGGGAATAGTGACAAGTTAAACAGTGGGCTGGAGAACAGTGCTTGTGAGCAGCTGTTGCAAGACTGGCATGTTACAAAGCACAGGACCTTGGTTATAAGTGCCCATGTGGCAGGGACTTGTGCTACCGGGTACTCTTACAGGTGAAGGTGATCTGTTCCACGTCTTTATCTTCTGATGTGTGTGTTGTCTCCTCTGCCCTTGGTGGTGGTGGGTTTGAAGGGGCCACACAAACTTCAGTGTTTGAAGATGTGGAGTTGGTAGCTGCCAACTGTGGGGCTATTAAGGCAGTACTGCAGCAAGGAGGAGCTGCTGGTTCTTTAGGATAGCAGCTACATCACTGTGGTAGGCAGCCAGGTCGCCCCTGAGGGGGTCAATATTGCATTTGTGCACGTGTTGAAAGGTTTCTTGTTGGAGGTGTTGTGTCAACTCCCTTACTGCTGTGCTGATTTCCTTCACACTTTGTTGAAGTTCTTGCAAGATTGATGTTTGCCCTTACATGGCTGCTGCCTGTTCTACAGTTGACATCTGCACGAACGCACCCACTCTAGGCTGGCTGCCATATTTTCCATCCCCACCCGCACCTCCTTGGCCAGCTCCCGCTGTACTCCAACTACAGTCCTCTCAAAGCTGGTGCCAGTGTCGTCAGAGTCCTCAGCTGGGTTGGAGCTGGCAGGTCGTACTATTGGGGTGGTGGGTGGGTCCTCTGTGCTCCTCCTTGCGACTGAGGGTGGGGTTCCAAGGACATCTTGGAGGGTCAGCTGGCTGATGTTTGTCAGCTCGTCATCCATGTCATCAGGGAAGTCCCCAGGAGAGCCATCGTCCTCTGCAATGAGATATAGTACAATTAGTGTATCTGTGTTGTGGCATTTGTAATGTGACGTTCCTGACTTCCTATTGGTTGCACATTGTGATCTTGGTTCCTGTTCATTGTTCCTGTCTTTAATATTAGCATTCTCCCAGGCCCATGCCTGTCCAAATTGTATGTTGCCACCTTATTGTACAACTCAACCCTCCGTCTACTTCCATTCTCATGTTGTGGCCTTGCACTGGCTGTGGGTGTTCTGATGGCACTTGCACCACACTTAACAATCTGGAGCTGCCCCTGTGTCTGATATTTCACATCCAGCTATATGTAGCTGATACCTAGCATATACTATGTATAGCATTGGCATGGCACAATACAGATGTCAGCATTGGTAATGTGTAATGTTGATGTTGGAGAATGTGAGCTACATTGGATTGCACTGATGGTCCTAGCAGTGTTCCATTTACTCTTCTGACTGTGTGGGTGTGTTTCACTAGCTGAAAACATATGTCCTCCCCCTCAATGCTGTTGTCTTAGGAGTATGACAGTTGGGATGTTGTATGGTGGCATTGCAGCTATTGTGACCCAGGCACAGGGTAGACCCTGACATGGGCAGCATGGGTATGACATTACTGCTGTGTACCTCATAATGTTTCTGACAATGGCTGATGTTTGTAGTGACTATGGACATTCACATTTGATAGATTAGCACATTTGTATTGATCACAGGGGATCGATAACGTTGTCATCCTGAACCCTCCAATTTTGGTCTGTTTGTCCATGGGCACGTAACTGCCATTAGCTACTTGACCTGCACACACAGCAGAGGTGGCAGTGGCAACTGTTGTCAATGTTAAATTCCACTTGCGGATATGGCCTGAGACTGTTAATTGAGCTCTACTTCATGTAGGGAGCATAACAGCTGTCATGTGACAGCAGGCCAGTTTTACGTTGTCCCCTACCCTCCTGACTGGCTTTACCTTTCCTACATCCTTGGCTTGGCAGCATACTCCAATGCAAAGGTTGTTGGTGTAGTGTAGTATTGTGCCCCAGGTTTCCTCTGAACATCCCATGCCCCTGTGCCGTGACCCTTTCCCCTGCCTGATTTCCATGGCTGACATGCATTGTGGAGTAGGTATGTCCACCCCCCTGCTTACAGTTAACATTTGGGCATTTTAGTTCCCCATGCCACTTACCCTGCATCTGTGTTGTCTCCTGGTATTCTGGGCTGTCCTGTCCTTGAATCCCTGTGACGATCTCCTCAGGGATGACAGCTGCCACCATCTCCTCCATGTGGTTCAGGACCTCCTGCGGAGATGGACTCCCACCTCCAGTCTGCAGTGCTGCATTCCTGATCCTGGGCATTTTCATTTGTCCTGCGCTTGCAGTCATACCAGCGTTTCTTGCACTCAATTACTGTTCTCCGTACTTCTCCCACACTGTTTATCTTGTCAACAATTTGTTGCCATATTGCCTCTCTCCTACTAATTGGTAATTTAGAGGTGACAAAAAGTTGGTGCTGGTGTTCTGTCACCTCTTTCACCAGTATTTCCTGCTCCTCTGCACTGAAGCGACACTTCCTTTTCTTCTTCTCTCTCTCCTGGGTCTTGCGTGGGTCCTCCTGGCTAGTTCCTGGTTGGTTGTAATCTTCCTGGGGTCTCTCAAAGCTTCTGGGATCCATTGTGGCTCTCCTTTGCACATTATGCTGTGTTTGTGCAGCTTTTTGATGCAATTGCATCCAAAAAAGGCGCATATCCGGTTTGCAACACTGTACACCGGATAAAAGTATTTTTCATCTCGTTAACATTGTTTTTCTTTACGACGTGACGCATTGGTTTGAGTAAACAAAAATGACTCACACCAGTGGTTTGCACTGCCGTGCGTCAAAGTATAAATTTGACACCCGAGCAGCGCTGTGAAATGGCATTAGCCGGCGTTAAAATTTTTGACGCAAAAATGTGTCGGTGCAGTTTTGCGTCAAAAAGTATAAATATGGCCCTTAGTGTTACAAGCTGAGGGCCTCATATACGAGTTTTTCCCACAAGGCAGAGCAGCAAGTCACTTTGCTGCACTGTCCTGCAGCAAAAGGAAAGTGCAGGAATGCACTGTATTAATGAAATACGGTGCATTCCTGTCCCTTCTGTCTGCACTTAAGCACAAATTGGTGCCTAGCCCCACCACAGACACCCTTGCGCCATGGGAGTGAAGTAAAGCAGTTCTGTGTGACTGGAGCGTTAGCGGGGTCTGCTAAAGTTAATTGGACATTTAACAGTCCCTTTGGGCTTCAAAGCATGTTTTGCATGATACTGGCCTCTCAAGAAGCCCACAGTGGTGTAATGGCTGAGGCCAGTGGTGGTGTGGGGTGGGTCCAGTGAAAACAATGACGAGGCCCTACCAACTTCTACATTCAAGTCCTTAATGTTACAAGTAAAATCTATTTTTCTTGACAATGTGTATAAGAACTTTGAAAGTAATACGACATCAGTACAGTCAGCAATACAGTTCCTGGTACATTTCAGTTTTTTTTTTACTTCATGTTGTATGGTATATTAATCCTCTTTCTAATAGTATTTTACTTTCCAGCATATATGTCAGTAATTTATTTTTTTCATGTAGTTTATGAATCTTGTACAGCGCATGATGCTAGCTGAGCTGCCTCCAAGTGTTTGGATGATTTCAGGGGGTGGGTGGATGGGGCTTTTAATAGGACAAGATTGAGAGCTCTGAAATTGCATTGAAAACGAGTGTGAGTTTCTCCTCGTGCCTCTCACTGGGTAATAAAGGTTTTCAGAAAACATGCTCATGCAATCTTTGGCCTATCTGTAAAGCACAGACCGAAGGTCAAATTTGTGCCACCTGGAATTACGATTATGAATGTGTGTGAAAGAGACACATAGATATCGAGTTATTGACAGTGAAGTGTTAGAGGTGAGTGGGTCAACAAATTAACAAGATGAGCTGGACCAAGGGTTCGGCTTTGCTCTAAGAGCCTGGAAATGAGCCATGTCCTGAGAATGAGTGGTGTGTAAATTATGCAACAAATATTATGCAAAAAGAAGAGAAATATTTTTCAAAATTTCAGAAAGTGTATTCCTTTGAGATTCAGAAGCATTTCACCTTAGTACATCAGACTATTTCACTGCATTGAAAAACATTTAACAGAAGTGATAATTTTGAAATGTGAGTTAGTAAAAAGTATGCCTCCTGCCCTCTCAATACCATTAGTGAACTAGGAGGTAAGTCAGTTATCATGTGCCCCATAAAAATGGCTGTATTCCTGTTATACATGGAGCAACATTATAGTCTACTAAATCAAACACAAGAACTTATGCATAACACACATTCTGAACTTACATATTTCAAGATGCCCTCACATAAAATAATAAAGAAAAAAAGAGGCACAGTGAAATAAAATATTTGCCTATGTTCACACAATGTGGTCAAGAAGGGAAGCCAAGATTTGTTGGTTTCACATTATGCGATTCTGGCGCTAGATGGGTATCTCATTCTATCTCCAGTTTTACATGAAGGTAATGTTTGCCTTTAATTCTAGGTGCATGAACGTAGAGTGTGGATGCTAGGTAAATGCCATATGAAAGCTCAGCTTGTTTTGGTCTTTAGGATCCAAGAAGATCTCAAGGTGAGCAAGAGCCATACATCTGGCTCGAGACTCCAAGCGCTTGCCCACCTCTACGAAATGTTGACAGTGCCCAAGGAAAATAATGTACATTGTGATAGAGAGAGTGAAATCATGGTCCTTCGAGGGTATAGAGGCAACACATATTGGGAAAGGGCATGTCCCTTCCTCTGCACTCTGGAGGAAGCAATGTTCCGTAGTGATGGACAGCTAGTGATAAAAGTAAAAGAGGGCAAACTAAAATGATTTGGTGGTTCTGGAGAGGAGGGGGGTTATTGCTACTGACGTGGACGACCCTTTGAACCACGACGTCCTCTGTATTGTGGAAAGAATTGGTTGGACTGCTACTGCACAGGTTTTGAGGGGTGGTGCTGCAAAAAGGGCATAACTTGGGAGTAATCCCTGAAGTTACAGTATTGTCTGTGGAACTGAAGAGCAGTAGAAGCCAGGGCAAATAAGCAGTTCTAAACTCTGTTTAGAACGCTCCAAGAGCAAATCAGCCTTCTTGCAAAAATATGGGCATCATCAAAGGGAGCATTCATAAGAATTAACTGGACATCTCCAGATAGTCAGTGGAGCACATTGAGACATAGTGGTACACGGCAATAAATAAGTCCATGGCCCTCACCACCGATTCCACAGTGTGTGGGCCAGAGCAGAAGAGGTTTTCTTTGACTGTGTCCTGAGTATCATGCACCACTTCAGTCAAATGGTCCTAAAGGTGATCAGGTAGGTTTAGGAAAAACCTTGTGTGCAATTTGCTAAAGACCATGAGAGTAACAGGCAGGAAGGGGAGTCAGATTTTTAAAATGAAATGTCAAAGCTCCATGACAAAAAACACCCTCTTCCCCACTGCTCCAATACTCTTAGACTTCCTCTTGTGGAGCAGAGAAGAAAGAGTCAGGATTCTGTTTGGAGGAAGAGAAAGCCTGTACTACAAGACTCTTTAGGAGTGAATCATGGAAGGTGAGGTGAAAGATAATGGCGCTGGGGCACCTGATGATTCACCATGAGAGCAGAAGTTTTTTTTTACTCCATGTGACCAAATTAAGGGCTAGATTTACAAGAAAGTGGGGCCTCTGCTGTGATGCAGCACTTTTCTTGCCCCCCGAGCCCTCCCTAATGACACCATGTGTGCACCCTAATTACAATACAGCGCACTATGGTGCAAGTTAGGACAATAGCGTCAGAATTTATGACACTTTTGTGGTACTTTGCAGGATAGTGCCATAAATTGTAGCATCAATCATGCAAAGTAAAGGGAGGCCCATTAAAGGTAATGGGCGCATTATTTTAACGTCTGCTCTGAGCAGGCATTAAAAATTATGCTAAAAATGTTACAGTGAAATGTAAATTTCACTGTGCTATTTTTACGGGCCTCTCTGCTTGTGAACACCCCCTTGCATACATTATGCTTGCCGCAGGCATAATGTGGTGCAAGGAGTTACAAAGTGACGCAATGCAAGCAGTGCTCCACTTTGTAAATACGGCGAAAGAGAATGGCCTCCTTAACACCAGATTAGTGTTAAAAAATTATGCTAATGTGACTCTAAGCGGAGCTAGAGCCTTTTAAATCTGGCCCTAAGATCTATGAAGGCATCGTTGAAAGGGAACTATTAACGCATTGTTGAGAAGTTCACAGCAGAGGAGGCCAGCTTCAGAAGCTCTATGTGGTTAGCTTTGTTCTCATCTACAGGCAAAGGTATTCCAGAACCCCGGCAATGGTGTGTAGCACAAACATGAAAATAGCAATCTCCTTCTTCGGAGGTGATGATAGACTCTCCTACTCTACCTCAGTTAAATTGCCCCAGTAACTTCATTTCTGCAGAGCCAAACATTTCCAACTATCTGTGCTACCATCGCTATCATCATGGTTGATTGTATTGGCTTCTGAATGAGGTCTGAGCAAGAGCCAAAAAATTATTTAAACCTGCTAACGCTCTTATAACGTAGGCCTGCAAGGAACTCTTTCTCCATCAAATTTTGAGCCCGGCACTCATATCAAATCAAAATGACCTTCGTCATGGGAAAATTTGCCATATTTTGTAACAGATCTGTGGTGGCTTGAATGCTGGCAGTGAACCAAGTGCCAATGTCTTTGGTAGAGGAATAATTTTGGCCAGTGCCATGGTGGCATCAGGAAGAGCCTGAGCAGGGTTGAAAAGGGTCAGGGATGGAATTGGATGCTCCAAGGGTTCTTGGGACATTTAGGTGCACCAGAAGAAGCTGGGTGAAAGTAACAAACTGGGAAATCTCAGGCCCAGGACATGGAAACTCTAAGTAGAAAGTAGAAGGCTGCAGGACCAGAGCCAGTTGCACCTCTGCCAAATCAGGTTTTGAGAACATTGTTGATGCCTGAGAGTCAGGGAGTGACCTGGAGCGGTGATGTAACCGTCAGTCATACTAAGCTTGTGCCATGAAGAGCTCAATCTCCCTCTCCTTCAGGGCCTTGGTGTGCATGAAGCCGCACTTCTCATGTAACCCAGGGTTCTGTTTGAGCTTCAGCAACTAGAAGCATATGTAATGGGTTCTGAGAGTATTATCTGAATGGGGTAGGAAGTGGAAAACTTGAAATCTGACACCTTAGATGGAGAGTGGAGACAAACTGTCAAAACACTGCAAACGTTACCTTTTGTAGAGGGATTTTCCTAGTAGAGCAGCTCCAGATCTTGTTAAAGACATGGCTAGCACATCTACTGTCCAATGTCAGGACATCAGTAGCTCATCTCCTGCTGTCCAATGTTAGGCATAGCTAGCTCATCAATCCTTTTTTCACTTTGCATTCTAGCCCTTGTAGTCTTGTTTTTATAATGTGGTCCAAAACTACAAGTCATGCAATGGCAGAAAACACACATGATTGGGTCAGCTACTCATGCCTGACATGGAAAGTTTGAGTACTCTGTTGTCTGCTTTCCCACACTATTCAAAGTAAATTTACTTAACGGTACAAACATTTGGGTCCTGTAATTTCTGTATCTGTATCTGTTGCGGTGCTAGTGGAGCACATGTCATGGGGTACTGGTATGGTCATGTTAGTGGACAATGGGCCAGATGTAGCAAAAATAAAAATTGTGACTCGCATTTTGCGAGTTGATGCGACTCGCAAAATGCGAGTCGCAAAGTGGAATGCCAGAAAAAAAAGCGATCCGATTTTGCGACTCGCAGCCGGACTCGCAACGCTGTGTGCGAGTCCGCAGTTTGCGAGGTCGCTGTTTGCGAGTGTGCAAAAACGAACTTGCAATTAGCGAGTGGGTGTCGCAAATTGCGAATACCTTCAAAATTGCTTGCAGATGCAGCAGAACACTCCAGAAAGCATACCAGAACACCCTGGAAACACTTCCTGGCACATGATGATGACATCACAGCCAGGAAGTTAACAAATACACCTGGGAGGAGGGCTCAACAGTGAGCAGTGTCTCTGCCACTCACAGTAGGGTGCTGAGGAGTGGTAGGCACAGCACCATGGACGCAGCAGGGACCAGCCAGGCTGGCAGGAGGGGCAGGAGATCATAGATAACAGCCAGGACAGATTCATGTGGCACATGGCGTTAATGTGCCACATGACTGGTTGGCATTTTCCTGCCCATGGACAATTTCAACTTGTATATAGTTTCTTCATGACATTAATAAAACAGTTATTTTTGTTCCACTTAACAAATGGTTAATAGGTGAGTATGGTGGGAGTTGACACGTACCGTCCAGAATATTGCGTTGCAATGTGGTCCCGTTTCAGTCTGGCTTGATTAGCTAGACTCCTATCCCCATGATGGCGATGTGGTTGTTCTTGCTCTTCATCATCAGGATCTGGGTCTGCAGGGGTGAGAGGTAGCCCACGTCGGGTGGCTATGTTGTGGAGGATGGCGCATGCGACCACAATTTTGAAAGCGGTAATGGGGGTGTATTGGAGGGCACCTCCGCTGCGGTGGAGGCATCGGAATCTTGCCTTCAGGAGTCCGAAGGTGCGCTCTATGAGGTTCCTGGTCCTCTTATGCGCACTGTTGTATTGCCTCTCTGAATCATTGCTGGGTGTTAAAAATGGAGTCATGATCCATGGCATAAGAGCATATGCACTGTCACCTGTTGGGCACAAAAGTACACTGTTAGGAAGTCCAGATAGTCGTGCACAGTGACCTGTGTGTATGTCTGCAAGGTGTATGCAGCTCTACCTAGGAGGTATCCGTCTCCAAACTCCCCACGTTCCAGGCGTTGATGTATCCCACTATGTCTAAAAATGTATGAGTCATGGGTACTGCCTGGAAACTTAGCTACGATGTCCGTGATGACGTAATGGGCATCACAAACAACCTGTATGTTGAGTGAGTGGGTACACTTTCTGTTGCGGAAAATATGTTCCAGATTAGCGGGGGCATATTTGAATGTGTGTCCCATCTACACATCCAGTGACATGGGGGAAGTGGGCAATGCGGTAAAGGTCCAGCTTTGTGCTGTTAATTTCTGCCTCATTCCTTGGTAAGTATATGAACTGAGACCTGTGCGCTACTAAGGCATCTAGGAATGCCCTGAGGAACCTTGACACTGCACTTTGGGATACCCCACCTGCCACGGCAATGACCCCCTGATAGCTCCCTGAGGCCAAGAGGTGCAGTGCGCATAGTACTTGCACATGCGTAGGGATGGCGCAGCCACGCAGAGTCTTGTGTTCTAGCTGTGGTTTTAGTAAATCTATTACTTCTAGAATGGCAGCGCTGCTAAGGCGGTATTTATCATAGATCTCCTCTTCAGTTTGCTGGAAAAGGGTCTGCCTTGTTCTATATATCTTCTCCTGTCTGTGGCCCCTCCTCCTCCTCTGCTGGGCTGCGTAGACTCTCCTCCTCACTGCTATCAGGTATATGTCCGCCATCTTGAGTGACCCAGATGCCTTCTGGGTCTCCTTTTATACTTTGGTAATGGTTACCACCTGCTCTGAGTTAGTGGTAAATGCGACTTGCAAACTGGGCTTTTTGCGACTAGTCGCAATTTGCGAGTTGCAATTGCATAAGGTTTGCGACTCGCAAATTGCGACTTGCAATTTGCGGGTCGCAAAATGGGGTCGCAACGGATGCGACTCGTAAACGGGTCCCATCGCTTTTTGCGAGTCGGAAATGGGCTTTTTGCATCCCATTTCCGATTTTGCACTGTCGCAAATTGCGAATCGGCCCGTTTGCGAGTCGCAAACGTTTGCTACATCTGGCCCAATATGTCTAACCTAAATTAAATATGATTATTACATGCAACAAAGAGTGTGTCAAAATGCACCTCAATTTGGAGGGGCAAAACCTACTGACTTTGGTAGATAACGCTCTGTGTTTGATTGCATAGTCAGTTGTTGCATGCCTTCTACACATGCAGCCTTGGCTGTAGTGCACTGAAACCCTTTATTGCTTTGCACAGATTGAGGGTGATGAGAAATACCCGAAATTACACACATTATTACACTGGGGGTGAGGTAGCAAATTAATTGTGGGATAGCTTTGCAGGTTAGGTTGTGGGAGCAAGATTTGTGGAGTAGTGATGTGGCAGTGAGAGAGATGTGAGTTAGGGAGATGTGAGGCAGGAAGGAAATAGGAAGAGGGAGAGTGAGAGATGGGACACAGGGGAGATCTCCTATAGAGAGATGGGATTGTTTGCAGAGAGTAAGAGATATGAAGGAGAGTGAGATGAGGATGAAAGAGTTTTGAAGTCGAAGGAGGACACCTACGAGGAGAATGTATGGATAAAAACTGCGCAGTGAGGTGCTGACAGAATATGTTTTTCAGCTCACTGGATTAGGTTGAATTAAGAGATCTGAGCACTGAGCGGGAATTGTACTGATACTAGAATCTAGATCTAATAAATTCTGAGTTATATTTACTGTGTTTTAAATGTGCACACTGTTGTGTGCATCAAGGAGATACCAAGGCTGCTTAGTGAAGTATGCAATTATTGTGTTCCTCTGTTCCAGATATACATAAATGTATAATATTCTCTCTCCCCATCTGACGCTCCTGTGAGTCTGAGTCAGTGATAAGGCTTGTGTTGTTGACAGCCTTGGGTTTGTACATTGCTGTCTGGGTATTTCTCAATAAATATCTCACCTCACTCAGCTAATCTGCATTATGTGCAACACACAACAACTACGTCAAAGACAAATCTGGGGTAGTAAAGAGCGGTGACCCCAAACAGGGCCATAACTATCATAAAACCTAGTAGTAGGCTTTGTTTGCTCACATTATCTTCAAAATGTTTTTTGATGTGACAGTGCTGTTATATTTGTAAGTATGTTTCTACAATAGGGAGGATTTTGCACTTGACATTATCTATTTGCTGCACATTTATGGCTGCAGTGTTTTTGGTTTATTTGTTTGTGTGCAATATCTGCAAATGGTACTAATGTGGCATTCATGCAATCAAGAGCATACAGGATGTGGCAACAGGTCAAGCAGTGAAGTAAGATGGCGGCCTTCTGAGAAAGCTCAGAAGGCCAGAGCACAAATTGGTAACAACCATCCACCTAGAACTCACATTAACTAATAAAATACACACATCACAAAAAAATTCACATCTCAGCAGTAACTTCAGTGAAAAATCAATGGGCCCAGTGCCTGGCTTGAGCACTGCAGACCGGAGGAAGAATTCCCACTATGTGACTCACACAATGCCTACCTGATAACCACATAACTGACTAACGGCGTACAGGGACACGGATGGGGACAACCAGGCTCGCCCTCCATCCTGCTCATTACACTGTAGCGTGCACAGCTTGAGCCATCAGGATGGCCGTCCAGTACCCGGAGGAAGAGGGGACAGGCCTAGGGTGACCACCTAGCATTGAGGCAAATTCTGGACAGGACTGTAAAAAATTTAGAAAAAGGGGTCAAAATTCAGAACAAAAATTCAGGACGAAGGGTAAAAATTCAAGACAAAAATTCAACAACCGTCAGTTTTACAGACACATCCAAGAGAGACAATACCCTGTTCCTTTATCAGTGAATTTATTTACTCTTTTTTACATAGCACTATTTATTCACTGAGGTCTTTTTGTGATTTCCTCCTGATATGCCACATTTAGGTGTTGCATTACATCATTGTTCAGTTGTAACCTAATACCCTTCAGCACTGTGTCAAGGCCATCACCCCTACCCAAATCTACCCAATTTTTCTTGGAGAGAAAGCAACAGCAAACTTTTGATTATGTTTCTAAACATTTCAAAACTTATGGCAAACAATTTGGGAAAAATTAAGGTAAGTGACCTTATGCTAGTTTAAACAAGTTGAATAAAAACAGCTCACTCATCTCAATCTCCAATTGACTTTCAACCTAAAAAAATGTATTAAGGCAGAGCAAGATGGTGTGGACGACAGTCTCACGCCTAATGTCAGGATGTGAGGTACCCATAACTTGTCTCTAGTCTCACAGTACTAGAGTGTATGTCCGGTTCTCCACATTTATCTCAGAACTGGCAGTCCGGACAACCAACCAAAGATAATAAAAGAGGAGGCTGTAATCTGGATCAGATGGGAGACCCACAGCAACTGGATAAATAAGGAAGAGAAGAACAAGATGGGACAATTCCCAAAATCAGAACAGTAGGGTCCACCAAGAGTTTCGGAAGGTACTGCATACCTGAGGAGCTGTCTCTGCAGACAGGAGAGAAACAGGAGAGGGGTTGTACGACGGAACACCGACTTCCAAAACAACTAGTGCCTTAACAACGTGGTCAGAACACCGACCTCGTTGTTACTACTAATGATTTTACCACAAATGCCTTAACAACGATTTTTGTTGTAAAGGCATTCCTGATAAAAGCATTACTAATAGGCACCATTGACCCTACATCCCTCACCCCACCCCCCCAACCCCACCCCAAAACCTAAAACCCCCTGACCCCCCACCCCCTCCCCAAAACCAAAAACGCCCCACCCCCCCAACTTCGCCCCAAAACCTAAAACCCCCTGACCCACCACCCCTCCCCAAAACCAAAAACGCCCCACCCCCCCAACCCCACCCGAAAACCTAAAACCCCCTAACCCCCCACCCCCTCCCCAAAACCAAAAACACCCCACCCCCCCAAAACCTAAAACCCCCTGACCCCCCACCCCTCCCCAAAACCAAAAACGCCCCACCCCCCCAACCCCAACCCAAAACCTAAAACCCCCTAACCCCCACCCCCTCCCTAAAACCAAAAATGCCCCACCCCCCCAACCCCGCCCCAAAACCTAAAACCCCCTGACCCCCCCACCCCCTCCCCAAAACCAAAAACACCCCACCCCCCAAAACCTAAAACCCCCTGACCCCCCACCCCTCCCCAAAACCAAAAACGCCCCACCCCCCCCAACCCCAACCCAAAACCTAAAACCCCCTGACCCTCCACCCCCTCCCCAAAACCAAAAACACCCCACCCCCCCCAACCCCGCCCCAAAACCTAAAACCCCCTGACCCCCCACCCCCTCCCCAAAACCAAAAACGCCCCACCCCCTCAACCCCACCCCAAAACCTAAAACCCCCTGACCCACCACCCCCTCCCCAAAACCAAAAACGCCCCACCCCCCAACCCCACCCCAAAACCTAAAACCCCCTGACCCCCCACCCCCTCCCCAAACCTAAAAACGCCCCACCCCCCCAATCCCACCCCAAAACCTAAAACCCCCACCCCCTCCCCAAAACCAAAAACGCACCACCCTCCCAACCCCACCCCAAAACCTAAAACCCCCTGACCCCCCACCCCCTCCCCAAAACCAAAGAAAACACCCCACCCCAAAACCTAAAACCCCCTGACCCCCCACTCCCTCCCCAAAACCAAAAACGCCCCACCCCCCCAACCCCACCCCAAAACCTAAAACCCCCCACCCCCTCCCCAAAACCAAAAATGCCCCACCCCCAACCCCGCCCCAAAGCCTAAAACCCCCTGACCCCCACCCCCTCCCCAAAACCAAAAATGCCCCACCCCCCCAACCCAGCCACAAAACCTAAACCGCTCTAACCCCCCACCCCCTCCCCAAAACCAAAGAAAACACCCCACCCCCCCAACCTCACCCCAAAACATAAACCTTTGGAGCAAGCGAGATAGACGTATGAAACCCGAGAAACAAACTCAGCCGAAAACAGAAGAGAGAGCAAAGACGGGAATATCATACCTTCCGTGCCCTTGGGAACATAGGTCCCACTCTACATACCGCCACAGTGTTTACAACCGCAGGGGATTTCAGACAAGCACAGCATGACGACCCCACCCTGAAAAACGTCTGGCACCAGGCACTACACTCGGACGGACAGTCGGTAGGTCCCAAATCCACAATAGAAAACAATTTGTTATATAGAAGTAACACCAACTCCAGGGAAAAAGCGTCTCAATTGGTAGTGCCCCGAACACATAGACAATAGGTCCTGCACTTAGCACATGGGGATAATGTGGAAGGACACATGGGGAGAGAGAGAAAATGGAGGCAGCGATATTACGCTGATTTTATAGGCCGGGGGTAGTTGGGGATATTAGGAAACATTGTTCTGAATGTCCAAAGTGTCATCTCATGAATCCATCCCCTCATCGGCCAGCCCCCCTACAACCACTTCCTATTATTGAGACTCCTTTCACTAGGGTCGGGCTCGACAATGTAGGACCCCTGACTCCTTCGGTAAAAGGGCGCCAATATATCCTTGTGTTGGTCAACTATGCGACCCGGTATCCCGAGGCCATTCCTTTCCCCAGCATGCATACGAAAACTCCTGTACAGGCAATGATCGAGTTTTTCTCAAATGAAGGGTTTCCAAAGGAAATTCTCATAGACCTGGAACTTCGTTTATGTCACGGCTTATGGCCGAAGTATGCCATTCCCTAGGGGTCAAACAAATAAGAACCTCAGTATATCCTTCCCAAACAGACGGATTAGTGGAACGTTATAATAAGACTATTAAAACATTACTCTGCAAAAGCATTTCAGAAGCAGGGAAAGACTGGGAAAAGAAGCTACCATTGGTACTCTATGCCATACGCACACATGTCCAGGCTTCTACAGGTCATAGCCCTTTTGAGTTGCTATTTGGGAGACAGTCCCGTACACTCCTATAAATGTTGGCAGAACAATGGGAGGAATCAGAGGAAGAGGTAAAGGACATTTTAACGTCTCCCAGAGAACTGAGGGAAAACCTTAATACGGTATGGGAAGAAGCCCATACCGTGTTAAGAGATGCCCAAAGTAACCAAAAGAGAATATACGATGCCAAAAGCTCCTATCATTGTCCGAGTGTGGGAGACAAAGCGTTGGTATTGCCACCCAGTTGTGAAAACAAATTACTAGCCCGGTGGCAAGGACCATACGAGATTATAGAACAGGTCAATCCTACCACGTATAGGTTTGCAATACCCCAAGGTATCGGTCGGGAGCAAATATACCATGTTAATCTGTTAAAGAAATGGCACAAACCTGTGGATGAAGACCCCGCCTTTTATATTGCAAAAGAACCAGATGAGGATATTCCCCTCCACCCCCTCCCGATTTCCTCACAGAATGTGGGTCCTACCCCACAAATAAACCCCGCCTCTTCGGAAACTAACCATACTAAACGTAATATCCTTGTCAAGAACAATCTAGACGTGTTTTCAAAGACACCAGGACGAACATCCTAAATACAACATGCTATTCGTACCAATACCAACACGGTGTCTCGACAACGTCCATACCGTATCCCTGAGTCAAAAAAACAAATCATAGAGTGAGAAGTAGAAGCTATATTAGAAGCAGGTATCATAGAACCATCCACCAGTCCTTGGTGTTCCCCAGTGGTATTAGTGCCAAAACCGGATGGAAGCACCAGATTCTGTGTTGACTTCAGACGGGTCAACGCCCTGTCCCTTTTTGACTCATACCCAATGAATGACATAGTGGTCTACAGCCTAACATGGGAAGAGCATCTAGAGCACTTTGAAAACATCTTACAGGCACTAAGAGAAGCCAGCCTCACAGCTAATCCTGAGAAATGTAAATTGGGACACACAGTTATTAAATACTTGGGGTATATGCTGGGAGAGGGACAAGTTAGACCATAGGTAGAGAAAATCCAGGCAATCACCCACATACCCCAGCCCCACACAAAGAAGGATGTACGGGCATTCCTAGGACTCGTAGGATACTATTGTCGGTTCATACCCCAATTCTCCACTATAGCCGGACCTCTTACAGACTTATTACGGAAAGCATGTCCAAATATCTTACCCCCTCTCTCTGCTGTGGAAATACAGAGTTTTGAGACATTAAAAAACACCTTAGCATCCGGACGTGTGATATGTTGTCCCGATTTCAATAAACCGTTTGTGGTACAATCCGATGCCTTTGACATGGGACTAGGGGCCGTACTGTCACAAGAACAAGAGGATGGGGCCCTACAACCCATTGTTTACATTAGTCCTATACTCATTCCTCGGGAACAACACTACCCCACCCTGGTTAAGGAATATTTAGCTATTAAGTGGGCAGTGGAGTCCCTACGATATTATTTGACTGGGTGAACATTTACATTGCTGAATGACCATGCACTTCTAACCCGGCTTGCCTGAAACAAAGACACCAATGCTTGCGTACTCAGGTGGTTTCTCTCACTCCAGACTTTTTCCTTCCAGATACAACATTCCCTGGGCAACCTCATGACGAACGCTGATTACTTGTTCCGATATCCGAACTCAGGCGCCTCTATCAGTCGTGACGGGCCGGCGCAGTGCGGCCCGCCCATACCTTCGACTTGTGCTGGCGCTGCCGGGGACGGCCCAGTTCTGCAAGAGGTGGTAGCGAATCCCCAAAGACTTTCGGCATCGAAGGCGGAGCCGGGAGGTTGGAGCGCAGGGACGAGAACAGCTAAAAAGATGGCCGACGAAAAAGAAGAGGACGGCGGTGGCGGCTTAACAAGGAGCAACACGGGAGGATGAGATGGCGAAAGAAGACGGACTCCAGGAGGAGAGAGTGAGAACAACATTGCAGAAACAGCGGCAACCAAGGAGGCGCAACACGGGATTACCAGCCACGCTTCAGGAGAAGCGTGGCAGACTCAGGTGCGTCCTGGGACCGCTTAATGGGAACGAGGGCGGTTGGGAGAGTGGAAGAAGGGGACTAGGAACCAAGGGGGAGAGGGGAGGACAAACGGGGGAGGAGTGGGAAGGTAACAACGAGGAAGAAGGGGTAGAGGGAGACCACATAGAAGACCGGGTACAAAAACCCCGAGGGCAGTAGACAGGACACAGGTATACTTCCAAAGAAGCCAAAAAAACAGATATAAAGGGGCAGAAAGGTATAAAGGAAGAAAAGAGACAAGAATCCAGAGGCCTCAAAGACAGAGAGATCCAAAACAATGTAAGAAGAGAAAGAGAGGAGAAGATCCAAGAAATGGACACTATAACAGGAAGGGTATACAGGAACTAAGACAGAAAACAGAAATCTATAACCTACGACAGAGAAAGTGTCAGTGGAAGAGAAGTAACGGAAGAAGGCATTATAAAAGAAGGAGAGAGAAAATCCCTTCAGAGCAAGAGAACAGGAAGAGAGCAAAATAGGGAAAGAAAAGAACCAAAACGATAAAGGGACTTACCAATATCTTATCTTGTTCTTTTCCCACATGCGCTTCCTGGGAGACCTGCAAAAGAGAAAACCAAAGAAGAGGTGAAAGTCCAGTAGAAGGAAAACCGAAGAGGAAACAACACAAGAAAGATATTTATACGTCACCCCAGTTTTTCAAAAACCTAATAAATCATATCTGCAATCACAAAACAGCTTGTCTCTTCGTGTCGTCACTGACCTACCCCGGTCACAGGATTAATATCTACCATTTCCTCACTGATTTGCAGGATGGAAATCTCGGCAGAGAGACACTGTCCCTCTGAGCCCAGTTTGCTTTTTGGTCTTCTCTTCTGCTTTCTGTAGTGGGCTATGTAGCACTGATGAAGATGGTATATTACCCCTATTATTGTAGTATTTTGCAAACTTTTCCCAGGTCATTCCTCATTCCTCTTCACACACGGCACACACCAGATTGGGTTGCTGGGGTGCCAACAGGTAGCTCCTTCCACTCAAAAGCTACCTGTGACTATGGGTGGATTAGGCCTTCCGGACTTAAAAGCGCTATTACTGAGCTGCACAGGCCCAACAGGTGTCTTACTAGCTGTCTGGCCACCCCCTGCACGAGATGGGGTTTGTCTGTATTGACTTTAAGGAGGGTTTATTGCACTGCTCATTGTTTCCTACTGCTCATTCTATGGATTACCATCCGGGGTTCTCCTGCACAGCTTTCTTGTGCCTTGTTAGAACCTGTAGACTCACTGACATGAAGAAATCCTGTGCTCTTGCACTACCTTTGCTAGACCTTCCCATTCGCAAAGTATGGCTGCGCTCAGAGCAACTCCATCAGTGGCATGCTGCAGGAATATTAACATTGGGGGATTTGTTTCTGGACGGCGAGCTACTAGATTTCCAAACCCTTGTGGCAGACTACCATCTTCACCTGGGTCAACTCCTTACTTACAAACACCTTAAGCAATCATTAAATGCCCTATTTCATGTCTGCCACCTAGCACTAACCCTACATGATGTGTGCCAGAAGCTCTCCACCATAGGGACTGGTGGCAAACTAATAAGAGGGGTGTACAGACCTTTCCTGCAACATGGAGACCACTCCAGGGCTTCTCGTCATACTACCTGAGAGATTGATGTGGCCAAACCTCTACAAGATACAGACTGGGCTAAAATACTGAACTTTCACCACAAAGTATCCCACTGCTGCCACTTTAAGTACATTCATACAGCTTCCCTGGGAATGTATTCCGCCCATTGCTTGCCATTGACTTTGTGATTTGTAACTCACATTTTGTTGCTTTCAATTTGCTGGCTTTATTTGTTTAGGCTGTCTAGCATAAATTTGTCCCTTCCCTTGCCCAAACCTTATTTAAAGTATCCTTCCGAGTGCTCCCTTTCTGTAAATAGGCCTGTCAATCTTGTTCTTATCTAATCACATTTGCTACGCATTCAAAGAACAAGGAAAAATGTCAGGCTCTGTCTTCGGTGGGAGAGTGGTGTTTATTTTTCTTTCTCTGACTTCAAAGTGAGAGGATTTATGTGGCAATTTATGTGACAATCTTGCTGGCTACTGTGATAGGAAATAGTTTTTGTCTAGCAAATAACAACATTTAAATTAACTGTGCAAGGATTTCAGAATATTTCAGAATTAAGAACACAAATAAAGCACATTTATGTTAATTCTGAACTTGGCTGGAAACAAATACCTTAACATAATTTATAACAAATCATTACACTAGGTGCTACAATTTCCACACATCGTCTGTGCACTGTAGATTTTTATTAGAAAAACTGTATATCCGTGCAAATGTAATGGTAATTTCAATCAAAATGTGTTGTCTGTAATGGCAGTGTCTATCTACACATGCTTACTCCACTCCACTCTGCTCTCCACAAGTCCATACCACTGCACTCTACTCTGCGCCACTCCACTTTACACCACTCCATGCCACTGCACTCTGGAACACTGCATTCTACTCCACTCTGAACCACTCCAATCTATGCCACTCCACTCTTTGCCACTTCATGCTATGCTACTCTACTCTGTAACACTTTATGCCTCTCTACACCACTGTGCTCTGCACTTCTGCACACTACACCACTTCAGTCTAGGGCACACAAATCTACTCTGCAGAACTCCACCCTATGCCACTCTGCAACACTGCACTGTACATCACTGCACTCTATGCCAATGCACTCTATGCTAATGTGCACACTATGCCAGTGGTTCCGATCCTGTGGTCGGGAGACCCCTGGGGGTCCGCGAAGCTTTCTCAGGAGGTCCACAACGGCTTAGAAAATGAAAAAATATTAATAAATAAATTAGATCCGCAGCTTTCAGTAATGACTCAGTGAGGGGGTCCCCGGATTCCAATGATGATTCGGTGGGGGTCCCTGCAATCCAGTAATGATAAAGTGGGGGTCCACAGAAGTCAAAAGGCCGGGAACCACTGCTCTATGCTAATGCACTTTTCTATGTACCACTCAACTCTATGCCCCTGCACTCTACACCAGTACCCTACTGTCACCACTACACTTTATGCCACAGCACTCTACAGAACTATACTCTATTCCATTACACTTCATGCCACTGCCCTGTACCCTGCACCTCTCCACTGTTTGCCACTTAACTCTACACCACTCTGCCCCACTGCACTCTACTTCAATGCACTCTACACCAGTGCACTCTACACAACTGCACTATGTGCCACTGCACTCTACTCTGCACTATTGTACTCTACGCCACTGTTCTCTATGCCACTCTACTTCACTATACACCACAGCACTAATACTCTACTTTGCAACACTGAACTCTTTGCCTCTGTACTCTACACCACTCTACTCTGTACTACTGCATTCTGCACCAATACACTCTACGCCACTGCACTCTATGCCACTCAACTCTGTACTCTACAGCACTATACTTTGCACTGCACCACTCTACACTACCCTACTCTGCACCACTCTAAGCCACCGCACTCTATGCTACTCTGAACTTTACGCCACTGCACTAAGCACCACTGTATTCCATTACACTCTCTGTCACTCTATTGTATGTCACTCTATTCCACTGCACTCTATGCCATTCAACTCCGCGCCATGCCACTCTGTGCCACTGCACTGTATGCCAATGCACTCTAAATAACTGCACTGTATGCCACTGCACTCCATTCTGCACCACTGTACTCTACGCCACTGCTCTCTATGCCACTCTGCTCCACTTTACAGCACTGCACTGACACTCTACTCTGAAACACTGCACTCTCCACCACTACAATCTACACCACTCAACTCTGTACCACTGCATACTATGCCAGTACACTCTACACCACTGTACTCTACGCCACTCTACTCTGCATTGCTCCACTCTATGCCACTGTAATCTACAGCACTATACTCTACGCTCCACTGCACCACTCTACGCTACTCTACTCTGCACCATTCTACACCACTGCACTATACACAACTCTACACTACTGTGTTTGCTGCAACTCTATCGTACGCCACTCTACTCCACTGTTCTCTATGCCACTATATTCTGAAGCACGCCACTCTATGCCACTGCACTCTAATCCACTGCACTCTACGTCAATGCAATCTAAACAACTGCACTGTATGCTACTGCACTCTACTTTGTACCTCTGTACTCTATGCCACTGCTGTCTATGCCACTCTACACCTTAGCACTCTGACACTCTACTCTGCAACTCTATGCCATTGCACTCTACAGCACTATACTCTACTCTTCACTGCACCACTCTATGCTACTGTACTCTGCTCCCCTCTACACCACTGCACTCTACTATGCACCAGTCTAATCTATGCCTCTGCATTCTGATACTGGATTGTATGCTGCTGAATTCTATGCTGCTGTATTCAATGCCACTTCACTCTAAACCACTATATTCTGCAACAATCTACACCAATGTACTCTACACCAGTCAACTCTACTGTATACCGCCCCACTCTATGACACTCTACGTAACTCCACAGTATGCCACTCTTAAACACGACACTCTCTGCCACTTCACAACACTCTACACCACTCTTTGCCATTCCACTCTGGGACACTCCATGCCACTCTCCTGTATACCACTAACCTTTAGCCATGCTGAACAGCAGCCACTCTGGTGTATAACATGGCTAGAACACATTGGCATTACCAGTAATACTTGCGTAGACGCGACCTTTTAGCTTTACTAATGTTTATTAGTACTAAGATGATGAGGTCCCTAAATGCACTGTGAATTTGTAAGTCGTTATTTTAAACATGCATTGCACACAGCATACTGTAGGCTGCCACAAAATGTGTAAATACATTTAGGGTGAATTTAAAAAAGTCCTTCTAAAATACACATTCCAATAATATACAGATTATACCTAGTGCAATTTTTTTTTATAACAGTCCATTAAAAGCACACACTCCACAGCTCACCCTGGAACTCCCTTTCAGTACCCCTCTAAAAGAAAAAACGTTGCCATCAGAAAGCTCAAGTGAGTCCTATAATTAAAGACAATACAGGTTTCCAAACCCCTTTGTATTTGCTGATTTACCAGTTGTGCACAATTGCATTTCTTTTGGGAAGGAGACATCCTGGAAGGAAGGTCCATTTCTTATGTATCTGCCCTTCCCTCGGGATCAAAGCACAGGGGACTCCCTGCCTTGCCATCCAGCGGAGGAAACTGTCCGAATTGCATTTGTTCTTTGACTGAAAGGCTAAAATTACAGACAAACGCTCTCCGTTAAGCCTTTCATCATGGACAACGGAGGGAAGGGCTAAATTACAGGCAATATTGGATATTTTTACCAGCGATAGGCTCTTGGCTGTCGGGCGATACGTCTTTTCCATTATTTGCATTACCTCGACATAATACTGCTTGCCACTGAATGGCTAAGCACCTTATAGGCTAAAATATAACAGTGCTCAAAGGAACTATTGATTTATTTGTTTTTAACATTGTTTTGGTTTTGTACAGCATTTCTATATTGCTCTTTGCTATTTAAAAATGTTGTTTGTATAATTCATTTGGTGATTATAGGGTTTATTAGTTTTCACACAGTTGTGAGAGTGTGACCTGTAGACACTAAGCATAATTTAATTTAATTGATTTAATCTGAATAAAGAAATATATTTTCCCAGTGAATAATTCAGGTTGTCACTGAGTTCCTTGGTTCTGTATCTATCCCTACTGGATTCCTGTATTTTGGTTTTGTTTCTGTCCCTGGTCCAGTGGTGTTAAAGGGCTTCCCCTCTCTGTCTATTTTTGTCAGAACTATACAAGGCACCTACAACCTAAGAACCTCCTAGACCTGGTGTACAAGGAGAAATTCAGGCATGTTATTACGAACTATTTGGAGGTAATTAGGGGGTTGGTTAACTCTGCTTCAATGCTGTGGGAAGCGCATGAGGCGATCATCCGGGAGAATGTATTGTTAAAGTAAATGTCACATTCAAATTGATCAGGATGAGACTAAAAAGCTTAGAACAGGACATATGTGAATTGGAACAGCACCAGAACGTGACTGTAGTGGAGCCCTGTTGCGCAGCAGGGACCACATGGTGAGGACTACGGGGTTAACGTAAGGGGCTGGGGGATCACCTCAGAAATAGATTTCCATGAAGACCACTAGTGACCTCACATCCATTTATTTATAACCTTTGGGGTGAGTGCAACAAAGTATTGTAGAGGCCCGGTGGCTCTGTACATCTTTCCCTTCTTTTAGTGAACAGAAACATCAACTCAAGTCTGCTTCATAGTTGGCAAACAAAGCCTCATAGCATTTGGCTGGGAACAGGGTTGGGATGAAGTACGTACTTCTGGCTGCGGGGTACTGGCCCACTCTGATCTTCTTCTTTGGAGCAACTTTGTTGCAGCCTCAGCCCGGTGGCCATAGCAAGCCAGGAGTGCCCACCAAGGACAACTCTCCTTCCTGCATGGATCGTCCAGGTTGACTCCTTGTCCTCAAACCATCTCTTGTCCCCTTCTCCCTTGCAGATGGACCTTCTGCTCCTTCTCTCTTCTCCCCAGCTAGGTACTCTTTGCTCCAGTCATCAGTCCGGTTCACCCTTTTGAGCCAAGATACGTTCCGCACCACAGCTAGGCCTCTTTGCTGGACGGTGACCATGGTGCTATCTACCTTGGTGACATCCCACACCTCAACTTCATATGGAATCCTGAACTTCCACCCCAAATGTTGGTCTTTCATGATGACCTGGTCTCCCACAAGAAGGTCAGGACTCCGTGCGTGTCTTCTCAGACTTGCCTTGTCATTGGTGGTCTTCCATCTCTGTTGAGTCCCTTACACATGTCAGCCCTCATCTGCAGGGATGTAGTCCCGAGGGGATTGACGGAACAAAAGGGCCCCTGGGGCACAGCCGGTGGTGCTGTGTGGTGTTTGATAGTAGGTTCGCAGGAATTTGTGCAGACACACTCTCTATCTTCCCCCTGCTCCACCCCAATCCTCAGGGCTCTGTAATCTTCAACGTCTCCATTGGCTTGCCACCATTGCCGGGTGATTCTCCGGTGTTGGATCGCCAGGCAACCCACATAATCTTGAAACTCCTGGCCTTGGAATGGAGGGCTGTTGTCAGTTCGAACTTTATCAGGCAGGCCTAGCATGGCAAATGCCTTTTCCAGCACTGGTTTCACATGCCTGAAAGCTGTCGATGTCACTAGTTCCACCACCAGGAACCGGGTACAGGAGTCGATAGGTATTGCAGTCAGATGGCAATCCGGGAACATTCTGAAATCCATACTTGGTTTGACCCACGGCCTGGTGCTTGGTTCTTCGGTCAGCACTGGAGGAGAACGGGGGTCTTTGGCCGTTATTGCATACAGGTGACATCTTATCACTTTCTCGGCTACCAGGGCGTCCATTCCCGGGGACCAGAGCTTACAGCGCAAACACACCTTGGTTTTTGCTGCCCTTGGTTTCCTTGTTGGGCCAGGTTAACAATCCAATCCCAGAGACTGCTGCGTAAGACTATCTTTCATCGACAGAGCAGTAGGCCATGTTGCGCCTCTGACATTTCGCTCCTCACTCTCCACAGCATCTGTCTCGTCATCCATTCCTGGTGAGGGCATTGGATACCTCAAGGAATCATTGCCATTGTCTCTTTGCCAGTACTTCCTTAGCATTTTGGATGCTGGCATCCCCCGGTCACCTCTTTGATTTCTGTCACCATGAGCACTGTGGGACATGCCATCTGCACTGTCATCTGTGTTCCTTCATACCCTCGGTCTTCTTTGATCTGTCTTGTTGAGTGTGACTTGACAGGTAATCAGGTAGGTTATTCACACCGGGACGGTAGATGACTTGGAAATTGTATGGCTGTAGTTGCACTCGGCTCTCGGTGGCGCAAGTCAGACATAGCTGGTAAAGAGGGGGACCAGCAGCTTGTGGTCAGTGACCACTCAAAATATGTGCCCACACAGGTATAGATAAACATGTTGACAGGCCCATCTGATGGCTAGGGCCTCCCTCTCGATTTGGGTGTATAGAGCCTTGGTCACTGAAAGTGCACGGCTTGTGTATGCAACAAGCATCCACTCGTGGTTTTGTCGCTCCTGGAGTAGCACCACTCCTAGCCCAACCGGGCTGGCATCCACCAACAGTTCTGTCTTCCTCTGCGGGTGGGAGTAGGCCATGATAGCCTTGACTAACAGTGCCTCTTTGATGGATCTCAATGCCTTCTATCCTTTCGAGTTCCACTCCCACGGTGCTCCAGACCAGGTGGGATGCCTTAGAGGCACCGCCACCATTGTCAGATTCGGGATGAATCCCCAGTAGTTGGCCATCCAGAGAAAGCTCCACACTTTGGTGGGGTTTTGAGGAACTGGGGCCCTGCAGATTGCATCACCCTTCTTGGGGTCAACTTAAAGCCCATCGCAGGAGAAGGTGTAACCAAGAGACTCTACTGAGTTCCGAGAGATGGAGTACTTCTTATGTAGGGTCAGCCCCGCCTCTGAAGTGTTGGCCTAAGCCTCATGTGATGTTCTTCCAGGGATTTGGAGAAGATAAGAATGCTATCCCTCAGGTTGATGACACCAGTGAGGCCAGATAGTGTCTCACGTATGGCATTCTGGAACACTTATGCTGCTTACGTGATGCCAAAACTGTTCAGTTTATAGCGCCAGAGGCCAATGTCGGTGGAGACGGTCATGATGTTCCGACTCTGGCGCCAGCTCGAGCTGATGGTAGCCAGAGTTGAGGTCTAATTTTGAGAAACATTTGGCTCCATTCAAGTCGGCCACAATGTCATCCATGGTAGGGGTTATATGCCTCCCACGCTTGATGGCTTTGTTGGGAAGCCTCATATCCAAACAGAAGTGATTGGCACCAGGCTACTTCGGTTTCCAGGCAATAACGAGGGCGGAGACCCATGGGGTGGGGCCAGCCACCTTTTCTATCACATCCTGTTCTTCCAATACCCTCCTCTCATGTTCCACTTGCGCCTGCAGGTGCCGTGGAGCAGTTGGCTTGACCGATCGATCGATGTGAAGATGGAACTGCTCCCCTTTCAGTTTGCCAAGTCCATTGAAGAACTGTGGGAATTCTTGCAGTAATGCATCAGCATGGGAGTCATGGTCTTGCCTAGTAAAGAAAGCTAACTGCTGAGTTTCTGTGGTGTGAAATACAATAGTGTCGCTTTTCTGCCCTCTGTGACGTGGAATTCTGCCTTTGTTGAACGGCCTTCACTAATTACTGTTACTTCAATTATGCTGCGAAGGGTTGGTGGTTCCATCCCACAGTACGTGAAGATCTTTGCTCTGCTTGGATATAATGGCGGGCAAGGGGATACCTTTGTAAAAGGTTCCAAGTCCATGTCATCTACGGATGAACCGGTGTCAAGAAGAGTGGCTACTGGGCCTCTGTTGATGCTCACAGTGCACATAGGGGTGGACTCTTCTTTTGTCCTAGCTGCCCAGCAAAAGAGAAGACAAATATATCCTCTTCTTCCTTGTCTTCATATTGGAGCTCCACCACGCCAGCTTCTGGGGCGGCAGTTTCCGTATCACCATGAATAGGTAGCTGGCATATGGCTGCAGTCAACTTTCTTGACAGCCCTGAATCCGTTCGGGGCTTCTCACTCCGGCAGACCTTTGCAAAGTGGTTGACTATAACACACCTTGATCACGTTTTCCCTTTTGCCGGGTACATTCCCTGCATCTTGTGTTCAAGGTCGCAGTTTCCACAGGGGCTGTTCCCAAGACATTGGCTGCTCGTTGGACTTTGGGTGGTACATCCCCTTGAATGACATCTAAGTGCTCTCCTTTCACAGCCGCCCTTTGACGACCCAGTGGTCATGTGGACCACCCCAAAACTGCCGCAATGTCTTCTGCGTAGATGGTGGACAATTCATGAAACCTGGCGAGGATCAAAATGTCATCTAAGGAGATGACCAGTTGCCTGAGGGTAAGTTTTCGAAGTAGGCTGGAACAACATCCCTGAATGACCTGGGCCCTGATTTTTTCGTGTTGGTTTAGGCCAGTGCACATTCTCGCCAGCTTCTGTAGCCTGGCATAAAACATGTCAACTGATACAGTATTGATCTGCTTGGCTTTACCCAATTTGACACGTTTGTTGTCTGGATTGAGCTGTGGGTCAAAATACCTGCTCAGGGCTGCAACGGCCTTTTCAAAGTCATCGTTATAGCCTCTGTTAAGCAGAGTCTCAAACAGTTTGTACAGCTCGTTACTCCCAAAGAGCATCAGCAGCGACCTCCTCACCACACCATCCGTTTCCCTCATGGTGCGAAAATAATGTCACAGTCTTCTTAACCAGTGGCACCACTGTGGCGCCGACAACTGACTGAACAGAGGCAGGGTTGTGACTGAAGCATGGGATCCTGGGGTGTGAGCAGGAGGCGCCAGGATGTGTTGCTGAGGTGCGCTCATGTTGACGCACGCTGTTGACCCTGGTCACTTTGCAAGTCTTGGTATAGATGCCCAGCACTCTTTCTGGGTGCAAGTTCACCACTGTGGTCACTCGGCTTGAGATTAGTCAGAAACTTGTCTGGGCTGCCCTTCAGGATGTATATGGCCCCAAATGGGAATGAGTGAAGGCTGGTACGCTTCACTTGGGGCTTGACACCTTGAGAGAGCAACAGTTCTGATGGGTAGCACAACAGCAAGAAAGAGCCACCCCAACACAGAGCAGGATCCCTTTCATGCACACCCCAGGCCTAGATAGCTGGGCAGCAGAGAACTTATCTTGGCCAGGTGACATAGCGTGGTGATGTACTGTTTGTTTGCAGGCCCTTGCGGTGGAGAGCAGAGGAAACCAGCAGTGAGGCAGTGTCAGTGGGGCCCGCTCGCATGTAGAGCAAGAGACATGCGGGCCTGCCGTCCATACCGGGTTTGAAAGCACAGCAGTCGAGCGGGTCCTGGGGCCTCAGGGGGTCAGAGACGGGAATGCAGTCACACTGCCTCAGGTGAGATGAGCAGTTCAGCCTGCAGGAAGTTTCTCCTGAGCCGCAGGTTGTGCACGCTGACTCGGACGTTCTTCTCCCCACACTGGGGGTGCGGGCATGGCACAGGCCCGAGGACACCGCTCTTGTTAAGTGGTGCGCCTGTGGAGATGGAGGGCCGGTGGTGGGTCATCCACATGATGGATCGTGGCCGTACCTCATCGCCAATGTAGCGGTGCCCTGCGTCTGCTGCAGGGATGGCATGGTGAGGCCTACGGGGTTAATTTAAGGAGCAGGGAGCACACCTCAGTCATGTATTTCGGTGAAGGACACGAGCGACCTCGTGCCCATTTATTCATACCCTTGAGGTAAATAAAGCAACAAAGTGTTGGAAGTTCCGGGTGGCTCTCTGCAAGGGCCAATGATGATGCTGTCCTGGTCCCTACACACTCTAAATCGACAGAATTAAAAAAAAAACCAAATAGGGAACTGAAATTCTTAAATAAATACAAATGGCTAGATGCTACGGGGGAAGGACATAGATCTGATTACATCCTGGCTACATTAATAAAACCCAAATGGGCAGCGATCTACGTACCTCACCCACATCGGCGCAACTCGATACCGACAGGGGCATGATCTCACCCTTATACCTAATGCATTTGTTGATTACTTAAAAGATTTGTAGACCTCCACATCACCGGAGGAAATCCCTGATATACATAAATCCTGGACAGGATGACACTGGTGTGGATTCGAACACAATGGTATGCCTGCCAATAACACTGGAGGAAATAAAATCAATGATCACGCAGCTCAAAAATGGGAGTGCCCCGAGCTGCGCCATCTGTCCGGCTGTCCGGCTAAATGTAGATTTTCCTAGTTCTTTGACGGAAAGTCTTAATTTTATTAAAGACATGGAGGCGAGTATTATGCGTTTCTTTTCTTACTTTATTAAACAGCAGCAGTCAAGAAACTACAGTTCCCATAAGGCCAGAAGAAAAGGGCCAATGGGAAACAAACAGTGTACAAGAATAACAACCAATGAACATATACAAAGGCATTATGACATCACTTGACTGCGAACAGCCCTCTTTTCAGAGGAAAAATTGGGAAAATAATCAAAATAGCCAGAACAGTGGCCAAAAGTTCTGAGCAAAAGTTCAATACTCCGGCAAAAGGAGAATGGTTGTTGTGAGAAGGATCCATGCTTCGAAGAACAGTAGCGGGAGAAAGTGAAGATAAGAAGCTGGAACTCCCGGATGCAGCTGAAATTTTACGATGATTGTGGTACTGCCTGTGTTGAGGCTAGGAAGACAAAAAAAAAAAAGGGGGGGGGGATTAACAAAGTTATACCGTAGTGGAGGGGTAATAATCGCCTCCGTGTCTTTAATAAAATTAAGACTTTACGTCAAAGAACTAGGAAAATCTACATTTTATGACAAGACCGGAGGCTCCTATTATGCGAGTTCAAAGCATATTAATTACATTCAATGAAATATTCTCAACAGGTTTACAGTAAAAAACTCTAAAAACATTATCGTTAGACCAGTCTGCAGATTTAAGAATATCCTCGAGGCGGGACCCTGCTCAAAATGCTTTGGAAGCCATCGCGCCTCTGGAGGAATGAGCCCCAAACATGGAAGAATCGATACCCGCTAGGGACATAATCCATTTGACCCAACGTGCTAAGGTAGCTGCCGAAACAGGCTTGAAAGGTCTCCTGAAAGAAATTAAAAGTTGGGAAGCCGAGGAAGTCCTTAAATCTGCAGTTTTTTTGTTCATAAACTTTTAAGCATTGTGCAACACATAGTTTGGGATGGTCTGGGAAGTAAGGATAAAAAACAGAAGTTAAATTAGTCTTTGTACGACGAGTCACTGTGAACAAAACGCCGGAATGTGTAAATTGGCGATTAGAAATATCTAAGGCTCTAACATCAGAAGTACGTTTGATAGAAACAAGACATAAAAGCATGGTTAACTTGGCAGATAACATTTTTAATGTAAGCATAGAATTATCAGGCCATGACAATAAAAATGTTAAAACAATATTAACGTCCCATAATTGTCTATATTTTGGCATTGGAGGATTAGAAAATTTTACTCCCTTCAATAAACGGCAAACAAGTGGATGCTCACCAACTGGTTTAACATTGACGAAAGAATGATTAGAGGAAATTGCCGATCTATATAAATTGATGGTACGGAAAGCTTTGCCTTTACTGGCTTCAGCTGCCAAAAAATTTGCAATGAAAATTACATCTGCCGAAGAGGGATCGATACGTTTTCCCAAACACCAGCTATAGGGACCATGCAGATTTGTATGCCTTCTTGGTGCCTTGGGCCCAGAATTGTGATAAATATTGGGAAGCCTCTGTCGAAATGAAAGGGACAGGTTGGGTATACCCGAAATCTTCCAAACAGCAAGGGTCAGCGAGTTGTCCAAGATGAGGGAATGAGGACGATGCCTCGGGTCCAATAAAAGATTCAGGAAAGAAGGAAGGAGGTAAGGGATATCTATTGCGAGTTCTGAGAGAGTTGGGAAACAAATTTGCGACTGCGAAAATGGGGTTATGAGAATCACTGTGGCCTGTAATCCTGGTAAGAGGGACCGTTGTAGCCTCTGGAACCTTGGTTATGATAGGAGCGGCCGGCAAAGCGGTTCCTCCCTCTGCCGGCCCTGACAAAAACAGGCTGGTTAAACATTTTCTTTAACGATTGTTGGGCTTTGTCCAGTGAAGTGAAAGTTGCCACATATTTTCCCAGCTCCTTGATAAAGGATTCACCAAATAGCAGACCCTCGGTATGGAAATTTGGTTGCACTTTAGCCAAGTTAACCAACTTGAGATCGAGTTTCAAAAGAAGTCCTTTTCTGCGCTCATGACTTAAAGCAGCATTAGCGTTTCCCAAGAGACACAGGGAACGCTGTACCCAAAGGGTAAGTTCATCTGGGTCTATAATAGAACCCTCTAGTCTGGCCTCCTCAGCAATATCAAAAATCCGGGAAAGGGGACCAAGAATATCTAAAAGCTTATCTTGGCAACCTGACCACGCTTTGTCTACACCTTTGCGAGGGTCCTTGCCGAGTCTTGTAAAGAAGGTGAGCAGAGGTTCGTCAATGGTGGGAGTTAGGGAGGATTTGTGCGGAAGGGAAGGGCGGGGGCATTCGGATTTAAGTTTCGTTCTGGTCTGCTTTTCTAAGGGACAATTTATTTTGGCTGAAATATACTCGGCCACATAGTCAGCCGGAGGCCACTCAGTGGAGTTAGGGTGGAGAATTAAGGAAGGGTCAAACATGGGTAAACCTTCAGGGTCTAGGAAGAGATGGGATTTGGAATTTTCAGAAAATTTAGATTTTTTAGTAGGTGGGGAGAAAGGGAAACATCATCATCCTTATCAGATACCACGGAATCTGAGTCCGCATCCAGCATGTCATCATCTGTATCCTGAACAGCAGAAATTATAAAGGGGGTTATAATATTATTGGATTTCTTTTTGTGTTTTAATGATGACTGAGAATTGTCCATATTTGTATTCTCCTTTGGGGGAGCCTTTTGAGGAACCACATCCTCTGCCACATGTGAGGAAACCTCACTGAACCTTTACGCCATTTTTTTAGATTTAGTATGAATAGAAGGGGACTGGCGCTGACTGCTTTCCCCCGCAGCCTGGGCCGATAGAGTCTTAGATATTAAATTAGTAAAGGAAGACTCAAGGTTCTTGGAAAGTTTATTTATGGATGAGGTAACAGCCTGTTGTACAGAGGATTTAATAAAGGAATTCAATTCCTGCCTAATATCACTAACATCCTCTAAATTATCTTGTCTGGAAGGAGAATTATCCCTTTCCATATTGAAATGGGAAACAAGGGGTTAATTGTGAAGGAAAAACCAAAAACCTCCCCTGTGGGCGTGTCGTAGGAAATGCTTTGTAGAAGGGAGTGGCCAGGACACAGTAAAGGGTCAAGAAAAAATAACCTGACACGCTGTGGAGGTAATGCGGTCGTCAACGGAGGCAGGCAAGAGAAAATATGCTGTCAGGTCAGCTGTGACTGAAGGTAAATAGAAATAAACAAGCGCCGAGGGACAGGAACGCCCGTTGCTCGAGCGCACTTGGCGGGAATGAAGCATTCCTCAGACGCGCTAAATAGAACACGCGTGTCTGAGGAGATGCAACCGGGGAAAAAGTATGTATAATTGCGGCGACTCGACGACTAGGAAACAAGCGCAAAGCTAAAGCGGCAAAATAGTAAAGCCAAACCAATATTTATACAAGAAATATAAGTAAAATATGAACAACACCTTAGAGCAATGATAGAAAGGTACTTAACTTGACTGCGAGTAGCAAGAAAAGAGGGCTGTTCGCAGTCAAATGATGTCATAATGCCTTTGTATATGTTCATTGGTTGTTATTCTTGTACACTGTTTGTTTCCCATTGGCCCTTTTTTTCTGGCCTCATTGGAACGGTAGTTTCTTGACTGCTGCTGTTTGATAAAGTAGGAAAAGAAACGCATAATAGGAGCCTCCGGTCTTGTCATAAAATTCTATTAAGAATAGATAGAGGAGCTGGCTCCAGTGTTGCTGGAGGTCTGTGATGAAGCTTACGTGGAATACAGACTGCCATAGTCCATGAGAGAGGTGAATACGATAATTCTTTTCAAACCAGACAAATCCCCAGACACATGTAAATATTATTGCCCACTCTCCCTCATTAATATACACAATGCAATCTATCTAAAATACTAGTAAATTGACTGCTGCCACTGCTGCCCTATCTGGTACAGCAGGATCAGTCAGGGTTTATATCACGCAGGTCAATGGCAAACAATGTATGTACGCTTTTTGTCAGTTGCACACTAACTGGCCCTTCCTGGACGTGGCCAAGGCATTTAATGCAGTTTAAGGACCATTCCTATTTACATTATTGGAGGGAATAGCTTGGGTTAGCTATGGTAAAGTGAATTATGCTGCTCTACGCTGAACCGCTAGCCCAAAAAGAATGGCGAGCTTTCTGCTTCATTGTGTTTAAACTGCAGAGCATGCCGAGACTGACCTCCTACCCTCATACTATTTGCTCTTTGGCTGAGTCCCTCGCCTGCATCCTAAGAAAATATTATCATAAACAGGGGATTCATTTGAGGTTTGTTGTAGGCTTCTGTTAATGTACGCAGAGGATGTGTTCCTTGTGGTAAAAGATCCTGAGAAAAGATCCAGCCTACTCATCAGCTGGTCAACATTGACTATTGTACCCCTCACATCCTACAGGAAAATGATGGCACTTCTATGATGTGCTTCAGTGCAAAGGTAGACCAACGGATTAAACTGCTGTTCGCGCTGGCATGCAGGATCGTGAGGATGAAGATGACGGTATTACAGAAGCTACTATATTTATTCCAGAATAAACCCATTCTACTATCTAAAGATTTATTTTGCCAAGTCCTTTCCCTTATTATGGTTGGAGTGGGCAAGCAAAAAACATGAGGTAAGCTGGAGAAAACTACAGCTCCTGTAAGCAACGGGCCGATTTGCAGCTCCACACATTGAAATGTGTTACTTAGTGGCACACGTACAATTCTTGCATAATTGCATCCTTAATAGCAGGTATGCATCACGTTTTTTTCGAAAAGGGTCTGATACACCCTTGCCTGATACAACAGCCCTCCTTCACCCAGGCCGCTAGACTAGTAAAGGAGATACACACTGTGATCTGTCCAATTTGGGCTCTGATTGCCTGGAAGCTCTGTGTGCTGTCCCAATACTTTAATCACCGCTTTTCCACCTCAAACACTACTCCCCATTACAAACAAGCATTTGCAATGCAATAGGTCTTGCATTAGTGAGAGTTAGAGCTGTTGGCATTGTAAATGATAATGACAACCTCATATTTGACCTTATACATATTTAGCCATGCAGCACATCAAACCTTTATCAGGCATAAACTGTGTTTGTGCATGCTTTCATACACTTGGCATTAGACTGTAATGATCTGAACATCCCCTACAGAGCACCACATTAAAAATAGCATTTGGACGAAACATGGGCTTGAAACCATATATCCAACCCCTAGAGGGCACAATCACATAAAAAAGAATGATAAAGAACATTGCAGTGCAACCATGTAATCATCCCTTTGAGGGCATAGTATATTACACGTTTTCTGGCCTAGCAGACCTTTTAAATATATTTGAATTGTGAAGTCAGTGGCACAAGGGTGCAGTGACACATGTCGTTACTAGATGTCCCTGTAGAGTCAACAGCAGAAGGTGCAGTACCACTGGTTGTGGCTAGATGTCCATGTGGAGCCAAAAGCACTCAGAGTACAGTGTCACAGAAAACTGCCAGAACTTCTTCTGAGGTCAGAAGCTCAGAATGTGCCCCAAACCCCGAAGACTGGAGAAGTCTCAGGTCGTCAGTGAAATGGCTGAAATATTTAGCCATGCTGTACATTAAACCTTTATCAGAAATAAACTGTTTGTGCGTACATTAAATCTTTTGAAATAAACTGTGTTTGTGCATTAGCAGAAGGTGCAATACCACTGGTCGTGGCTAGAGCACCCCGTGGAGCCAACTGAGTTAGTAGTGCCTTGAGGCAATAATCATCCTTCAGCCCTTGGATAGTATAGTGTATTACACATTTGCAGGCCCGGCAGTGCTGTCAGAATATCATTACAAACAAGGCCCTTATAAAACAAAGTCCTCTCAGGTGTAAAAACAAAAGTTCCAACTATAATAAAATTTAAATATGCATTAAAAGATGGAAGATGTTATGATTTTGTGCCCCCTCCAACCTAGTGTGACCCACAAGATGTCCTGTACGAAAAGAAAACATAATTTTGAATGTTTTGGGGGTGGTCCCATTGCCCTAGGACCACCACTGGTTGTGTATGGGCAAACGTGTTGGAAAAGGAATGCCTGCAAAGCATTATGGAGTGAGTTTCCCAGAGTGCAGTGAATGTTGTAGTATTGGCTCTCGCGCTGTGAGGGGAGAGCTGCTGTTGAAGATTCATTCCTGGGTCAATTTCATGCTACATAAAGCCACAAAAAATTTACAAAATAAACGCGCGACACAACTACTCGTAACTACTGATTATATAAAGTAAGGACCAAGTCAAGGGCAAGTGCAGAAAACGAACTGCGCGTGTGAACACAAGTGCTTTCTGTCAAACACAAGAGGCAGGAAACAGAGAAAAATAGTCCGTCCAAGCAACAGAGAAACATTCCAGGCACAATTAAACTGTATTTGGCCTGTGCTCCACAGCCAAGTACAGGAAGTGACGTATCAGCTGCCAAACGAGTGAGGAGGCAGCAAAACAAGAGCTACAGTGCCTTCAACCTATGGTAAGCGTCAGGCAGTGGCAGGCGGGAGCAAAGTCCTAAAGTCCATTCAACAGGTATTGCATGCGCGCTGTCTAGGCGTGACCCAATAAACCACACTTCGACTATCACGACACAGCTGCGCAAGAAACACGTAAGTACGCTAGGTGACCTCTTGAACGAGGACAACAACAAAGAACTACTAATTTGTCAATAAAAATGTGCCGGTGCCCAAAGCTCTCTTTTGAAACACGACTGCTGCATTTGAATCGGCTAGCCATCTCGGGGCTCTTTAATCCATTTTCAGCCATTCCCTGACCCTTCACTTTCGCAGCTTTCTGCTTTCTCCCTTTGTGATGCTTTTTCATTTTTCTTTTCCTCTGTGTTTCCCACATGTGTCATTTGCTCGCAGTAAATGCTTGAGGCAGAAAACTAAGAGCCAGCCCTCAAAAATAAGTGCCGGTGCCCTGCAACAAAAACCACCAGCTCAATTTAAGAACTGATTTCAGGATTAACTGGGTGACAACGTTCACACGCTTATGGATACATTGGCCTACGGGAAATCGACATACGCAATACGCAAACTCTGCCTCACTTTCCCCAAAGAGCAGCCAGAATGGAGTGTAATATCTTTTCTACTGTCCAGTTTCCAACCAACTAAATTAATCACAAGATTATACTTCATGGTGATGGTAAAAGGGCCAGCCTCCAGAGCAGGAGAATTTTAAACTATGGATCTAGGCATAAACATTACTGATGAGTTGTGGACTTATTCAGCCAGATTTACAAGACCCTAGGACCTCCTTGCCCCACAAGGCAAAAATCGCTGTCCCATTTTACAAAGTGGTGCAATGCATGTATTGTGCCACTTTATGACCCCTTGTGCCACAGTCAGGTATAATGTATGCAAGGGGGACTTTCTGGCGTTAGGAGGCCCTAAAAAATGGTGCAAAGAAATCTAGAAGATTTAATTGTGCCATTTTTGGCTTACTAACGCCTGCTCAGAGCAGGCGTTAAAAGAATGCACTCATTCAAATCAATGGGCCTCCATGCACTTTTGCTCCACTAGCCACAAAATGTTTAAGGCTATTGGAGCAAAGCGTCACAAATTTTGACGCTATTGGCCTAACATGCGCATTGGTGTGCCGTATTCTAAATATCGCGCACCCATGGTGTCGTTAGCTGGCGTTGGGGTGGAGGGGTGCAAGAAATCTGGCCCATAAGTACTGATGCGTCCGATTCTTGTAAATCTGGGCCTTTGTTTGCTAAAAAAACCAGAAACCCAGAAAGTCTCCTCAAGTAGTAATTATAAACTGACATATTATAAATTTCTGCAGAGAGTATATTTGACAACAATGTCAAATGACAATTTGTGCAAATGATTTGGAGCCTAAAAGTCTGATTTTCTGCACATGGCATGTCACTGTCCTAGAGTGACAGCATTCTGGGGTCGAGTGATGGGGCAGTGGAGGATATGACATAACATGTATTTACGAAAACCCCACATATATTACTTGAAGTGCATATGTAAGATGTGCCTACAGCCTAGTGCAAGTTCACTGCAACAGCGTTGCTACTCGACAAGCATCATGTGGCCATGATATGGGGGGGTGCAGAGGCCCCAGGTTTCAGGAATGGACCAAAGACATGATCTTTGCGAAGAATAGGCTGGGATCTATGTACCAACACTTCCTATAAACACCAGACCAAGGGAATTTTGGGATCCATTAAAGACTTACTTGAATGCCTTACCCAGCTCAGAAGTTACCTGGCTTCATATATTGCTACATTGAACATAATTGTGAAATGGGAATCTGGGGCTCAATAATTACCAGCCTGTCCGACTGAATGCTTTGGAGACTGAAATGTACCAATAGAGGTACCAATGAGCCCCAACTTTAGGATCCCTGTATAAACTCACTGTGTGGGTGAACTCTACGCCTGGACTTTGTAACAGTCCTTGAATTTTAGTGAACATGACACGAGAACGTAACCATTTTACTATGTCTGCCTGTTAGGTTGAATAAACCAAAAATAAAAAAGAGCACACAGGATGGGTGGCTAATTGACAATAGCACAGCAGCATCTCTTCACGTCTTGCTAATTCGGCCTGATTTGGGAAACATGGGATATTGTAGCATGGTGGACTTGATTTCCTACAACAGATGCGACTGGAATGCAGATAGGGCACTTTGTGGCACCCCTACTCCATATGCATGTGTGCTTGAAAAGGAGCCTGGTGTCAATAGCTGTAGTACAGTAAGTAGTTTAATGTGAGCTGGTATTGAATGCAACGTACCTGTTGCTGGTACAAGCTAGAATACATTTTTTTCTAGGAGCCATTCTATTATGTCACTGCTTAGCTTACACTTATATTTGATCTCCTCTAACACATAATAGTTGATCAACTCTAGAGTTTGCATTTTTTTTGTTATATGAGTGCTTATACAACAATGGCACTCCAGGTGTTTGCAGTGGCATTTCATCAGTCTGAGTTACTGCGCGTACCAACAGGCAGGAGATCTAGATCTTGTTGTTTTGTTGTGTTTGAGGGGGGAGGGCATGTAGTCTGCCCAGGAGGTGATCTAATTGTTGAAATTCTTGCTGGCGTTGGGGAGGCTGTTGCTGTGTTTGGTTTGGTGGATCTTGAAAACGGTGTTCCAGGGATGCTGCTCCAGTTTTAGTAGGCTGGTCTGCAGGTGGTGTGCGTGCATTGGACTGTACAGAGCTGCTGAACTTGATAAGGGCATGGTATGTTCAGATGATTATGGTGAGCTCTTTGACTCGGATGTTGCAGAAGATGGTGATAATAGGGCCCAGCAGGTGTCTGGCAACATCTGTAGGTCCCTTTAATCTTTGTCTGATTCCCCGGCTTCCAAGGTCTTCGATGAGTGATTTCGAGTTGGGGTCAATATGTTCTCCAGGTGGAAGTTCTGGTCTCCAAGTAGGGTGTAATTCATAGTGTAGAGGGCAAGTGGTGTGATGAAATATGTGATGGTGTCAGTAAAGTTGATGCATGGCCCAGGTAGTTTGTAGATGAGAGTGACACTTAGGGTGAGGTTGGCTGTGAACGTGAGCTTGAGCTACAGGTGTTAGAAGTTGTAGGATGAAGTGTCCATTGAGGTGGTGCGGATGATGGCGTACTTGAGGATGATGGCAATTCCATCTCTGAGCCTCTGAATTCTGTACTGCTTGGCAGTCTTGTAGCCGTGGGGCATGGACATGGTGATACCCAGTTTCAATGCAGGGTTCAGCCAAGTTTCCGTAAGGAAAAGTAGGCCCAGGGCATTGACATCCAGCAGGTCCCAGATCAATGTGGAGTGTTTGATGAGTAAGCGGCTGTTGAGGAGCACACATGTGAGTGCGGAGTGTTAGGTGGATGGATAAAGGAGAAGGACTCTTGGGTGGAAGAGGGGGTGTGTTGGGTGCTGTTGATAAGGGTGTGGTGAGTATTGGGTGTGGGCAAGTGCATGAAAAGTTGCAAGAAGCACAAGAGAACATGGCAGACGGGGTTGAGGATGTGGAGGGTCGCAGTCTGGTGGCAGCCGGAGGGTGGAGGACCAGGGATCCTGGTGCTGGGTGCCTGACAGGCACAGACAGGCTTGCCTTTGGCACACCTTGGGCGCAACAGCAACACACCTGCTGTGCTTCCCTGCTGCTGCCTCCATGAAGTAGAAGAAAGAGTGGCATCACTTCCTGTGCAGAAGTATGATGGGAAATCCAGTAATGTCACTTCATGGGCAGATGTATGATGATAAATTGAGTGATATCACTTCCTGTGAAGATGGATGGTAGAAATGAGTCATCTTCCTTGACTTCTTGTTTTAAAGACCGTTTTGTTGGGAAACCAGCTATATCATGTCCAGTACAGATGGAGGATGGGTAATCCAGTGATGTCACTTCCTATGCAGATGGATGATGGAAATGAGTCCTCTTGCTTAGCTTCTTATTTAAAGACTGTTTTAGCGAGAAACCAGTGATGTCACTTCCTGTGCAGTTGGATGTGAGAGACCTCTTGCTTGGCTTCTTCTTTTAAAGACAGTTTTGACATGCAACAGCTGTTACGCACTGCGCTTGACTTCTCACCTCTGGATTCAGGGTGGCGAATACACCTGGTCTTCTACAGGTTCTGGATAATCCCAGATAAGGACGACCCTTTCTTGTAGCCACGGTGCTGCTTGACAGGAAATGCCAAAGCAGACCCTACCCTCCAGAAGGAGTCCCAGAGGGAAAAAAAACCAACATTGGGAAAAAACTTCAAACAGGAACTCCTGAAGAGAAGAAGAAAAAACAGGACTTGACAACAGGAACAAAAATAGGCAAAAATATTCCAAGGCAAAAAAGCAGGAACGAAGAACAGGAGCGAAGAGCACAAACAAAAGGAAGTGTTTGCAACGCAAGGTAGAGCAATACTGACTGACTTCTATACTGAAAAAAGGGGAAGTGACATCACAGGAAAGGGAAAGGACACCATCTTGAATTGGGAAAAGCCCATAGACAAGAATAGGAAAAAGAAAGCAGTATATAAAAAAAAGAGAGCGTGCTGGGACACAAAAAGGAAGAAGACAAGATGGACACAAGCATGGCAAGGCAAGATGGAAAAAGACCAGAAAAAAACCCACCACCAACAGAAAGGAACAAAAAATGATTACCGGTAAGTGTAATGCGACCGGGAGCATAATACACACTTCCCAGGGCACGTTACCCAAAAACGTGGAGAACGGCGCTCCGAGTATCGGCAGCGCGTTCCTGCCGAGAGGGCAGAAAGAGATGCCACGTCACGGCGCAGCGTTACAACAGCACGAACAGAAGCATAGTAATCTTTGCAATTGTGAAGGATTTTACAATGGCAAGGAACTCACCAGAGACTGCCTTCATCTTGATTATGCTCTGGCCAGACCTTTGCAAGAATCTCTCTCCTTTCTTCAGCAATACAATCACTGCCATTTACAGCAATTTCAACCTACAACTGGACCTGAAAGACCTTGCCAAATTCCTTCCAATCTTATCTAAAGAACCAATGCTAACCGCAATGCCAGTCACCAGCCCAGAAGATACCACTGCCACTATAACCTCTATCCACACAGGGGCCCCATTGGACCCCCTACCACCACTACTTCTACTCCAGAGCACTGCAACCCATCAGCACCATGCTCACACCCTTCTGCATCCCTCCACCTCCTCTGTGATCTTCTCAGACATATGGAAACACACTCACACTGCTAAAGACCCCCTCTGCATTTACTGCTACACGCACCTACTGCAGAACCAATCTCCCTGCTATCAGTCCCAACCAAAGCCTTAGAAACAAATTATTAGCAAACTCCTACTGAATACTACCTCAATGACTTTAAACTCCTCAAAGCCACTTAGTTTGGTTTTGGACCCAACCACAGCACAGAAAAGGCCATCATCCCTGGCGCAGATGGCATGTGCATGACAGAGGAAACCCGGTGGCTCTCATCCTCCTGGATCTCTATGCTGCACTGACCTGGTCTACCAACACATGCGCATTCCGCTTCAATACCAAACTGGAATCCAAGCACACATAGTCCGATGAATCTGATCTTTCCTAACTAGATGAACTAAGTCATTTATCACAGCACCATGCCCCTCAGTTGCCCTCGATCTCATCTGACCCTTTTCAACGCATACATGATGCCTCTAGCCAGCATCATCCACTCTCATTACATCAACATCCTCTCCTACATTGATGACACACATCTCATTTACAGACAAGATGGCAGTGCCCTGATCAAGTTCAATGCCTGCAGAACTGATGCTGCTTACTGGACGAATACCAACCGTCTGAAGCTGAACACCAACAAGACCAAAATCATGATCTTTGGAATTTGTACTTGATTGTGATAATCCATGTGGGAGCGAACAGATCTACGAATGACAACCACCCCAACTCCCACGCCAAGAACCTTGGGATCGCCATCAAAAGCAAACTCGACATGACCACACAGGTCAATGCCGTCCCCGCCTCATGGTTCCACACCCTGAAGATGCCAAGGAATATTGCAACTGGCTCTCAACAGCACCTGAAAAACAGTCACACATTACCTGTTCACAAGCAAGTTGGACCATGGTAACACCCACTGTTCTGGGATCAATAAAAAACTCACCAGAAGGCTCCTGACAACTCAGAACTCAGCTGCCAGAATCACTCTAAACCTCCAGCGAGGCACTGACATCACATCAAACCTGAAGGTGGTGTATTGGTTTCCCATACATAAATAAGTACAACTCAGACTCCTCACCCTGATTTCAAGGTACTACTTAACCCTGGCCAAGCATACCTCAACAATCACATCTGCTTTCACAAACCTTCTAGACACCTCACCTTGATCCAGGCTTCTACTTACACACATCCCATGTACAATGAAAAACAGATCCTAGAGTCAGGCCTTCATCTACATTGCTCCTAAAGAGTGGAATGACCTGCCACTACACATAAGAGCCTCTTCCTCACTTGAATCCAGGGAGAAGTTGAAGACCTGACTTTTCAAGTAGTCCAACTGGGCCACAGATTTGGCTAGACTCACACCTGCTCAGCACCAGGACATTCCTTCTGGGTGATAGTGCGCTCTACAAATCCATGTAACATAGCATAACATAACATAACAACAATATGAAAGTAAATAGGATCTGGGTGGCAATAGTGTCTTTTATTAAATTTATATAAATAAAAAAAGTAATGTTCATGTGTTGCCTGCTGCTATTTAGGCAGCATCTCAACACCATACATTTTTAGAGCAGCAAATAGTCCTTTGACAGTAACTTTCCATTATTCGGAAGAATAACTAATGTGGGTGTTGCACACTATGTAGAAAATAAACAAATAGTAACATCTGATCACTTTCAATATTTGCATCTTGTTTGTCGTGCATGAGCTCACCTAATAGGACAATCCATGACAGAAAAATAAAAAAGGAATTATTTCTAATATTGCATCTGCAGTGGCGAGTGACAACTGGTGCCATGGTTTGGCCTCCATTACAAAAATATCCACTTTTGGAATCTAATAAGCATATAAAAGTGGAGCCACCAGCTAAATTCAAGAATTTAGGGGTTCATCAGTGTCGAAGGAATCGTTATATGTCCTCTCTAAGAAAGTGCAAGGTTTTGCGAAGTTCCTTGGAAGCATTACTCTTAGCATTTTCAGTACTGCTCTGTACAATTTATATTTGTGATGTTTTATGATGTTTTCTATGTAAGAGTTACGTTTTATGCAGCATATATGCTTTTATGAATGCAGAGCCAAAATAAACATTGATTAAATTCCATGTCATGCAACATTTTTCTGTGCACTGCTTCTTAATGTACAATGCTATGCAGAAAAAACAATGCCAGAACTGTGATTATGAGTTTTGTCGAGTACCCATTGATCCTGAGATTATCCTGAGTAAAATTTCTCAACTGAAAAGTAAAATGGATTACTGTGGAATGGTGCGGTGATCGAAAAAGCTGCAGAAACCGATCTACTCGATTTACTCACTCTTTAGGTCAAACTTGTAATGTACAGTAATACTGCACCCCGTACTTACTGCTCCTACATTATTGGTAATTCTCCAGAATTTTCCAGGAAACTCGTAATAATGCCCCCACTTATTTACTGTGATGTATGTCTCTCCAGAACAATTTTCTTAGTGTTAAAAATACATTGTGGCAAAGATCAAGGTTTTCATACTGATCTCCAAGCACAAAAAAACATTGGAAAGGAGCATTACAAAAAAATCTTGTATAGATGTTTGGGACTGCATGTGGCACTAAGCTAGCATTGAGTAAGTCTGTTCTCCAGCTAGAGATACCAAAATTTAGGACTTATTCCATCAAACCTTTTTCTTATGAACGCCTCCTCACCTGCTTTATTTGAACTCTCTTTCTCATGCCACCTGATTGACTCCGCCTAGATCTACTGACCTTTCAAACATTAACAGCAACTATTGTTTTCTTTTAACCCTATCTGAGTTGACGTTAGTATGTAGTATTTTCAAAATTGTGATGGTTTGTTTTTGGGTCTTTCAGGATTAGTTTTGTTTTGGTACTTTATTTTTATTCTTCAATTCTGTGGCGTTCTCTTTTTATTAATTACTGCACATAAAATGTTGTATTTTGTACAGAGCACGTATTCCTCTCGAGACAAAAGCTGTGCTATAAAAATGTCACATGAATTAAAAAAGTACACTCTGTCGGCCCCAATGCTAATGAAAAATTTGTAACGAATTTTGCAGCGCTCTCAACAAAAAACAAACTATCTCTTCATCTGCCTGACTGGTCGTGCAATTCCAATAAAATGTGCTCTTCTCACTGGAGTTGCAAGAAAGAAGTTGTTTCGTCGAAAGTCAAATGTTCATGTTAACTCATCGCCAAAAAGGTTTTAGATGTCTGTCAGTAATTCAATTCTGTAATGCAATCACATTTCAAAAAAAAACTATGACAAACAATAACATACACTTCATTATACCTAGTACTAATATTAACAAATACCGAAAATACCGAACGTTTGATATTTTTCTTAGAAGGTATTACCTGTTTTCATTTATGTGACTGGTTGTTAATGCGCTACTCAAAACATATTTTAAGGTTGTTATTTATTAGGATACTTAAAGCAGCCAATCAGAGCAAGTAACAGCGACCTTCATACGTGATTATCAATGCTCCGGATTATAATCCAAAGGTAAATAAACGTTATGTAATAGTTGAATGTAGATTCCAAATCTGATGCATCGCATGATCAAATACCAGAAAACTCCATTTATTCCATTTACACAACAGATCACCCTAGCGAGAAAAAAAGCACAACGACACCAAAACGTATAACAACACATATTTAACAACCTGTTTGTATTTCTTGAAACCAATATGCTTGACAGTTCAATCATAACATGACAGTGTATCTGTGTGACACATATGGTGACAGTTCAATCATAACATGACAGTGTATCTGTGTGACACATATGGTGCCAGTTCAATCATAACATGACAGTGTATCTGTGTGACACATATGGTGCCAGTTCAATCATAACATGACAGTGTATCTGTGTGACACATATGGTGACAGTTCAATCATAACATGACAGTGTATCTGTGTGACACATATGGTGACAGTTCAATCATAACATGACAGTGTATCTGTGTGACACATATGGTGACAGTTCAATCATAACATGACAGTGTATCTGTGTGACACATATGGTGCACTGTGAAACTGTTCAACGCTGCAGCAGTGTGATGCACACTACGCTGCACACGTTTGTGAACTGTATGTCTCACACAGGTAATGTAAACGAACAGTAACTTGCAAATACTCTACGGCAGTTAGCCAAGAACACCATGACATATCTATAACGTTCTGTTTGTGTCCCAAACATATGTTTACCAACAGGTTATAACGACTAAGAGCTTAGGCAAAACAATTTCATTTTTTACCACTTTCAGGGTTATTTTCCCTCTAACAAAAACTACCCATGGTATCGTATACCTTCTGTTCTTCAAATACATGTTTGAGAAAGCCATTCTGATATTCATGATGAAATGTCTGTATTGAAAATATCGTATGTTGTCTTTTGACAATTTAAGGAGTTAGAATTCCAGAACTTCAACTGGCGACTGCGAATGTCCCATTTAAAAACATGCGCAGTGCACACATTCACCCTGGACAGGTAAATCGTAAACGTGTAACAAAAATGTAAACCTAAGTTTTCCAAATTCGGAATGGAACTGAGAAAAAAAAACTTAAATCCATCTTGTAGATCTGAAGAACATTCTTTCATTGATTGTTATGCTTTGCAGATACAAATATTCTCTATGGGGCTTCTTTATGAGAGGCTTGCGCTGCCAAGCCTCACTTTTTCTGACGCTTCTATGCTGCAAACTTCTCAACCATATCTATGAGGCCACACAAAGCCACTTTGCGTGGCTTTGAATGGACGCATGGATATGGAGTAAGACAAAAAAGCGCAAGTCGCGGCATTTCCTTCCTCTGTGCCAGAGAGGCGTTCCATGGGCATTGTGGTTGGTTTTCCCACAGAACACATATGGGTTTTGATGCTGTCCCTGATTTACTTGATCACGTAAACCTGGGGAATGCTCTGCCAAAATTAAGTCACACTAACCTTCTCTCAAGGAGAAAATATAATGACTCACACTGCATTTTTGTCCAGCTTTGAACCTCTGACAGCTATGTAAGTGTTCTAAAATTAACCTTTCCAAAGCCAGAAAGATACCTTAATAAAGAGCACTCTTAGCACCATTCTACCTCTACAGCTTCACTGCTGCCCTCACAAGATCCATCCACCCCTTCACCATAGTTACATCCTCAAAGTATTAAAAAAAATATCAGGAAGATCAAAAAAACATTTCTAGAAAAAATGATTACCATCAAAGTTTGGGGTACACCTTCCCTGTTTTTGCAAGATTAATTTAAGTATAATATAAGATCCTACTCCCTGAACCTCTGCATATACAAACTACAAAAAAGCAAAGGAATGTAAAATCTGAAGAAGCCATTGCAAGTGATGCTACTCTCCAGCCATCTCACCTCTCTGCACTTGCCATTCTGAGGCAATCAAACAAAAAAAGACAGCGCTGCATCAAAAAATCAGTTGATGTATAGTATTTGTTCAGCCGCTCTGAAAAATCTGTTCCTCTGTACACCACTTCCAGAAAATCAGCTGCCATTACTCACCTCCAATATATGGTGGGCACTACCTTGCTTCAGGTACCCTGGTCCACCTAAGAGTAAGGTTTCTTTAACTAAAATATAGAGCAAAATAAATGAAATAAAACCCATTTAGCTACATTGTAGATACAAAAAAAGAAAAAAGGATACTGTGGATGTATTAGAAATTGCATTGATTTTCGACACACAAGGAGTTTCCTGAAGAAATGAAGTCTTTTTAGCCCTGAGACTTCAGAACACAGGAGGCAAGCTCAATCCAAGCCCTTGGAGAGCACTTTTGGGGCAGGCAGAGTCCTTCTCAGCAAAGTCAGAGGTCAGCAGGGCAGCAGGGCAACAGCAGGGCAGCAGTTCTTCTCAACAAAGCAGTTCAGATAAGTCCTTTGGGCAGCCAGGAAGCTCCTCTGACAGGGTGGAGGTGGAGGTCCAGAAGTGTCCGGTTTGGTGGGGTCAGAGACCCAGTTTATATACACCAAAAAATGCCTTTGAAGTGGGGGAGACTTCAAAGAGTGGTTTTGAAGTGCACAAATTCCCCTTTCAGTTCAGTCCTGTTTGCCCAGGTCCCAGTAAGGGGTTTAGCAGTCCATTGTGTGAGGGAAGGCCACTGGTCTTTGAAATCAGGCCCTCCACCCTTCCAATCCAGGAAGATCCGTTCAATGTGCAGATGAATGCAGCTGTGACTGAGTGTCCTGTGTTTGTGGCTGTCTGGGTGAAATGCACAAGGAAGCTGTCAACCAGCACAGGCCAGACGTTGATTGGAGACAAGCTGTAATGCATAGGTGGTTTTAAGTGGAGAGAAATGCTCACTTTCTAAAAGTTCCATTTCTAAAATAGTAATAAAAAACCCAACCTCACCAATAAGCAGGATTTTCCATTACCATTCTGGCCATACTAAATATGACAATAATTAACCCTTTCAGATCAGAATCTACCACTCAAAAAGTATAGGAGGGCAGGCCTAATGCTAGAATATGAAAGGAGCAGACCTCACAGTAGTGGAAAATGAATTTAGTAGTTTGTAACTACCAAGACATATAAAACACATAGGTACATGTCCTGCATTTTACCTACATAGCACCCTGCCTTAGGGGTTACCTAGGGCCTCCCTTAGGGGTGACCTATATGTAGAAAAGGGGGAGTTTAAGGCTTGACAAGTACTTTTAAATGCAAAATATAAGTGGCAGTGAAACTGCACACACAGGTCTTGCAATGGCAGGCCTGAGACATGGTTAAGGGGCTACTTATGTGTGTGGCACAATCAGTGTTGCAGGCCCACTAACAGCATCTGATTTACAGGACCTGGGCACATGTAGTGCACTTTACTAGGGACTTATAAGTAAATCAAATATGCCAATTGGGGATGAACCAATGTTACCATGTTTAAGGGAGAGAGCACATGCACTTTAGCACTGGTTAGCAGTGGTAACGTGTGCAGAGTACTAAAACCAGCAAAAACAGTATCAGAAAAGTGTAGGGAGGCAGGCAAAAGTTTGGGGGATGACCACCCTAATGCTGTGAGGTCTAACAGAATGTCTCCTCATAAAATGATGTACTGCATCACTATTTAGTGAAGGCGAAAACACAACATTCAATCCTGAAAACTACACAATATTATGGGATGTATAGAAGGCGCACCAGAAAATAAAATGTCTCTTCGCTTGGGCGACGTTCAATCACTACAAGTGGAAGGGAGAGGCCAACCCAAGAAAATGGCGGCACTACTAAAAACAGAGATAGCATTACCAAATCAGCTCCTGGCGTGCATGACATAAAGGAAGTCAACAGGCAAAATTCACAAACAGGTCTTTCAATGCCTTGGCAAGTTCTCTTTCTTAATCAGATGCAAACATCAAACACTTGGTGAGCAAACAAACTCAGTTCTGAGGATAAACTTTCATGGCCAAATCACTCGTACATTTCTGAGATGAGTAAGATATTAGCAACCACACCATTAAGTACAAGGTAAACAGGAAGACAAACGCTAATGGTTTGAGGGAATGCTCTGCCAAAGTTTAAGTCACACTAACCTTGTCTCAAAGATAAAATTTAATGACGCACACTACATTTTCATCCGCCTTTGAACCTCTGTCGGCTATGTAAATGTTATCAAATTAACCTTTCCAAAGCCAGAAAGATACAGTGCACAAATGTTCTTCACTGGAAGTCATGTACGTCTGGCAAGTAGTCAATGCCCAAATGTTGTTAGAAACTTTGTATATTCTATAGAGCTAGCTTTGAATTATTAGTGAACCCTTTTTTAGGTCTGACTTAAAGACAGCTTCAGAAGCCATAACCTAAAATTCATAAATAAACTAGTAGTGACAAAACCAGTAGGCCTGGCCTTGACAGACCTCCAAATTGTTTTTATTTTGTTTTGTTCTTATTTATTTTTATTTCAAAACACGTGCAATAGACAATAAACATGGTACAGCAATACAATTACGTAAAGTAATAGAAAGAAAAAATGGGCACTTTTTAATGGTGATACACATAGGCCCTCATTACAACCCTGGCGGTCGGTGTTAAAGCGGCGGTAACACCGGCTACAGGCCGGCGGTAAAAAAAATGGAATTATGACCATCGTGGAAACTGCCAACATAGACAGCCACTTTAACACTCGTGCCGCCACGGCGGTACAAACAGCGCAGCGGTCACCTCCAACAGACAGGCGGAACACAATGTACCGCCCACACTATTATGAGAGGCCAATCCGCCACCTTTCCCGGGGCGGATTCAATGCGAACAAAAACACGGCGGAAACAGGACTTGGAAGGGGAAACACTCACCTCTACACACCCCACGAGGAACCAGGACGCCATGGAGCCTGAACTTCAGATACTTCCTGCGCCAGTATTCCTGCTCCTCTACCAGGAGGAACAAAGACATCGGAGACGACCACAGTGAGTACTGCACCTACAACACAGGGGAGGGGGAGGGAAAATTGAGTGACACACACACGCAACACGCAACACCCCCACCTTCACCCACAACAAAATACACACTAATACATGGCACAACATTACATTTACACCCCCCAAATCCCCCTGGAAGAATGCAAGGACAAAAGTAAATGAGTTGAACGATTGTAATAATGAAAAATCCATTAGTCAAAACTTGAAATACAGTATAAACAATTATGTACACCAACTACACAAGTCCGTATAGTGCATCATTCATAGTCCCTGGACCACTGGGCCCAAAATGTATGGGCGAGGCCCACACTCGATACCAGACTCAAAACGGAGAGAACACTGCTGGGGCATCAGATCGAAATAAAACAGGCACCTCAGGGGGACGGGAACGGGGGGCACCTCAGCCGGATGAGTGCACGACGCCAGCTCCATGCCCATTGATTTTATCCTGGGGAGTGCAAAGCCACAGTCTCTCAAGTCTCTCCAGTGGGTGGTTTGCCCACTGCCTTATCCTGTGGAGTGCAAAGCCACAGTCTCTCAAGTCTCTCCAGTGGGTGGTTTGCCCACTGCTTTATCCTGGTGAGTGCAAAGCCACAGTCTCTCAAGTGGATACCTTTCTCCACTGGTTCTGGAGGGGGCTTTGTGCCCAGAGTGCTTCATCCTGCCAAGGACTGAGGTAGTGGATGCCTTTCTCCACTGGTTCTGGAGGGGGCTTTGTGCCCAGAGTCCTTCATCCTGCCAAGGACTGAGGTGGTGGATGTGACTCTGCTACATGCAAGCTGGTCAGGCCTGGCCAGGTGGTGCCACAGGCTCAGGATGTTGCGGCGGACTCTGTGGCATCTGTGCTTGCGGCGGACTCTGTGGCATCTGTGCTTGCGGCGGGCTCTGTGGAAACGGTGCTGGTGGTGGTATTTGTGGCGGCAGTGCTGGTGGCGGGCTCAGTGTCTGCAGTGCTGGTGACGGTCTTTGTGGCAGCGGTGCTGGTGGCGGGCTCAGTGTCTGCGGTGCTGGTGGCGGGCTCAGTGTCTGAGGTGCTGGCGCCGGTGTCTGTGGTGGCGGTGCCGGTGGCAGTCTTGTCCGCCATGCAGGTTGACGTCGACCTGGACCTGCCTTTGCTTTTCTGGCCCTTCCCCACCTTGGATGGTGCGCAGCTGTTTTGCCACCTTCCACTTTTGTGTTGCCTGAGCCCTTGGTGGCAGGTGTTTTCGCCTTCTCCCTCCAGGATTTTGGCAGCTTTTTCTGTTTTGGAGGTGGCAGAATGTCCTTGCCCTCGCTCCTTGGGACACTGGCAGCCCTGTGGCTTGGCGCACTCCAAAATCCCGCTATTGCTGGCACCACTGTGCCCGGTGATGGGGTGGCTGAGGTGCTGGGTTGGGACCTGGAAAGGCAGCCCCTAGGGGACGGACGGGGGGGGGAGGTGTAGGGAAGAGGTCAACATTAGACAGGAAAAGTTTTTAGACACACTGAGACGGGTAGATGGAGTGGGTTTGGGAGTGGAGGAAGAGGTAGTGGTTGTAGGAGTTGTACGTTTGCTCACGTTGGGTGAAGGTGCATGGGCTGGAGGCTGTTGTGAGGTGGATGGCTGTTGGGTGGGTGTGTGACTGCATTTGTGTACTTTGGGAGGGGGGCTCACAGACACACTGGTAGAGGACACAGGGGATGTGGGAATGGTAGTCGGGGTGGTGAGTGCACGTGAGCGGTGTTTGGTGATGGGCGTGCTAGTGATGAAGGTAGTGGCTGAAGATGTAGTGCATGCTGGTGTGAGTGGAGTCGAGACAGGAAGGGAGGAGGGAGACGTGGAGGAGGGGGACACAGTGGAGGCAGTGGATGTTGGTATGTCTGCATGGGTATGAAGCTTGTGTGAGTGCCTGTGGGATGTGTGGTGCTTATGTTTGCCTGAGCCACCCTTGTCTGTTGAGACTGGGCATGCTGGTCTGATGGTGTGCTTGGGATAGGCTGAGGTACTGGGATTGGGCCTGGGTGGAGGAGGTTGGAGGGGGGAGGCTGGACACAGGGACAATGGCTGCCATCAGTGCAGAGGCCAAAGCCTGAAATGATCATTGTTGGGCTGCCTGGCCAGAATGAATGCCCTCCAGGTATGCACTTGTTTGTTGCAAATGCCTCTCAACACCCTGGATGGCATTCAGAATGGTAGACTGCCCAACAGTGAGGGATCTCAGGAGGTCAATAGCCTCCTCACTGAGGGCAGCAGGGCTGACTGGGGCAGGGCCTGAGGTGCCTGGGGTGAAGGAGATGCCCACCCTCCTGGGTGAGCAGCCACGGGACACACGCTGAGGGGCTCCTGGGAGGGCGGTGCTGGTAGGGGGGGTGGCGGCTGTACCTGTAGATGCGGGGGCACAGAGGGGCCCGCCTTTGCTAGGGAGCTCCCATCAGAGGAGGAGTTGGTGTCGCTGGTCTCAGCTTCTGTCCCCGCCGTGGAGCTCCCCTCGCCCTCCGTCCCACTGGTGACTTCAGACTCCGTTGTCTCACCCTCCAGGGCCATGTGGGATGCAGCTCCCTCCTACTCCGGTGGCACTGCTCCTCCGCCTGATGAAGCTAATGCACACAAGAACAGGGAGACCACAAAAAGGTGGGGGGAAGAAAGAAGAAAGACATGTTCAGTGCATGCAATACCGCTACCGTTGGCGGACACTACAGACACAGCAGCCCTCTGCACTACGCCATGCACTTAGAGTTCCCTAATTAATTACAAGGACATGGGGTACAAGGCCTATGCCCGATTGCTGCACACATGGAAGCCACAGGAGCCTGACTAGTATAGATGGCTCTTACCACTGGTGGGGTTGGGGTGCCACATCGCCTGCCTCACAAAGGGTCCTTGCCTACAAAGCTTGCCCTGGCCTAGGGTAACCCACAGCCCACCTCCCCCACTCAGACACCTCGTAATGCATGCAGAGTCAGATGGATGTGACTGTACTCAACCCCTTGTGACTGCTGTGATGCCCTTAAGCGCCCATCCAACTCCGGATACACCACCGCCAGGATCCGGAACATCAGGGGGGTCATGGTGCAACGGGCACCCCTCCCTCGTTTGGAGGCCATCCGCAGCTGGGCCTCCGCCGTCTTCTTGCTCCAGCGGCAAATGTCCTCCCATCTCTTCCGGCAGTGGATGCTCCGTCTGTGATGGACCCCCCAGGGTCCGGACATCCTTGGCGATGGCACGCAAAATATCCTTCTTCTGGTTTGCGCTGACCTAGAGGAATAGGACAGGGCAAAAGGATGATCTTTAACTGTCCGGACCGTCATAGTCATAGGCCCACGTTCCCACCCTTGGTCTGACGCACTTACACTCACCGTCCGCTCATGCAGGCCTCAGTCCCCCCCCACCCTGTATCTTCCATCCACACCACTCCAAACAGGCATTGCCCATAAAGCATGCTCACAGTGTACTCACCTGTTTGTCTGGAGGACCGTAGAGTAGCGTGTACTGGGGGAGGACCCCATCCACTAACTTCTCCAACTCCTCCAAAGTGAAAGCAGGGGCCCTTTCCCCAGACACATGAGCCACTGTCGCTTCCAGACTGAGGTCACAGCAGCACTTGCAGTGTAGGTCCTCTCCTGTGGAAGGTCATGTATCAAGTGAGTGAACAGAGAGAAAATGCCGGTCACGTCCGCGGCAGTGCGTACCGTCACCGCCGGCGTACATCATCATTGGCTCCTGGGACCCATAGGGCCCAATGTTAACCAATGCAGGATTGCGCCGCAGTCTTCGACCGCCTACCGCGACGGTGTACAACGCCAGCGCAGTTACCTCATATTCCCTTGTCCCACATTACAGGTCAGGCAGGCGCCATTTCAGGTGGCCACATGGCATTCATTTAAAAAGCGACACACCTATCTAGGCCTTGCACACACACAGTGACAGACACATTGCGGATTGACAAATATGTGCAATAAAATCTTATTTTTCATACCTCACTGTTGGCTGACTCTGTGCTCGCTGTTCTCGTCCATAGGGCACGTCCGCTGGGCAGGTGCGGAGATGGCGGCATCCTCCGGTGTACAGACCGCTGGTGGACCTGTCGACAATGGAAGAGAGACACGTAATAGTCACCTACAGACTTGATTGTTCCACAATCCAGGAACTGTGTGCCCAGTTGGAGCCAGACCTGATTTCAGCTATCCGCCACCCCACAGGAATCCCCCCTCTAGTGCAGGTCCTGTCAGTACTCCATTTCCTGGCAAGTGGGTCTTTTCAAACAACAGTGGCCATTGCATCAGGGATGTCCCAGCCTATGTTCTCAAACGTGTTGTCCAGAGTGTTGTCTGCCCTCCTGAAACACATGCGGAGCTACATCATTTTCCCTCAGGTAAGGATTTGCCCACAGTGAAAGGTTACTTCTATGCCCTGGGACATATCCCCAACATCATAGGTGCCATTGATGGGACACATGTGGCCTTGGTCCCCCCCGCAGGAGTGAACAGGTGTACAGAAACCGGAAGACCAGTACATCTCCCATGTGAATGCCAAGTTTCCTGGCTCAGTGCATGACGCTTACATTTTGAGGTATAGCAGCATCCCTTATGTGATGGGGCAACTCCAGAGGAACCGTGTGTGGTTAATAGGTGAGGACAAGGACCCTATACCATATGATTGATTGTCTGGGTATGGGGTTGTCCCTAAGGGTTAGTGCGTGTCTAACAGTTGTCCCTCAACATTTGCAGGTGACTCTGGTTACCCCAACCTGTCATGGCTACTGACCCCTGGAGGAACCCAGGACAAGGGCAGAGGACCGCTACAATGAGGCACATGGGTGAAATAGGAGAGTGATCGAAAGGACCTTCGGCCTCCTGAAGGCCAGATTCCGGTGCCTCCATATGATAGGTGGTTCTCTCTACTACTCACCAAAGAAGGTGTGCCAGATCATCGTGGCCTGCTGTATACTGCACAACCTGGCTTTGCAACGACAGGTGCCTTTTCTGCAGGAGGATGGTCCAGAAGGAGGTCTTGTGGCAGCTGCGGAGCCTGTGGACAGTGAAGAAGAGGAGGCAGAAGAAGAGGATATTGACAACAGAAACAACGTTATCCTGCAATACTTCCAGTGAGACACAGGTAAGAAGACATCACTGCCTCCTCCATCTCATACAATTGTCAGACCTATCATATGTCTGTCACTTTCACCCAGTGTATGGACCCTGACTTGTCACTTTGCCTTTGCATTTCACAGATGTGGGTCCCACTGTGTGACCTCTGCTATATTACCTCATGGACTAGAGCTGTGTGACTTAGGTATGTTGACAATACAATGGACATTGCTATTTTCCTTTGTTCTAGCAAATACACATTTGTGAACTTTGTTCTAGCAAATACACATTTGTGAAAGCACAGACTGACTCCAGATTTGTTGTGTGATTCAAGGGTGTTTATTTAAGTGCAAAATAGTGGAGGGGGTTGTAAAATGGTCAGGGGTGATGGTGGGTGGAGGAATGTCCATGGCAGACTCCAGTTATTTGTCTCACAGGTGCATTGTCCAAAGGGGCATGGGAAGTGGAACAAGGGCAGTTGATGGATGGAAAGAGTGAGGAAGTGGGACAGAAGGATGACATTCAGGGTGGTCTCATTTCCTGGCGGGGGTCTTGGCATTGTTCTCTGTCTTTGTCCTGGATCTCAGGGACCGTTTGCGGGGTGGTTCTCCATCTTCAGGGGGTGGGGTGCTGGTGTTGTGGACTTGTGGCGGTGCCTCCTGTCCACTAGCGCCGGCGGAGGTGGTGGGCTGTTCATCATCGAGGCTAGTGTCAGGGGCCCCTTGTTGTGCCAGAGTGTCCCTCCTGGTGTTCACAAGGTCCTTCAGCAACCCTACAATGGTGACCAGGGTGGTGTTGATGGACTTCAAGTCCTCCCTGATCCACAAGTACTGTTCCTCCTGCAGCCGCTAGGTCTCCTGAAACTTGGCCAGTACAGTTGCCATCGTCTCCTGGGAATGATGGTACGCTCCCATGATGTTGGAGAGGGCCTCGTGGAGAGTGGGTTCTCTAGACCTGTCCTCCCCCGTCGCACAGCAGTCCTCCCAGTTCCCCTGTTTTCCTATTCCTCTGTCCCCTGATCGTGTGCCCACTGCTACTGCCCCCAGGTCCCTGCTGTTCTTGGAGTGGTGGGTTTGCCTGGGTTCCCTGTAGTGCTGGACACACTGCTGCTTGACATGTCCTGGGGACAGAGGGATGGGCCCGCTGGGTGGGTGCTGTGCTGGTGTTTTCTGAGGGGGGAGGCTCTGTGGTGGCATGTGCCAGTGTGTGGGGAACCGACTGTCCAGAGGTCCCAGATGGGCCGGGCTGGTCATCTAGATCCAGTTGGACAGAGCTGCTGTCATCACTGTGGGCCTCTTCTGGGGGGGGGTGTGGACATACCTGGAACCTCCTGTCCGGTGATGTTGGGTAGGGGTCCTGCAGGGGTGTAAAGGCATGAGTATTGCATCTGTGTGTGCCATCGTGTGCAATGGGTGGGTGACCCTGTACCCGAGTGCTTACATTCTTGTCTCGGAGCTTGTGCGATATTTGGTTTGGGGATCTGTGTTGGTATCTGTAGTGGACATGCTTCAGCGATGGGTGTCCATGCATAGGTGTTGCATGCAGGGCTTGGTGTTGGGATGGGTGGTTTGTGATAGTGGGACAAATGTGAGGTGTTGGAGTGATGGGGGTGAGGGTGGGGTATGTGATAGCATGCAGGTAGGGTGGGGGATATAATGGTAAAGATATGACGTACCAGAGTCCATTCCTCCAGCTACTCCTGCGAGGCCCTCAGGATGCAGTATAGCCAAGACCTGCTCCTCCCATGTTGTTAGTTGTGGGGGAGGAGGTGGGGTCCGCCGCCAGTCCTCTGAACTGCAATCTGGTGTCTTGAGACCACGGAATGCACCTTCCCCCGTAGGTTGTTACACCTCCTCCTGATGTCATCCCGTGTTCTTGGATGATGTCCCACTGCATTGACCCTGTCTACGATGCTGCGCCATAGCTCCATCTTCCTTGCTATGCAGGTGTACTGCACCTGTGAACCGAATAGCTGTGGCTCTACCCGGACAATTTCCTCCACCATGATCCTGAGCTCCTCCTCCGAGAACCTGGGGTGTCTTTGCAGTGCCATGGTGTGGTATGGGTGATGTGTGAGGTGGTTGGTTTGTGATGTGTGAGGGGATGTGTTTGTGTTGGTGTTGTGCGTGGTGCGTGGATGTTGTGTGAGTGATGGTGTTGTGTGCCTGTGGATGCTAGTTTGTTGATGGTGGTGTCTCTCTCTGTGCTTCGTTCTCAATTTTGGTCCTAGGGGTTTGTGGGTGATGTGGGTGGGTGTTTTATATTGGATTGGGTGTGTGGGAGTGATGTGTGTATGTGTATCAGGTGTGTGTATTTTGAGCGCGGCGGTGTGTACCGCCAATGGAATACCGCGGTTGAAAGACCTATGCGTGGATTCGTGGGTCGTGATAGTCTGGGCATATTCCTGTTGGCGTGACGGTGGAGGTTTTGCCATTGCCAGTTTTTCACTGACCTTTGGTGTGGCGGACTTGTGTGGGTGTCTAGATTTTGGCAGATTCCGGCCTGTGGGTCGTAATAGCTGTAGCGGATTTCCGAGGGCGCAGCGGTGTGTTGGCGGTCTTCTGCACGGCGGTAAGCGGGATTTACCGCCAATGTTGTAATGAGGGCCATATTTTTTCAAAAAAGCGAGTGAAAAATGGCCCATTGAAGAAATGTGTAAAAAAAAACATCAAATGAAAGCAGCGATTGGACTATAGCCCTGGCATTGAAGTTGATTGCTTTCTAGGTGGAAGAGAACATGTGCAAGAAAAAAAAGCTGTCAAGGCGGACCCACTTTCCCATGCTGTAGGCTGAGGTGAGCAGCAGCAAAGTGTTAAGGACACCCATTACTCCTTTACTCATTATCTGCAATTTACAGATCACTAGCATATGGTCACTTTTATTTGGAACCTTAGGTTCAAAGCCTTGTCAAATTATTTAGCTTGTCACAATGGTACTCCCACCACGTTCCCCATCACTCAATAAGAAACTTTGAACTTGACATGTGAAGCCAACAAATTTACAATTTTCGGACGTTTTCGGCTTTAACAAGGTGATCAACTTCCACTTCCTTAACCAGATTAACAGAGCTATCAACCAGCCTTCACCAGATCTCTATCCCGCAGTCATCCTCTACGCTAACCAACAGCTCCCACACCATTATTACCAGCGATAGACATGATGTCTTCAAGATCAGCCTAATGTATGAATAGTTATCTTCTAAACATTCCTACAAAATTCATGAAGAAAACTGCCAATCTCAGGCAATGTTAGAGTCTTGGTTCACTGACAAAGCATTCACCTACTTCTAAAGACCCTTACGTCATGAGCAGTTGTCACCAGGAGAGTCTAACCTGTATGGGACAAATCTTCTTTAAATCCATGACTACAACTGCCCCACAACCCTGAACGCGTCGTCCATCACCATCCGTTTGTAAAGTACACAGCCACCCTACTCGGCTATAATGCCCGCACATATATTGTAAGCAACTACACCAGAAAGATTTGGTGTGATTTTCTGGAACTTTACGCTTAAAAGTACAAACATTCCTCTTACTTGTTTGCCTGTTTCACTTAAACATCCTTCATAATCATCCTTTAACTGAGTATATATCTCGACGCAAACTGGTATTATTTTATTGTTCTGTTCCATTGCAAATTGTTCTCTTTTCTTATAGATTCCATATTTGTTTTACTTATCATAATAACTTGACGTGAATGGTCAAACCTGAAATTAAATTATAAAAAACTTTTTGAAAATCTGTGGCAGAAAGTGTCTTTTTTAAATGAAAGGGCATATGCACCGCAACAGAATGTAATGAGTTCTGGGGATTTTCCGGAAGGTTACAGAACAGGATCCGAGCATCAACCGGAAGAATATGGTTGGAAACGAGTGACTCCGAAGAAATAGTGGGACTGTAATGATTCTGGCATAAAGCCTCGAAAAATGTGTGTTTCTGAACTGGCAGCCACTTAAGTTTGCAAGACAGGCAGAAACAGAAGTGCGATGACTAAGGTCAAGGGCTAGGAATTCTGCAACACTCTATTGATTGAAGCTGGGAGATTTTTTGGAAATCCGAAATGTAAAGCACTCTCTTAATCCTTAGCACCGGGACAGGGCTGGCTTTAGCGTTGGTGGCGTCTGGTGCGAAAATGTTTTTTGCCTCCGCCCCGTGGCCTCCTCATCAGATTCCCTCATTATCAGCTGGCAAAAGTGCCCCTCATTTATAACATCCACTCTCTCACATACATTTCACTTGTTTTAAAGCGCTGCTGAAGACGGGCTTTACAGATCAACTCAGCTATCCACATAAAATACAGATCTGTTCTTTGAAGCAGGCTTATTAACCCTCTGCACTACTTTATGATTAGTCAACACAATGCTCCAATCTCTCTCTCTAGCAGGGAACATTACTCCTAAGAGTTATGTTGACATTTTTATTGCTGCTTGAAAACTGGACGCACAGGGAATTCTACAGAAGGTGCTTTTAAATCCTAAGTTTTTGCTAAATACAGTGCAGCCCACCCCGCCCCCCCCCCCAAACAGGTCAGCGCTCCACCCTTCAGGACAGTGCCTGGGCGGATTCACTGGTCGCACTGCCCTAAAGCCGGACCTGCACTGGGATCATTGTTCCCTTCCTATCGCTCAAAGAAATGATATGGGTGTTTTGAGGAGAAGCCTCCTTTTTTCACTTGAGGGAATACTGAGTGGGGGAGGTCGAGCAAAGAGTATGTGCTGACCACAAATTACACCTAGATTGTGAATATTTGCTGCTAGGACTGGGGTTTTCCTATGCCTGCCAACCACCATTCAGAAGCCCAAACAGAATGCGAACCACCACAGAGCAAAACCTCAGTTTTACATGAAATGAGCTTAGGGGTGTTATCTGGCAGCAATAATATGTCATATGCAAAGGATTAACCAGCAGTAACATTAAGAGTTGGCAGCGGTGCCTTATATGCACAGGGCTTAAGGGTGAATTTTGTGGGACTTTGTATTAAGGAAGGTCGAAAGCAAATGGAAATTGAAGTAGCGCAAACATGTGTGAGCAGTCATAGAGATACGACTGGATTCAGGAAAGAACATGCTGTTTAATTCCCTTTAAAGTCATTTAACAACTAGACTGGAGTATTTAACAATGTCAATGCACAGAAGAAAGATCTAGAAGGATCAAGACTGAAACACAGGTTCAGTTTATAAATTTTAGAGGCCCTGGGCCAAAGAGATTTTGGGGACCTTTGTTTGGAACAATTTTGAATTGTATTACCCATTTTTTGCCAATTGCCTACCTATATTGAATTATAGGTCATAGGTTGTGATACAGAAGTGAGCTAGAGAGAAACTTAATGTCCCATGGTGGCTCCTGTGAAAGTGGGGGTCTTGGACAATTGCCCACTTTGTCCATGCCTTAAAACGTCTCTGTTGGAACATCCAGTGCTATGCATATCTCAAGCAGTATTGCTGATAGTACTACCTTTGTGCCCTGGGCTGAATGGATTTTCACCTGTGCAGGGCATACAGCCAGTGTTGATACCAGGAAATTAGGAAGCTAACAAATCACTATTTATGTTCTAGCATTTTTTGCTGAACATGGTAAAAGAGAAATTATGTGAAAGTTGAAAAGGACATATTGGTCTGCTAAAGATGTCTTAAAAAGAGGAACTAGAAGGCCTGCTTAATACTAGAAGAAACAATGAAGAAGACCAAGGATAGATGTAGGCTATCGCAGAAGTAGGTGCAATAGAGTCAGTTGGTTTTCTGATTTGACTATGGGTCCAAATGGCAGCCTGATTTAAGTATAACAGACTATGTAAGGCTTCCATAGGTTTTCCTTGTTATCAATCTAGCTTACTGAAATCCACAATATTTCCCCAAAACAATCACTGGCATTACCATATCTATCCAATTTCTATCTCAAGGGAGCCTACAGAAGGGGAATCTCTGAGCTGGGAAAATGAACTTATAGAGAGCAAGCCGTATCACCAGCTATTAAGATTTATTTGGCAAAGGCGCAGGGCGCCGCCGCCTATGGTGCCGAGGTGTGGGGGTTTTATAACAGTAATAGATTGTCTATGGGCGAAAACAATTTTGCCAGAGCCTTACTTGTGTGCCCTCGTAGCATACGCTTGATCCTGGCTTTTCTGGATCTCGGGTTTAATCGCATTGCTGACCTGATAGCCCTGAGACCCTTACTATTTTGGGTAAGGATCTGGACCACCCCTGAGCTCATTATATACAGGGACTCTCTTCTTGACCTCTTAAAAAGACCGAACGTGGCCTCTATCCCATGGTTCAGGTATGTGTCAAAATGGTTTCATATTCTGGGGCTTGAAAGTTATTGGGAGAACCCACAGAACCTAGGGAGAAATCACAAACTGTCCCTGAAAGCTGCTTATTGGTCTTATGTAAAAAACAATCTCCTCCTTTGTGCATCACATGGTCGGCTGACTAATCAATTTCTTGCTTTTAAGTGGTACCCCCAATTTGAACAATATTTAGATCTTATACCTAATACATTGGGTAAGAGTTTACATGTTTGTTTTCGTTTTGGGTGTCTACCACTCTTGTCCCTAACTGGCAGTTGGGGAACGTCCTTAACATTTGACTTATGTCCTGCCTATTGTAATAGTATCAAATCCGTTGAGCATTTTATGTTTTTTTGCCCGGCATATTCCATTCCCCAGCGCAAGTGGATTTGTACAGTTTGCCGGAATTTGGGCATAAGACAATGTTGCACTGGTTTAAGGATCCTGAAAAGTGACACTTCAACCATTCTAATTTCAGGGGTTAGCAAGTTCCATGTGGCTGCCTGGTATATTCGTATTTGTTTTATTTTTTATTTAAAATCCTTGTAAAAGTATGTTGTGGATATGAAGTGGGAGGGTTCATATTGTATTCTAATTGTTGGATGATTTTTCATTTCCTCTATGTTCTTAATTATTTAAGGTTTAAAATTGTTTTATCGTTGCTTTGATGATTCTGTTGACTGAATAAAGCTTGAGTTTATATAGAGAGCAAAATAACCTGGAATGAGTATTCACCTGCACCCTAGAACCATTTAATCTAGTAGTCCAATCCAGCCCTAATTGAAATGTCTCAGTTAAATTATCTATTGAGTTAGACAGTATGTGCGTGTGCACTTGTGAATGACAATAACAGCTGTAAAGCACATATGCTGCAGGATATCATATAAATTGTTGCAAAAAGACCAAGGCACACAGAGGTAAAGAGTCCAGAAACGTGATGGGAGAAGAGTATCTCCGGTAGTATGAATCCAGAAGCGGAGAAAAAGACACTGATTCCCAGTTGGTGTTGAATGGTGTCTTTATTCCTAGACCAAGTTTGTCGTGGGTTAGTATCGTCTTGCAGAAAACAGCCAACATGTGTTTCGTCACACAAGTGACTTCATCAAGGCTGCAAAACAATAATCAATGTAAACTGGTATGTACAGGTGTTTGAAGAAAATAAGCAAAAGCTGTGTCAATAAAGATAAAATATAACGAGCCCGTGATCCGCTTCAGATAAGTGCTTAGTCATGCACACGCAAGCGAGTGTGGAATAAAAGGCATGGCAAGAATAAGTGATATTGTGAAGTCCCAATTGGTAGTGTAATAAAAGAAAAGAGAAGGGATATGACAAGTGAGTGAAAGACCGGAGAGTGTCTAGTATTAGGCAAATAGTAGTTATAGTGATGTTCTAAGTGTATAAAGAGTAGAGAACCGTGAACAACTATAAAAAGTGAAAAAACGTAAAGCAGCAGCATTATGGTATATAGGTGCACAGAGATGAGATCTTAGAGAAAGTCTATAAAACATAGTCAAAAGAAGAGAACCACTAAAATATGTGGAGAAGGAAACGTAAGAGAGGGGAGTAATCCCAAAAGCATACCTGGGCCTGTATGGCCAGGGAAGAGGTAGCAGCAAACCGATATGAAGGTAGGTAGGAAGTAAGCACTGAGCCTGGTATCTGCGAGTGCTAAGTTGTCCAGTGATCGGAACTGAAGAGGTAAAGGCCCTGATAAGCCTCCAAAGGTGACCCTATAGGAACGAGAGAATCTATAATGAGAGAAAAGTTCGCAGTCGTGAGCGGAAAAAAACCCTTATGAAAATAACAATAAGGAAATGTCCAGAGGGTAGGCATAACAATCGTATGATGATATGCAAGTAGGGTAGTTGTTAAGAAACGAGGCCAGTAAACGCCTGTGGGGTAACAAGATTACCGGTGTTGAAAGAGTATGCCGTGTTAGGCAAACTAAGGGAAGCACGCTAAACACACGTTGTGTAGAGCGGTGTGTGCCGAGTCTGTTACATGGTATAATTGTGCAGAAAGCTATACTAACGGATAAGCTGAAAGACACGAATGTCCCGTATGCAGTAAAAAACATGTTAAGAATGTTAATAAGGTAGAGTACAGAACACGCGGTGGGACACTAGTGTCCCGAATGCAGTGTACATCATGCAATATGCGGTGTCCGTGGTATGCTTACTGCAGGGAGCACGTTATACAGGCGTTATGTATAGCGATGTGACATAGGTCAGTTAAAAGGTATCCAGTGTATAGAGCTAGAGTAAAGCATAGGCGAAGGGACACAAATGTCCCGTATGTGGTATAAAACCTGTAATGGTAGTTGATGAAGGTAGAGTAGGGGATGAGCGGAGGGACACAGATGTCCCGTATATGGTGTAAAACAAGATTAGTGCGGTGTGTGTGGTACGCTTATAAAAGGTAGTGCGCTAAGCCGGTGTTGTGTGGAGCGAAGTGTAATAACTTCGTTGACAAGGTATAAAGCGCAGGAAACTAGAGTACAAGTTATGTGGAGTGACACAGGTATCCCGTATTTAGTAAACAAAATCTAGTGGAAGTCAATCAGATACCTGTATGTTGTGCGAGGAGCGCCTTGTCCGTCCGGTGCAACGCGTCTGTGGTCTGGGAGCCCCGTGCGTTGTTTATGAGTACTCCAAAGGTAGTAAAAACGGAAAAAGGACTATGCCGACGAGTGGTCTGAGCGTAGGTATGGAAAGCGATTAAACGGTGGCGGCCATTTTGAAGAGGTGGGAGTTAGGAGTAAAAATAGGAAGGCAAAGGTAAAATAAGAACAGAAGTTGAGGTGTGAAAGGCTTAAAGTACAACAAATTATTGTGAGCTACATCTAATTGAGACAAGAACAAGACATGGTGGAGCATGCTGGTGAATATGAGAGATGGAAAAAGAGACATGGAGGAAAATGTTTTCCCAGAAGGTAGTATAGCAATGTGAGGTATGGGGTACATATAAGATAGTGTTAATGGAACACGCTGTAGAACCAAAATGGTGGGCACAAGGAGCAAGACAAAGCAGTAATTTCCAAATATGGAAAGGTTTCTCAGTGGCGTATATACAGCAGACAACAGAAATTGGTGGTGGTTAAAATGAAAAACAGTACAAACGCTCAGTAACAGAATTTGATGTGACAGATTGCAGTCAAACCTACTGTGAAGGGGGTTACATTCAAGATAGGCAGGAGGAAGTGCATTTTGTACTGAGATAAAGTAAGCCTTATTGAAAAATGCATGTCCATATAATATCAAGGTCTTCAAATGAGGGAAATATTATGACCCGTAACCCCCTAGGGATTTGTTTGAGTTCCAGGTATCGTTTGAGAGTAGTGATGTCCCACCAGCGTGCTAGTTCTTGTTTCCTTAATCTTTCAAGTTTGATAAATTTGTGTCTAAGACCCTCTTTGTGTGGTGCGGGGTTAATAGTATGTGTAGCTAGAGATTTTTGGGAAAACAGTTCGGCAGCTAAGATGTCTCTGTTATCGTCAAAGGAAGCCATGCCAAAAGAAATATAAATTGTTGAATGATAAACTGTTCACATTATCTAGGTGAAAAAAATAATCTTATTTTTAAAGTCTTTAGAGAAGTGGCTGAACAAACCATGGATGTTCGATTTATTACCCAGCCCCAGCATTGTGAACATCTTCTGTCCTCCTTCTTCGAGACAAGATCTTGAAAAAAAGAGGGCCAGTAAGAACAAACTAGAAAAATGTACCTGGCTCTGTCACATTAACCAGGAGCATACTACACTTCACGACCCTCACAGTAGTTAACTTTCCGTAAGTCCTTCTTGTGGCAGGAAACATCAATGTACCCAACCTTCCAAAAAAGAACTCTTTAGCAGAGTTCTACCAGGAACCCCGCCGACACCTTAGGTCCTGCTACTGTCACGTTCAAAAGTGAATCCTTCTAGCAGAAACTGTCCCCATGATCTGAAGTATGCACTAGTAACTCCCTTGCTGTAAAAGGCACCGGCAGGCTCTAAGGAATTGTCAAATAATATCCCCATTCCAAGTATTACCATCCAAAGCAAAATTATACATAGTGAAGTCATCTGCCACTTTTTCACTCAGTGCCACCAACTCTATTGTAGCCAAGATTAGAGAAAAAATCAACTAGACACTTACTACAGGTTGAAGGGCTGATCGTCCTTGACTTGGCAATGTCTGCTGCAGTGGATCATAACAGTTTTCTAGATTACCTAGAAAAATTGCCTGAATAGCTTCCATATCTCCCTATGAGCCTCAAAGTCTCTCATGGGACAGAAAACGGAGTGCTTAATTTATGAGGTTTTGATGCAGGACAACGCCACAAGGATTCCTGCTGCGCTACCCTGCGGCAAAAGAAAAGGGCAGGAATGTGCCCTATCTATTAAATAAGCCGCATTCCTGTCCTTTCCCCCTGCGCTGGTGCATAATGGTTGCCATGCTGCAAAGCAGGCACACTTGCACCATAGTGCAAGAGTGGTTGCGTTGTAGGGATGATTGTTTTTGTGCAGGAACGGGCATCTTCCTGCACAAAAACAATTGCAGGAGGCGTTTTTCTCCTTCTATCTGTGCTGCATAATGCAGCATACATATAAAGAGAAAGAAATGGAGTGAAATAATGTTATTTCTCCTCGTTGCGCCTCCCTTATGCCTCACCTGGGGAGGTTAGGCTTTTGATGCATTCCCAGGTTTAAACCTTGTTGTAAATCTGGGAATGTGTCAAATGCCGTGGGTGATACGAGGGAACACCCACCGTAATGCCCATAGCACGCCTTCCTATAGTACTATGAGGCAACGCAGCCACTTGTGTTGCATTGCCTCATTCCATATCTACAAGGCCATGAAAAGCCACACAGGGTGGCTTTACTTGGCCTTGTAGATACGGCGCTGCAGTGTGCGCCACAGGCGCATCATAAAAGTGACGCTCCGGTGGCACATGGGGGCTTGTTAATAAGCCCCAGAGCATCCAGCCAGGTTTACTCAGCTTTTTCAGTTAATTTTTTAAACAAAGTATATGTAGCCTCTACCTTACCCTGAGTGTCATCCTACAGCGCTTAGAAGTGCCTTGATGCTGACATGGGAGTCATGGGAGTTTTCAGTATAAATCTTAATCTTTAATCATGAGCTACAAGATTGCGTTTGGAAAGTTTTCCACTTTGTGTTTTTTTACTCAGAACTGACACCCTCTTTATACTTTGCATTCGTAGTATCCTATGCAGGGTGGAACCGGGGCTAATTGCGTGAGTCATCTTTTCCTTGGGTAATCAAGAATGGGACTCAAAAGACCCTCTCAACATCCAAGCACTCTCCACAGAGTCCCCAGTGGCAAGGAAGGGAACAGAGGCACCCAGGCAGCACATCCAGCTTTAACCAATATGTCACAGGCACCTAGATATATCACAACCATCAACAGCAGCCAGGAGGTTGAGAGCTAAAACTGATTTAACAAACTTCCAGCAGCTCCTTCATGATGTCCCGCGGCGGGAGCTTTTTCAAGCAGTGCCCTCTTCGTACTCAATGAATTCCGCTGCTGTCAGCTTGGCCTGAAGCACCTACTCTGGCGTCTTAAGTGCAAACTGTGCATGTTCAGTATTAGAGTGTTGAAACAAAGTATATGTAGCCTCTGCCTTAGCCTGAGCGTCATCCTACAGCGCTTAGAAGTGCCTTGATGCTGACATGGGAGTCGAGATCAGACAGCATACCCAACCATTGCAGGAAATGAAATGGGCATAAACTGGCTCACATTGAAGGGGCTGCATTACAGTCACTAGAACAGAACTTCTGCAATTAGTGTGAAGTGAGCATTTCGGGAAATCTCAGTGCATTCTAATGTGAAGCTGAAATGTTTCAGGCTTTGGAATTATGTGATCTAGCCTCAAATCCCAGCCTTCTCATTTGAGTAAACTGTATGATCCTAGTCAAATCATTTCATGTGTATTCCACCCATAAAATGATATGCCAAACATTAAAAAATGCATGGAAGCAATTCATTTGCATTGCTCTCTGTTGGGGAATTTGTCTAAATGTGCATTGTACTAGTGGAAAGTTCAATATGGTCAAAGCATTGGACCCATAGGCTGAAATATTTCAGTAAGCAGGATGATAAGGTAAATAAATTCGAACAGCATCTACTTTCTCTTGTTTTAGACAGAAACAAGAGTACTCACAATAAAGGAAGATCGAGGTAGCCTCAAGGTATTTTTTAACCATTGTTAGTTCCGCCTACAACAAAACATTGTCAAAGTGCTCCCTACACTGAGGTTCAACCCGTCCTGGTATTTAGTACACCATGAATGAGACTCAATGATGAAGTATGTCACTTATACAGTGGGTGAGGGTTCTTTCACATAATAGGTGGGTACCTGATAGTTGTAGTCTTGAGTATTTCACACCATTACTATAGTGCAAAGGTATGGGATTTTTTAATGTTTCTTTGAACAAATAGGTATTTTTACATTGTAATTCTTTCCAAAGGTGCATCCGGCGCTAATAAGGGGAGTGATCCATATTATACTGAATGCGCCCCCCCCCCCCCCCGGGCAGCCACAAACTCATGCTGCCCTTGGGCAGAACATTCAAGAGAAATACAGAGCAGTTGTTTAAAAGCTTCTCCATGCATCTCTGTGTAGGAGGCACCCTGTCTAAACTTTTAAGGGGGATTAGAGTTCTTTTTGCAGGCAGATGCATTGAGTGACTGAATCTGCATGCAAGAAGATGTCTGAGGGGTCCATGGGACCCTTTTCTCACCCCCTAGAGGACTGCCTTTAGAACGCACACTGTGAATCTGCCACAACATTGTGGTGCACTTTCAGTGCACCTTCTAAAGGCATGTTTGCCTCTGCGCCTACGTTGGTAATACGGCACGGGCGCAGTGGCAAAGTGATTCCCTCATTTGCTTGGGGCCGTGCCCCCATGCAAATGAGGACGCACCCTCTGATGATAGCACTGGCACAATACGTGTGCCAGCGCTATCAGTATTTCAAAAGGTGATGCACAAGCATCTGCAACCCCGTCTGTAATACCAAAGTGCCCCATGGCGCACAAAGTGGGCGCAAACACCTGTTGCGCCTCTGTGGCACTTTATGTAATGGGGTCCCTGTTCTAAGATGGACAGTTTTTCTCCAATGTCCAAATTTTCAGCAGCTAAAGAAATGGTCCAATGATTATGACAGTTTTTTGTCCATCTTGATGATTTTCCTCTTACTCTCATTTTTTATATGAATACTTAACATCTGTCACACTTTTGGAGAACCTCGTGCAAGGCCTTGGGTGTTGAATAAGCTCTTTCACCTAGTTATCATTCCCAGTCTAATGGGCAACAATTGCAAATAAATAAAAGTTTGGAGTAATGTTTGCTGTGCTATTGCACAACAACGCAAGATAATTGGTTTTCCTACTCAGCAATTGCTGAATTGTCCTATATTAGTACAGCTCATTGTGTCATGGGTATTTCAGCTTGCTTTTTTATGCAAGGTGTTCAGCCAAACTTTTTTCTCTCTGCTTCTCATACTGCCTCTTTGGGCCCTGGGACAACTGAATAGTTTATACAGTAACAGAGGCAGAGGAAGCTTAAGTCTGAGACCTTGCACCATTCTAAGGCTAAAATGAATGAAAATATAGATAAGTCAAGAACAAGTTCAGCTCTTTATGCTCAATGAAGGAAAGTGTGGCTGTATTCTTATTTGTCTATTCATTGCCAGTAAAGTTTCAACCACGAGTTTTGGGGCATTTGTGATAACTCATCAGGACCATCTTGTGGCCTTTTGGTTGAACTTGCCTCATAGTAGTAAGATTAATTGTATTTTCCATTCATCCCAACTGAAGCCTTATGTTCCTAATTATTATCAGCATCTTTAATTGGAACCTCCATGAGTTATGGTACAAGGGTAACCAGAATATGAGGATTAATACATTTGCAATTCACTGGAGTTTCAAGGTCTGCTTCAATGTCTGATTCACAAGAAAGTCATTTTAAGTATATGTTTTCAGGAAAATGCCTCTTCTGTTCGTGCACCTTGTTAGTTATTTGACTTTTCCAATGGCACACTGATAAGTCCAAAGCTGCAGGAGTGAAGCATTCAGTTAAATCTATGGCAAAAGCAGTATCAAAATTTAAGAGTGTGTGCATTCAAAGAGAAACGAATCACTATCAGAACTGCCAACCTGTGTGTTCCAAAATGCGGCATCCAGCACATGGTTGAATGTCCCTGTCCCCTGGACCACCCTGGTGCCTCTGTGCTCACAGTTACCCTGATGCAAATTTCCAGAAGCACCACACAAAAAAGGACAGCAGCAATACTTTGGAATCCAGCAGGGGACAAATGGTGTGAATTATGGTCTTCTTTTTTGTTTACCAAACAAATGCCAGCACGTTCTGAAAAGGGGTGTGAACAAGCCTCATAACAATTCATTCTCAAGATGGTCATCTGTCCATAGGATCTTATTCGCGGTTCCCAATCTAGGATAAAGTAGAGTCCTTTCTGTTATGTCAGTTCTTGTTTGAATAAAATATAAAAGAGACAATTCCAGGAGTAATGTGCATAGCAACGTATTTGTTCTATTACTTTTGTTACATTCTTCATCCAATTGCCACTACTTGTGTAGCAGATTTTTGCCTCTAGCATTTTGCTATACTTTTGGATTGTTTGCCTGAAAATCTAGCTTGGCTCTTTTTTTCCTTATTGATGTCAGGGAGAATTTGGTGCTGTAACGATTTTTCAGTATAAATCTTAATCTTTAATCATGAGCTACAGGATTCCGTTTGGAAAGTTTTCCACTTTGTGTTTTTTTACTCAGAACTGGCACCCTCTTTATACATTGCACTCGTAGTATCCTATGCTGGGTGGAACCGTGGCTAATTGCGTTAGTCATCCTTTCCTTCGGTAATCAAGAAAGGGACTCAAAAGACCCTCTCAACATCCAAGCACTCTCCACAGAGTCCCCAGTGGCAAGGAAGGGAACAGAGGCTTTAACCAATATGTCACAGGCACCTCGATATATCACAACCATCAACAGCAGCCAAGAGGTTGAGAGCTAAAATTGATTTAACAACTTCCAGCAGCTCCTTCATGATGTCCCGCAGCGGGAGCTTTTTCAAGCAGTGCCCTCTTCGTACTCAATGAATTCCGCTGCTGTCAGCTTGACCTGAAGCACCTACCGGTGTCTTAAGTGCAAACTGTGCATGTTTAGTATTAGAGTGTTATAACAGTGCGGGACTCTTCCAGAAGTGTACTTTACTGCTACTGTGCACCAGAGGTGTGCTGTTCTTCCAGCAATGCTTTCTTGGTTCTTTAGTATGTGACTGCTAAGGACTCCAACATTGTCAGCATCTTTATGCAGTGTCTTCTCAGTCCAATCAGCACTAAATAGTATGAGCTTCAATGACCATTGCTGACTCCCTGCATTGGGATACCAGGGCCCTACTACACATAGGACACACTTTCTGTCTTTGCACCTTGATGCACCTTAAAACAGGTGCACTAGATGCAAACAGAGAAAGTGTGCCCTATTACATTGAATGCCCTTCCCCAAGGGCAGCTGGGAACTTGAGCTGCCCTGGGGCAGCGCATTCAAGTGAAAAACAGAGCTGCTTTGAAGTAGCCTTTTAAAGGGGGGTAGATATCTCCTTGCAGGCGGGAGCAATGAGTGACTTCACCAGCCGGTAAGGTGATGTCTGGGATGTCCATAGTACCCCTTTTCCCCTCTCCAGAAGCTGCCATCAGGAGGCGCACTGTCAGTGCTCCACCTTTTAGGTGGTGCACTGTTAGTGCAGCTCCTAACAGATTATTTGCCTCTGCTCCTGTGTCTTTAATGCAGCGCGGGTGCAGAGACAAAGTGATTCCCTTATTTTCATGGGGCCATGCCCCGTACAAATGAGGGAACACCCTCTAATGATACCGCTGGTGTTATATGTGCACCAACGCCTTCTGTATTACAATAAAGGCAGGACAAGTATCTGTAGCTCTTTCTGTAATAGCAAAGTAAACCCGTAGTGCCCAAAGTGGGCGCACATGCCCGTTGCGCCCCAGGGCCACTTTGTATAATACGGACCCAGATAGTGCCTGCTTGCTCTTGCAGTCTCTTCCCAGTGCCCAGCTGTGTCAAATACTTCCAATAATGACCAATCAGAGATTTAGCATGCCAGATAGTGTCAATTCAGTGGGAGAGGACTTTGCCAGAGCCTTATCATTAACAGAGGACTTTGAATGCTTGAGCACATTCCAAAAATGCCATCTCACTGAAAGACGATCCGGGGTAGCATCATCTTCCTCCCGCAATGCACTCTCAGTCCCACAAAACATACTTGCTAACTGTCATTATTTTGCAGAAACTTATTACATGTTAGCTATAGCACTTAAAAACCCTCTGATACATGGTCATAGCGACTTGCAAATATCATTGCTAAAGCTTCCTGCAATTTGGTTTGGTCCGCAATAAAGTCCTGAGGCTATTGTTTCCCCCAGAACGTTTGTTTGGGTCTCATACATGTATGGACCTTGACTCTTGTAGCGAGTTATTAGTTGTGCATCTTAAGCCACACCTCTTTAAAGGGGCAGACATACGCAGAGGAAAAAACATTGCTCTTTATCCAGTCATGCATCTTTAACAATCACCAACTTTGGGGTTTTTAGAACGTTATTTTGCTTGATGGTGTCTGCTTGAATGTTGAGACCTAGTGAGACCTCATTTAGGGGATGGCCCTTTCAGGAGCCCTCTCACCTTTTTTTCAATCACATTTAAATCCTCTATGGCACTGTTTCAACTGTTAGGACTGCACATTTGTGCCAAATCACATGTACAAAATTCCATCCTTTCACACCTCGGTGTTTTTTCTTCCTTTCCCTGCCAAACGTATTTTTGGCCTGCAAGGTGAATGTCTCTATTCTCCTCAAGAACAATACACTTTGTAAATGTCCCTGAACTTTTCACCAATGTGGAGAGCCTTAACAAGCCCATCAGCCCTGACAGCTCCAAGCTGAAGCCGCAAGCCACAATCTTTTGTGTTACTAAATATCAGGAAAGTTAGGGTTACAGGAACCTGGATCCGGAAAGAATTCCAAGTCCTGTTCTGAGTTCCAAGGAAGGCAAACAGCGACTCTCCCCTTCCTGATTATCTTTCTCTTGTTCCTCTTAACCCCTTTGCTGCCAGGTCTTTTCCCCTCAGGTGTCAGGCCATTTTTTGGCTATTTCAGGCAGTTTGCGCTTAGGCCCTCATAACTTTTTGTCCACATAAGCTACCCACGCCAAATTTCGTCCTTTTTTCCCAACATCCTAGGGATTCTAGAGGTACCCAGAGTTTGTGGGTTCCCCAGAAGGAGACCAAGATATTAGCCAAAATACAGAAAACAATCTCATTTTTTTAAAAACAAAAAGGGAAAAAAGGGCTGCAGAAGAAGGCTTGTGGTTTTTTCCCTGAAAATGGCATCAACAAATGGGTTGCGGTGCTAAAATCACCATCTTCGCAGCTTTCAGGAACAGGCAGACTTGAATCAGAAAGCCCAATTTTTCAATGCAATTTTGGCATTTTGCTGGGACATACCACATTTTTACAATTTTTTGTGCTTTCAGTCTGCTTCCAGTTAGTGACAGAAACGGGTGTGAAACCAATGCTGGATCCCAGAAAGCTAAACATTTCTGAAAAGTAGACAAAATGCTGAATTCAGCAAGGGGTAATTTGTGTAGATCCTACAAGGGTTTCCTACAGAAAATAACAGCTGAAATAAAAAAACATATTGAAATTGAGGTGAAAAAAACAGCCATTTTTCTCCACCTTTTACTCTGTAACGTTTTCCTGCAATGTCAGATATTTGAAAGCAATGTACGGTTACGTCTGCTGGACTCATCTGGTTGCGGGCATATATAGGGCTTGTAGGTTCATCAAGAACCCTAGGTACCCAGAGCCAATAAATGAGCTGCACCTTGCAATGGGTTTTTATTCCATACCAGCTATACAGCAATTCATTTGCTGAAATATAAAGAGTGAAAAATAGGTACCAAGAAAACCTTTGTGTTTCCAAAATGGGCACAATATAAGGTGTTGAGAAGTAGTCGTTATTTGAACATCTCTGAATCACGGGGTGCCAATACTAGAATGTGAATTACAGGGCATTTCTCAAATAGATGTCTTTTTTACACACTGTCTTAAATTTGGAAGGACAAAATGTAGAGAAAGACAAGGGGCAAAAACACTTGTTTTGCTATTCTGTGTTCCTCCAAGTCTCCTGATACAAATGGTACCTCACCTGCGTGGGTAGGCCTAATGCTCGCGACAGGAAATGCAACATGGACACATCACATTTTTACATTGAAATCTGACATGTTTTTTGCAAAGTCCCTAGCTGTAGATTTTGGCCTCTAACATAGCCGGCACCTAGGGAAACCTACCAAACCTGTGCATTTTTGAAAACTAGACACCTAGGGGAATCCAAGATGTGGTGACTTGTGGGGCTCTCACCAGGTTGTGTTACCCAGAATCCTTTGCAAGCCTCAAAATTTGGCCAAAAAAACACTTTTTCCTCACATTTCGTTGACAGAAAGTTCTAGAATTTAAGAGGAGCCACAAATTTCCTTCCACCCAGCGGTCCCTCAAGTCTTCCGATAACAATGGTTCCTCACTTGTGTGGGTAAGCCTAGTGCCTGCAAAAGGAAATGCCCCAAAACACTATCTGGACACATCAAAATTATCAAATTCAAAACTACCTGTTTTTGCGGGGGCACCTGCGTTTTTGGTCCTGGGCACAGAAGGCATCTAGGGAACCCTACCAAACCCAAATATTTCTGAAAACTAGACACCCAAGGGAGTCCAGGGAGGTGTAACTTGAGTGGATCACCCAGTGTTTTCTTACCCAGAATCCTCAGCAAACCTCAATTTTAGCTGAAAAATCAAATTTTTCCCACATTTCTGTGTGGGATCACTGCACCGGGACAAATGTCCTACCACCCAACGTTCCCCTCAGTCTCCCTGTAATAATGATACCTCACTTGTGTAGGTGGGCCAAGTGCCTGTGACAGGGAAGAGCCAAAAACATGTCAACATTAAGGGGAACCAAAGCGGGTCTAAAAGGGCAGTTTGAAAAAAAAACATTTTTAGGCTGACAATGCTGGGTGGTAAGAATTTTGTGGATTGCTGCAGATTTCGGAAGGTTCCATCACAAAAATTTAGAAACAATGTGTGATTTCCAGCAAAATTGGAGGTTTGCAGGGCATTATGGGTAGAAAATGGTGCGGGGTGCATGTGAAGCACACCACGCAGGACTCACCCAGATGTTTAGTTTTCAGATGTGTCTAGGTCTTGTGGATTTTTCTACATGGCAGCGTCCCACAGTCCAAAAAGTGCAGCCCTCACCTTTCCAAGTGGGACGATTTTGAGAGTTAGCCAAGCTCTCATGGCCCAAATGTGAAACCAAAACCCAAAATAATTAAATGTCCTCTTGCTTGCCATGGGATAAGATGTTTTAGTGTGCGGAGGGAGAGCTGAAAGACTGTTACCCCCTTCAGTTGGAGTGGGGGCATAACCATGCCCATACTGGTTGGTAGCCACCACCACCCTACTTTGTTTTTTAATTCTCTGGCAAATAGTAGACTTTCTGCCCCCCGGGGTGTGGATCTTGGGTAATTACCCCATCTGCCCACTGGTTGGCAGAACAACTTTGGCCCCAACTATTTGGGGTGGGGCTATGGTCATACCCCCACCCTCTTATTTTGAAAACAAATCTTCCCTGGTCTCTGGTGGGCTTTCTGCCCCCTTTGGGGGCAGATGGGCCTTCCAAAAATAGGCCAAAGGGGGACAGATATGGCTAACAGTAATGTGCCCCCATGGGGAGCGACCCTTGCCCGTTGGATTGCCCCCCCCAAACAAAACACACACATACACTCACACACCAATCCCTGGTGCCTAAGTGGTTTCTGCCCCCCCGGGGGCAGATAGGCCTAATAGAAATAGAGCAATCTGCCCCCAAGGGGAGCAGAAATGGCCTAAAATAAATTCCCCCCCCCCAGGGGAGTGACCCTCGCCTAAGGGGTGCGCCTTGCGTGAAATTGGCGCAAATTTTTTAATCCCCGGTGCCTCGTGGTTTCTGCCCCCCTGGGGGGCAGATTGGGCTAATAACAATAGGTTGATCTGCACCCAATGGGGGTAGAAATGGCCTAAAATAAATTTGCCCCCCAGAGGAACGAGACTTGCTTAAGAGGTCGCTCCCCTTGCGTGAAATTGACACAAAAAAATGAAAATCCCTTGTGTCTAGTGGTTTCTGCCCCCCTCTGGGGAAGATTGGCCTAATAAAAAATAGGCCGAGCTGCCCCCAAGGGGGGCACAAATGGCCTAAATACAATTTGCCCCCCAGGGGAGAGACCCTTGCCTAAGGGGTCGCTCCCCATATATAAAAAAATAAAGTAAACAAAAAATATATATATCCCTGGTGTCTAGGGGTTTCTGCCCCCCCGGGGCAGATCGGCCTAATTATAATAATTTTGCCCCCCCGGAGAGCGACCCTTGCCTAATCGGTTGTTCCCACATATAAAAAAAATTAAAAAAATATTAGCCCTGGTGTCGAGGGGTTTCTGCCTAGTTATAATAGGCCGATCGGTCTCCAGGGGGAGCAGAAAAGGCCTAAAAATAGTTTGCCCCCCTGGGGAGTGGCCCTTGCCCAAGGGGTCTAGTGGTTTCTGCCCCCCTGGGGGCAGATTTGCCTAATAAAAATAGGCTAGAAATGGCCTAAGAGTAATTTTGCCCCCTGGGGAGCAACCCTTGCCTAAGGGGTCGCTCCCCACATATAAAAAAAAAGAAACACAAAACAAATTATCCCTGGTGCCTAGCGGTTTCTGCACACCTGGGGGAAGAGTGGCCTAATTATAATAGGCTGATCAGCCCCCGGCAGGGGTCAGAAATTGCCTAAAAATAAATTGCCTCCCTGGGGAGCGGCCCTTGCCCAAGGTGGCGCTCTCCTTATTCAATAAAACTAAAAACTCCCTAGTGTTTAGGGGGCATTTCTGCTGCCCGACCGCTGAGATAGACATCAAAGGAAAGGAAAGGCCTTTCCTTTCCTTTGATGCCTTTCTTGGCCCCTCCACGTGATCAGAGGAGAAATGCAAAAGCATTTCCCCTCCGATCGGCCCTGGAAGCTGAGCTTCCAGTGCGGAGGGGCAGGCCTCTGATGAGATCAGCGTGCCAGCGTCATCTGATGCCACAGGGGGTCAGGGGGTCAGTGGGGCAGGCGAGGGTGGAAGGGGAAGTGATTTCCCTTCCATCCCTGCCCAGGGGAGGAGGGTGCGAGGCCCCCCGGGGGAGCACTAGCGCTTCCCCCGAGGGCCCCTATCTGGACATAACGGTTACGTCCTGGGCACCCGAGTGGTGCTGCCCAGGACGTAACCGTTGCATCCTGGCTATAGTGACATTAATAATTTGCTGACGTTCAAGTGGCACAGTGTGGTAGGCTTGCATGGGAGATCCTGCCCTCTGCTGTGGACTCCAGATTAGGAATTTGCTCTGCGGCCACCCTGACAGAGGCCGTGCTGAAACCCTGCAGCCAGAGCCAGTGAGAGTGCGCAGGAGGCTGGCATGGGGGTCACTTTCACTCTTGGGTGATTGTAGTGTCGTTGGGAACATTAGTATGATGCAGTGTCACTGGAACGCAGGATGAGTGTACTGTCAGTAGAGCAACAGGAAGGATGAACAGAGTGTGTTTGGAAATAGCGGGATGATTGTAGCATCACTGAAGCAATATGAATGCAGTGTCCCCAGTGCAATTAGGTGGGTGGAGTAAGGAAAAAGTCAGAAAATTATAACACCCCCTACTTTGAACCAAAGCTCTTATGGCACCAGAAGCGTTTGCTTGTCTCTTCCATCTGAGTATCTGTCCATCATCTTTTTATCCTTCCATCCACTCACTGATAATCACCATTTTACCTTTACGTTCTGTCATCCATTCAATCTTTCTTCCACCATTCCGATCATCAGTCCGCCCATCCATATCCAAAACTATTCACCTGCCTTCAAACATATACATCCTTTCGCTCAGTCATCCATCTTTTCAATTATCAATCCCCCTTTCATCTTTTCATCCATTCACACAACCTTTCAGTCATCCATCCATCCAATCCCACCCCGCTGTAGCTGCTAAAGCGGGGGTTGACGACGCTTCTGGGATGAAGTGTAAATGGTAACAATAGTACAAGTGCATTGCCTTTGGAGCAATGGGCTAAGTGCAGTATCATGGGAAGTAAAGTGCTGGTTGCGGTGCAATTTGGACAATAGCATGAATGCAGTGTTATTTACATGGCTGAAATGTTACTGAATGTGATGGGATGAATGTAGTGCCATTGGGTGGGTGGGATGGCTAAAGTAAAATTTAGTGTGATGGGATGGATGCAGTGTCATCAGGTGGGTGGAATGGCTAAAGTGGTATTGAGTGTGGTGGAATGATGGTAGTGTTATTGGGTGGGCGGGAATGGATTAAGTAGTATTCAGTGTGATGGGATGACTAGTGTCATCCAGTGGGTTGGATGGCTGAAGTAGTATTGAGTGTGATTGGTTGAATACAGTTGTATTTGGTGTATGGGATGGCTGAAGTGTTACTGAGTGTGAAGGGATGAATGCAGCATTATTGGCTGGGTGGGATGGCTGAAGTGTTACTCAGTGTGATGGGAGGAATGTAGTGTCATCTGGTAGGTGGAACAGCTGAAGTTGTATTCAGTGTGAGGGAATGAATGCAGTGTTATTGGGTTGGTGGAATGGCTGAAGTGTTACTGATTGTGATGTGATTAATGTAGTGTCACCGGGTGGGTGGTACGGCTAACGTAGTATTGAGTGTGATGGGATGAGTGTAGTGTTATTGTGTGGGCAGGATGACTGAAGTAATATTGAGTGTGATGGGATGAATGCAGTGTCATTGGGAGGGTGGGATGGCTAATATAGTATTGAGAGTGATGGGATGAATGCAGTGTTATTGGATGAGTGGGATGGCTAAAGTAGTATTGTGTGCGATGGGATGAATGCAGTGTTATTGGGTGGGCAAGATGGCTGAAGTGTTATTGATTTTGATGGGATGAATGCAGTGTCACTGGGTGGGCGGAATGGGTGAAGTAGTATTGAGTGTGATGTAATGAATGTAGTGTCATAGGGTGGGTGGGACGGCTGAAGTATTACTGAGTGTGATGGGATGAATATAGTGCCATCAAGGAGGTGGGACAGTTGAAGTAGTATTGAATGTAATGGGATGAGTACAGTGTAATTGGGTGGATGCGAGGCTGAAGTGTTATTGGTTGTGATGGAATGAATGCAGTGTTATTTGGTGGTTGAGATGGCTGAAGTAGTATTGAGTGTGATGGGATGAATGCAATGTCACTGGGTGGGTGGAATGGGTGAAGTAGTACTGACTGTGATGGGATGAATTTAGTGTCAGTGGGTGGGTGGAATGGCTGAAGTAGTGTTGAATGTGATGGGATAAATGCAGTGTTATTGGGTGGATGAGATGGCTGAAGTGTTACTTAATGTGATGGGATGAATGTAGTGTCATTGGGTGGGTTGGGTGGCTGAAGTAGTAGTTAGTGTGATGGGATGAATGTAGTGTCATCGGGTGGGTGATGTGGCTAAAGTAGTATTGAGTTTGGTTGGGTAAATGCAGTGGTATTGGGTGAGTGGGATGGCTGAAGTGCTATTGATTGTAATGGGATGAATGCAGTGTTATTGGGTGGGCAAGATGGCTGAAGTGTTATTGATTTTGATGGGATGAATTCAGTGTCACTGGGTGGGTGGAATGGGTGAAGTAGTCTTGAGTGTGATGCGATGATTGTAGTGTCATCAGGTGGGTGGGATAGCTGAAGTAGTATGGAGTGTGGTGGGATGAATGTAGTGTCATCGGGTTGGTGGGATGGCTGAAGTAGTATTGAGTGTGATGGGATGAATGCAATGTCACTGGGTGGGTGGAATGGGTGAAGTAGTACTGACTGTGATGGGATGAATTTAGTGTCAGTGGGTGGGTGGAATGGCTGAAGTAGTGTTGAATGTGATGGGATAAGTGCAGTGTTATTGGGTGGATGAGATGGCTGAAGTGTTACTGAATGTGATGGGATGAATGTAGTGTCATTGGGTGGGTTGGGTGGCTGAAGTAGTAGTGAGTGTGATGGGATGAATGTAGTACCATCGGGTGGGTGATGTGGCTAAAGTATTATTGAGTTTGATTGGGTAACTGCAGTGTTATTGGGTGAGTGGGATGGCTGAAGTGTTATTGATTGTAATGGGATGAATGCAGTGTTATTGGGTGGACAAGATGACTGAAGTGTTATTGATTTTGATGGGATGAATTCAGTGTCACTGGGTGGGTGGAATGGGTGAAGTAGTATTGAGTGTGATGCGATGATTGTAGTGTCATCGGGTGGGTGGGATAGCTGAAGTAGTATGGAGTGTGGTGGGATGAATGTAGTGTCATCAGGTTGGTGGGATGGCTGAAGTAGTATTGAGTGTGAGCATATGGTTGCCACTTCTGTGGGCTGATGAAAGGCACACATTGTCATAGGGCAATGGCATTGGGCAGCAGTCCTTGAGACAAATGATTAGGTGCAATATCAATTAAGTAAGTTTCTCCTTTTTTAAAAGGAGTATATAAATCACCACATGCTGTTGCAGAGTGGCCATTTCAAGGTTGAGAATGAAATGAGAAATGATATTAAATTGTGAAATTCTTTGTTGATGTGTTCATTTAAAAAAATAGACATCACCGCCGTGTGGCAGGCCATCAAAGTGCTGTTGTTAAGAAAGAAGTGCAATGCCGAGCACCAGAAAACACTGGCAAAAATTAGGAGCTCTGCCTGCTCGTTTTGAACTACTTGCAGCCTGCTCTATTTTTGGAGAGGCTTGTGTGTACCACTCTACAGTAAACCATCGACCCAATAAATGGGTAACTGGCTGAGAGTACACAATCTTAAGAAATGTCTACTTGCATTCAGACCATTCAGTTCCATTCAATATATAATACTTGTTTTAGAAAGTCAGTTTTATCTTGTGTGTAAGGCGGTTGATGCACCAGATGTCACAAAAAGTGATCTATGTATATAGATGTATTTTTAACACACTTTCAATTGCCAATATTATCAGTCTGCCAGATGGATTAAAATAAACGTGTGTGTTTTCACTAAATGTTAGAGGGTAGGCATAAAGGGTGTATCTTGCCTTAGGAATAGACATTCCTCATATTTTTAAGACCCTTATTTTCCCACCTAATTAGCATTTCTTTGTAAGATTCTTGTTACTCTAAAAACTCACTCTCATCTATCTTTCCAGGACAAGATAGTAGGTGTTCAGTCTTGTTTATATATTGTTCTTTGGGCCACAGCAGATCTATGTTGTCATGTGTCCATTTGTTGTTACAGTTCAATTAAACTTGTTAGGGCATTTAGGGTCTCATTACAACTGTGGCGGTCCCACCACAGGACCGCGAAAGCCACTGGAATGACGCTGCCATCATGCCGGCAGCATCTCCCCTCTGGTATTACAATATTCCTGCCGGGCTGACCAGCAGAAACAGTGTTAATATATTTATCTTGGTTCCCTTAAGGGATATTTATGTCAGTTCCCTTAATAGCACTATAGCACCCACAGAACGTGCACTGTCGGCAAAGCAGACAGTGTGCATTCTGAGGGTGCTGGGCAGGGGACCCCTGCACTGCCCAAAAAATGGCCATAGGCAGTGCTGGGGCCCCCCTGCACTGTGTTTCTGCCAGCCTTTCCATGGCGGGGTCCCCACTGAAAGGCTGGCGGAAACAGGAGTCGTGATCAGCATGGTAGTTCTGAGTTCAGCCGTGGCTGACCACGAGTCTGACTGCCGTCAGCCTGTTGGGAACTGTAGTGACATTGGTCTCCATGGTGGTCTGACCACCAGGGTTGTAATGTGTCAGTCGGACTGCCTGGAGTGTGGCAGTCCGACCGTCACCGCAGGGTTGAAGGTCTCAGGACCACCAGATTCATAATAAGCCCCTTAGTTTTTAATGCGTCAGTGTTTAATGCACCATGGGATGATTGTGGAATGTATTTTGATTGTAGCTTAAAATTACTTTCACTACTGGTTCAAATCTGAACACCCAAGATCGTCCTACATAAAAAAATCCTCACCTTGTTGTTCAATTAGTGCTGTTAAATAGCAAATGTCCACATTTTTCAATTTCCATACAAATGTATACACCTCTAATCTAGTCTAAGGTTAATCAGAAGTAAATCTGGGCAGAAAGCTAAACCTGATTGCAGCACATGCGTTCCAGCTTTATTCAAAACTGAGGGCATATTTACTCAAATTTAGCTCCAGGGTTACATCACAAAAGGCATGCAAGCCAGCCCAAAATGTTTCTTTGAAACACACTTTCCAGCGCAAAATTAGTTTTGACTGGAAAGTTGGCTGTAAGTAATGCAAAGCAACACTTTGCACTGCTTGGCATTACTTTGTGTCTGTGAAATGCTCATTCTCAACCTCTGTTCATGGGACACCTGGGGCCCGCGAATTCTCCTCAGGGGGTCCGTGACTGCTTAAAAAAATAATTTTCATTAACAGATTATTAAAGTGTATATAAATAAAGTGGCTGAATATACAATTGAAAATATTAAAACATACTGTAAACGTCAAGGAGTTTGAAGTAGGAGGCTTAAAATTAAATTAGTATTCTCAGATTGATTTGTGGGAGCAGTGCAGGTGCATCAAACGGTATATAGTATGGATGATGTGTGGCTTCAGTTAAATTTAGAAAAGCTCCAACCTTCCTATTAAAATCAACATTTTTGTTTTTTAATTTATAATTGTTTGCAAATTTAATAAAATGTGCTATCATTTGTGTATGTTTGTAAATATTTGTGTCTGTATTTTTTGTGTATTGTTTTGTGGTTCAAATCATCTACAATGTTAGGCCTGGGTCCCCAGCTTCCAGTAATGACTCAGTGGGATGGGGGGGTCGCAGGTTTCCATTAATGATTCAGTGGGGGTCCCCGGTTTCCAGTAATGATAAAGTGGGGGTTCACAGAAGTCAAAAGGTTGGGGACCACTATGGGTATTCCCATACAACCACTCATGTTTTCGGCCTAAAACCCTTTCTACTAAGGGTAGTAGGCAGGGATTTTCACCAAAATGTAACACTTCTTTCAGGCAGAGATAAAAAGGAAATGTTTTTTACTTCTACATACATTGAATGTCTGCTGCAGTGTACATCAGACATCCAAAATGGGAAAAGTTTTAAAGTTTGTCTAGGCAGAGTATTTTGTACTGGAGATGTACCCTTAAGTACAAAACCTATTCTAAAGATGATGCACACACCTTTGCAGTTTAGTGCACAGGTGTGTGCATGACGCGAGGCAGCCTTATTGTGCACCAGCCTTGGGGAGGTATCAGAACAGTACCATATGTTAGTAGATACAGCTCTTGCCTGCTCTCTCCCTCTCACAGAATGCAGTGATACAACTTTGCTGAGCTGCATTGCATGACATATTTACAAATCTGCTCCTCTGGATAATAGATCAGCTCCTGTGTTGGTTTGATCTGCCAGTTTCTAGCACCTAGCCAGGAAAATGTATTTCTTCCTGTCAGAGTTTGACTCCCCCCTGACTTCTGTCATTGGTGGTCTTCCTCTGTCTCATCTCTTGGTCTGCACCTTCTTGCCTCTTCAAGTCTTTGACCATGGAGTAGCAGACGAAACACTTCTAAATACAGTTAACCTTCCATGTATGTCAATTAGAGATGTTGTTTCAAGTTCAGTATTATCAGGATCTCAATTGACATTGGAAATTAGATCCACTAGTGATACCTTCTTTTTACAACAGCTGATCCCTTTAATGCCTGCCTTGAGAAGCATGGCAAAACATGCTGTCACACTTTCATAGTCCCCTTTTCTTTCTATCATGTTTGTTGTGTCTTTACCCTGATTTAACTTCAAAGTTTTAAAGCATTTTATTTTACCATAACTTCTATGGATGATGAAATCACTGTTTAATACAACATTATTAAAACAAAATTAAATATTTTTATGTTATGTTTTTATATATATTTAATGTTGAATAAAAATGCTACAGAATTATTTAATGTAACTATAAACGCAAATGAATGTAAATATAGGGAATTAAACATTTTTCAGAAGTTTATGTTGAAAAATAAATTCAAGCCTAAAGTAAAAAAACATTAATTGTTAAAAGTCATATAGAGAAATTACTACAAGCATTCAATTATGTCTTAATAAAAATTAATATTACTTTTGGAAATGGCCCTTTCTGCAGGGTTATCCCCAGACTTTTTGCCTTTCTTTTCCTATATTTCTGACCATCGTTTTGTTGGCTTTAGAACTCTGGGCACTTTACCTCTGCTAATCGGTGCTAAAGTGTAGTGCTCTCTCCCCTATAACTTGGTATAATTGTCCGACAACTGTTTGGCATATTTAATTTACCTGTAAGTCCCTTGTAAAATGGTATACCATATACCCAGGGCCTGTAAATTAAATGCTACTAGTGGACCTGCAGCTCTGATAGCGCCACCCACAGAAGCAGACTTTCACACTTGTCTCAGGCTGCCACTGCAGTGCCTGCGTGCACAGTTTACTGCCATATTGACTTGGCATTTCAAACTACTTGGCAAGGCCTAAATGCCCTTTTCACTACACCTAAGCCACCTCTAAGGTAGGCCCCAGATAGCCCTGTGGGCAGAGTGCTGTGTATGTAAAAGGAAGGACTTATACTTTGATGTCTTTCTTGTCCTAGTAGTGACAAACAGCATATTTCGCTTTTCACCAATGTGAGTGCTGCATCTCACAAAGATTAGCATTGGAAATTCCCTTATAGATGTCTATGTGGTAATTTCTGGTCTGTGAGGAGTAGCTGGGCATGTTTGGTATATTTGGAATGGTAGTGAGAAATACTGCTTACTGGTGTATTTTACATTACTATTTAAGAAATGCCACTTTTAGAAAGTGGGCATTTCTTTGTGCTTATAACTCTAGTGCTTTGCAGCCTGACTCCAATCTTCATATGAGGCAGAGGGACAACTACTCTTGGTGCTTACTTTGTAGATTGTCATAACACAGGAGGGGCAGGGTGTGACATAAGAGGCATCTGATTACTGATAGTCATCCTGGGATGGGTAGAGGGAGGGTCCTTCACTCCTTACATGTCAATAGGCTGTGTCCTGCCCTTACACAATGGGCTGATTACCCTCTACTTATGACTGGAGGCAGGGTTGGGTTAAAAGGGTATTGTGTTTCACTTGAAAGGGTTCCTTCGAAGTCACCCCCTGAATAAAGACTTTCTTATTATGAGTACAGGGGCTCTGACCCCATTATTTGGAGAGCATTTCTGGGAACTGGAACTGGACTTCTGTCAGAAGGACAGCTGGACTGCATGAAGGACTCATCTGGACTCCTTTTCTGCTGTTGCCCTGCTGCCTGCTACTGGCTGGGTGGCATAAAAGACTCACTGGATTGCTTTTCTACTTGTCTTGCTGCCAGCTGCCCCTTGTCTTTGGAGGCCATAGGCCTCTGGGCCTGCTAGGAGAGATCGTCCCTAGGATTGCTAGTCTGGCTGTGCTGATCTACCTGACAATTACTACTGGCTTGTGTTACCCCTCAGTTTCCCTGAGACTGATTGGCTTGCTCCCCCCCTGCTATTGTGGGAAGAGCTACAAAGGATCCACCAGAAGTCTGCCAATCACCCAAGAAATTGTGAGTCCGGCCCTTAGCAATCTTTTTCTAGAACAGGGCAATCTCTGATTCATGATAGCGTGTGTCTCTTGCCAAAAGTAAAGTAGTCGGTGTTTCCCCCTCCAGGGCGACTCCTCCCACCAAAGAAATTGTGGTGTGCAGGCATCCTGAGCAGGAGCCATGCCGAGACATCCCCCCACCTGCAAGCATTGTCTCTGCTGCTGGAAAAAAGCCTTTGGGCTGTTGCTGGGCAATGCCGCAATTCCTCCTGATTCACTGACCAGCGCGATCCCCAGGGCAGGGGCCTTTGGCCTAGATCAACAAAGCCGCCGACCTCCAATTTCTCCCCAAGGGATTCCCCACCAAACACAAGGTACTGTATAGGGTGCAGCCGCACCCACTGGGACGGAGGATGCGGGCACCATTACCGAGGCCCGCCAGAACTTCTACGGGGTGCAAACATCTTGCGGTGGTGTGTGGTTGCCTGAGGAGACCAGGAGAAGTCTGGTCATACACCTCACACTGACAGCAGCTGCTCAGAGTGCTGTCGTGGCTGCACTTGCCTTACCCGCACAGGTGAGGAACCCTCGGGCACCGCTCTCGATGGCTTTTACAGAGACTCGGTGCCCGCCACCTTTTTCTTCATCTGTGAAGTGCAACTTGAAGGGCACTGGAATCACTGTATTACAGGTGGGCAAGGTCTTGCAGGAGGTCCCCTGCCTTTGCACACTCAGAATTACACGGATATTGAAACTACTGTAGTACGTGAAGTAGGGGCACAGGTGGTCCTGCGGCCTATGGCAGTTCAATTTGCATTTATCCCCTATGGAAGTCCCCCGGGAACCCCATGTATCATGGTAACAAGGTGATGATTGGCGTATAATAAGATGCTGGCAGGGCACCGGGAGTTCACTGACCTTGTGTCACTGTTCTTCGACTGAGCCTATGACCGCATTGGCCTTCTCGGTGGGTCATGTACTTACCTGCTTCGCTTCATACATGACGGTGTGGTGATTTATATCGCTCAGTATAGTTGCAGGGTTGGCAGGATGTGTACAGTTAACATGTTCCATAGGCTTCTGGTGAAAGTCTGTGACATAGGTATTTTACTACAACATTTCGTGCCCTAATGTATGTTGCATTCACCCTGGATTGGTCTGAGTTTGGGCACAATAGTCAAGAGTTATGTCATTTTTACTCTACATGATTAGGATAACGAGTGCTTTTACAGTATATACATAGTAAGCGCTATAATCATGATTCATGCTGTTTTGGTCTGCAATGTTATATATAATATGCTATACATATTTTTACATGACCTTTTGTGGAGTCTCATCTGTGGTGTATTTATTGTGTCACTGGTGTGAATGTGTTGCGCAAACACTTTACACATTACCTCTGGGGATAGGCCTGACGGCTCTGTGCCAACCTCCCAGGGGGTGAGCACAGGCTATCCTTAGTGTGTAACGTACTTGCCCTGATTTGAGTGGTGGGTTCTGCCTTGCTTAAGTACATGCCATAGCCAACCAGAAACCCCATTTCTAAAAGTTACATCAATTCATAAATTCAAAACAAGTTTGTTAAAATATTTTCTAATTGAATAGTAAATGTTTGTTTCTTAACACTAAATTATATTTATATGTAAATATATTTCTAACTATTTCAAATAATTTAATTTAATTTAACAATATTTCCTTTGAGGTTTTATTTGAAGTCCCTAAGTCCATTATTTTCTATGGGAGGGTGTTGCAGTATCAGTGGTTGGGCATGGGTGCTGTTGGATTCACTACTGTTTTTTTGGCAATTGTAACCCACATTTGTAAAATTGCCTCCATCTTCTTTTTTCAAGGGTGGAAACGTTTAAGTATACACTTTTGATATAATTTTGTATTCAGATTTTATAAATAGCCAAATGTAGGAAAGTCACTCAAAAGTGTAAGAGTAAATTGCACTGTAAATTACTCATAAGTGCAGGTCAGTATTCAAGCTATAAGGTCAGGGAAGCAAGGGAACTAAGAAGGGAACAAAACAACAAACATGAGGGATACAACTACAGTGAACTAACTAATCGGAAGTGAAGGAGTACATACAACATGGAAGAATTGCCAGGCACTTCTCCGAGGGAAATGGTGCAGAGAAATTTAAGGGATTTCACTGCGCCATTTTTGGTGCCATATTAACACTTGGTCAGAGCAAGCATTAAAATGACGCACCCATAAAAACCTGTTTGATGCTAGTGCAGCAAAGGACCACAATAGCGTGAAAAATGTTGACGCTATTGTGCTAACGACCACCGTGGTGCACAGTATGATAAATAGGGTGCAACCATGGTGTAGTTAGGTGCCACTAAAAGGGCGCAGAAAAAGTGGTGCATCAGCTCTGATGCACCACTTGTTCATAAATATAGGACTTTCTGTCTCTGAGTTTCCACCCCATTAACTAAGCCTTAAGATTAAGCATTGACTGTTCACCCTCAATGGAACCTGAATGTTCAGGCTTAAAAAGTAGGCAACTGGCAATTCTCGGAAACTGCAGTATTATCTAGTTCTAGTAATAGCCGTGGATACTTGTCACAAAGATTGCCCAGTTTCTCCAGAGTCTCACAGACCTCAGATACCAGCCTGGCACTGATGGTCAAATATTTTGTGACAACTAATATCTGGAAGATCTCATCTCAAATACTTATATTGATTGCGAATATTGGATAAACATGAAATGAACATGATCACCTCTAGAACACCCACCATTAAGGTCGCTCTTGGATGATAGGAAGTACCTTATTGTTTGTGGTAAATGCAAGCTGGAGAATGGTGACTGTGCACGTCTTCTTTCAGTTTATTATTGCTTCTTTGTCTTTAGGGTCAGAATAGAATGACTATACAACTATTTCGCACCACATTTCTCTATAGGAAAATTCAAGTGACTGATGTTACATAGGCACAAGCCCCCCAATGTATTCTTGTGGCAAGACACGGTCTGCTCTCACAGCATCCTCTGTGAGTTGAGAAAATTTGCTCCAATGTGACTGGCTAGATTTTGTGACCTTGAGAATGGTTTACATTGATTAGCAGTGGGCTGCTACCCAAGTGCCAAGGGCTGAACATGTAAGCTGGAAGCCCCCACTACAAACAGAAGCTCCCAGTTGACAGACCTGCATGGACCATGCTGTAGTGCTTCCTGAACATTGCATTGCATTCTAACCACTTCCTTGAATGGTGGGGGAGGACTAAGCCTGATGCCTTTGCTGTATCTTAACTGGACTGCCCTGCTGGTACTTTCCTTGCTGACATGTTGCCTTCAGCCAATCCACTGAGCCATAAAATGCAAACAGTAGCAAGCAGCCCCTCTACAACTCTCCATGGAACAGAGGTGGGTTGTCCCACACTCATCTGCAAGTACAGGAGAGCCCACCGACCTCCATGCACTTGAGGTCGCCTTTTTGCAGGTCTTTCACCGGTGGCTCAGGTGGGGCCAGAGTTGTCCATTGAACATGTCGTGCCAACCAGAGACACAGCATTAGGCTCTACTGTTGGTCCAGAAACTTGGAGAGGTCCTATGGAGTCATTGAGTATGCCCTTTGTGGCTGCATTCACACCAAAGACCACCGGAGAGTCAGATCTCCTTAACAGCGATCTTGAATACAAAGATCCGACTCTATGAAGCCTTTTATTTACTGTTGCTGGTACCTTTGAGTCGTAAGATGCCTGAATTTCAGAACTATTTACATTTTAACAGAAAACAAAGCAGGAATCTCCAGCCTAATAACTCTTTACCATGAACACTGACACACACTTTTTTTTCTGCAATGAAAGCTTGATTTCCTACTCCTATTATTGAATTATTTGTCATGTGCTTTTGCTGTAATATTCATCGAGATCGCAAACTGGCACTGATTTCGAGGAGTAGTTTAGAAGGTACTGAATTACTATGATAATAGCATAGTTTTGTGATCAGTCAGTGACTATTTATGATGTATAAGATTGAGATCCAGGCCTCTAAATGTATTCATTGAGTGTTGCTTAATTGCTTTATTGATTTGTCAGAATAAAATTTACCGATACATATATTGTGACATAGTCATGTTATTGGCCATCCAGCAAGATATTTGAGTAGGATAAAGGACTAAGGATACAATGTCCTACAAGAAAAGCACAAACGTCTACTTACGATCTTCTCCAGATGAGCATATCCACGCACCTCGAAATCCAAAGCAAACAAAGAAAAAAAAAACGATTATTATGAACGTTTCTACAATACATCTGATGATTAAAGGCACAGTTACGCATAACAAATGCAAATGTTACCAAATACAGTTTGCTCTATCTTGATGTGAAAACCAAACTACACTAATGGCAGTCAACGACTAATCACTAGCCCTTGTGCGCTAGGAGTTGGCTAGGATCTCATTAAGATAACATCAAACGCAACAAGAGGGATAGTAAGATTTGTATCTGCACTGAGAATCAAGCACAGTCATGATCACCATAAGTCACCATGCGGTTTTCCCATCAGGAAGGATGGTATTGATGCCCATTGTTAAGAACAGATCTGCCAGGAGTAGCATTGATAAATCTCCATCAAGTGGGCCTCCTGCCTTCACAACGGCTGTGGCTGTAACCAAATCAATGTCCAGTTGAATCTGTAGTATGTATTTCTAAGTATGAGCTGATGTTCTTCCACAGTGGATGTGCGCATTTATGTTGGTCATCCTATGTTGCATATTGCCAGACTCACCCCTCTTTCCACTTTCAGCAGCTCAATTTGAACAATCTGGCAGGTGTCCCATAACTTCTATGTATTGGCTAAAAATATGCAATGAACTAGAGATACAGTAATCTGTAATGAGTCAGAGAAGTTCCAAATACGACCCCATGACTCTTGATTAATCGGGACGTTTTTGAAGCAAGCAGATCATCCTCACATCTTTACTGCAGGAGGCGGGGGAGAATATGATTCAGCTTTGCAGGTGAGAGTAGTGTATACGTTTTTAAGGATAAATGACTATGCGCAGAAGAACAGAATGAAAGTCAGTGGTTGATAGGCGACCCATTTAGACATTATAACTCTAGGTTAATTCTAGAAGTTTCAATCCATCCCACACATTAATAGGGATGCCTGTAGCAGACCAGTCAAGCTAAAAGAGGGTCCTCCCTTCCACTTTTATTTTCTTATTTTTCCTTAAGACATATAAGTGAATATATTAATTGTACTATTGAATGTCTTGCTTATTTGCAGAAAAGTGTGTGTCAGGTCTAACAGGCAAACTCCTTATATATAGATCGCTATCTCCGACTGATATCACTACATTAGGGAGGACTGCTAACCGTAATTTTTACCAGGCGCTTACATGCTGTGATTCTTGAAGATGCAGCATTGTTGGGTACAATTACAAATACCATAATACATTATTTCTCAAAAATGAAGGGTCATTGCAACATAAGAGAAGCCCTTAAGTTTGTCATTAGGACGGAGTACATTAAGACTTGCAAAGTGGTGAAAGACGTCTTAGACAAGACGCTGTCGGGAACTGAGGATGTCATTACAACATTAGAGAAATACTTATTCCTGGCTAGTGTAGTTAAACATGATCTGAGACGAGAACACCAAGATATCACCCAGGGCTAATCTAAGAGATATAATAACAATGCTTGTTATTGGGGAATCTCCGGTCTCCAATTTAATGGGGTCAAATCCTGCCTATACCCTCGATGGTGAAAGGAAATCACTGACAATGCACAAGTAGATCCAATTGGTATTGCCTATTTACATTTAAAAAAATCTAGGGATTCCAGTCTACCACTTGGAAGCCAATCTAATCAAGAGAATTTTGGGCAAAGCCGTAAATGTACTTTGGAACTTGGCAGAGTTTTGGAGAATACTCTCCATATTAGGAGTAGAGAGAGTGTTGATGGTCCAGACTGTACAGCTTCTAAGACAGCTGTACTATTTTACTAATGTTACGACCATCTTGCCTTGGGCCATGTCCAAGGACCTTGATGTGACACTTAGAGGACTGATGTGGAGTAAAGACCGACACAGAGTTTCATTTTGTAATGTGCACATTCAGATGACAAAGGATGGTCTGGTGGCCACAGATTGTGAAAGGTACTATAGTAGGCTCAGAGTTGCAATACATGACTATATGGGCCCCATCATCTTGATCACAGGAAGCCAAATACCTGAGTGTCGAGATGCCACCGAAATATGATGGGGGTAAGGTTCAGATCGACGGTCACAAAACATCTTCAAGCTGATTAGACTGGCGCAACACTGTTGGAGTAAATATTTGAGGCTTCTCAAAAGAACTGGGACTAATTCTCCTGAGATGCCTTTGCGGTGCCTGCAAAAGGCAACAGAAGTGCTGACAAGTTGCGATTTGATTTTATGGGAAAGGAGTTCTATCCACAAATGTGTGCGCCTGCATGAGTCTAGAACCTTACACACATTTAACAGTGAGATGGAAAAGCAAGAAAACCCAGTAGGGCAATTTCTGACCTCAGAAAGTTGACAGGAGCAACCCAGCTGACTTGAATCAACAGACTGATCAAACCTGAGAACAGTAGAGTGTTGAACATGGCACTGACACACGAGGAAGGGAAGAAACCCATCTCATTGTTGTATAGGAACATGTTACGCACAACTGACAAACATCTGACAAAATTAAAAGCACAATAGGAGGAAATACTGGGGATAGACATCAGTGACAATGACCGGGGCAGGATGGTGGCCTACACACCACAAGTCTCCAGGAACAGCAGACTTAGGCTTAAACGGTATAATTATCTTCACCAAACTCATCTCACACGGATCAAACTCCATAAAAGCTTTTGCATTAACTAGGTGAGTTGCCTCAGATGCCACGTAAATGATGCCAGTTATATTCCTATGGATGAAACTGCTCAGTGCTATAAGTCTAGAAGGGGAATGTAACACACGGACATAAACGATGTCACAGGAGGCCAACCAAATAGATCCCCGAGGTGTGTTTGGTAGGGGAATCTCAGCATATCAGCAAAAGAAACATGAAAGTAACTATTGACCTAACGTTGATATTGGCTAAACTCGGAACCAAGATGGGCTAGAAAGACATTGACCCACTGGCTAGCAAATACTGGTGAGCATATGTGCACCAGTGCTCTAGTGGGCTTCTGTAAAGAGCACTTTCTTAGATAAAATAGCAATAGGCACAGATAAACTTACCGCCTTATTTACATGTGAACTGATCCTGGAGAAATTCACCAAGAATGCCACTGACAGGCCTTTCTGACTTCCATTAGCACTTTACTGATACCTCAGCCTACTCAGAGCCCACAAAAGGAGGAATGACTACACGCTCATGATGTCACATTTCACCAGGTGTACCAGAGGTGGACAGGCAGATGCAGAAACGTGTCAAATCTGGCGTGGGCGAGCTACCTGGGATAAAGAGATGACAGACCTTGAATGTATATGTACAAACAGGTGGCACCACTCAGGCCAACATAATGCTGACCATGTGCATAATGCTGAGGCCATCACATACGCCTGCAGGACCGGCATCCTGTAGGAGGCTGGCCTGGTTGTAGTGGGTACCAAGGGGTACTTACACTCTGCACCAGGTCCAGTTATCCCTTATTAGTGTAGAAGAGGTGTTTCTAGCAGCTTAGGCTGATAGAAGGTAGCTATAGCAGAGCAGCTTAGGCTGAACTAGGAGACATGCAAAGCTCCTACTATACCACTAGTGTCATATGCACAATATCACAAGAAAACACAATACACAGATATACTAAAAATAAAGGTACTTTATTTTTATGACAATATGCCAAAAGTATCTCAGTGAGTACCTTCAGTATGACAATAGCAAATATACACAAGATATATGTACACAATACCAAAAATATGCAGTAATAGAAAAAGTAAGTAATGCAAGCAGTGTATAGTTCCAATAGATTGCAATAGGAGCACATAGGTATAGGGGCAACACAAACCATATACTCCAAAAGTGGAATGCGAACAACGTATGGACCCCAAACCTAAGTGAGCTTGTAGAGGGTCGCTGGGACTGTAAGAAAACAGTGAGGGTTAGAAAAATAGCCCACCCCAAGACCCTGAAAAGTAGGTGTAAAGTGCACCTATATTCCCCAGAGAGCACAGAAGTCGTGATTGGGGAATTCTGCAAGAAAGAACAACACCAGCAATGCAACCAAAGTGGATTTCTGGACGAGAGTACCTGTGGAACAAGGGGACCAAGTCCAAGAGTCGCAACAAAGTCAAGATTGGGCAGATGCCCAGGAAATGCCAGCTGAGGGTGCAAAGAAGCTGCCACTGGATGGTAGAAGCTGTGGTTTCTGCAAGAACGAAGAGGGCTAGAAACTTCCCCTTTGGAGGATGGATGTCCGACGTCGTGAAGAAGCTTGCAGGGGTGTTCCCACGCAGAAAGACCGCAAACAAGCCTTGCTAGCTGCAAGGGTCACGGTTAGGGTTTTTGGATGCTGCTGTGGCACAGGAGGGACCAGGATGTCGCCAATTGTGTGAGGAGACAAAGGGGGGGCCCAGCAAGATAGGGAGCCCTCACAGAAGCAGGCAGCACCCACAGAAGTGCTGGAAGAGGCACTACAAAGAGGAGTGACCCGGAGCTCACCCGAAGTCACAAAAGAAGATCCCACGACGCCGAAGGACAACTCAGGAGGTTGTGTACTGCAGGTTAGAGTGTCGGGGACCCAGGCTTGGCTGTGCACAAAGGAAATCCTGGAAGAGTGCACAGGAGCCGGAGCAGCTGCAAATCACGCGGTACCCAGCAATGCAGTCTAGCGTGGGGAGGCAAGGACTTACTTCCACCAAACTTGGAGTGAAGAGTCACTGGACTGTGGGAGTCACTTGAACAGAGTTGCTGAGTTCCAGGGACCACGCTCGTCGTGCTGAGAGGGGACCCAGAGGACCGGTGATGCAGTCTTTTGTTGCCTGCGGTTGCAGTGGGAAGATTCCGTCGACCCACGGGAGATTTCTTCAGAGCTTCTAGTGCAGAGAGGAGGCAGACTACCCCCACAGTATGCACCACCAGGAAAACAGTCGAGAAGGCGGCAGGATCAGTGATACAAGGTTGCAGTAGTCGTCTTTGCTACTTTGTTGCGGTTTTGCAGGCGTCCTGAGCATTCAGCGGTCGATTCCTTGGCAGAAGGTGAAGAGAGAGATGCAGAGGAACTCTGATGAGCTCTTGCATTCGTTATCTAAAGAATTCCCCAAAGCAGAGACCCTAAATAGCCAGAAAAGGAGGTTTGGCTACCTAGGAAGGAGGATAGGCTAGCAACACAGGTAAGAGCCTATCAGAAGGAGTCTCTGATGTCACCTGCTGGCACTGGCCACTCAGAGCAGTCCAGTGTGCCAGCAGCACCTCTGTTTCCAAGATGGCAGAGGTCTGGAGCACACTGGAGGAGCTCTGGGCACCTCCCCTGGGAGGTGCAGATCAGGGGAATGGTCACTCCCCTTTCCTTTGTCCAGTTTCGCGCCAGAGCAGGGCTGGGGGATCCCTGAACCGGTGTAGACTGGCTTATGTAGAGATGGGCACCATCTGTGCCCATCAAAGCATTTCCAGCGGCTGGGGGAGGCTACTCCTCCCCAGCCCTGACACCTTTTTCCAAAGGGAGAGGGTGTAACACCCTCTCTCTGAGGAAGTCCTTTGTTCTGCCTTCCTGGGCCAAGCCTGGCTGGACCCCAGGAGGGCAGAAACCTGTCTGAGGGGTTGGCAGCAGCAGCAGCTGCGGTGAAACCCCGGGAAAGGTAGTTTGGCAGTACCCTGGTCTGTGCTAGAGACTCAGGGGATCATGGAATTGTCTCCCCAATGCCAGAATGGCATTGGGGTGACAATTCCATGATCTTAGACATGTTACATGGCCATGTTCGGAGTTACCATTGTGACGCTATACATAGGTAGTGACCTATGTATAGTGCACGCGTGTTATGGTGTCCCCGCACTCACAAAATTCCGGGGAATTTGCCCTGAACGATGTGGGGGCACCTTGGCTAGTGCCAGGGTGCCCACAAACTAAGTAACTTAGCACCCAACCTTTACCAGATAAAGGTTAGACATATAGGTGACTTATAAGTTACTTAAGTGCAGTGGTAAATGGCTGTGAAATAACGTGGACGTTATTTCACTCAGGCTGCAGTGGCAGGCCTGTGTAAGAATTGTCAGAGCTCCCTATGGGTGGCAAAAGAAATGCTGCAGCCCATAGGGATCTCCTGAAACCCCAATACTCTGGGTACCTCAGTACCATATACTAGGGAATTATAAGGGTGTTCCAGTATGCCAATGTGAATTGGTGAAATTGGTCACTAGCCTGTTAGTGACAATTTGGAAAGCAAAGAGAGAGCATAACCACTGAGGTTCTGGTTAGCAGAGCCTCAGTGAGACAGTTAGTCATCACACAGGGAACACATACAGGGCACACTTATGAGCACTGGGGCCCTGGCTGGCAGGGTCCCAGTGACACAAACACTAAAACAACATTTATACAGTGAAATATGGGGGTAACATGCCAGGCAAGATGGTACTTTCCTACACAACCCCCCCCCCCAAACGAAGGACAATAAGACTAGCCGTGACCTGATGAGTCTTCATTGTCTAAGTGGAAATATCTGGAGAGTCCATCTGCATTGGAGTGGGTACTCCCAGGTCTATGTTCCACTGTATAGTCCATTCCCTGTAGAGATATGGACCTCCTCAACAATTTAGGGTTTTCACCTTTCATTTGTTTTAGCCAAAGTAGAGGTTTGTGGTCTGTCTGAACAATGAAGTGAGTGCCAAACAGGTATGGCCTCAACTTCTTCAGTGCCCAGACCACAGCAAAGGCCTCCCTCTCTATGGCAGACCAACGCTTTTCTCTAGGGGTCAACCTCCTGCTGATAAAAGCAACAGGTTGATCCTAGCCCTCAGAATTGAGTTGTGATAAGATTGCCCCTACCCCTAATTCATATGCATCAGTTTGAACAATGAATTTCTTGGAGTAACATGGGCTTTTTAGGACAGGTGCAGTGCACATGGCCCGTTTCAGCTACTCAAAAGCTTTCTGACATCTAGCTGTCCACAATACCTTTTTAGGCATTTTCTTAGAAGTGAGGTCATTAAGAGGGGCTGCTATGGAGCCATAGTTCTTTATGAACCTCCTGTAATACCCAGCGAGGCCTAAGAAGGCTCTCACTTGGGTCTGAGTTGTAGGGGGAACCCAATCTATGATAGTTTGGATTTTCCCCTGAAGTGGTGCAATCTGTTCTCCACCTACAAGGTGTCCCAGCTAAACCACTTTCCCCTGCCCTATCTGGCACTTTGAAGCCTTTATAGTGAGGCCTGCCTTTTGCAGGGCCTCCAAAACTTTCCATAGGTGGACCAGGTGATCTTCCCAGGTGGAGCTAAAGACAGCTATATCATCTAGATATGCTGCACTAAAAGCCTCCAACCCTTGCAGGACTGTATTCACCAACCTCTGAAAAGTGGCAGGTGCATTTTTCAAACCAAAGGGCATTACTGTGAATTGGTAGTGCCCTCCAATAGTCGAAAATGCAGTTTTTGCTTTAGCATCCTCTGATAACTTGATCTGCCAATACCCTGCAGTCAAATCAAAGGTGCTTAGATACTTGACAGATGCCAGTGTATCTATGAGCTCATCTACCCTGGGTATAGGGTGAGCATCAGTTTTAGTTACCTGGTTGAGACCTCTGTAATCTACACAAAACCTCATCTCTCTTTTCCCATCTTTAGAGTGCGGCTTTGGAACAAGCACCACAGGAGAGGCCCATGGACTTTCAGAGTGCTCAACCACTCCCAGGTCAAGCATTTTCTGAACCTCTTGTTTTATGCAGTCCCTGACATGGTCAGGCTGCCTATAGATCTTACTTTTGACAGGCATGCTGTCTCCAGTATCTATAGTGTGCTCACACCAAGAAGTGGTGCCTGGCACAGTAGAAAAAAGTTCAGAAAACTGACCCATGAGATTTATGCAGTGGTCTTTCTGCTCAGCAGTAAGACAATCTGCTAAAACTACACCTTCCATTAGAGCATCTTTTTCTGTGGAAGAGAAGAGATCAGGGAGAGGGTCACTCTCTTCTTCCTGTCCTTCATCTGTTGCCATGAGCAGGGTGAGATCATCCCTGTCATAGTAGGGTTTTAGTTGATTGACATGGAGCACCATAAGGGGACTCCTGGCGGTGCCCAAGTCTACCAAGTAGGTGACTTCTCCCTTCTTTTCAACAATAATGTGGGGTCCACTCCATTTGTCTTGGAGTGCTATTGGGGCCACAGGCTCCAAGACCCACACTTTCTGCCCTGGTTGGTACTGAATCAGAACAGCCTTCTGGTCATGCCATTGCTTTTGGAGCTCTTGGCTGGCCTGAAGGTTTTTACTGGCCTTTTTCATGTACTCAGCCATTCTGGATCTTAGGCTAAGTACATAGTCCACTATGTCTTGCTTAGGAGCTTTTAAAGGTTGTTCCCAACCCTCCTTTACAAGTGTTAGAGGACCTCTTACAGGGTGCCTAAATAGGAGTTCAAAGGGGCTGAAGCCCACTCCTTTCTGGGGTACGTCCCTGTAAGCAAAAAGGAGGCAAGGTAACAGGACATCCCATCTCCTCCTGAGTTTTTCAGGGAGTCCCATTATCATTCCTTTGAGAGTTTTATTAAACCTCTCTACCAGTCCATTTGTTTGTGGATGATAAGGTGTGGTGAATTTGTATGTTACACCACATTCCTTCCACATGGCCTTCAAGTATGCAGACATAATGTTGCTACCCCTGTCTGATACCACCTCTTTTGGGAAACCCACCCTGGAAAAGATTCCCAGGAGGGCTTTTGCCACTGCAGGTGCTATAGTGGTCCTTAGAGGAATTGCTTCAGGATATCTTGTGGCATGGTCCACTACCACCAAGATAAACCTATTGCCTGAAGCAGTAGGAGGGTCAAGGTGGCCAACTATGTCAACCCTTACCCTTTCAAAGGGAACCCCAACCACAGGCAGTGGAATTAGGGGAGCCTTTGGGGTGCCACCAGTCTTGCCACTGGCTTGACAGGTGACACAGGACTTACAAAAATCTTTTGTGTCCTCTGACATTCTAGGCCAAAGAAACAGGGGGACAAGTCTTTCCCATGTTTTAATTTGCCCTAAATGTCCAGCCAAGGGAATGTCGTGGGCTAGAGTTAGGAGAAACTCTCTGTATTGCAGGGGAATGACCAATCTCCTGGCTGCTCCAGGTTTAGGGTCCCTTGCCTCTGTATACAAGAGGTTGTCCTCCCAGTAAACTCTATGTGAGTCACTGACATCCCCATTTTGCTGTTTGACAGCTTGCTGTCTTAGACCCTCTAATGTGGGACAGGTTTGCTATGCCACACTCAGCTCCTCCCTGGCAGGCCCCCCTCCACCCAAAAGCTCAGCAGGGTCTGCTTCCAGCTCCTCTGGTGAAGGTTCTGCACAGGGGGGAAATTCTTCTTCCTCAGAAGTTGAATCATCTGTAGAGGGAGGGATAGTGGGTAGGGATTTACCTTTACTAACCCTAGCTTTAGGGAGCACTTGGTCCATTGTTCCAGGATCCAAGTCACCCTGTCCTTTTTGCTTTTTGGCCTGAGCCCTTGTCAAAGCAAAAATATGCCCAGGAATGCCCAGCATTGCTGCATGAGCCTCCAACTCCACTTCTGCCCAAGCTGATGTCTCTAAATCGTTACCTAGTAGACAGTCTACAGGTAAATCTGAGGCAACCACAACTTTCTTTGGACCAGTAACCCCCCCCCAGTTGAGACTTACAACAGCCATGGGTGGCTAAGAGTGTTGTTATGAGCATCAGTCACTTGGTACTGGTGACCAAGTAGGTGTTGTTCAGGGTGTACCAGTTTCTCTATTACCATGGCAAAACTGGCACCTGTGTCCCTGTAGGCCTGAACTGCAACACCATTTATTAGGGGAAGTTGCTTGTACTTATCCATATTAAGGGGACAAGCAACCAAGGTGGCCAAATCAAGGGCACCTTAAGAGACTAGCACAGCCTCTGTGGTCTCCCTAACAAGACCAACCCCAATTAAATTACCAAAAGTGAGCCCAGCTACTCCCTTGGATTGGCTATTTGTAGGTTTGCTCTCACCACCACTGCTATTACTAGGGGCACTAGGTGTAGCAGTAGGGGTTGTGGTAGTGGGAGGCTTGGTGCTTTTCTTTGGACAACTGGCATCAGTTGTCCAATTGCCTTTTACTTTACATAAATAGCACCATGGTTTCTTTACTTGATTAGAAGAGGATTTGGACCCACCACCCCCACCAGAGTGTTTTTGTGGGCCTGATGAAGACTCATTTTTAGATTTGTCCCCACCCTTGTCTGAAGACTTACCATCCTTCTTCTTGCCATCCTTGTCACCCCCTGTATGAAATTTTCTGTTCACTCTTGTTCTGACCCATTTGTCTGCCTTCTTTCCCAATTATTGGGGAGAGCTCAGATCTGAGTCCACTAGATATTGGTGTAACAAATCAGACACACAGTTATTCAGAATATGCTCTCTCAGGATCAGATTATACAGGCTTTCATAGTCAGAAACTTTACTGCCATGTAACCACCCCTCCAAGGCCTTCACTGAATAGTCAACAAAGTCTACCCAGTCTTGTGAGGACTCTTTTCTGGTTTCTCTGAAATTAATCCTGTATTGTTCAGTGGTTAAGCCAAATCCATCCAAGAGTGCATTCTTCAAAACTGTAAAATTATTGGCATCACTTTCCTTCACAGTAAGGAGCCTATCCCTACCCTTTCCACTGAAAGATAGCCATAGGATAGCACCTCACTGCCTTTGAGGGACCCCCTGTACAACACAGGCCCTCTCAAGTGCAGCAAACCACTTGTTAATGTCATCCCCCTCCTTGTAAGGGGGAACTATCTTATGCAGATTCCTAGACTCATGCTCTTTCACAGAATTACTATCTGTAATACTGCTGGTGCCACCATGGAGTCCTAACCCCAACCTCTGTCTTTCTTTTTCTAAGTCTAAAGATTCCCTGTCTAGTGCCAGCTGTTGCTGTTTAAGCATCAGCCTGGACTCTTCCACTCTCAATCTATTGAGCTCCCTTTCTAACATTCTGTCATCAGGGTGGGTGGGTTGGGCATGCTTTGACACAGATGAATGGTGTGAATGAACAGAGGGAGACCTGTCCCTAACAGTTGGCACTCTAACAACCTGGCCTGCAGGAATGACATCCCTACTGTGATGAGAGCTCACATTAGTACCAGTTATGCTAGGTGGCCTGCTAAGGGGCAGGTTGGGAAGGATACCATCTAACATTCTTACTGGGGGTGCCCCAGAATCAGAGTGTGAACCATCTCCTAACTTCTCAACAGATGTGCCAGCTAAGGCCTTATCCTTTTCAATGAGCATGTTAATTAACAATTCTCTAGAGGGATTCTTCCCTACCCCTAAACCTCTATCAATGCATAGACTCCTCACACCTTTCCAGCTAAGGTGGTCATAAGCTGTGCTGACCAGATCAAGAGTAGGACCTGTACAAGACATGATAGAAAAGGTTTAGGGACAGATAAAAGAGAGAAAAAGTTTCAGGACTTTTTAAGGAAACAGAAAAAAACGTTTTCAACTTTTTAGAACTTTTTGAAAGTTTTAGAGGTACTTTTCAGCACTTAGCAATAGAGTAAGAGAAGAAAAGCAAAACTTTTTGGTTAGGTGTACATACATTGAACTTGTTTTGTATATTTTTCTCTTATAAAAAGTACAAAATGACAAAGTGGTAAGTAGTTACAAGTACTTATCCCACCGCTGCACAACCAATGTAGGAGGCTGGCCTGGTTTGTAGTGGGTACCAAGGGGTACTTACACTCTGCACCAGGTCCAGTTATCCCTTATTAGTGTAGAAGAGGTGTTTCTAGCAGCTTTGGCTGATAGAAGGTAGCTATAGCAGAGCAGCTTAGGCTGAACTAGGAGACATGCAAAGCTCCTACTATACCACTGGTGCCATATGCACAACATCATAAGAAAACACAATACACAGATATACTAAAAATAAAGGTACTTTATTTTTATGACAATATGCCAAAAGTATCTCAGTGAGTACCCTCAGTATGGGGATAGCAAATATACACAAGATATATGTACACAATACCAAAAATATGCAGTAATAGCAAAAGGAAGTAATGCAAGCAGTGTATAGTTACAATAGATTGCAATAGGAGCACATAGGTATAGGGGCAACACAAACCATATACTCCAAAAGTGGAATGTGAATAACGTATGGACCCCAAACCTATGTGAGCTTGTAGAGGGTCGCTGGGACTGTAAGAAAACAGTGAGGGTTAGAAAAATAGCCCACCCCAAGACCCTGAAAAGTAGGTGTAAAGTGCACCTATATTCCCCCGAGAGCACAGCAGTCGTGATAGGGGAATTCTGCAAGAAAGAACAACACTAGCAATGCAACCAAAGTGGATTTCCGGATGAGAGTACCTGTGGAACAATGGGACCAAGTCCAAGAGTCGCGACAAAGTCGAGATTGGGCAGATGCCCAGGAAATGCCAGCTGAGGGTGCAAAGAAGCTGCCACTGGATGGTTGAAGCTGTGGTTTCTGCAAGAACGAAGAGGGCTAGAAACTTCCCCTTTGGAGGATGGATGTCCCACGTCGTGAAGAAGCTTGCAGAGGTATTCCCACGCAGACAAACAAGCCTTGCTAGCTGCAAGGGTTGCGGTTAGGGTTTTTGGATGCTGCTGTGGCCCAGGAGGGACCAGGATGTCGCCAATTGTGTGAGGAGACAGAGGGGACACCCAGTAAGATAGGGAGCCCTCACAAAAGCAGGCAGCACCTGCAGAAGTGCCAGAACAGGCACTACAAAGAGGAGTGAACCGGAGCTCACCCGAAGTCTCAAAAGAAGATCCCACGACGCCGGAGGACAACTCAGGAGGTTGTGCACTGCAGGTTAGAGTGTCGGGGACCCAGGCTTGGCTGTGCACAAAGGAAATCCTGGAAGAGTGCACAGGAGCCGGAGCAGCTGCAAATCACGTGGTACCCAGCAATGCAGTCTAGCGTGGGGAGGCAAGGACTTACCTCCACCAAACTTGGACTGAAGAGTCACTGGACTGTAGGAGTCACTTGAACAGAGTTGCTGAGTTCCAGGGACCACGCTCATTGTGCTGAGAGGGGACCCAGAGGACCGGTGATGCAGTCTTTTGTTGCCTGCGGTTGCAGGGGGAAGATTCCGTCGACTCACGGGAGATTTCTTCGGAGCTTCTAGTGCTGAGAGGAGGCAGACTACCCCCACAGCATGCACCACCAGGAAAACAGTTGAGAAGGCAGCAGGATCAGCGATACAAGGTTGCAGTAGTCGTCTTTGCTACTTTGTTGCGGTTTTGCAGGCATCCTGAGCAGTCAGCGGTCGATTCCTTGGCAGAAGGTGAAGAGAGAGATGCAGAGGAACTCTGATGAGCTCTTGCATTCGTTATTATTATTTAGGGCTGGTGTTGTTAAAACGTCAGCGCTAAACTTTTTGCCACAAAACTGCGTTAGTGCAGTTTTGCAGCAAAAACCATAAATACGGGACTAAGGGGCCTATTTATACTCTGTTTGCGCTGAAATTGCATCATATTTTTGATGCAAATTTGGCGTAAACTTAATGCCATATTTATATTTTGATACTAGCCACGTCTAGCTTCAAAATATTATAGTTTGCACCATTTTTTGGATGCATGAACTTACCTTGCGCCAATGAGAGGCAAGGTATGCATTCCCATCAAAAAAATGGTGCTATCCCCATAGCCCCATATTTATCCCCGTGCTAAAATGGCGTATGGGTGGGAAGAGGGGGCTAAATAATAGGGCAAAGCTTGCTTTGCCCCATTATTTAATGCCTGGGTCAGACCAGGCATTAGGGGACCTGTGGACCCATTTCCATGGTTAAACACCATGGAATGGGTCCACAGGTGCCCTTCCCAAGTCCCAGGAACACCCACACCCACACCAGAGGATGGGGGACCGAATCCCAGGTAAGTAGGGTAAGTATTGGTGAGTATTTTTTTTTTATGCCTTCGGGGGCCCTAACTTGGGGCCGCATGCATGGCACAGGGTGCAATGGCCATTCCCAGGGGACACTTGTCCCCTGTGCTTGCCATTGGGTGGTGGGCATGACTCCTGTCTTTCCAAAGACAGGAGTCATGTTTTTGGTGGTTGTGCGCCAGGAAATGGCGCTAGTCTGGTTGGATGCATTTTTTTGCCTCTAACCAGGCTAGCGTCATTTTCTAATGTACAAACCCCTCCTTCCCTACTGCCACCCCCACCCGGCTAGTGTCTTCTTCTATGACGCCAGCCCAAGTTTAGTGCTCGCTTGCACCATTCAATAAATAAGGCGCCCGGCTGGCATTGTTAAATGACGCAAGCCGGCACTAAACCTTTTGCTGCAAAACTGCGTTACTGCAGTTTTTCGGCAAAAATCATAAATATGGGCCTAAATTACTCTGTTGCCCTGACAAAGATTCAGCCCACCAAATTTAGAAATGATTGAAAACTAGGCTCCCATTTCTAAATCATTGGAAGGAACCGTCATCATGGCAGTTTTTGACAAAGCTTTTTGAAGATTGCTGAAGGGCTCTCTCAACATGATGGAGTCTCGCACCAAACTGTTTTCTTTTTTACTTTAAAAAATAAAAGCCCGAAATAAAGATAATGCCCCTTCGCCATAGGAGTCACCTCCCATGGTGAGGAGGGCATTTAGGCCCATATTATGACCCTGGCGGTCGGTGATAAAGTGGCGGTAATACCGACATCAGGCTGGCGGTAACTACTGCCAAATTATGACCATGGTGGAAAGATCTCCGAAAGATAGCCAATATACCACACCGACCGCCAGGGCAGAAACAACAGACACCTCAGCGGTACCGCCTACAGCCAGGCAGAAGTCAAAGTTCCGCCCACCATATTACAACAACACAATCCGCCACCTTTTCCGAGGTGGTACCAACGACATCACAAGGCTGGCGGAAACAGACCTCAGAAGTGAAAGGACTCACCTTTGGAGACACAGGGAAGAACCACGCCACCATGGTACCCGAACTGCATGTTTTTCCGATGATATTCTACGTTATGCTCCACCATGAACACCAATGCCGGCAAAGACGATGGTGAGTACAGCCGCCTAGCACACAAGGGAGGGGGAAGGAAAACGACAGTGACACACGCACGCACCATACACACACACACCATACACACAACCAGATGCACAAGAAAACAAGTTACTCCCCCTAAATCGGCTGAATACTGGAAGGACAAAAAGAATTTACCAAAGTGAATGTAATAAGACCAACACAGTATAAATAATAATTTAGGTAATGTAACAGATATATACAATTGTACAGAAAAAGGGACACAGCCCAGTCCTCATTTTACATGGGCCACATGGCCACAGGTCAAAGTCCAAGGCCCCACTTGTCACCTGCATCAACATGGAGAGAACACTGTAGGGCCATCAGTTGATTAATAGGCGGGCGCCTCAGGGGGTCTGGGGGGTGCACCTCAGCCAGGAGCTGAAACAAGACCACTGGTTCTGGGGGGGCAACTTTCCCTGTGCTTGGTCCTGGGGAGTGATAGGCCACAGCCTCTCAAGTGGTTGACTTGCCCACTGGTCCTGGAGGGGGCAACATGCCATGTGCTTGGTCCTGGGGAGTGATAGGCCACAGTCTCTCGAGTGGGTGAATACCCCACTGGTTCTGGAGGGGGCAACGTGCCCTGTGCTTGGTCCTGGGGAGTGATTGGCCACAGTCTTTCAAGTGGGTGACTTGCCCACTGGTTCTGGAGGGGGCAACATGCCCTGTGCTTGGTCCTGGGGAGCGATAGGCCACAGTCTCTCAAGTGGGTGACTTACCCAGTGGCTCTGGAGGGGGCAATATGCTCTGTGCTTGGTCCTGGGGAGTGATAGGCCACAGTCTCTCGAGTGGGTAAATATCCCACTGGTTCTGGAGGGGGCAACATGCCCTGTGCTTGGTCCTGGGGAGTGATAGGCCACAGTGTCTCAAGTGGGTGACTTGCCCACTGGTTCTGGAGGGGGCAACATGCCCTGTGCTTGTTCCTGGGAGTGCAAGGCCACAGTCTCTTGAGTGGGTGTCTTGGCCACTGGTTCTGGAGTAGACAGGCCGCACAGCAGCCCATGGATGCAGGATTACATTGCATCCGCCGGCGGTAACGGCTGCACTGTGTTGGTGGTAGGCTCCAGCACCTCCCCTGCACCCTCGGATGGTTGCACTGTGGTGGTGCTGCTAGTGGTGGGAGGCTTCTGCTCATCCCCTGCACCCTCGGACAGATGAAGTGTGGTGGTGCTGCTGATGGTGGGAGGCTCCTGCACATCCCTTGCACCCTCGGGTGGATGCACAAGCATGCTTGGTGGTGGGGGCTCCATCACAGCTGCTGGCCCAAGGTCCTTGCCCTTCTTGCCTGCTGGTGCAGGGTCCTTGCCCTTCTTGCCTGCTGGTGCAGGCTCCTTGGCCTACCTGCCTGCTGATGCAGGCGCCTTGGCCTTCCTGCCTGCTAATGGAGGCTCCTTGGCCTTTCTGATGGTGGATGCAGGCTCCTTGCCCTTCTTGCCAACTGGTGCAATCAATCAATCAATCAATCATAGTATTTATAAAGCGCGCTATCTACCCGTTAGGGTTTCGAGGCGCTGAGTTGGGGGGGGGGGGGTGGAGAGGCTGTTTAGCGGTCGAAGAGCCAGGTCTTGAGGAGCCTTCTGAATGTGAGGAGGTCCTGGGTCTGGCGTAGCGGAGTGGGGAGAGAGTTCCAGGTTTTGGCGGCGAGGAAAGAGAAGGATCTGCCGCCGGAGGTCTTGCGCTGGATTCGGGGTACGATGGCTAGGGCGAGGTTGGCGGATCGGAGTTGGCGTGTTGGGGTGTAGAAGTTGAGTCTGGTGTTGAGGTAGGAGGGTCCGGTGTTGTGAAGCGCCTTGTGAGCGTGGGTAAGGAGTTTAAAAGTGATCCTCTTGTCTACTGGGAGCCAGTGGAGTTCCCTCAGGTGTGGGGAGATGTGGCATCGGCGGGGTATGTCGAGGATCAGTCGGGCGGAGGCATTTTGGATCCGTTGGAGTCGTTTGATGTCTTTGGTAGGGATGCCTGTGTAGAGTGCGTTGCCGTAGTCAAGTCTGCTGCTGACGAGGGCCTGGGTCACCGTCTTTCTGGTTTCTGTTGGAATCCACTTGAAGATTCTGCGGAGCATACGAAGGGTGTTGAAGCAGGAGGAGGAGACGGCGCTGACCTGTTTGGACATGGTGAGGGCGGAGTCCAGGATGAAGCCGAGGTTTCTTGCGTGGTTGGCAGGGGTGGGCGGGGGACCAAGGGCGGAGGGCCACCAAGAGTCGTTCCAAGCCGAGGGAGTGCGCCCGAGGATGAGGACTTCCGTCTTGTCGGAGTTGAGCTTCAGGCGGCTGATGTTCATCCAGTTGGCGATGGATTTAAGTCGCTCGTGGAGGTTGGTTTTGGTGGTGAGCGGGTCATTGGTCAGGGAGAGGACGAGCTGGGTGTCGTCGGCGTAGGAGATGATGTTGAGATGATGTTGGCGGGCCAGTTTGGCGAGGGGGGCCATGTAGACGTTGAACAACGTAGGGCTGAGGGAGGATCCTTGGGGGACGCCGCAGATGAGGTTGGAGGCTTTGGAGCGGAACGGGGAGAGGCGGACTCTCTGAGTTCTGTCGGAGAGGAAGGATGAGATTCAGTGGAGGGCTTTGTCTTGGATCCCAGCTTCCTGGAGGCGGGTCAGTAGGGTGCGGTGGCAGACTGTGTCAAAGGCGGCGGATAGGTCGAGGAGGATGAGGGCTGAGGTTTCGCCCTTGTCCATTTGAAGTCTGATGTCATCTGTGGCGGCGAGGAGAGCAGTCTCAGTGCTGTGGTTTCGTCTGAATCCGGATTGTGAGGGGTCCAGGATTGAGTTGTCTTCGAGGAAGTGGGTGAGCTGAGAGTTGGCGATCTTCTCGATGACTTTGGCTGGAAAAGGGAGGAGAGAGATCGGTCGGAAGTTTTTGAGGTCGTTGGGGTCAGCCTTGGGTTTCTTGAGAAGGGGTTGGATTTCTGCGTGTTTCCAGCTGTCCGGGAAGGTGGCGGAGGAGAAGGAGAGGTTGATGATCTTGCGGAGTTCGGGGGCGATGGTGGCGTTTGCCGAGTTGAAAACATGATGAGGGCAGGGGTCCGTAGGGGAGCCTGAGTGGATGGTGTTCATGGTTGTTATGGTTTCTGCATCGTCCACGTGGGTCCAGGCGGTGAGGCGGCAGTCGTGGGAGGAGACGCCGGGGGTGGGGTCTGGCGGTGGGCTGGAGTTGAAGCTGTCGTGGATGGTAACGATTTTCTGGTGGAAGAAAGTGGAGAGGTCGTCGCAGAGTTTCTGGGAGGGCGGGATGTCGTTGGAGTTGGCTTTAGGATTTGAGAGTTCCTTCACGATCCCGAAGAGTTCTTTGCAGACGTGGGTGTTGTTGTTGATGCGTTCGGTGAAATGGGTGCGCTTGGCGACGCGGATCCGTTGGTGGTGTTCACGGTTGGCGTTTTTGAGGGTGGCGAGGTTGTCGGGTGTGCGATCTTGGATCCATTTCTTTTTGAGCTTATGGCAGATGCTTTTGGAGGTTGTAAGGTCATCTGTGAACCAGGCTGGTTTTTTCTTTCCTTGGATGGCGGTGTGTTTCTTTAGGGGGGCGAGGGTGTTAGCGCAGTCGAGGATCCATTGATGGAGGTTGATGGCGGCTGTGTTCGGGTCGGTTGCGTCGGGTGGAGGGTTGTTGGTGAGGGTGCTGGCCAGTTGGTCCTGGGTGATTTTGCCCCAGCGGCGGTGGGGAGGTGGCTGGATGCGGTGATGTTCTGTGATTTTCTTGTAGGTGAAGTGGACGCAGTGGTGGTCGGTCCAGTGGAGTTCGGAGGTGTGGCTGAAAGCGATGTGGTTGCTTGAGGTGAAGAGGGGGTCCAGGGTGTGTCCGGCGATGTGGGTGGGAGTGTTGACTAGTTGGCGGAGTCCGAGGTTGAGGAGGTTGGAGGTCAGTGAAGTAGTGTTGACGTCGGAAGTATTTTCTAGGTGGTAGTTGAGATCTCCCAGGAGGATGTAATCAGTGGATGCTAGGGCGTGGGAGCTTGCGAGGTCTGCGATGGTGTCGTTGAAGGGGGCTCTTGGTCCTGGAGGGCGGTAGATCAGGGTTCCTCTGAGGGTTGTTTTGGGGTCCGTGTGGATCTGGAAATGGAGGTGTTCGGCTGTTTTGAGGGTGTCGTCCGAGTGGGTGTGGATTTTGAGGGTGGCTTTGTGAACGATGGCTATTCCGCCGCCGATCCCGTTGGTCCGGTCTCTTCTGGTGATTTTGTATCCGTCCGGTATGGCGATGGCGATGTCCGGAGCAGAGGAGTCGTTCCACCAGGTTTCGGTCAGGAAGGCCACGTCAGGTGTAGTGGTGTCGAGCAGGTCCCAGAGCTCGATAGCGTGTTTTCGTGCGGAGCGGGTGTTGATGAGGATGCAGTTCAGGTGATTGGGGTTGAAAGTTTTTGTAGTTGGATTCGTCGTTCTGGTGCAGGAGAAGTTGCAGGTGCGACAGGAGAAAGGTCCTTTAGTGAGCTTCGGGGATGCCCGGAAGCATTCAGTGGAGGGCCCGGGGTTGAGGGCGCGGAGCTCTTCGGCCGAGAAGTGGGCGCGGGAGGCGCGAGGACCAGGGGGGGTGGCGCTGGGCGCAGTCCAGGCGCGGACGGGCGCAGACGGGCTTGCCTCTGGCGCGCCAGCGGCGCGGACGCGCAGCGCCAGCCATTAAGAAGGGAGGGGGGAGGGAGGAGCAGCTGGGAGGCGGGAGGGAGCGGCAAATGGGGGCGCGAGGGGGGCGGGGCCGCAGGGAAGCAGCGGCTGGGGTCGAGGAGCGCACAAGGGGCGAAAGGCACAGAAATCGGGCAAAAACAGTCACAAATGCAGGAAAAAACACAATATGGACACAATACTGGCACTAAATACGATCGGGGAGACAGCAATCAGGGGGGCACAATGGGGCAAAAAGCGCCGGCGGCGAGGCGCAGAAAAGCGGAAAAAAGCTGAAAAACAAACTTACGGGACGGCAGAAGCGGCACTCGGGTCAAGTGAGCCCACTAGCCACCAGGGATGAGGCGCAGGAGGATGCCTGCGGGTGGAGGAGGGCCTCGAACACGCAGACGGCAGCGTGGTCGTGGGGCAGAGGCAGAAGGCAGCAGGTTGGTGCTGCGGTCGTGAGGGGCGAGTTCAGGACCTGAACCAGGTCCGAATTCGCTCACTGGCGACGCGCAGCGCCAGCCATTAAGAAGGGAGGGGGGAGCAGCTGGGAGGCGGGAGGCGGGAGGGAGCGGCAAATGGGGGCGTGAGGGGGGCGGGGCCGCAGGGAAGCAGCGGCTGGGGTCGAGGAGCACACAAGGGGCGAAAGGCACAGAAATCGGGCAAAAACAGTCACAAATGCAGGAAAAAACACAATATGGACACAATACTGGCACTAAATACGATCGGGGAGACAGCAATCAGGGGGGCACAATGGGGCAAAAAGCGCCGGCGGCGAGGCGCAGAAAAGCGGAAAAAAGCTGAAAAACAAACTTACGGGACGGCGGAAGCGGCACTCGGGTCAAGTGAGCCCACTAGCCACCAGGGATGAGGCGCAGGAGGATGCCTGCGGGTGGAGGAGGGCCTCGAACACGCAGACGGCAGCGTGGTCGTGGGGCAGAGGCAGAAGGCAGCAGGTTGGTGCTGCGGTCGTGAGGGGCGAGTTCAGGACCTGAACCAGGTCCGAATTCGCTCACTGGCGACGCGCAGCGCCAGCCATTAAGAAGGGAGGGGGGAGGGAGGAGCAGCTGGGAGGCGGGAGGGAGCGGCAAATGGGGGCGCGAGGGGGGCGGGGCCGCAGGGAAGCAGCGGCTGGGGTCGAGGAGCGCACAAGGGGCGAAAGGCACAGAAATCGGGCAAAAACAGTCACAAATGCAGGAAAAAACACAATATGGACACAATACTGGCACTAAATACGATCGGGGAGACAGCAATCAGGGGGGCACAATGGGGCAAAAAGCGCCGGCGGCGAGGCGCAGAAAAGCGGAAAAAAGCTGAAAAACAAACTTACGGGACGGCGGAAGCGGCACTCGGGTCAAGTGAGCCCACTAGCCACCAGGGATGAGGCGCAGGAGGATGCCTGCGGGTGGAGGAGGGCCTCGAACACGCAGACGGCAGCGTGGTCGTGGGGCAGAGGCAGAAGGCAGCAGGTTGGCGCTGCGGTCGTGAGGGGCGAGTTCAGGACCTGAACCAGGCTCCTTCCCCTTCGTTAAATGTGGCCTGGATTCCTTTCCACCAAGAGTGGTTGTGGAAGGAACTGGGCCCGTGGACTGTGGGGCTGAGGTGCTGGGCAGGGTTTGTGATACCCTGGCCATACCGGCAGGATGGGGGGAGTGGTAGGAAAGAGGTAAATGGTGGATAGGACCAGTTTTTTAGGTACATTGGGACGGGAAGAGTGATAAGGAATGGGAGTGGAGGATGAGGGAGTGGTTGTTGGAGGTGTCTGTCTGCTGGATTTGGGTGCAGGTGCATGGGCTGTATGATGTTGTGAGGTGGATGGCTGTAGGGTGTCTGAGTGCTTGTGTTTGTGTACTTTAGGAGGTGGGACAGACACAGTGGGAGAGGACACAGGGGACGTGTGCATGGATGTTGTGGAGGTGCCAGTGAGGTGTGTGTTCTGCTTGGTGTGGTGATGATGCTGGTAGTGGATGATGATGTAGTGCATGCAGGTTTGAGTGTGGATGTAACTAGGTGGGAGGTGGGAGGTGGGGGAGGAGGAATAGGGGGAGACAGTGGAAATAGTGGATGTTGTTGTGTCTGCAACTGGATGGTGTTTGTGTGAGTGCCTGTGGGATGAAGTGTGGTGCTTGTGTTTGCCTGTGACACTCTTGGGTGTTGTCTTGTGTGCATGCTCGTCTGTATGTGTGCCTGGGATGGGTTGGGGTTGAGGAGAATGGGACTGGGCAGTGGAAGCTGGAGGGGGATGGTAGAAACAGGGACAATAGCTGCCATCAGAGAGGAGGCCAGAGCCTGAATCGATCTCTGTTGGGCTGCCAATCCAATCTGAATGCCCTCCAGGAATGCATTAGATTGTTGCATCTGGGCTGCCAGCCCCTGGATGGCATTCACAATGGTTGACTGCCCTACAGAGATGGATCTCAGGAGGTCAATAGCCTCCTCACTCAAGGCAGCAGAACTTACTGGGGCAGGGCCTGAGGTGCCTGGGGTGAAGGAAATGCCCACCCTCCTGAGTGAGCAGGCACTGGAAACTAGATGAGGGGCTGCTGGGAGGGTGGTGCTGGTACGAGGGGTGGCAGATGTATCTGTAGCTGGAGTGGTTACAGAAGTGTCTGCCACCAACAGGGAGCTTCCATTGGAGGAGGTATCTGTGTCTGAAGTGTCCCCGCCAGTCTCCGCCGTAGTGCTCCCCTCGCCCTCCGTCCCACTGGTGCCCTCAGCGTCGGTGGACTCTGCCTCCTGGTTCCTGTGGGATGCAGCTCCCTCCGTCACTGATGCCTCTGCTCCTCCACCAGATGATGGTAATGCACAAAAGGACAGGATGACAAAACAAGAAAGGGGGAGAGAGAGACAAAGGATACACTGGGTCAATGGCTGCACAACCACCTCCGTTGGCATACACAGCACCCTCACACACAGGGGACAGGCCAAGCCTGTTACACATGTGGCCCACCATACCGTTTCCACCACCATTGGCACACACATAGCCGAGCACACAAGCCACCAAGAGGATATCCACCCACACCCCTTACACGAGGCCCCCATCCACTAGTCTATCCAACTCCACCGAAGTGAAGGCTGGGGCCCTTTCCCCAGTCACACGGGCCATGGTAGGTTCCAGACACAGGTCACAGCAGCACATGCAGTGTAGGTCCTCTCCTATGGAAGGTCAGGTAGCAAGTGAGGAATATGATAGAAAATGGCAGTCACGTCCGCGGCGGTGCATATCGTCACCACTGGCGTAGATCACCATTGGCCACTGTACCCCATAGGGCCCAATGTTAACCAATGAGGAGTTGCACGGCGGTTCCCGACCGCCTCCCGCAACGGCACACAATGCCCGCGGAATTACCTCACTTCCACCTGTCCCTCCACACAGGACAGGTGGATGCCATTTCAGGGGCGAGGGGGGCAGGCCTCTGGAATAATTCTGCATCACAAGAGCACATACTGGACAAATCACACTGACCAATTACATGTTTACTGAATGCAAACTACTGTTATAGCTCCATTGTTCAGGTAGTGACCGACTCCTCACTCTTTTGTCCCTTAGATTCCTACCGTTGCGGATGAATAGGAGATGGAGACATAACTCCATGTACAGATCCCTGGTGGATTTGGCAATGCTGGAGGACAGGCACATTATCCTCACCTATAGACTTGACAGGGCCACAATCACAGAGCTGGGTGCCCAATTGGAGCCTGACCTGATATCTGCTATCTGCTACACCACTGGGATCCCCCTCTTGTGCAAGTGCTATCAGTACTCCATTTCCTGGCAACTGGTTCTTTCCAAGTGACAGTGGGTTTGGCAGCAGGAATGTCAAAGCCAGTGTTCTCAAACGTCCTGACAAGAGTGTTGTCTGCCCTGATAAAACACGTGCAGCTACATTGTTGTCCCCCAGGTTGAAGATTTGGCCACAGTGAAGGCCAAGTTTTAGGCAATGGGACATTTCCCCAACATAATCGGGGTGATTGATGGAACACATATTTCATTTGTTCCCCCCTGGCAGAATGAACAGGTGTTCAGGAATCGTAAGAGTTTCCGTAGAAGTTTCCACTACATGAATATTCAGATGGTGTGCTTGGCAGACCAGTACATTTCCCACGTCAATGCTAAGTATCCTGGGATGGTACAAGATGCCTTTGTCCTGAGGAATAGCAGCATCCCAAATGTAATGGCCCAACTACAGAGGCACCGGGTGTGGGTAATCGGTGAGCCATCGTTCCCACCCAGTATATGTTGGTGTATGGGTATTGTGTGGGCCATATCGGATAGTGTGTGGCTAAATGCTGTCCCTCAATATTTGCAGGTGATTCTGGTTACCCAAATCTATCATGGCTGCTGATCCCTGTGAGGAATGACAGAACAAGGGCAGAAGAGCGTTATAATGATGCACATGGGCGAACCAGAAGGATAATTGAAAGGGCCTTTGGCCTCCTGAAGGCCAGGTTCTGGTGCCTCCATCTAACAGGTGGATCCCTGTGCTACTCACCCAGAAGGTCTGCCAGATAGTAGTGGCATGCTGCATATTTCATAACCCGGTCCCCAGAAGCCATGTCCCTTTTCTGCAGGAGGAGGAGGAGACTGGAGATACCTGTGTGCCAGCAGTAGATCCTGTGGACAGTGAGGATGAGGAGGCAGAGGATGAGGATTAGGACAACAGAACATCTGTGATCCATCAATACTTGCAATGACACACAGGTAGAACAGTGTAACTTTACATTTCAATGACTTTGGTTGTAATCTGTGTGGCAATGGCATGCTGATATTTCCCACTTCTATGCCCACATACTGTTCCCTCTGGCAATTCATTTTGCAGATTTTGGTGGCCTGACATATACTCCTGGTGTAATTACTGCAGCCAGCTACAGGAAATTAATCTATGCTCATCCTATGTACAGTTAATTTGCACTGTTTGTACCTGTTTCAATGAATACACATTTGATATACATGACATACTCAAAATAGATTTTTTTGTAAGGGTGTTTATTGAAGTGCTAACATATAGGGGGAAAGTGCAATCGGATATGGTGATGATGGAGGAAAGTCCAGGGTATTGTTCCAGTCTGTTTGTAGCACAGGTGCAGTGTTCATGGGGACAAGGAAGGGGAGCAATGGCAGTTCAAGGTGGACAGAGTGACTGAGTGGGGCACAAGTGTGACAATCAGGAGAGTCTCATTTCCTGGCAGGGGTCTTGGCAAGTGTCTCTGGCTTCTGTCTGGATCGCAGGGAATGTTTGTGGGGTGGTTCACCTTATGCAGGGGGAGGGGTGCTGGTGGCCTGTGCGTCCTGTGGTGGGGCCTCCTAGCCACTAGCGGCAGCGGAGGTGGAAGGCTGTTCAGATGTCTGGCTAGTGGCAGGGTCCGCTGGTGTGAGACTGCCTCCCTCATAATGTTGCCCATGTCTGCCAGCACCAATGCTTTTAGAGATCAGGGTGTTGTTAATGGCCTGCAAGTCCTCCCTGAACCCTGGTAGTGTTCCTCCTGCAGCCGCCTGTTCTCCTGCACGTTGTCCAGGATCTGGCCCATCATGTCCAGGGAATGTTGATAGGCACCCAGGATCTCGGAGAGTGCCTCCTGGAGAGTCGGTTCCTTGGGCTTGTCCTCCCCCGGTGCACAGCAGTCCTCCCAGTGTCCCTCTTGGCCTGTGCCTCTGTCACCTGAGCCGTGTGCCCACTGCCACTGACCCCAGGTCCCTGATTGTCTTGTGTGCGAGGTGTGGCCTGGGGTCTCTGTTGAGGTGGACACACTGCTTATTTCCTGGGGACAGAGGTGTGGGTATGCTGGGTGGGTGCTGTGGTGGTGTTTCCTGATGCGGGAGGCTCTGTGGTGGTGTGTGACTGGGCCTGGGTAATCGGCTGTCCAGTGGTCCCTGGTAGGTCATCCAGATCCTGAAGACCAGAGTTGCTGTCATCATTGTGGGCCTCTTCAGTTGGGGGACTGGATAGTGCTGGCACCTCCTCGGTGACATTGGCTGGGGTACATGTGCGGATGTAAATGATATGTTATGGTGTTATGGTTTATGTGTCGGACATATTGTACATCTGTGGCTTCCCCTCTATGCTTGGATTTGCCCTGCCAGCTTTCACTTGTGTATGTTAGTGTGTGGTGGGATTGTTAGTTCTCTATGGTGTGCATGCTTTAGTGATGAGTGTCCATGCAGGGCTGTGAGGGGTGTCCATGCATTGGTACAGCATGCAGGGCTTGGCATTGGGATGAGTGAAATGTGATGGTGGGGTGTGTGGGATGTAGTGGAGTGATTGGAGTGAAGGTGAGGGTGTGTGATGGCATGCAGGTAGGGGGGTGATAATAGTAGAGGGTTGACTTATCAGAGTCCAGTCCTCCTTTGACTCCGGCCAGGCCCTCAGGATGCAGTATTGCCAAGACTTGCTCCTCCCATGCTGGGAGTTGTGGGGGAGGAGGTGGGGGTCCATTGCCAGTCCTCTGTATAGAAAGCTGGTGTCTTGTTGCTATGGAACGTACCTTCCCCCGTAGGTCGTTTCAGCTCTTCCTGATGTCATCCCTAGTTCTGGGGGGCTGTACCACGGCATTGACCCTGTCCACGATTCTCCGCCATAGCTCCTTCTTCCTGGCTATTGATATCTGCTGCACCAGTGCTCCAAATAGCTGTGGCTCTACCATGATGATTTCCTCCACCATGACCCTTAGCTCCTCCTCTGTGAAACGGGGGTGTCTTTGTGGTGCCATGGGTGTTATGGGAGGTATGTTGGTGAGGGTGTGTTGGGTAATGTGTTGGGGAGTGTGATGTGGAGTGTGTGAGTGGTGTGTAGGTGTGAGTAGTGTGTGGCTCTAGTTGTGTCAGTGGTCTTGGTGTCTCTCTGGTGACAATGGTTTGTAGTCGTAAAGGGTTGTGGATAATGTGGGTGTGTGTTTTATAGTGGTGTGGGTGTGTGTATGGGTGTCAGGTGTGTGTTGTTTGAATTGGCCAATGTGGAGTTGTTTTGTCTGTGGGTGTCCATTGTGAGCGTGGCGTTATTACCGGCATTGGTTTACCACTGTTGAATGTCCGCCGTGGTGGCGTAACGGTGTGGGTTTTGATACCGCCACTTTTTCACTGACCTTTGGGCTGGCAGATTTACCACCAATGTCATAATGAAGGCCTTAGCATTTTGTACTGTCCCTTAGTACCAGGATTTGCCTGACACTGACAGACTGTAAAAAAAGCTATATGTCTGCCCATCCTAATTGGGCTGACAGACACATAGGCAATTCTAGGACGGTCTGTATTCCGTCAGGGAATCAGAGTAGTTTGACCATGGCAGTAACAGAGTAGTCACCACTGTGGCCAAACTATGGTCCACCTGCATTTAAATTTGGGTAGACCACTATGTTGGCAGGAAGGGAATAGCGTCATCGCTGCAACAGAGTACCCTCTCCGCCAACATATAAATCCGGCCCATAGTTCTGTGAATATGTGTCACTCGCATCTGACACAAACTGAATTTGAAGGAGTAAGTCACACCTACGCATGCAAAAAAAAAACTTTGGGGATCAGGCCCTCTTCGAGAACAATGTGTGCAAGTGCCTTTAGTCGAAACCTTAGACTTTTATATTGCTGACTGTTTTAAATTATGTCATTGCTGTTTGCTCAATTAATTCCTTTCCATTATTTTTTTTGCCTAGTGTTTGTTTGGTTCTTGGTGTGAAACGAGAACGTGAATACAAACCCATGCAGTACAGAACCATGGCCACTTACCTTTCCCTCCTTGATGCACGTAGCCTTTTTTTAAATATTCCACCATAAATAACAAGCTATAAATCTCTACACCCGCCCCAGATACACTTTTCGTTTTCTTCTTTAAAAAAAAAAAATTCTAATACCTAAAAGGATAATCTAACCATGTGGGCATCGGGACCACCGGGTTCTTAATATGGCATCGTCATTGGGTCCCATGTTCCATAGAATTCCTTTAGGCATTACCTCATACTTTCTGTTATCTCATCAGCAGCCTAACACCAGTTAACATTTGTGCACCACAGCAGGCACGATCTGACTCCCCCATGTCTATGCTACATACATGCGAGTCACTGCCATGCCCATGTTGTTCACAATGAATTCCTTCTAATGTCTATTTACACTGTTTTTCTTTGAAGTATGTTGATAAGTGAAAATGTATTGGTTTGAATTGTGTTGCTTGGGATGGCTGATGCCAGTGCGTTCAGGATTTGATTTGGCAGTCTCTGGTACACTGAAGCAGACAGCGACCTTCAGTGATTGCCGAACTACTGCTCTTCATGGTGCCAATTGTGCCTTCTTTTCCATGTGCTGGTGGAGATGACGTCCTACTCATATGTGCTGCTGTTAACCTTCAGTAAGTACAGTTCGCCACAAGAACTTAACAGAAATCTGAAACTAATGCGTGTCTCAACTCGGCTTTTTGACTAGTTTCTGGAATATGATCAATCAATCAATCAATCAATGCTTGTAAAGCACGGCTACTCATCCGTGAGGGTCTCAAGGTGCCGGGGGGAGAGGCCTCATCCAAAAAGCCACCAGTGTTCCTGGCACTGGGTGGGGTCCTGGCGCGGACGGGCGCAGACGGGCTTGCCCCTGGCACGCGTTCGGCATGCCAGTGGCGTGCCAGCTGCAGGCGGCCGCCATTAAGAGGGGGGGTGGGCGGGAAAGGTGCTTTGCAGGGAGGCAGGGGGACAGAGGAGAGATGGGAGAAAGGAAAAAGAAAGAGAAAAACGAGGTCTGATAGAAGAAAAAGGCAGAAAACGCAAGAATGCAAGAGGGACAGAGAGAAAGAAAAGAAAAGGAAATACTTGTGATGGCCACCAGACCACCAGGGATGAGGCACAGAGACAAGCCTGCGGGTGGAGGAGGGCCTAGAACTGGGAGGCAGGAGACTCTCAGTTCGTCCCAGCAAAGGCAGAGCCAGCAGCAGCTAGAGGAGCTGGGGAGGGCAGCAGACGCTGACCAGGAGGTCAGTGCTGCTGTCCTCTCACCGTGCTGTGGCCGTCATTAAGTAGGGGAGGGGGTGGGCGGAGCGGTCAGCTGGGAGGCAGAAAGGCGGGAAAGGTGCTTCGCAGGGGGAGGGGAGCAGAGGAGAGATGGGAGAAAGGAAAAAGAAATAGAGAAAAATGAGGGATGATAGAAGAAAAAGGCAGAAAGCGCAAGAGTGAAAGAGCGACAGAAAGAAAAGAAAAGGAAATACTTACTTGTGATGGCCACTAGACCACCAGGAATGAGGCACAGGGACGAGCCTGCGGGTGGAGGAGGGCCTCGAACTGGAAGCCAGGAGACTCTCAGTTCCTCCAAGCAAAGGCACAGGCAGCAGCCACAGCAGCCAGTGGAGCTGGGTAGGGAAGCAGACGTGGACCAGGAGTTCAGTGCTCTGCCCTAACTCCTCTCCATTCCATCTCTCTTATATCCATTCCCCATTTACATCCAAGCTCTGCTTCTGTTAGTGCGTCTTTCCTTAATAAGTAAACTTACAAGGGGACGTAATGGGTCAATGAACCTTTTGACTCACAATTAACATGTTCTTACCATAGTTTCAGTACATAATCAATAACCAATACACAATATCAATAATCAACAACAATCAATAACAGTAATAATCAGTGAAGTCACTGATTGTCACACACCATGACCTTTCAGTCATGAATAACCACACCTTTAATAAAAGTTATAATATTTATTTCCCTATAATATAAATACTAAGGTCATGTAGATTAATCTCAAAATTAAATGAAACATATACAGAAAGAATACTGGCTGTCTAAAACGGAGGAAGAAACGTAATCTAATCAAAGCTTGAACTACGACACATTCTAAGGTTACACTACAAATTAACAGCAAAGTCAACTGCGTCAAAGTGATTATATACACTCAAATTCAGCAGAGAAATTCATCAAGCACTGTTACCCATTAGTGAGGAACCTTAACTAACATGAGAACAGCATCAGCATGTTGGGCTTCATGCAAAACAATTTAGTAACACAAATTTGGAAAAACATCTAACTATGGCTCTATCTAAACAATGCAGTTGGTACCTAGAAAGGAAAAGCAAATACACATGATAGTCAACAGCCTAATTCATAATACCTATCCTCAATGTGGATCAGCAAGCAGAGTCAGTCTTCGTCCTCAGGACATCAGTCGATCAGCACGGCATCAGGGTTCAGCATAAAAGTTCTGAAAATACAAAGGCCCTCATTACAACATTGGCGGTAAATCCTGCTTACTGCCATGCAGAAGACCGCCAAAACACCGCTGCGCCCGCGGAAATCCGCTACAGCTATTACGACCCACAGGCCGGAATCCGACAAAATCTAGACACATCGGTCTTTCAACCGCGGTATTCCATTGGCGGTACACACCGCCGCGCTCAAAATACACACACATTTACCAAACACAACCACATTGGACAATTCGAAATACACACACCTGATACACATACACACACCACTCCCACACACCCAATACAATATAAAGCACACACCCACATCACCCACAAACCCCTATGACAAAAATTGAGAACGAAGCACAGAGAGAGTCACCACCATTAACAAACTAGCATCCACAGGCACACAACACCATCACTCACACAACATCCACACACCTCACAAAACACACACAAACACATCCCCTCACACATCACAACACACACCACCCACACCACCCCATGGCAACGCAAAGACACCCCAGGTTCTCTGAGGAGGATCTCAGGGTCATGGTGGAGGAAATCATCCGGGTAGAGCCACAGCTATTCGGATCACAGGTGCAGCACACCTCCAATGCTAGGAAGATGGAGCTATGGCGCAGAATCGTGGACAGGATCAACACAGTGGGACAGCATCCAAGAACTAGGGATGAAATCAGGAAGAGGTGGAACGACCTACGGGGGAAGGTGCGTTCCGTGGTCTCAAGACACCAGATTGCAGTTCAGAGGACTGGCGGCGGACTCCCACCTCCTCCCCCACAACTAACAACATGGGAGGAGCAGGTCTTGGCTATACTGCATCCTGAGGGCCTCGCAGGAGTAGCTGGAGGAATGGACTCTGGTAAGTCAAATCTTAACTATGACATCCCCCACCCTACCTGCATGCTATCACATACCCCCACCCTCAACTTCACCCCCATCACTCCAACACCTCACATATGTCCCACTATCACAAACCACCCATCCCAACACCAAGCCCTGCATGCAACACCAAAGCATGGACACCCATCACCAAAGCATGTCCACTACAGATACCCACACAGATCCCCAAACCAAATATCACACAAGGTCCTAGACAAGAATGTAAGCGCTGGGGTACAGGGTCACCCACCCATTGCACACGATGGCACACACAAATGCAATAATCATGCCTTTACAGCCCTGCAGGACCCCTACCCAACGTCACCGGACAGGAGGTTCCAGACATGTCCACCCCCCTACAGAAGAGGCCCACCGCGATGACAGCAGCTCTGTCCAACTGGATCTAGATGACCAGCCCGGCCCATCTGGGACCTCGGGACAGTCGGTTCCTCACACACTGGCACATGCCACCACAGAGCCTCCCCCCTCAGGAAACACCAGCGCAGCACCCACCCTGCGGGCCCATCCCTCTGTCCCCAGGACACATCAAGCAGCAGTGTGTCCACCACTACAGGGAACACAGGCAAACCCACAAACCCAAGAACATCAGGGACCTGGGGGCAGTAGCAGTGGGCACACAGTTCAGGGGACAGAGGCACAGGAAAACGGGAACTGGGAGAACTGCTGTGAGACAGGGAAGGACAGGCCCAGGGAACCCACTCTCCATGAGGCCCTCTCCAACATCATGGTAGCGTACCATCATTCCCAGGAGACGATGGCAGTGGTACTGGCCAAGTTTCAGGAAACCCAGCGGCTGCAGGAGGAACAGTATTTGGGGATCAGGGAGGAACTCAAGTCCATCAACACCACCCTGGTCACCATTGTAGGGTTGCTGAAGGACCTTGTGAACACCAGGAGGGACACTGTGGCACAACAAGGGGCCCCTGACACTAGCCTCGATGATGAACTGCCCACCACCTCCACTGGTGCTAGTGGACAGGAGGCATCGCCACAGGACTATGACACCAGCACCCTACCCCCTGCAGATGGAGAACCACCCTGCAAACGGTCCCTGATATCCAGGCACAAGACAGAGAACAATGCCAAGACCCCGCCAAGAAATTAGACCACCCTGAATGTCATCCTTCTGTCCCACTTCATCATCCTGTCCATCCTTAAACTGCCCTAACTCCACTTCCTATGCCCCTTTGGACAATGCACCTGTGAGACAAATAACTGGACTCTGCCATGGACATTCCTCACCATCACCCCTGACCATTTTACAACCCCCTCCACTAATTTGCACTTAAATAAACACCCTGTGAAATGGAAAGGCAAAGTGACAGATCAGGGTCCATACACTGGGCGAAAGTGGCAGACATATGATAGGTCTAACAATTTTATGAGATGTAGGAGGCAGTGATGTCTTCTTACCTGTGTCTCACTGGAAGTATTGCTGGATCACGTTGTTTCTGTTGTCAATATCTTCTTCTTCTGCCTCCTCTTCTTCACTGTCCACAGGCTCCACAGCTGCCACAAGACCTCCTTCTGGACCATCCTCCTGCAGAAAAGGCACCTGTCATCGCAAAGCCAAGTTGTGCAGCATACAGCAGGCCACGATGATCTGGCACACCTTCTTTGGTGAGTAGTACAGAGAACCACCTGTCATATGGAAGCACCGGACCCTGGCCTTCAGGAGGCCGAACGTTCTTTCTATAATCCTCCTAGTTCGCCCATGTGCCTCATTGTAGCGTTCCTCTGCCCTTGTCCTGGGATTTCTCACTGGGGTCAGTAGCCATGACAGGTTGGGGTACCCAGAGTCACCTGCAAATGTCGAGGGACAACTGTTAGACACACACTAACCCGTAGGTACAACCCCATACCCAGACATCTATTCACAGGGTAAAGGGTCCTTGTACTTACCTATTAGCCACACACTGTGCCTCTGGAGTTGCCCCATCACACAAGGGATGCTGCTATTCCTCAGAATGTAAGCGTCATGCACTGAGCCAGGAAACTTGGCATTCAGATGGGAGATGTACTGGTCGGCCAAACACACCATCTGCACATTCATTGAATGGTAGCTCTTCCGGTTTCTGTACACCTTTTCACTCCTGCAGCGGGGTGCCAAGGCCACATGTCTCCCATCAATGGCACCTATGATGTTGGAGATATGTCCCAGGGCATAGAAGTCACCTTTCACTGTGGGCAAATCCTCCACCTGACGGAAAACGATGTAGCTGCGCATGTGTTTCAGCAGGGCAGACAACACTCTGGACAACACGTTTGAGAACATAGGCTGGTACATCCCTGATGCAATGGCCACTGTTGTTTGAAAAGACCCACTTGCCAGGAAATGGAGTACTGACAGGACCTGCACTGGGGGGGATTCCTGTGGGATGGCAGATAGCTGAAATCAGGTCTGGCTCCAACTGGGCACACAGTTCCTGGATTGTGGCACGATCAAGTCTGTAGGTGACTATTACATGTCTCTCTTCCATTGTCAACAGGTCCACCAGCGGTCTGTACACTGGAGGATGCTGCCATCTCCTCACCTGCCCCAGCGGACGTGCCCTATGGATGCGAACAGCGAGCACAGAGTCAGCCAACACTGAGGTAGTAAAAAAAGAATGTATTGCACACATTTGTCAATCCGCTATGTCCCTGTCTCTGTGTGTATGCAAGGCCTAGATATGTGTGACGCATTTAAAAATAATGCCATGTGGCCCCCTGAAATGGCGGCTGCCTGACCAGTAATGTGGGACAAGGGGATATGAGGTAACTGCGCTGGCGTTGTACACCATTGTGGTAGGCGATCGAAGACCGCAGCGCAATCCTGCATTGGTTAACATTGGGCCCTATGGGTCCCAGGAGCCAATGACGATGTACGCCGGCAGTGACGGTACGCACCGCCGCTGTCATGACCGCCATTTTATGTCTGTTCACTCATTTGATACCTGGCCTTCGACAGGAGAGGACCTACACTGCAAGTGCTGCTGTGACCTGTGTCTGGAAGCGACAATGGCTCATGTGTCTGGGAAAGGGCCCCTGCCTTCACTTCGGAGGAGTTGGAGAAGTTATTGGATGGGGTCCTCCCCCAGTACACGCTACTCTACGGTTCTCCAGGCAAACAGGTGAGTACACTGTGAGCATGCTGTATGGGCAATGCCTGCTTGGAGTGGTGTGGATGGAAGATACGGGAGGGGACTGAGGCCGGCATGAGCGGACGGTGAGCGTATGTGCGTCAGGGCAAGGGTGGGAATGTGGGACAATCACTGTGACGGTCCGGACGGTCAAAGTTTTTCCTTTTCCCCTGTACTATTCCTCTAGGTCAGCGCCCACTAGAAGAAGGATATTTGGCGTGCCATCGCCAAGGACGTCCGGACCCTGGGGTCCACCACAGACGGAGCACCCACTGCTGGAAAAGATGGGAGGACATTTGCCGCTGGAGCAAGAAGACAGCGGAAGCCCAGCTGGGGATGACCTCCCAACGTGGGAGGGGTGCCCGTCGCACCATGCCCCCCCTGATGTTCCGGATCCTGGCGGTGGCGTATCCGGAGTTGGATGGGTGCTTGAGGGCATCACAGTAGCCACAAGGGGGTGAGTACCGTCAGATCCATCTGACTCTGCGCACATTACGAGGTGTCTGGTTGGGGGAGGTGGGCAGTGGGTTACCCTAGGCCAGGGCGAGCTTTGTAGGCAAGGACCCTTTGTGAGGCAGGCTATGTGGCACCCCAACCCCACCAGTGGTAAGACATAGGCCTTGTACCCCATGTGCTTGGGATTAATTAGGGAACTCTAAGTGCATGGCGTAGTGCAGAGGGCTGCTGTGTCTGTAGTGTCCGCCAACGGTAGCAGTATTGCATTCACTGAACATGTCTTTCTTCTTTCTCCCCCCCCCCTTTTTGTGGTCTCCCTGTTCTTGTGTGCATTAGCATCATCAGGCGGAGGAGCAGTGCCACCGGAGCAGGAGTGAGCTGCATCCCACATGGCCCTGGAGGGCGAGACAACGGAGTCTGAAGTCACTAGTGGGACGGAGGGCGAGGGGAGCTCCACAGCGGGGACAGGAGCAGAGACCAGCAACAGCGACTCCTCCTCTGATGGGAGCTCCCTTGCAGTGGCGGGCCCCTCTGTGCCCACCGCATCTACAGGTACAGCCGCCATCCCCCCTACCAGCACCGCCCTCCCAGCAGCCCCTCAGTGTGTGTCACGTGGCTGCTCACCCAGGAGGGTGGGCATCTCCTTCACCCCAGGCACCTCAAGCCCTGCCCCAGTCAGCCCTGCTGCCCTCAGTGAGGAGGCCATTGACCTCCTGAGATCCCTGACTGTTGGGCAGTCTACCATTCTGAATGCCATCCAGGGTGTAGAGAGGCAGTTGCAACAAACAAATGCATACCTGGAGGGCATTCATTCTGGCCAGGCAGCCCAACAGCGAGCATTTCAGGCTCTGGCCTCTGCACTGATGGCAGCCATTGTCCCTGTGTCCAGCCTCCCCCCTCCAACTTCCACCACCCAGACGCAATTACCTGTACCTCAGCCTATCCCAAGCACACCATCAGACCAGCATGCACACACATCAACACACAAGGGTGGCTCAGGCAAACATAAGCACCACACATCCCACAGGCACACACACAAGTATCATACCCATGCACACATACCAACATCCACTGCCTCTACTGTGTCGCCCTCTTCCATGTCTCCCTCCTCCCTCCCTGTCACGTCTCCACTCACACCTGCATGCACTACATCCTCAGCCACTACCTCCATCACCAGCACGCCCATCACCACACACCGCTCACGTGCACTCACCACCCCCACTACCATTCACACATCCCCTGTGTCCTCTACCAGTGTGTCTGTGAGCCCTCCTCCCAAAGTACACAAATGCAGTCACACACCCACCTAACAGCCATCCACCTCACAACAGCCTACAGCCCATGCACCTTCACCCAAAGTCAACAAACGAACACCTCCCACAACCACTAACTCTTCCTCCACTCACAAACCCCCTCCATCTACCCGTCCCAGTCTGTCTAAAAAGCTTTTCCTATCAAATGCTGACCTCTTCCCTACACCTCCCCCCCTTCCGTCCGTCCCCTAGGGCCAATCTTTCCAGGTCCCAACCCAGCACCTCAGCCACCACATCACCGGGCACAGTGGTGCCAGCAATAGCGGGATTTTGGAGTGCGCCAAGCAACAGGGCTGCCAGTGTCCCAAGGAGAAAAGGCAAGGACATTCCGCCACCGCCAAAACTGAAAAAGTTGCCCACATCCTGGAGGGAGAAGGCAAAAACACCTGCCACCAAGGGCTCAGGCAAGACAAAAGTTGAAAGTGGCTAGACAGCTGCGCCACCATCCAAGGTGGGGAAGGGCATGAAAATCAAAGGCAGGTCCACGTCGACGCCAACCTGCACGGCGGACAAGACCGCCAGCGGCACCGCCACTTGCACCGCCACCACAGACACCGCCGCCACCACTCCAGACACTGAGCCCTTCACCAGCACCGCAGACACTGTGCCCTTCACCAGCACCGCAGTCAGTGAGCCCGCCACCAGCACCGTCGCCAGCACCGCAGTCAGTGAGGCCGCCACCAGCACTGCAGTCAGTGAGGCCGCCACCAGCACTGCCGCCACAAAGACCGCCACCAGCACCGATGCCACAGAGCCCGCCGCAAGCACCGCCGCTACTGACCCCGCCGCCAGAACCGCCAGCCGCCCCCCAACATCCTGAGCCAGTGGCACCACCACAGACATGGCTGTCATCCCCAGTGGTCAGTCGTACAAGGCTGGTGGTCAGTTCCAGGAGCCTGGGCAGCTTGCATGTTGCATCACCGTCAGTGGAGTGTCACATCCACTACCTCAGTCCTTGGCAGGATGAAGCACTCTGGGCACAATGCCCTATCCAGAACCAGTCGAGTATCACATCCACTACCTCAGTCCTTGGCAGGATGAAGCATTCTGGGCACAAAGCCTCCTCCAGAACCAGTGGAGTATTCACATCCACTACCTCAGTCCTTGGCAGGATGAAACACTCTGGGCACAAAGCTCCCTCCAGAACCAGTGGAGAGATACATCCATGTAGTGCTTTCCTCTTATTTAGTTTCTAAGCACTAACATAACACAACAGAAATGCACTTCTGAGGTCAAAGAAGACTTTTATTGTTGTTATATGAATGACAAATTAGTAGCTTTCCAGTCCGCGTTAATCAAACAAAATATATCAGTTTGCAATATACACAGCAGGTTATATTTATAAGATATTGAATGCAAAGCAAAACAAATACTTCACCGTGTAGGAACTATTCACAGCTTCATCTTTCTAAGGTCTGCAAGCTGAGGACCCCTGTCAGCCGCGAGAAAGAGAGATTCATCTACCCACACGGGATTGCTGGCAGCCTGCGCCAAGCTCCAGCACGAGGTCCGGCAGATTCGAATCTGACTCTCTGCAGCCTGTTACATTCGTTACAAAGGTGTGCCCCCTCCCCTCAGACCTGGGAAACTGAGCAAGCCTTTTGGAGACTGGCCAGGTCTCCAAGACTACTCCTGTTCCCAAGCTCAAGGGAAGAGAAACAACGCCCATGTACTCTCTCTTATCAGGTCTAGTCTACTGTGAGAGCAAAACATCTTGGTTCATCTGGTGCAAAAACACAGCTTGGAAAAATACAGCTTGGATTCTCAACTGCAATGTCTAACTCCACGTTAAAGGCAATGGGCAGCTAACCTAAATATCAAATGCAATGTCATGTTAAAGGCAATAGGCAGCTAACCTAAATATCAAATGCAATGTCTAGTGTCATGTCAAAGCCAATAGGCATCTAAGCTGAATACAAAATGCAATGTCTTATATCATGTCAAAGCCCATAGGCAGCTGAGCTGAATATAAAATGCAATGTATAATATCGTGTCAAAGCCAATAGGCAGCTGAGCTGAATATCATGTCAAAGCCAATAGGCAGTTAAGCTGAATACAAAATGCAATATATAATATCATGTCAAAGCCCATAGGCAGAATATCTAATAGCATGTCAAAGTCAATAGGCAGCTAAATTGAATACATCATGTCAAAGTCAATAGGCATGCAATGTCAAAGCCAATAGGCGGCTAGACTGGATACAGCATGTCAAAGCCAATAGGCAGAATACAGAATGTAATGGCTAATGCAATGTCAAAGCCCATAGGCGGCTCAACTGAATACAGAAAGTAATGGCTAATGCCATGTCAAAGCCCATAGGCGGCTCAACTGAACAAAACATACCATGTGCTACTGGTGAACATTGAGCAACTAATATGCGCAGTGGTGAAACACAAAGTCATTGGTCAAAACAAACTTTATCAAATGGCAGGACATTCCGCCCTTTGACCAATGAATTTTTGTTTCACATATCTCATATTTCAAACAAACAAAAAAAAACATCAGCACAAACAAAAAAAACATTATGATCAAAGCAATCCCTGTAAAGCAATAGAAGTGGATTAACACATTGATTTCATAACCTTTCACATCAGATACATCTACATAGAAAAGACTGGGCAATTTTTATACTCTGAATGAGTCTCTAATTCAACAGTGTTAGCAATTTGATGTGGCATGAGTTCTGCTCATGTAAAGGTACACGGTCCACCTGAAAGGTTTTCTGGAAGGTAAGCAAAAGTCAGAGTTCCATACGAGAGGGAAAAAAAAAAAAAAAAAAAAAAAAAAAAACACAGCAAACAAGTTGAACTTGAACTGAAGGCGCAGTTTGCGCAAAATGGATCCATGGTGCTGGCACTTTACTCAGCCAGGTTCAGGTTGGGGATTCGGTCCCTTCCCCGACCCCACACGCACACACCGGAAGGGGGACCACACAGCGCACTCAGGGACAGTGGCGAAACGTGGTAGGATCTGCAAAAGAAACAAGTATGACTTTTCTTGCAAATAACATTTTTCATTTAAACTGCACCCTTCCTCTTTCTTTCCCTGTTTTATAATCAGCAGGACGTTTTTGAGGCCCTTTGTTATATTCTCTGCAGGTTCTGGAGGATCACTTGGGGCTTCAGCCCACACATCAGCACTGAGGTTTTTATCTGCTGCGCCACAGCTTCCCTTTTCTTGCACTGTCAGAAGGGCTGGGGCAGACTCATTCTTTACCAAACCTCCATTCACTGCATTTTTGCCAAGTTGGGCCATTCTGTCTCCAATTTGTATGAATAAATCAGATTCTTTTCTAGGTATCAGCATAATTTCGATTTTTCCTTGGTAATTTGCAACAATCACTTTCCCTAAAACCTGATCAATTTGCCATTTCTGATCTGGTAACTTTCCTCTCCCCAACTGCTCTGTGACTGCTTGCATGACAGATTGCTTTTGTGCGTGCTGCACACTTTTTATCAAATCTAGGGGAATGTGCATCTCTCTCATCTCTGCCCACCTGTAAGTGGCTTTTTCTCTCAATTGTCACATTTCTGGGGCACCCACTTAGCCATCCCCACTAAGGCAGAATTCTGGGTGAACACTTCTCTCTCTGAATTTTTCTCATTAACATCTGCAAGGTAATTGAACCAGTTAGGTACACGCCATGTGGCTAAAACATTATCAAAGAACCAAAAATCAGCATAAAAATGACACATCTCACGTAGCTCTTGCTTTAAAAATTTGACACACATTATACAACGCTGTTCCTTCTACTGTGCCAGAAAGCAACATTTCAGTCAATGAATCATTAGTAAAACAAACATGCTTTTTATCTTCAGTGGACACGAATTCAAATGGTGCATACAATTTCATCGGTAATTCTTTTATCTGTGGTACTCTAGCCCTGTCTTGCAAGTACCAGATCCATTGTATGATTCTAGCTAGGGGCACTATTTTCTTTCCTTGTTCATGATTTAAATGTACATAAGTATTTCCTTCTTGCACTGCGCAGAAACCTAATGTCTGCATTATTTCATTTGCCAAATCACAAGCGCGCAGCTGCATATTATTTTTCACAGTGACCATATACAAAAGTGTTAGGATTTCTCTCAAATGAGGGCTATTCTTTTTCCAAAAATCAAACAAGCTAATGAAACTCGGGGTGTCTTGCTCTAAAATCCTTCGTTTTACTTGTGCATTTTGCAACTGTAACTCGTAAATCACATTCTGGTCTCTCTCCTCCATGTTATCAGTTAAGGAATGCATTTTGTCTGCCAAAAACCCTGGCTCACACGGAAACTCAAAGCAGCTCGGAGCTGTCTTAACCCCCTCATTACTGGAATGGGACAAGAAAGATTCTTCAAAAACAGCCCTTTTATAACTTTCAGTCGGGCTAATTTGCTCACGTAAATTCCTATTTTCATGTTCCAACTGCCTACATTTCTCCTGCATTTCTCTGTAAGCAGATAAAGGTATCCAGACCTTTCTGTCATCATTACTTCCAAAACACACGTTTTCTACATATATACAACAGGAATTATTTCTCAAAACATTATCAGGCCTTTTAGCTACACATGCATTTTCTTCTGTAATTCCCCAAACAGAAAACAATTCACAGTTTTTCTTAGCACCATCAGGCAGTTCATCAACACATGTATTCTCAGACATGGTCTGCCGTGCTACTGTGATTCTCCAAACAGAAAACAATTTCTGTAATTCTCCAAACAACAAAAAACAATTACACTTTTAAAGTGTGCATTTAGAAATCTACTAACTCGTCAAACCCCTTCTTAATCACCTCTTAATGACCTACCCCACGACTCCAGGTACCAATTGTAGTGCTTTCCTCTTATTTAGTTTCTAAGCACTAACATAGCACAACAGAAATGCACTTCTGAGGTCAAAGAAGACTTTTATTGTTGTTATATGAATGACGAATTAGTAGCTTTCCAGTCCGCGTTAATCAAACAAAATATATCAGTTTGCAATATACACAGCAGGTTATATTTATAAGATATTGAATGCAAAGCAAAACAAATACTTCACCGTGTAGGAACTATTCACAGCTTCATCTTTCTAAGGTCTGCAAGCTGAGGACCCCTGTCAGCCGCGAGAAAGAGAGATTCATCTACCCACACGGGATTGCTGGCAGCCTGCGCCAAGCTCCAGCACGAGGTCCGGCAGATTCGAATCTGACTCTCTGCAGCCTGTTACATTCGTTACAAAGGTGTGCCCCCTCCCCTCAGACCTGGGAAACTGAGCAAGCCTTTTGGAGACTGGCCAGGTCTCCAAGACTACTCCTGTTCCCAAGCTCAAGGGAAGAGAAACAACGCCCATGTACTCTCTCTTATCAGGTCTAGTCTACTGTGAGAGCAAAACATCTTGGTTCATCTGGTGCAAAAACACAGCTTGGAAAAATACAGCTTGGATTCTCAACTGCAATGTCTAACTCCACGTTAAAGGCAATGGGCAGCTAACCTAAATATCAAATGCAATGTCATGTTAAAGGCAATAGGCAGCTAACCTAAATATCAAATGCAATGTCTAGTGTCATGTCAAAGCCAATAGGCATCTAAGCTGAATACAAAATGCAATGTCTTATATCATGTCAAAGCCCATAGGCAGCTGAGCTGAATATAAAATGCAATGTATAATATCGTGTCAAAGCCAATAGGCAGCTGAGCTGAATATCATGTCAAAGCCAATAGGCAGTTAAGCTGAATACAAAATGCAATATATAATATCATGTCAAAGCCCATAGGCAGAATATCTAATAGCATGTCAAAGTCAATAGGCAGCTAAATTGAATACATCATGTCAAAGTCAATAGGCATGCAATGTCAAAGCCAATAGGCGGCTAGACTGGATACAGCATGTCAAAGCCAATAGGCAGAATACAGAATGTAATGGCTAATGCAATGTCAAAGCCCATAGGCGGCTCAACTGAATACAGAAAGTAATGGCTAATGCCATGTCAAAGCCCATAGGCGGCTCAACTGAACAAAACATACCATGTGCTACTGGTGAACATTGAGCAACTAATATGCGCAGTGGTGAAACACAAAGTCATTGGTCAAAACAAACTTTATCAAATGGCAGGACAATCCACTACCTCAGTCCTCGGCAGGATGAAGCACTCTGGGCACAAAGCCCCCTCCAGAACCAGTGGAGACTGTTATCCACTTGGCAGACTGTGGCTTTGCACTCCCCAGGATAAAGCAGTGGGCAACCCACCCACTGAAAAGACTTGAGAGATTGTGGCTTTGCATTCCCCAGGATAAAACAGTGGCCAACCCACCCACTGAAAAGACTTGAGAGACTGTGGCTTTGCACTCCCCAGGATACATCAATGGGCATGGAGCCCCCTCGTGGAGCTGGCGTTGTGCACTCATCCGGTTGAGGTGCCCCCTTCCCTTCCCCCTGAGGTGCCTGTTTCATTTCGATCTGATGCCCCAGCAGTGTTCTCTCCGTTTCGAGTCTGGTATTGAGTGTGGGCCTCGCCCATGCATTTTGGGCCCAGTATTCCACGGACTATGAATGGAGCACTACCCGGACTTGAATAGTTGGTGTACATAATTGTTTATACTGTATTTAAAGTTTTGACTAACGGATTTTTATTGATTACAATCGTTGGAATCATTTCCTTTTGTCATTGCGTTCTTCCAGCAGGGTTGGGGGGTGTAAATGTAATGTTGCAGCATGTATTTGTGTGTATGTTGTTGTGGGTGAGGGTGAGGGTGGGGGTGTTGCATGTGTGTGTCACTCTCTTTTCCCTCCCCCCTCCCCTGTGTTGTAGGTGCGGTACTCACCGTGGTCGTCACCCCTGTCTTTCGTGCTCCTGGTAGAGGAGCAGGAATACTATTGCAGGGAGTATTTGGAGTTCTGACTCCATGGCGTCCTGGTTCCTCGTGGGTTGTGTAGAGGTGAGTGTTTCCGCTTCCAAGTTCTGTTTCTGCCGTGTTTTTGTTCGCGTTGAATCCGCCCCTCATAATAGTGTGGGCAGTACATTGTCTTCCGCCTGTCTGTTGGCGGTGACCGCCGCTGTGTTTGTTTGTACCGCCGTGGCGATCGGAGTGTTAAAGTGGCTGTCTATGTTGCCGGTTTCCGCCATGGTCGTGATTCCATTTTTTTTACCGCCGCTTTAACACAGACCGCCAGGGTTGTAATGAGGGCCAAAGTCTTTAAGCAGTAAAGGTAAGCATGTCTCCTGTCAAGACACATAAGGGAATATTGACCTTTCGGCCAGCAAGAAAATGGGCAATGAACCTGTCTTCTCTCAGTGCAGTGTCATCAAATTACAACTACTAAAACTATTTCCCAAATCCCTATTGGTCATTCAATTGCATGTTCACACTTTGTCCAATAAAACTAAAACTCCAAATCTATGAATTCTACCATTACTCCATCCACATGTCGTTAATTGGTTGTCCTGCAATGTCCTCATCATCCGGCTTGTCAGGTAACAATATTGTTGCAGCTTCCATTCCATTTAGTATTTCCATTGTTCTTTGCCTGAGAAAGTCAGTCTCACACGTATTCCACACAAAATTTTACATTAGCAAGAACAGCATCTTCTAGCAGTCGGTTCTCATGAGAAAAGACTTCAGCTATGAGCACATTTAAACAATACAATAGAAATCACAGTTTTAACTCTCTAGGACAGTCATTTATTAAACGTTAAGAAATACAGCTTTGGACATGAGGCCTGGCAACTAGGCCAAGACATTCGCTAAGTTAAGGCCTACAATTAATAAAGCTAGAACAGAATGCATAACCCTTAATATGATGTATTACTACATTAGTCAAACATATATTCAACATTTCACAATATTAATTCTACTAATAAGTACACTTTGTGAACATTGACGGCCACTCTTCATAATCACATTTTCAAATGCATGCATTATTTTCTACTTTATTATATTTTTTTCGCAAATCACTTATTCACAATACATGAACACTTGTTAATAATTTTTATTAATATACCTGTGCTAGCAATCCCTCCTCTAATGACTAAATGTCTCATCACACTAACTACCACCCACAAATGTTTGCATCAGCTAAAATTCTGTCAATTCAATTCCTTCATACTTTTGTTTCCCTTTTGAATTGTCCCTGTACAATTTTTCCCTTTTCTTTTCTTCCCTCCTCTGCTTATTCTTTGACCTTTTCAATTTAATTATTTTGCAAAATTTACACAATCCCCATATTCCAATTAGACAAATCACAATAATTAATATCCCCTGCAGTATTTTCAATAGTATCCCATTCCAAATGTTGCTGAGCCAATTTCCCACTAAAGCAAAACCTCTGCCAACCTTTTCCAAAACACCTGGTTCTTTCAATTCTTTCAAATCAGCACTTTCATTAGTCAGATTAGTAATTGAGGGCCAGATGTAGGTAGCCTTTTGCGCCTCGCAAACGGCGAAAAACGCCGTTTGCGAGGCGCAAAAGGCCTCACGCGATGCAGAAACACATTTTGCGAGTCGGTACTGACACGCAAAATTTGATTCCGACTCGCAAATAGGAAGGGGTGTGCCCTTCCTATTTGCGACTGCATCGCTATGTAGAGTTGATTTGTGACTGCGAAAGCGGTCGTAAATCAACTCGCAGTTACCATCCACTTGAAGTGGATGGTAACTCATTCGCAAACGGGAAGGGGTCCCCATGGGACCCCTTCCCCTTTGTGAATGCATACAAAAATATTTTTTCAAAGCAGGCAGTGGTCCTATGGACCACTGCCTACTCTGAAAAAAAACGAAACAAAAAGGTTTCGGTATTTTTTCTATTTGCAGCTCGTTTTCCTTTAAGGAAAACGGGCTGCAAAAAGAAAAAAAGAACTGCTTTATTCAAAAGCAGTCACAGACATGGTGGTCTGCTGTCTCCAGCAGGCCACCATCCCCGTGAGTGCCTAGACTCGCTATGGGGTCGCAAACTGCGACCCACCTCATAAATATTTATGAGGTGGGTCTTTGCGACCCCATAGCGAGTCGCAGAAGGTGTCAGAGACACCTTTCTGCATTTGGTTTTCCAAGTTGCGAGTTGCAATTTGCGAGTCGCTGTGACTCGCAAATTGCAACTCGCAAAATCATATGTACCTACATCTGGCCCTAAGCCTCTAATTTCTCTACTATTCTCAGGAATATACCAACAACAATGCCTTTTGCTGAAACAATGTCTAAAGCAAGACGATTCTGAAGAGTCACAGCCCTATCAGCAGCTAACTCAGTATCTATCAGGAGTATGGCCCCTGAAAAATGTGTCAGCATGCTATCCACAATAGTAGACACCTTTCGAATCTTTATCAAATTCAGAATGACTCCCACTGAAGGAATCACTGCTCCAAACATATCTCCCACTATACCAGAAGAGGACTCCCTCCTCTGTCTCTTATAATGTAATTCAGTCACTTTTGGAAACTTCTTCAAGTCCTCCATTTGATAAATCTTTGGGAAAACTATCCCCAAATAACATGTCCCATACCATCCTCTTGGAAGACAGTAATAAGCATTAAGACCACAGATATAATAAATTCTGGAAATCTCCGGGTCCTGTCCATTCAACATAAACGTCCATTTACTCTGAAACAAAAACACATGCTTACATTCACTCGTTCCCACAAAGTATCAGTGCATGATTTAGGCCTGTATATGCAAAGTTTCCCTACGTGTAGCGCATCTAAAGCTAATTTCCCTTGCATTTTTGTTGCACTATAAGCATAATCATTCCTGAAAATCTGTTTCTCTAAGCCTTTTTCTAACTTCTCCTTCAATGCCTTTCTCATGCCATTTGTGTGATCTAAGAAACATTTCTGTAACGGTGTAAGCAAGCATGTCAGATTATTCCTGTGTGCATATGCTGTGCCAAACATCAATGTAGGTTCGACGAAACCTCTAACTATTACTATGTAATTATCTTTAGCTGCTCTACTCCTATACCTATTTATAGGGACACACAAAAACACGACATCATAGTTTGAATAAAAGTATTGTATGTACTCCTGGTTATAAAATCTTGTTAGAAGCAGACTACAACTTATCCCATAGGTTAATGGCAAGCTATGGTATGTAGCTCCTCCCTCAACTGATGAAGGAACCTGCGTACACACATAACAATTTTTCACATCCATAGTCTCAATATACTCACTCAATAAGCGATAGAAGACATTAGAAGAAAGTTCTCCTTGTGCATTAGTATCTTCATGCAACTATTTCTCATCTAACCTAAACCTTGCGATTGCCGTTAGTGCAGTAGTTGTCTCAGAAGAAGAAGTATGGTTGGCTTCACTCTCTTCACAAACAGACATATCCACAATCAACACCAGAAACAATATTCCACACAAGAATCAAAAGCAGAAGAAACTTTAAGAAAACTTGCAGCAAAATCAAAAATAGACAGCTTTCAGTCTCACTTCCAGGATCCCTTGTCAAAAATTGGTAAGCAGTTTGTCAAAATCAGGTTTCAAAAGTCAAATCAGGTTATTAATGTCTCTTCTAGTTACTTTCAACAGTATCTCTTTTTCAAAAAAAAAATCTCAGATTGTTTCAATAGTCCAGTTCACCAGCTTCCTTCAAGTGCCAAAATGCTGACCCTGAATGTCTCTATCAAAACAAAAAGACAAAAACTCTTGCTGCCATTCACTTGTAGTTGCATACGCTGATTCAGGACCTGCGTATCTTCGACTTGCTATTCTCTTTCTTTTCAACTTTCGATCACCATTCAATTGTCCTTCACTTAGATCTTCTCACCTTGTTGTTTCTACTTCTTCCTCAATTGTTGCCTCAACAACCAATTTCTTTCCTCTTTCTACTTGCTACTCTGGTCACTTATCTCCTTTGATGGACCTTTTGTCAGTGTTTTCTTCAGAGTCGAATTTGAACCTTCTCCTTGTTCTGCAGTGTTTTCTCTTGACGGACCTGCAATCTGTTCAGGAGGAGTTCGATCACAATGGCTTTGATCCACCTCAACTCCTTTCCCCCCTGGGTCTGGCAACTGCTCTGATTGTCTCTCAAGATCATCTGCTTCTGGGAAAGCTATCCTCTGACTAGGCTCTCCTGCTGCCTCAATTGAGATAGGCTCTACGTCACCCTCCTGGAGGTCTTCTCCTTCGTCTCTCACAGGAGTGAATGAACCGTTCTCAACGGGCTCAGATCCAGTCTCAGTTCCCCTTTGTTCTCTTTCCAGCCATGAGACTTGTTTAGCTGTTGTTGGTACTCTCAACAACTCTTCTTCCTTATGATCCAGTGGGCATGCCACTTTCTTCGTATGACTCACATGAATCCAGTTCGGAATTCCAGCATACTTCACAGCTGTGGTAGTTATCAGAACTACCTGATACAGTCCCTTTCAACGAGGCTCCAAACATGTTTTCCTTACCTGTTTCCGGACACAACCCAGTCTCCAGCTCTCAGATTGTGCCCTGGGTCACGGATTGGTGGCAGTGTGGTGGCTTCCACCTGCTGAGAAAAAGAGCAAACCACATCAGCCAGACCTTTGCAGTAGTCCAACACCATATCATCTGTAATGTTGACAAGTGCATTTGCAAGCACCGCTGGCAACCTCATGGCTCGGCCCATAAGGATTTCATGCTGCGACAATCCTGTCTTCCTGTCAGGTGTGTTTCTAATTGACATCAACACTAAAGGCAATGTGTCAGGTCATTTCAAATTCATGGACACACACATCTTTGCAAAGCTTGACTTTAAGGTACCATTCATCTGTTGCACTAGTCCTGATGCTTCAGGGTGGTAATGTCAATGCACCTTCTGCTCAATGTTCAATGCTGCACACAGTAATTTATTTACTTCATTGTTGAAGTGACTTCCTCTATCTGATTCTAAAGAGATCAGAAACCCGAAACGCTGTATGAGTTCCCAAAGCAGTAGTTTTGCTACTGTGAGACTATCATTTCTTCGTGTAGGGTAAGCTTCAATCCAGTGACTAAAGATGCAAACAATCACCAACACATATCTCAAACCTCCACACACAGCCATCTCAATAAAATCCATCTGCATTCTGCTGATTGGACCTCCCGCTCTTCCACCATGGCTCAAATTAACCACTGTCCCTTTTGCCGCGTTTAACTGTTGACAAATTACACAACAATGGCAAACTGCTTCAGCAACTTGTCTAAACTTTGGGTTAAACCAATCATGTTTGAATAATCGAATCATTGCATCATTCCCAATATGTGCTTGACCATGATAGTATCTAGTCATTTGAGACAACATACTATTTGGCAAAACCAATTGTCCCTCTTCTGAAACCCACAATTCATCTTGTCTTTGCACACATTTCATTTTGCTCCATGAACGTTTTATGTCCCTGTCAGCATTATTTTGTAACATTTTCAATTTCTCCAAGGTGTCAATTACTTTGAATGCATAGCTTGTACAGGTTTCATCTTCTTCAGATAACAGTTCCCACTTGTCGTTGAATGATATACAGTTCAATGCGCAAAACTTTGTGACTTGAGCCGCATATCCATTTCCCAATGATACAAAGTCTTGCTACTTCAGATGTGCACTGCATTTCACCACAGTAATCTTTTCAGGCATTTGAATAGCATGTAACAATTCTTTAATTCTTTCACCATTTCTCACTGGTGAACCAGAAGAGGTCATGAAACCTCTCTGTGACCACAACTGGCCAAAACCATGGACTATTCCAAATCCATACTGGCTATCCGAATAGATTGTAACTTTCAGCTGAGCAGGAACATGGCACGCTCTAGTAAGGGCTACCAGTTCTGCTACTTGGGCAGAATATACTCCTCAAAGCCAAGAAGCTTCCAAAATACCAGTAATTGTGCACACAGCATAACCTGCTCTCATTGCCTCTGCATTGTCTCTCAGACAAGAACCATCAACAGAGATAGTTTGGTTATTTTCTTCCAGTCGGGTGTCTCTAATGTCAGGTCTTGGTTTTGTGCACAAGTCAGTTACTTCAAGACAATCATGCTCCACATCTTCCATCTTTTCAATTTCAACATTTTCATTTGGAAGTAAGGGTGCCTGGTTCAGCATTGTACATCTTTTCAATGACACATTTGGTGACCCTAAAATACTCGTTTCATATCTGGTCAACCTCGTACCCAGTCAAATATTGGGTTTTCGTCTTTGTAAGTAGAATCTCAATAGAGTGAGGGACCACTACAGTCAGGGGATGCCCCATCACAATGCCTTCACACTGTGTAAGGCTTTGACCAACTGCTGCAACTGCGCGCCATCAATCTGATAAGGCTGCTGCAACTGGTTCCAAAGTAGCTAAAAAATATGCTACTGGACGGTTTACACCTCCATGGACCTGTGTCAAGACAGACAAAGAACATGCATCAAGCTCATAACAAAACAATGTGAAAGGTTTCGTGTAATCAGGCATACCCAACGCTGGAGCCTTGCAAAGATTCTCTCTCAACTCAGTGAACGCTTTCATCCTAGCCTGGACTAACACTATAGGATCAGTGACTTCCTTATGAGTCAGCTTCTGCAGTGGTCTCGAAATGACTGAGAAATTTGGAATCCATTGGCAACAATAGCCTACCATCCCTAGAAACATCCTGACATCTCTCTGTGTGGTCAGGTGATTTATCTGCAATATGGTCGTAATCCTTTCTCTGGATATCTTTCGTGAACCCTTCTCAATCTGGTGACCCAAGTATTTCACTACTTTTTGACAATATTGCAGTTTAAGCAGGGACACTTTGTGACCATTCTTTCCCAAATGGTTCAACAGGGAAATGGTATCATACTTGCACTTTTCTCTTGTTTTGGATGCAATCAGCAAGTCATCAATGTACTGCACCAAGGTCGATTTGAAAGGCAATTCCAATGACTCCAAATTCTTTTTCAAGATCTGATTGAATATGGAAGGTGACTGTGAAAACCCTTGAGGAATTCTGTACCAGCAGTAAACTCAATCCAGAAATTTGAAACAAAAGAGAAACTGGCTATCCACATGAAGAGCCACAAAAGAAGGCTTGCGACAAATCAATGACAGTGAACCACTCAGCATCACATGGAATCTGAAACATTATCACAGTTGGATTTGGCACCACTGGACAACATTTGACCACAATCTCATTTATTTTTCCAAATCCTGGACAATTAGAACTTTCCCACAGGGCTTCTGCAAACCCATTATCAGTGAATTACATGGACTGCTCAATACTTCCTTCAGAACCCCTTGCTTTACAAAATCTGCAAATATCTGGGCAACCTTCATAAGGACATTTTGCAGCATGTGGTACTGCGGAAGTTGAGGAAAAACTGCATTCCGCTTCACAGTAACTTTAACTGCCTCAACTTCCTTTATCAGACCTAATTCTTTTCCTGTCAAATCCTACACTTTCTCTATAACTGTTCCCTGCAAATCAGGATGAAGCTCTTTCACTGTGAACATCGGGAAAAATTCAATTAGAGGGTACTCCTCAGTTGTAGTTTCACACTCTGTCTCAGGGGCTTGGTCATCTTCATCATCACTATTCGTCTGAACCTCAATTCCCTCAGTTGAAGAAGTTATCGAACACTTCGTTTTACACAGCAAGTCTCTTCCCAGTAGGGATATTGGACTTGTATCACAGACTCCGAATTTATGCAGTCCCTGAAAGTTGCCAATCTCAACTTGAACTGGATCTGAAATCGGTTTTGTCAAATACTGGTTTGCTACTCCCACAACCTGAACTGTTCGACCTGAAAGGGGGAAATTTTGAACTTCTGCACTTCTCACTGTAAAGTGTGTTGTTTCTGTGTCAACCAAGAATGAAACTCTGGGACCCATAACCTTTCCCTTCACATAGGGACCTCTTTGATCTACTTCTAAGGAGGTTGCAAGCACACACGGCTCCTCATCTGAACTGTCAGTCATCCAATCATCATTTATTCCATTCTCACTGTGTAATGGGAATTGCTGCACTATGTTACTACTTTAGTTAAGCCTCTGACCTGTGACCTGTTGAGAAAGTACCATCTGTTGCTGTTCCATCGGGGCTTGATGTATTTGAATTTGCTGTCTAGGTACCATGGGAACCTGCTGTTGCATTGGCTGCAACTGTGCCATTTGGACACATGGCATTTGCACCTGTTGCATGGGATGAGAATTCTTCACTTGATTCATATTATTGTGAAAATTTGGGTTAGGACCTCTTACTCTCGGTCCTCTCACGTTCTGGAATGAGTTGATGTCGTTACTCAGTGAACTACACCTTCCTGCACCATCACTGGACTCTCCCGTTTCCAATGCCCAATGGCTCTGCAAACGTGACATTGGAATAACTTCTTCATTCCCTGCACAACATTTTGAACCCCTACAGTACCTAAGTCTGGACCAAGAGTCATATTTCCTCCACGACCTCTACCTCTCATTTGAGGCTGAATCATCATGGTTCCCTGCCGCTGCGGAAACTGCTGCGGAAAATTCCCTTGCACCGCTGTTTGAGCAGCTTTAATCTGCATCACCATCGCCTTCTCTTTCAATTTTTTCTGCTTCAACTCAATCTCATCACTACAGTATTTTGCATACTGCAACACCTCATCAATCGGTTTTGCTTGCCAGCAAATCAAATGACTCTTAATCATCTGGCTAATTTCAGGTCTCAATCCTTCCATGAATCTGAACACAAAATGGAACATGTCTTTCGCCTCAAATGTTTCTGTACCACTATAATGTTTGAATGCCTGCAACAATCTCTCATAATATGCATGTATCAACTCCTTTGGTTCCTGAGCTGTCCTGTCAATCCTCTGCCAATCAATATTCTTGAGCGAAATTCTCGTTTTCAAGAATTCAATCACCTTATAGCAGTGGTCTTCAAACTTTTTAATGCCGCGCCCCCAGTTGAAAAATAAAAATCATTGCCCCCCTCAGCATTTTTATAATTATTTTAGAAAGATGGCAATGTTTAAATATGTCTAAACCTATTTAAACATTGCAGTTAAGTACTGTTACCTTTTTAAAACTGCAACAACATGTTTCTGCTTAAAACAAAGGCATGTTATCTGTATAATATTTCTTTTGGCCAGAGTTTGGCGCCCCCCCTGGGATCACTTGAGGCCCCCCTAGGGGGGCCCGCCCCCCAGTTTGAAGACCTCTGCCTCATAGTAATATTTCATTACCTCAGGGGATGGTACAGCTGTATTCTTGTCTCTCTCCGGTTCGCTTGTTGGCCAATCTACACCCCTCTTACACTCGATCCACAGATCAGCTGGAACCACTGTCTCTAGTAATGTGTTCAAATCTTCCCACAGACACTGCACGAGTTTCACAAACCTGTCTATCTGCTGACACCACTCTGCTGGCTTCTCTCTCAATTTTGGATAATCATTTGCGAACAATAGAATGTCACTTCTGTTCCACAGGACCTTGACAAAATTACCCCTGGAATCTCTCTCCTTGGTAAAAGTTTCACTTGGTCTTTATCCTGCTGCACATTTGCAGTCAGCTCCAAAGAATCCCTTTTTCTCTTGTCTCTTTTCGTTACCCATCTGCCTTCCCATATGTCTAATGCTCCCAAGGTCTGAGCCCTTTGAAGCAGTTCCTTAAGGTGTACCTTTATTCCGGCAGATCTCAAGTGTTCAATTTTTTTTGCCTCAAAATCTAATCTGTAACTCCTTTGTAAATGCTTTGTTGTCTCTGTTTCTATGCTGTACTTCTCTGACAAGTCTGCTAGTTTCTGGTGAACAGTGCTCACTTCTTTCGTAATCTTCGGGCACAGATATCTCAATTCTACCTGTGTGAAGGATTCTAACCTATTCACCCCCATAGTTCCTTCAATGAGTTCACCCGCTTCCATGCTTAGCCTAACATAATTTAAACACCCCTCTCCCTTAGGAGCACTCTGTGGGGTATTTAGCTTGTCCAGCCATTCAGTCAACTGCTGAGCTGTTAATCCTTGCAACTAAATGCTACTTGCTTGGACTGGTGGCACCTGCTGTGCAACTACATTCGGGGTCTGCGGTGTCAATAATTTCAAACTCTGACTAACGTTCGACCCTGCCATAGTATCTGGAAGTGCTACAAATGGACTAAGGTCTAGCAGTGATCTTGATCTGTCAAGCGTCTGTCCCACAGGAGAGACTACTCAAGCACATTCATTATGACCTCCCCTCATTATACTCTGGGGCATTGCTCCCTGTTCACCTACAGTTGTTTTCTTCTGTGCAAATAAGGGTAAAGCTGGACCAACAGTAGTAGGTAGCATTATAGCATCTGGGGCTGGTCTGGCACTTCCACTCTGTGGGAGTTTAACTCCCATATTCTGATTCATCATCGGAGTCATATCTGACTGTGTCCCTGTTACTGAAGTAAACCTTGGCATTACCTGTGGCTGCACTGGGGGCAGTAAAATTGGAGCTGGTTCTGTCTGAACTAATATCGGTCTCGTGTAAACCTGTTCCATAGGCACTATTAAGTTCAAAGTCGTTTCCATAATGGGCATATCAGGATAAGTTCTCTGAACCTGTGGCGGTTGCATCTGATTTTGCACTTAAGGAGAAGTAGGCACATTAAGACCACTCTGCATCGCATTCTGTGTCAGGCTAGCATTTACCTGCATCGGACTCATTGTCCCTTTGACCAGTGTCGGAGCTGTCTGATCAGCACTGTTACTTGGACCACTCTCATGTGCTGTATATGGCGGTGGGTCATTTCTCAATAACTGCATAATAAACTCATCATCATCTGATTCCGCCTCCACTGTTGAAGACTTTCTAGCCTCCCTACTTTCGGACGGACTTCTGTTAGTTTTTCTAGTAGCTCTCCTCCCTCCTTTCTCATTGTCCTTCATAATTTCCCGAAACAACTTGATTCCGTGCAAAGTCTCCATCCTCCAAACTCTCTGAGCATTGTCCCACCTAGCCTCTGTTAAAAACTTTTCTGCCTTTCTCATTCTCCTTTCAAATTTCTGTTGCTGTTGCAGTCTGGCTACTAGCTCCCAAATTGCTAATGCCTCAAACTTTTCTCGGAAGGGGCTTCAACTCATATAGCACCATCCTTAAATGCTCCAAAACCCTCAAATTGAACATCCCATTTGTAGGGAACGCTAAGTTCCCATCCTTCTATGTCAATTTGCACCATTGCTTTAGCCAAAGACATGGCGCAACACCCTTCTCGTCCATTACAATGTAAGCTGGTGTACCTTCTGGCGTTGTAGCCTCGCCTATACTCGTTGTAATATACGTATCTCCCCTTAAGGCACTCTTTAAAGCTTTGAAAAATGTCATCTTTTCGACCTTTTTGTTATTCAAATCAAATCAGGAAGTGACTTTTAATCCCAAGATTCATTTCACCTACTTTCTCAACCAATTGCCTGCTCCAATGACGTCACACTCACATGTACTGTGGCTGACAAAGTCTTGCGGCTTGTCCTCCCAAACTCTGATTCATACACACTATTGCAAAAATTGCAAGCACTAATCAAAAAATAAAAAATAAATCTGCTGGTTTACTACAGGACAGGTAACACAATCGCTGACGGCTCTCGCTGTAACAGCTACTCCTTCTTTCTCGGTCTCCCAGATTCGGAAGCAAAATACAACCCGCAAATTTTACTCTCAACTAATCAATGGGTCTGTGCTGGTGCACATAGGACTCATCAAATCTCAGTTGAAATTTTCTTTCACTCACTGTACTCACACACTGACTTGTTGACTACGCCTGATCAACGTACTTAACCAAACAGATTACAACATGATACCAAGTGTCTCATACACTTTTCAAAATACTCCAGAGTCTTACACCACACGGTCCGTACATCAACAACCACGTGAACAATTTTTTTTGAGCACAAGGCGTCACACACATATGAAGTTCGACGACTTCCCTACCCTCATACTGCGGAGTACGCACTCTCCTTCTACAACTTCATTTGGAGCACGCAAACTCCTTAAATACTCACAAACCTCACAATTTACCTGCGATTTGCATAAGCTGTGCAATCGCAACCTACTTGATTCACACTGTCAATAGAACGCCGAGAACATCCTCAAACAACCATTTGCAGGATCCAGGATTCTAAGGAAGTCATTTCCGGGCTTATGGGAACATCATTTTCTCTCCAATTAGCATCATTAAAAAACAAAATCCAAATCTCAATAATAATGAATCTTCACCTCTGTTACTATCTCTGGCCATCTATTACAGGCTCTTAAGGAGACAAACCTTCACCTCTCTTTTCCAATACTGTTAACACCTGTTACTCTGTACCGGACGTCTACGGTAAGCTCTTAAGGGGACAAACCATTACCTCTCTTACCATCACTGTTAACACATGTTACTCTGTATCGGACGTCTACGATAAGTTCTTAAGGAGACTAACCATCAGTCTGCTACCATCTCTGTTAGCGCGTCTGTCCTTAATAAGTAAACTTACAAGGGGACACGAATAGGTCGATGAACTTTTGACTCGAATTAAGATGTTCTTACCACATCTTCAGTACATAATCAATAACTAATACACAAATCAATAATCATCAACAATCATTAACAGTAATAATCAATGGAGTCAGTAATTGTCACACACCATGACCTTTCAGTCATGAATAACCACACCTTTAATAAAAGTTAGAATATTTATTTCCCTATAATAGCAATGCTAAGGCCATGTAGATTAATCTCAGAATTAAATGAAACATATACAGAAAAAAATACCGTCTGTCCAAAACGGCGGAAGAAACTTAATCTAATCAAATCTTGAACAATGACACATTCTAAGGTTACAGTGCAAATTAATAGCAAAGTCAACTACGTCAAAGTGATTATATACATTCTAATTCAGCAGAGAAAATCATCAAGCATTACTCCCTATTAGCATAATTTCATTAGTGAAGATTCTTAACTAACATCAGATTAGTATCAGCATGTTGAGCTTCATGCAAAACAATTTAGTAACACAAAATTGGAAAAACATCTAGCTGTGGCTCTATCAAAACAGTGCAGTTAGTACCTAGAAAGGAAAAGCAAATACACATGATAGTCAAAAGCATAATTCATAATACCTATCCTCAATGTGGATCAGCAAGCAGAGTCAATCTTCGTCCTCAGGACATCAGTCGGTCAGAAAGGCATCAGGATTCAGCATCAAAGCTCAGAAAACGCAGTAAAGTTAAGCATGTCTCCTGTCGAGACACATAAGGAAATATTGACCTTACGGCCAGCAAGAAAATGGGAAATGAATCTGCCTTCTCTCAGTGCAGTGTCAATAAATTAAAACTTCTAAAAAGATTTCCCAAATCCCTATTGGTCAGTCAATCACATGTTCACACTTTGTCCAATGAAACTAAAACTCCAAATCTATGAATTCTACCATTACTCCGTTCACATGTCGTTGAATGGTTGTCCTGCAATGTCCTCATCATCCGGCTTGTCAGGTAACAATATTGTTGCATCTTCCACTCCATTTAGTATCTCCATTGCTCTTTTCCTGAGAAAGTCAGTCTCCCATGTGTTCCACATAAAATGATACATTAGCAAGAACAGCATCTTCTAGCAGTCGGTTCTCATGAAAAAAGACTTCAGCTATGAGCACATTTAACCCCTTCACTGCCAGGCCTTTCCCCCTCATGTGCCAAGCCTTTTTTTGGCTTTTCTGGCCAGTTCGCACTTAGGCCCTCATACCTTTATGTCCACATAAGCTACCCACTCCAAATTTCTGTCCTTTTTTTTTTCAACATCCTAGGGATTCTAGAGGTATCCAGACTTTGTGGGTTCCCCTGAAGGAGACCAAGAAATTAGCCAAAATGCAGCAAAAATCTGTTTTATTTCCAAACAAATGGTAAAAAAAGGGCTGCAGAAGAAAGCTTGTGGTTTTTCCCCTGAAAATGACATCAACAAAAGGTTTGTGGTGCTAAAGTCACCATCTTCCCAGCTTTCAGGTGCAAGCAGACTTGAATCAGAAAACACAAATTTTCAACACATTTTTGGCATTTTACTAGGACATACCCCATTTTTACTATTTTTAGTGCTTTCAACCTCCTTCCAGTTAGTGACAGAACTGGGTGTGAAACCAATGCTGGATCCCAGAAAGCTAAACATTTCTGAAAAGTAGACACAATTCTAAATTCAGCAAGGGGTAATTTGTGTAGATCCTACAAGCGTTTCCTACAGAAAATAACAGCTGAAATAAAAAAAAATATTGAAATTGAGGTGAAAAAAACAACCATTTTTCTACACGTTTTACTCTGTAACTTTTCCCTGCAGTCAGATTTTCTAAAGCAATATTTCGTTACATCTGCTGGCCTCTTCTGGTTGCGAGGATGTGTAGGGCTTGTAGGTTCATCAAGGACCCTAGGTACCCAGAGCCAATAAATGAGCTGCACCTTGCAATGGGTTTTCATTCTATAATGGGTTTACAGCAATTCATTTGCTGAAATATAAAGAGTGAAAAATAGGTATCAAGAAAACCTTTGCATTTCCAAAATGGGCACAAGATAAGGTGTTGAGAAGCAGTGCTTATTTACACATCTCTGAATTCCGGGATGCCCATACTAGCATGTGAATTACAGGGCATTTCTCAAATAAATGTCTTTTTTACACATTGTCTTACATCTGGAAGGACAAAATGTAGAGAAAGACAAGGGGCAATAACACTTGTTTTGATATTCTGTGTTCCCCCAAGTCTCCCGATAAAAATGGTTCCTCACTTGCGTGGGTAGGCCTAATGCTCCTGAAAGGAAACGCAACATGGACACATCACATTTTTACATTGAAATCTGATGTGTTTTTTGCAAAGTGCCTAGCTGTAGATTTTGGCCTCTAGCTCAGCCGGCACCTAGGGAGACCTACCAAACCTGTGCATTTTTTAAAAAACTGGACACCTGGGGTAATCCAAGATGGGGTGACTTGTGGGGGTCTCACCAGGTTCTGTTAGCCAGAATCCTTTGCAAACCTCAAAATTTGGCCAAAAAGACACTTTTTCCTCACATTTCGGTGACGGAACTTTCTGGAATCTGAGAGGAGCCTCAAATTTCCTCCCACCCAGCATTCCCCAAAGTCTCCATATAGAAATGGTATCTCACTTGTGTGGGTAGGCCTAGCACCCGTGAAGAGGAAATGCCCCAAAACACAACGTGGACACATCATATTTTCCCAAAGAAAACAGACCTGTTTTTTTGCAAAGTGCCTAGCTGTGGATTTTGGCCTCTAGCTCAGCCGGCACCTAGGGAAACCTACCAAACCTGTGCATTTTTAAAAATGAGACACCTAGGGGAATTCAAGATGGGGTGACTTGTGGGGCTCTCACCAGGTTCCAGTACCCAGAATCCTTTACAAACCTCAACATTTGGCCAAAAAAACACTTTTTCCTCTCATTTCGGTGCTGCAAAGTTCTGTAATATGAGAGGAGCCACAAATTTCCTTCAACCCAGCGTTCCCCCAAGTCTCCAGATAAAAATGGTACCTCACTTGTGTGTGTAGGCCTAGTGCTCGCGACAGGAAATGCCCCAAAACACGATATGGGCACATCAAAATTATCAAATATAAAACTACCTGTTTTTGCGTGGGCACCTGCGTTTTTTGTCCTGGGCTCAGCAGCCATCTAGGGAAACCTACCAAACCCAGACATTTCTGAAAACTAGACACCCGAGGGACTCCAGGGAGGTGTGAGTTGCATGGATCCCCCAATGTTTTCCTACCCAGAATCCTCAGCAAACCTCAAATTTAGCTAAACAATCAAATTTTCCCACATTTCTGTATGGGATCTCTGGACCGGGAGAAATTTCCTACCACCCAACGTTCCCCTTAGTCTCCCGGTAAAAATGATACCTCACTTGTATAGGTGGGCCAAGTGCCTGTGACAGGGAAGAGCCAAAACATGTCAAAATTGAGGGGGAACCAAAACGGGTCCAAAAGGGCAGTTTGAAAAGAAACATTTTTAGGCTGACAATTGTAGCAGAATTTTTATTGGTATAGATGAGACAGTGCTGGGTGGTGGGAATTTTGTGGATTCCTGCAGATTCTGGAAGGTTCCATCACAAAAATTTGGGAAAAATTTGTGATTTCCAGCAAAGTTGGAGGTTTGCAGGGCATTGTGGGTAAGAAAATGGTGCAGAGTGCATGTGAAGCACACCACTCTGGACTCACCCAGATGTTTAGTTTTCAGATGTGTCTAGGTCTTGTTGATTTTTCTACATGGCAGCATCCCAAAATCCAAAAAGTGCAGCCCTCACAATTCCAAGTGGGACGGTTTTGAGAGGTAGCCAAGCTCTCATGGCCCAAATGTAAAACAAAAATCCAAAATAATCAAATGTCCTCTTGCTTGCCATGGGGTAAGATGTTTTAGTGTGCGGGGGAGAGCTGAAAGACTGTTACCCCCTTCAGGTGGGATGGGGGCATAACCAGGTCCATACTGGTTGGTAGCCAACACCCCACTATTTTTTTTTTTTTTTAATTCCCTGGCATCTAGTAGTCTTTCTTCCCCCTGGGGTGTGGATCAATGGTAATTGCCCCATCTGCCCACTGGTGGGCAGAACACCTTTGGCCTCATTTATTTGGGGTCAGGGTATGGCCATAACCACACCCTCTTATTTTGAAAAAAATATCGTCTCTGGTGGGCTTTCTGCCCCCCTTGGGGCAGATGGGGCTTCCAAAAATAGGCCGAACTGCCCCCAAGGTAGGCAGATATGGCCAACAGTAATGTGCCCCCATGGGGAGTGACCCTTGCCCAAGGGGCTGCCCCCCAAACAAAACACACACATACACACCTCCCAATGCCTGGTGCCTAAGTGGTTTCTGCCCCCAAGGGGAGCAGAAATGGCCTAAAATAAATGTGCCCCCCAGGGGAGCGACTCTTGCCTAAGGGGTCGCTTCCCTTGCGTGAAATTGGCACAAAAAAAGAAATCCCCAATAACTAGTGGTTTCTGCCCCCTTGGGGTCAGATCGGCTAAATGGCCTAAATACAATTTACCCTCCAGGGGAGAGACTCTTGCCCTAGGGGTCGCTCCCCATATATAAAAAACAAAAGTAAACATAAACAAAAATATATCCCGGGTGTCTAGGGGTTTCTGCCCCCCCTGGGGGCAGATCGGCCTTATTATAATAGGCCGATCTGCCCTGGGGGGCAGAAAAGGCCTAAAAATCCCCCCCCCCCGGGGAGCAACCCTTGCCCAAGGGGCCGCTCCCCTCATTGAATAATATAAATAAAAAAAATCCCTGGTGTCTAGTGGTTTCTGCACCCCCTTGGGGGCAGATTGGGCTAATAAAAATAATATGGTCTGCCCCAAGGGGGGCAGCAATGGCCTAAAAGTAATTTTGCCCACCGGGGAGCGACCCTTGCCTAAGGGGCTGCTCCCCACAAACAAACAAAAATAAACAAAAAAAGATTATCCCTAGTGTCTAGGGGGTTTCTGCCCCGGGGGGAAATCGTCCAATACAATGAGGCCGATCTACCCCCGGGGGGGCAGAAATGTCCTAAAAATAATTTGCCCCCCCAGGGGAGCGGCCCTTGCCCAAGGAGCCACTCGCCTCATGTCAATTGCAAAACAAATAAAAATCCCTGGTGTCTAGTGGTTTCTGCTCCCCTTGGGGGCAGATTGGCCTAATAAAAATAGGCCGATCTGCCCCCAAGAGGGGCAGAAATGGCCTAAAATTAATTTTGCCCTCTAGTGGTTTCTGCTCCCCTTGGGGGCAGATTGGCCTAATAAAAATAGGCTGATCTTCCCCAGAGGGGGGAAGAAATGGCCTAAAATGAATTTTGCCCCCGGGGAAGTGACCCTTACCTAAGGGGTCGCTGCCCACATATACTGGTGTCTAGGGTGTTTCTGCCCCCCTCCCCCGGGGCAGAAATGGCCTAAAAATAATTTGGCCCCCTGAGGAGAGCCCTTGCCCAAGAGGCCGCTTCCCTCATGTCAATTGCAAAAAAAAAAATCCCTGGTGTCTAATGGCCATTTCTGCTGCCTGATCGCATCGCGACTGGAAAGCAGAAATACTGAGAGAGACATCAAAGGAGAGGAAAGGCCTTTCCTTCCTGTTTCATGCCTTTCTCGGCCCCTCCAGTGATCAGAGGAGAAATGCAAAAGCATTTCTCTTCCAATCTGCGCTGGAAGCTGAGCTTCCAGCGCAGAGGAGCAGGCCTCTGATGAGGTCAGATTGCACACTGATGGCAACAGACCACACAGGGATGGAGGGGGAGCGGGATGGAAGGGGATGCGATTTCCCTTCCATCCCTGCAGTGGGGGCGCTGAGGTGAGGCTCATGGGGGGAGCCGGTGCCAGGACTCAGCGCTGCAGCCAAGGACGTAACCGTTACGTCCTTGGCTGCAAAGGGATTAAACAATACAATAGAAATCACAGTTTTAACTCTCTAGGACAGCCATTTATTAAATGTTAAGAAATACAGCTTTTGACATGAAGCCTGGCAACTAGGCCAAGACATTCGCTAAGTTAAGGCCTACAATTAATAAAGCTAGAGCATAATGCATAACCCTTAATATAACATATTACTACATTAGTCAAACATATATGCTACATTTCACAATATTAATTCTACTAATAAGTACACTTTGTGAACATTGGTGGCCACTCTTCATAATCAAATTTTCAAATGTGTGCATTATTTTCTAAGTTATTATATTTTTTTCACAAATCACTTATTCAGAATACATGAACACTGGCTAATAATTTTTATTGATATACCTGCGCTAGCACTTCCAACTCGATCTCTTTCTCACATTGGGCGATCAATGCTGATTATAATTGATTATGTCTCTCTCTACTGTATACATCACCCTTATGCCCTTCTGAGACATTCGCTCCCGCTTTTTTCACCTTTCTACCAGGTGCCTCAGAAAGGAAGGAGAGAGGGGTCATTATTTCCCAGACTCAATGCTTTTTTAGGGCCCGTGCTTGTACCAAAATATTTATTTATTGATATTAAAGCGAAATGGCCCTACTTATTAGTGATGGGACAGTTAATATGGTTAGTGCCACTAGAAGACTCCATATCCTGAATCTGACATGTTTTCTCTTTCATTGCAGGACGTTTTTAAAACTTGAAAACAGGAAGTTTAAACTTGATCCTAGAAAGGGCGCTGCTTCAAGTTGTTGACCCAAGTTTCGCAAAAACATTTAACATGCCTGCTTCCTTTTGCAGTCGTGCCATCCTTCTCCATTGCTGCACTGTTATGATCTGTGTCTTGTGTGTACATTCTTGGATGCCATATTTGCTGTAGATCTGCATTGGCGGATGAGTTGCTGGCTATGTTTTATTTCCTTTTCAACTGTTGTCAGTTATTAGTTGTACTTTGATCCTGGCAGCTGCTTCATGTGTGTGGTCTGAGTATAGAATTGTTTCTGCATTACAAATATGCATCCACACTCATCCATTTATCTTAGACCCTCATTCCCCATGTCTCGACTCTCCCACCACTCATCATCCCTCCTACATTATTGCACTCGCTCTTTCTCACCCTCCCTTTCCATTCCCTATTTCCCACCTTATCTTTCTTTCTTCCACAATTAATTGTTTCTCTTGCATTCCTTCAATATGCGTAGTTTTCTTGTATGCCCCCTACCACGAATGATGTCCCTCTTAACCTTTCTCATTCCTTCTGCTTTCAAAACATTACCTTCGTCTGTTGCTACTTCTGTATTCACGATCCAACCGTTTCCCTTCCTTACTCAACCATATCTTCCCCTTCCTTATTCTTTTACTTCTCTCTGTTCCTAGACTCCCCCATTGTACATTTTCACGATTCTGCCCTAACTCCTCTCCATTCCGTCTCTTATTTCCATTCTCCATTTACATCCAAGCTCTACTTCCTTCTCGAACTCTTTCTCACATTTGGCGATCAATAATCATGTTTTACCAGTTTTGGTGAACCCTGCAGTAGTGTCAGAAACATTAATTCCTGTCCTCTGAATGTTTACAGCAAAACATATTTTCCAATGCAGTCCCTAAGAATTCAGCAAACATAAAGTTAAAAACGTGCGAATACTACTTTATAGTTAAGTGAGTTTCATAATGCTATTCTTAGCACTGTAAAAAAGAATTTCCGGCAAAGGTTGTTGAACGTCTCTATTTCCAGCCAAAGTAGGTGTCCAAATGTTCTATCTCAGCCATTAGTAATTGACTAATTGGCTATATTCGTCGTATATAATCTATGAATTTACACAGGGAAACCATATCACCTGCAAGCCTATATTTCTCTAGTACAAATGACCTAATCTTTGACCCCTTTCGAATCCTCTAAAATCTTTTGCATGTGTGGTACACAAAGTAGATCACATCGGGTTCGGGGTGGAGCTACTAGGTTCAGGAGCAGTCCAGTTCTCATGAGAGTGAAGGAACTGACTGTGGCTGAGGTTCCACTCCTGGGGGTCTCCCTCCGCCATGGAGCTCCTAAGCTCTGCTTATTACAGGATTGTTTAAGGAGTACCTGGGTGTATCATGCAGAGATAATGGCATCAGCATGCATAATATGAGTGTGGCCTCCCCAGTGGACACTGTTAGACCTGCATCCTTGGCTTGGTTTTCCCCAACTTTTTGCCTTCAAACCTCCTGTTTTGCTGACTTCGTTTTTTGCTGGCCTTAGGGTTCTGCACACTTTAGCACTGCTAAACAATGCTGTGCTCTTTTCCTAAGATGTGGTAACATTGGCTCATCCCCAATTGACATATTAATTTACTTATAAGTCCCTAGTAGAATGAACTACATGTACCTAGGGCCAGAAAATTAAATGCTACTAGTGGGCCTGCAGCACTGACTGTTCTATCCACTTAAGTAGTCCTTCAAACCTGTCTCAGACCTGCCACTGCAGAGCTTATGCGTGCAGTTTTAAAATGCCATGTTGCCTTGGCAAAATAAACCTTTTGCCAGGCCCAAACCTTACATACAAGTTACCCCTAAGGTAGTAGATCCTAAACAGCCCCAAGGGAAGGGTGCAGTGTAATTAAAAAGTTGGACATGTACTTTAAGTTTTACTTGTCTTGGTGGTGAAAAACTGTTATATTTCTTTTTTCACCACTGAAAGGCCTATCTCCCATAGGTTAACATTGGGATTACTTTATTACATCTAATAGGTGTAATTCACAGTCTGGAAGAGATAGAGGTTTCAAGTTTGGTGTATCTGGAATCACAATTTAAAATCACAACTTATGGTAAAGTGGGATTTTAAATTGTAATTCTGAAAATGACACTTTTAGAAAGTTGGCACTTTCTTACTTTAGCCATCGGTTTCCTACTGCCTATCTTTGATCAAATATCTTGGGTGTGGTGACGGCTGGCCTTTGTGTATTCCTCCCAGACAGCGACACACAGTGGGAACTTAGGTGTGAGCTGATGGGCCTCGATTGGTCTTCATGGGCAGGATGGGAGGGAGGAGCTTACCTGATTAGGCTGTGTCCTGTCCACATACAAATGGCTCCATAACCCCTGTGGTGAGTCTGGAGCCAGGGCAGGAAAGGCAGGGACTCTGTACACTTCAAAGGCATGTCTGTAAAGTCTCCCCCACTTCAAAGGCCCAACTGGGCATAAGTACTGTACCTCTGACACCACCACTTCAGTACACTTCTGGACCTGTGGATACATTGCCCGGAAGAAGGACTGCTGTGCTGCTGAAGGCCTGCTACTCTGCTGGTCTGTTCTTTCCTGGACTCCTGCTCTGCTTTGCTGACCTGTGCCTGCTGCACTGTTGCCAGGGAGTGATAAGGACTGGACCTGAATCTCTCCAGCCCAGAACCCAGGTAGACTTCCGGGGTCAGTTGGCTGAACTCCTGATCTGAAGTCTCAAGAACAAACAGACTTCCAAACATCCTGCTCCTGGACTCTGCCATCTGTGGGTCGGTTCTGCCAAGTGGTGCCACTCCAGTCCTGGGCCCTTGGAAGTGGACCTAAGGTGTTTGCTCCCGCAGAATTGATGCATCCTCTTCTGCTGCATGGGCAGAACCGATGCATCGGCACTTTTGCGAGGGCAAAATCACTTCATCGCCGCTGTTGTGTGGAACAGAACTGCTGCATCACCTTCAGAACCAACACTGCAGCATTTTCTTCAGCACATCTTCCCAGCATCCCTGTCAATGACAGCCTCAACAACAATGCCAACACTCCTCATCGCAGCCTCTGTGCCCTTCAGAATCAATGCTTCGCTGCAACGTCGATGCAGCCGGAACAAGCACCCAATCTCCACTGCATCTTGGGACCGGCACATCGCCATTGCTGCATGGGGAACTTCAGCGTGTCTCCTTAATTGTGTGGGGAAAATCAGCATATTTCCTAGATGGCGTGGTTAGGAACCAATGCAACGCTCCGCAACCAAGATTTTAAGGTACTTTGGTTCAGGGGGTCCAACTTGGTCCCTGTAATTTGCCCACACTCCATAATGGTTGGTCTGAACCTTTGACTTTGTCCTGGTCTGGTGCAGCCAGATATTCCTGGTTGACGCTTTTGGCTTCTAAGCACTGTTTTATAGTTTATTTTTTTTAAATTCATAACTTAAATTCTACTTAATGGATTTTTGCCATTTTGATCTTGTTTTATTTATTAAATTAAGTTCTGTTTTACTAATCCAGTGGGGGGTCCTTTTTGTGTGATGTGTTCACTGTTTTACTGCTTGAAGTGTTGCACAAATACTTTACACATTGTCTTCAAAATAAGCCTGTTAGCTTTGTGCCAAGCTACCATAGGGTGAAAACAGATTAACTTGGGGTTTGATTGTGACTTACCCTGACAAGAGTTGTGGTTGCTGATTGATCAGGGCTCACACCTCAGTCAACCAACAACCCTGTTTCTCACAAACACCAGCCCCTTGTCAAGATGATGCTGATGACTTTAGGCAGTTGAGAAGATGCCCAGCACCTCAAAGGCTGGTGACCCAAATCTTGGGTCTTAGGTGGTCAACAACATTTTGAGGAATATGGGGAACACAGCCACATTAAGGCTTGTGGTTAATTCAATATCATTTTAGCCCCAGAGGGTGGTATAGGTACTGTGAAGAAGGTGATACTGTAACCACTGAACCTGTGGGCAAAACTAAGATGCTGCTGTACTTATATGGAGCAGAAAAGCATCAGCAATCTTTTAGAGGTTTTTGAACATGGGGCTGCCTCTCCTAAAGACATTGCATTTGAGAAGACACATTGTGCATACAATGGAGGTCGCTGGTTTCACCAGAGTGTGCAGTCCACTTGGTGAGTTCTCTTGTGACAAATTTGAAAACATCTAGTCAATGCCTGACTAAGGAGGGTCTTTCTTATAAATGTGGTGATGGCCTCAGTGTCTGTGGGTTGTAACTTGCCTGATTATAACTAAAGTGCTGAAACAAAAGTGTTTAAACATGGCACGGATGTCCACCTACTGCATCCCTAGTTATACTCTACAGTGAGTATAGCGATACCACTTGGGACTGCAGTTAGTGCAAAGGTAAGATGTAGTTCTGAGAAGTGTTGTAAGCAGTATGCATTAGTCACATATTGAGGGGGGAGAAATATAAAGGGCAGAAAAGTGGCATCCCTGCAGGAAGGGCCCTATGTGTAGAGAGGATCTTAGTGACCATAGAAATGGCAAAAGATGGCAAAGCAATTTGAAGATGATGGAGTAACATAAGTGTTTTATTTGCGACACAAGCTTTTTCATCTAATGCATTTCCAATATAATAGCTAAATTAAAACAAAATAGTTAAAATAATATGCTAAAGATATTTAGGCTTCTTTGTACCATTGCTTCCCTTTTTATGTTTCCCCATGAGGAAAAGTAGGTTTGTGCATTGTAACAGAATGTCACTAAAAGTGATAAAATGGCTACTCTTATGTGTACCTCACAGCAGTTATATTGCTAAAACCAAGAGAATCTCAATTCTGCCACACCCTGTTCAACACATGGTTACCTCAAACCTGTACCCCAGGCTTCCACGTGTTAGTACTTGCAAGCTAATACTAATACTAATCCTTAGTTTAGGGTTTGATTTAGATTTCGGTGGACAGGTTACTCTGTCACAACGGTGATGGGTATACTGTCTCCCGAAATAGAAATCCCATTATTTCCTATGGGATTTATATTTTGGCAGGCAGGATATCCGTCACCGTTGTGACAGTGTAACCCATACGCCAAAATCTAAATCATGCCCTTAGTTCTCATACATCAGTGCTACCACCTACCATAATCAATGAAAAAGATTTTTTGATAAGTTAAAATATTGTATTATTACAACATTAGTGCATTGACCCCTTAACACTAGTTGCAGAGAGAAACACATTCTTTTACATTTAGATTGATTATAGTTAATGCAAGCCGGAATTACAAAACGGCTGAAGTTGGTTGCCATTTTGCTTTGTGACACATAGACATTTTATTTCTAGGTGAAGTTTGAGTCCTGATTAACAAACTCAATATTCAGGTTTCTTTCTTTCCCATGTAAAGAAATGTTTTGTTTTCATTGTGATAATCATGGACTGTTATAATGAATAGCTCATTCATAAAGACATCTGCAGGGTACAGGCTGGCTTCTGTATCTCATCCTGTTACAGATAATGTAAGTTTGAAGGAAACTCAGTGAAACTTGTATTTTGAGAAGTCTGGAGAACTTAACAAGCATATAATTGTATCATCTTGATTTACCTTGATATGACGGGCTCATGAGAACTGCATGTAGATATATCATATGTTCGAATTTTGTATTTTAAGTTAGTGCAGTTTAGATTACAGTTGAAAGAGACAGAGGTTTGATGCAGCTTAGAGCAGAGAAAGAGATTTGGAGTACTCTCTTAGAGTGAGAAAATTGAGGCCCCATTTACCACAAACTGGCACATCGATCACGATGCACCAGTTTGCTTGCGCCGCCCTGCGCCCCCCGAACAACACCATGGTAGCGCTTTATTTACAGTATAGGACACCATGGCGCTCGTTCGCACTGCTGCGTCATATTTTCTGATGCATTTGTGGCGCTTTGCTGGAGTAGTGTCAAAAATGTTGATGCTAGTCCAGCAAAGCTCAGGGAGGTCCATTCAAAAAGGCCTAGCGTCACTTTAACGCCTGCCTTTGAGCAGGAGTTAAAAAATTACGCTAGAGTGACACAGTCTCAAGGATTTACCTCAATTTCATCGACACAGAAGATGTTGAAGAATCTACAGCCCCTCAACCAGTCGATGAAAATATGGGGTCTCTGGAGGAAACTGATCCACAGGCTGTCGTTGTTCAGCAGCCGCACCGTTTATGCACAGATGGACCCATGCGACTCTCAAGATTTGAAAACTGCCGCTGAGTGCCCAGAAAATGACTAAGTTAGTAAAAAAAAACGCTATAGACGCAATGTATATACAGCGATATTTTATTTGTAACTAATAATCTGCGACCTCTGGCTTGCCCTTTGCTACCCCTGGCACTGCCTTTGCGACCCCTGGCCTCTGAGGTGGCAAAATCAGTGCCAGGAAAACAGGGGCAGCTCGTCCTAATGGAGGTCAGTTGTGACTCCACTCTCTTTGTTTTCTGCTTCATACTACACTTCCAAGCACTGTAAATTACAGTTGTTCTTATTATGCATTCTTAATGATGAGCGCTAACTTCACCCGAAGGTAACATACGCCACAGATAAAAAAGAAAGTCCCAATCCTAGCCTGACTGCAAATCTGGCCCACCGCACAACCCCACCTTGGACCCCAGATATCCACTCTGAACCCTAAAATTGCCTCTGCGGCACTCATTCCTACTGACCTTAGTGAGCCCACTGCAATCCTGTGGCAGCAAAAGTGCCTTCTGAAACTTGCCCAAATCCACCCTTTTTTGACACGTAGCCACAATATTCCACTTTTACCCACAACTACACAGTCCCACCATTGATCCTGTGTCCTCGAACCCACCCCTCACCAGCCAAAATCCTGAGATTTTCCACCGCAAAACCAAGCTACGTTGCCTGCTTCACTAGGCCTCAAGTCGCTCCGAACTCGCACTTACAAAACACACCTTTTCCTTGACTGATTCTCTTGAAATAACTTGCCAAAATTATCCCTATATCACAGCTCCTTGCATGACACCCAGGACCACCTGGAACACCCTTAGATTGCAGGTCGAAAACATGCAAAATCACTACCCCTGAATGGCCTATACATGCCTCTTTCTACATTAACACACTAGACCCGAAAGAACCCTTCCCCTGAACCGATCCACGCCCTAAAAATCACAGTAACAAGTGACATCCCTACCTATCACTGACAGAAGCCCCATCACCTGAGCTCCACTGGAACCCCCCAAAATGGGACACCAAAAACATGCCAAAATGCAGTCGTAGGATGACACTGGAACCTGACTCCAACTGCCAAAGTATGACCTCTTAGACTCAGAAATACTGCGCACACCGGTAGGGCTCCAATTTTACATATCTCATGTCCCCCACCACGTGAAAGAACCCTGGCACCTGAATAATACGTTTTCAGATGATGACACAACCTATGTGCCCCCCAACTACATCTACATCAGTTCCGGGAGGGCTCTCAGTCATTGAGGGCGTCACTTCCCAGGGTGGGGCACCTGTCACTTTTGAGTTTGATGAGTAAAGGTATCCCTGTATTCTACTAACCTCTGGGTGGAGATCTCTGCGTACGCCCTGCCTTATCCTTTACATGTGGAGTTCTCTGCACCAGTGAAGATCTCTGCACATAGATTTCCTTTCATGAGCATGGTCTGTTGTGTGTAAGCTTTCCTATACTTGGAGCACAAAAACAACCGTGTCTTTGCAAGAGGCATCAGACGCCACCTACCAGGTATTTCTGGTGTTGGAAAAATATAAATCTCATCCGAATAAACATATTTCTCTTTATTGGGCACTGGAGTTGATTGTACATTTTGAGCTAGTGTGTCTCTTTCAGAAAGGAAAAACAGCTCTTTTAAGATAGTTTACTGGTTATACACTCTAGAACTGTATGGTGACACAATATTGTGAACTGATTTAACCCCTTCGCTGCCAGGCTTTTTTCCCCTTAGGTGCCAGGCCTGTTTTTTGGCTATGTGGGGCAGTTTGCACTTAGGCCCTCATAACTTTTTGCCCACATAAGCTACCCACGCACAATGTAGATCCTTTTTTTCCAACACCATAGGGATTCTAGAGGTATCCAGAGTTTGTGGGTTTCCCTGGAGGAAACCAAGAAATTAGCCAAAATACAGCAAAAATGTCATTTAAAAAAAAAGAAATAGGAAAAAAGGGCTGCAGATGAAAGCTTGTGTTTTTTTCCCTGAAAATGGCATCAACAAATGGTTTGTGGTGCTAAAACCACCATCTTCCCAGCTTTCAGGAACAGGCAGACTTGAATCAGAAAGCCACATTTTTGTAACACAATTTTGGCATTTTACTGGGACATACCCCATTCTTACTATATTTTGTGCTTTTAGCCTCCTTCCAGTTAGTGACAGAAATGGGTAGGAAACCAGTGCTGGATCCCCGAAACCTAAACATTTCTGAAAAGTAGACAACATTCTGAATTCAGCAAGGAGTCATTTGTTTAGATCCTTCAAGGTTTTACTACAGAAAGTAACAGAAATATTGAAAATGAGGTGAAAAAAAAGCCATTTCTGTCCATGTTTTCTTCTATAACCTTTATCAGCTATGGTAGATTTTTTAAAGCAATATACCGTTACATCTGCTGGACTCTTCTGGTTATGGGGATATATAGGACTTGGAGGTTCATCAAGAACCCTAGATACCCAGAGCCAATAAAGGAGCTTCACCTTGAAATGGGTTTTCATTGTATACCTGGTATACAGCAAGTCATTTGGTGAAATATAAAGAGTGAAAAATAGGTATCAAGAAAACCTTTGCATTTCCAAAATGGGCACAAGATAAGGTATTGAGAAGCAGTGGTTATTTGCACATCTCTGAATTCCGGAGTCCCCATACTAGCATGAGAATTACAGGGCATTTTTCAAATAGACTTTTTTTTACACACTGTCTTACACTTGGAAGGAAAAAATGTAGAGAAAGACAAGGGGTAATAACACTTGTTCTTCTATTCTGTGTTCCCCCAAGTCTTCCGATAAAAATGGTACCTCACTTGCGTGGGTAGTCCTAATGTACACGACAGGAAACGCAACATAGACACATCACATTTTTACATTGAAATCTGACACGTTTTATGATAAAGTGCCTAGCTGTGGATTTTGGCCTCTAGCTAAGCCGGCACCTATGGAAACCTACCAAACCTGTGCAGTTTTTTTAAACTAGACACCTAAGGGAATCTAGGACGAGGTGCCTTGTGGGGCTCTCATCAGGTTCTGTTACCCAGAATCATTTGCAAACCTCAAAATTTGGCAAAGAAAACACTTTGGGCTAGATGTCTCAACAAACCATTTTGCGATTCTCTAATAGCGATTTTTAAGAAATCGCTATTTCTGAATGGCAAAATGGTATGTATCATATTTGCGATTCGGTAATAGCGATTTCTTAAAAATCGCAAATACTATTACCGAATCGCAAATTGCGATACCGGCCCCATTGGCACCTATGGGCCTGTAGGCCCATATTTGCGAATTTTTTGCATTTCCCAAATTGCGAATTCCTAACTGGAATTCTCAAATTTGGGAAATGCAAAACCCAGGGTGCTGGGGCCCTAAGGCCCCCTGTGCTGCACGCCAATAATTTTTTTAAGGACATGTAAGGCGCACACATGCCAAAGGGGCATGTGTGCGTTACATGTCAATTTAAAAAATGCCCAATTCGCATTAAGGAAAAGCTTGATACATGTGGTTTAGAAATCGCAAATAAGGATTCCTTATTTGCGATTTCTTATTTAGAGAATTTAGAGATTTAGAGATTTAGAGAATTTATTCTCTAAACGGGCTCGCAATTTTAAGGAATCGCTATTTTAGCGATTCCTTAAAATTGCCCAGCGAATGCCTTTCATACATACTGAAAGGCATTTTTGAATTCGCAAACGGCCATTTGCACTGTTTGCGAATGCAAAAACGCTTGATACATCTAGCCTTTTGTCCCTCAAATTTCGGTGATAGATAGTTCTGGAATCTAAGAGGAGCCACAAATTTCCTTCCACCCCAGCATTCACTCAAGTCTCTCAATAAAAATGGTACCTCACTTGTGTGGGTAGGCCTAATGCCCGCAACAGGGAATGCCCCAAAACACAATGTAGACACATCACATTTTCCCAAAGAAAACAGACCTTTTTTTTTGCAAAGATCCTAGCTGTGGATTTTGGCCTCTAACTCACCGAGCATCTAGGAAAACATAGTAAACCTGGACATTTCTGAAAACTAGACACACAGGGGGAACCCAGGCGCTCTCACCAGGTTCTGGTACCCAGAATCCATAGCAAACCTCAAAATGTGGCAAAAAAAACTTTTTCCTCACATTCGGTGCTGCAAAGTTCTGGAATCTGATGGGAACCACAAACTTCCTCCCACCCAGCATTCCCCCAGGTGTCCCGATAAAAATGGTACCTCACTTGTGCCTATGACAGGAAATGGCCCAAAACACTATGTGGACACATGAAAATTATCAAATACAAAATGACCTGCTTTTGTGGGGGGGCACCTGCGTTTTTGGTCCCGGGCTCAGCAGCCATCTAGAGAAACATACCAACCCCAAACATTTCTGAAAAATAGACACCCGAGGTAGTCCAGGGAGGTGTGACTTGCTATGGATCCCCAGTGTTTTCTTACCCAGAATCCTCAGCAAACCTCAAATTTAACAAAAGAAAATCACATTTTTCCCACATTTCTCTGTGGGATCACCGCACCAGCACAAGTTTCCTACCACCCAACGTTCACCTCAGTCGCCTGGTAAAAATTATACCTCACTTGTGTAGGTGGGTCAAGTGCCTGTGACAGGGAAGAGCCAAAAACATGTAAAAAATGAGGGGGAACCAAAGAAAGGTCCAAAAGGACAGTTTGAAAAAAATTGATTTCAGGCTGACAAGTAGGGCCAAATTTTTATCAGTATAGTTGCGACATTGCTGGGTGGTAGGAATTTTGTGGATTCCTGCAGATTCAGGAAGGTTCCATCACAAAAATTTGGGAACAATGTGTGATTTCCAGCAAAGTTAGAGGTTTTCAGGGCATTGTGGGTAAGAAAATGGTGCAGAGTGCATGTGAAGCACACAACCCTGGACTCACCCAGATGTTTAGTTTTCAGATGTGTCTAGGTCTTGTTGATGTTTCTACATGGCAATGTCCCAAAGTCCAAAAAGTGCAGCCCTCTCAATTCCAAGTGGGACGGTTTTGAGAAGTAGCCAAGCTCTCATGGCCCAAATGTAAAACCAAAACCCAAAATAATCAAATGTCCTTTTGCTTGCCATGGGATAAGATGTTTTAGTGTGCGGGGGAGAGCTGAAAGACTGTTACCCCCTTCAGTTGGGATGGGGGCATAACCAGGCCCACACCGGTTGGTAGCCACCACCCCACTATTTTTTTTTTTTTTTAAATTCCCTGGCATCTAGTAGGCTTTCTGCCCTCCACCCCCCGTCCCCCCCCCCCCCAGGAGTGAATCTGAGGTAATTGCGCCATCTGACCACTAGGGGGCAGAACAACTTTGTCCCCATTTATTTGGGGGGGGGTGCCCCCCCACCCCAAAATAAATAATTTTTAATTCAAATAAAATCATCTCTTTTGGAGTGTGAAATAATATTAAAAACATAATGGACCTCAATACAAACTTGGCGGTCGGTGATAAAGTGACAGTAATACCGCCAACAGGCTGGCAGTAAATACCGCCAAAATATGACCATGGCGGAAGAGCTCAGACAGACAGCCACTTTAACACACCGCCAGGGCGGAATCAATAGGCACCACGGCGGTAGCCGCCTACAGCCAGACGGAAGTCAATGTTCCACCCACTGTATTAAGACCCTTGAAACCGCCACCTTTTCCAGGGCAGTACCAATGACATCAAAAGCTTGGCAGAAACACTGTACAGAAGGGAAACAAATCACCTGTGGAGACTCAGGGAAGAACCACCCCGCCATGGAGCCTGAACTGCACATATTCCCAATGCGGGTCTACATCCTGCTCACCACGAACACCAACGACGGCAAAGACGCCCACGGTGAGTACAGCCGTCTAGCACACAGGGGAGGAAAAAGAGAGTGACACACACACGCAACACCCCTATCCCCAACACCATACACACAATCAGATGCAGTAATAAAACATTTTTACCCCATACCCCTCAGGAATAATTCAAGGACAACACCAATAGATAAAAGTGAGTGTAATAAGATATATAAAGTAGTAATACATACATCCAATCTAAAAGTATATACATATTCACAAATCAAGGGACACTGCCCAGTCCTCAATGTTCGTGGGCCACTGGGCCACATCACAAAGTCCAAGGCCCCTCTTGATTCCTGCAACAACACAGAGAGAACAGTGCAGGGGCATCAGTTTGAAAATAGGCAGGCACCTCAGGGGGACGGGGAATGGGGGGCACCTCAGCCGGCAAATGGAACAACACCACTGGTCCTGGAGGGGGCAACATGCCCTGTGCTTGGTCCTGGAGAGTGCAAGGCCATAGTCCCTCAAGTGGCTGACTTGCCCACATGCTCTGTAGGGGGCAACATGCCCTATGCTTGGTCCTGGGGAGGATGGGTTGAGTGGATGGCTTCTCCACTGGTTCTGGAGGGGGCATCGTGCCCTGTGATGCAGGTCTTGGGGAGTGCAAGGTCACAGTCTCTCAGGTGGGTGTCAATCCCACAGGATTTGCAGGGCCAGCCCGCACAACAGCCCATGGACGCAGGACTACACACTGTCCACCGGCGGTGATGGCTGCTCAGTGGTGGTGATGGTGATGTTGCTTCTGGTTGTTGGGGGGAAGCTCCCGCCCATCCCCTGCAGCCTCAGATGGCTGCCCACTGCTGGTGGTGGTGCTGGTGCTGCTGCTGCTGGTGGTTGTTGGGGGGAGCTCCTGCCCATCCCCTGCCACCTCGGACGGCTGCCCACTGATGGTGGTGGTGGTGGTGATGCTGCTGCTGCTTGTGGGGGGAAGCTCCTGCCCATCCCCTGCCGCCTTGGACAGCTGCCCACTGCTGGTGGTAGAGCTGCTGCTGCTGGTGGCTGTGGGGGGAAGCTCCTGGTCATTCCCATGGTTGGTTGTGGGGGATCTGACGGAGTCCGAGCACCAGGCCCCTTGTCCTTTCTGGCTGCTGGTGCAGGCCCCTTGCCCTTCCTGGCAGCAGCTGGGGATGGCTCCTTGCTCCTCTTGGCAACTGCTGGGGGTGGCACCTAGACCTTCCTAGCAGCATTTGGGGCAGGCACTCTTTCCGTGTGGCTGCCTGGTGCCCGGGATCCCTTCCCACCACAAGTTGCTGGGGACACCACTGGGCCCGTGGACTGGGTGGCTGATGTGCTTGCCTGGGATTTACACACCCTGGCCATATGTGAAGGACAGGGGGAGGGGTAGGGAAGAGGTCAATTGTGGAGAGGAAAAGCTTCTTAGGGACATTGGGGCGGGAATAGGGAGAAGGTCTGGGAGTGTGTACTGCCATTTGTTAAATTTTGTTTTGACCAATGACTTTGTGTTTCACCACTGCGCATATTAGTTGCTCAATGTTCACCAGTAGCACATGGTATGTTATGTTCAGTTTAGCCGCCTATGGGCTTTGACATTGCATTAGTCATTACATTCTGTATTCTGCCTATTGGCTTTGACATGGCATTAGCCATTACTTTCTGTATTCAGTTGAGCCGCCTATGGGCTTTGACATTGCATTAGCCATTACATTCTGTATTCTGCCTATTGGCTTTGACATGCTGTATCCAGTCTAGCCGCCTATTGGCTTTGACATTGCATTCCTATTGGCTTTGACATGATGTATTCAATTTAGCTGCCTATTGACTTTGACATGCTATTAGATATTCTGCCTATGGGCTTTGACATGATATTATACATTGCATTTTGTATTCAGCTTAACTGCCTATTGGCTTTGACATGATATTATACATTACATTTTGTATTCAGCTCCGCTGCCTATTGGCTTTGACATGATATTATACATTGCATTTTATATTCAGCTCAGCTGCCTATTGGCTTTGACATGATATTATACATTGCATTTTGTATTCAGCTCAGCTGCCTATGGGCTTTGACATGATATAAGACATTGCATTTTGTATTCAGCTTAGATGCTTATTGGCTTTGACATGACACTAGACATTGCATTTGATATTTAGGTTAGCTGCCCATTGCCTTTAACGTGGAGTTAGACATTGCAGTTGAGAATCCAAGCTGTATTTTTCCAAGCTGTGTTTTTGCACAAGATGTTTTTCTCACAGTAGACTAGACATGATAAGAGAGAGTACATGGGTGTTGTTTTTCTTCGCTTGAGCTTGGGAACAGGAGTAGTCTTGGAGACCTGGCCAGTCTCCAAAAGGCTTGCTCAGTTTCCCAGGTCTGAGAGGAGGGGGCACACCTTTGTAACGAATGTAACAGGCTGCAGAGAGTCAGATTCGAATCTGCCGGACCTCGTGCTGGAGCTTGGCGCCAGCTGCCAGCAATCCCGTGTGGGTAGATGAATCTCTTTCTCGCGGCTGACAGGGGGTCATCAGCTTGCAGACCTTAGAAAGATGAAGCTGTAAATAGTTTCCCACACGGTGAAGTATTTGTTTTGCTTTGCATTCAATATCTTATAAATATAACCTGCTGTGTATATTGCAAACTGATATATTTTGTTTGATTAACGCGGGCTTGAAAGCTACTAATTCGTCATACATAAAAATTGTGGTTGGGGAAGAATTAACAACAATAAAAGTCTTCTTTGAACTCAGAAGTGTATTTCTGGTGTTTTATGTATGTGCTTAGAAACTAGATAAGAGGAAAGCACTACAATTGGTACCAGGAGTGGGGTCGGTCATTAAGAGGTGATTAAGAGGGTGTTGACGAGTTGGTAGATTTCTAAGTGCACACTTTAAAAGTGTAATTGTTTTTGTTGTTTGGAGAATTACAGAAATTGTTTTTTTTTGTTTGGAGAATCACAGTAGCACGGCAGACCATGTCTGGGAATGCATGTGTTGTTAAACTGCCCGATGGTGCTAAGAAAAACTGTGAGTTGTTTTCTGTTTGGAGAATCACAGAAGCACGACAGACCATGTCTGAAAATGCATGTGTAGCTAAAATGCCTGATAGTGTTTTGAGAAATAATTTCTGTTGTACATATGTAGAAAAAGTGTCTTTTGGAAGTAATGATGACAGAAAGGTCTGGATACCTTTATCTGCTTACAGAGAAATGCAGGAGAAATGTAGGAAGCTGGAACATGAAAATAGGAATTTACATGAGCAAATTAGCCAGGATACAATAATTCAAAATAATTCTGAAAGTTATAAAAAGGCTGTTGTAGAAGAATCTTTCTTTTCCCATTCCAGTAATGAGGGGGTTAAGACAGCTCCGAGCTGCACTGAGTTTTCGTGTGAGCCAGGGTTTTTGGCAGACAAAATGCATTCCTTAACTGATAACACGAAGGAGAGAGACCAGAATGTGATTTACGAGTTACCGAAAGATTTTAGAGCAAGAGCCGACTTTCATTAGCTTGTTTGATTTTTGGAAAAAGAATATCCCTCATTTGAGTGAAATCCTAACACTTTTGTATATGGTCACTGTGAAAAATTATATGCAGCTGCGCGCTTGTGATTTGGCAAATGAAATAATGCAGACTTTAGGTTTCTGCGCAGTACAAGAAGGAAAAACTGATGTACATGTAAATCATGAACAAGGGAAGAAAATAGTGCCCCTAGCTAGAATCATACAATGGATCTGGTACTTGCAAGACAGGGCTAGAGTACCACAGGTAAAAGAGTTACCAATGAAATTGTGTGCACCATTTGAATTCGTGTCCACTGAAGATAAAAAGCATGTTTGTTTTACTAATGATTCATTGACTGAAATGTTGTTTTCTGGCACCGTAGAAGGAACAGAGTTGTATAATGTGTGTCAGATTTTAAAGCAAGAGCTACGTGAGATGTGTCATTTTTACGCTGATTTTTGGTTCATTGCTAATGTTTTAGCACCTAACTGGTTCAATTACCTTGCAGATGTTAATGAGAAAAATTCAGAAAGAGAAGTGTACACCCAGAATTCTGCCTTAGTGGGGATGGCTAAGTGGGTGCCCCAGAAATGTGAACAGCTGAGAGAAAAAGCCACTTGCAGGTGGGCAGAGATGAGAGAGATGCACATTCCCCTAGATTTGATCAAAACTGTGCAGCACGCACAAAAGCAATCTGTCATGCAAGCAGTCACAGAGCAGTTGGGGAGAGGAACGTTACCAGGACAGGAATGGCAAAGTGATCAGGTTTTAGGGAGAGTGATTGCTGCAGATTACCAAGGAAAAATCGAAATTATGCTGATACCTAGAAAAGAATCTGATTCATTCATACAAATTGGAGACAGAATGGCCCAACTTGACAAAAATGCAGTGAATGGAGGTTTGGTAAAGAAGGAGTCTGCCCCAGCCCTTCTGACAGTGCAAGAAAAGGGAAGCTGTGGCGCAGCAGATAAAAACCTCAGTGCTGATGTGTGGGCTGAAGCCCCAAGTGATCCTCCAGAACCTGCAGTGAATATAACAAAGGGCCCCAAAAACATCCTGCTGATCATAAAACAGGGAAAGAAAGAGGAAGGGTGCAGTTTAAATGAAAAATGTTATTTGCAAGAAAAGTCATACTTGTTTCTTTTGCAGATCCTACCACGTTTCGCCACTGTCCCTGAGTGTGCTGTGTGGTCCCCCTTCCGGTGTGTGCGTGTGGGGTCGGGGAAGGGACCGAATCCCCAACCTGAACCTGGCTGAGTAAAATGCCAGCACCATGGATCCATTTTGCGCAAACTGCGCCTTCAGTTCAAGTTCAACTTGTTTGATTGCATTCTTCCACTGGAACTAAGCTGTGTTTTTTTTTTTTTTCCCTCTCGTATGGAACTCTGACTTTTGCTTATCTTCCAGCAAACCTTTCAGGTGGACCGTGCCCCTTTACATGAGTAGAACTCATGCCACATCAAATTGCTAACACTGTTGAATTAGAGACTCATTCAGAGTATAAAAATTGCCCAGTCTTTTCTATGTAGATGTATCTGATGTGAAAGGTTATGAGATCAATGTGTTAATTCACTTCTATTGCTTTACAGGGATTGCTTTGATCATTCAAATCTGACTTGCTGATAATGTTTTTTTTTGATTGTGCTGATGTTTTTTGTTTTTGTTTGAAACAAGAGATATGTGAAACAAAAATTCATTGGTCAAAGGGCGGAATGTACTGCCATTTGTTAAATTTTGTTTTGACCAATGACTTTGTGTTTCACCACTGCGCATATTAGTTGCTCAATGTTCACCAGTAGCACATGGTATGTTTTGTTCAGTTTAGCCGCCTATGGGCTTTGACATTGCATTAGTCATTACATTCTGTATTCTGCCTATTGGCTTTGACATGGCATTAGCCATTACTTTCTGTATTCAGTTGAGCCGCCTATGGGCTTTGACATTGCATTAGCCATTACATTCTGTATTCTGCCTATTGGCTTTGACATGCTGTATCCAGTCTAGCCGCCTATTGGCTTTGACATTGCATTCCTATTGGCTTTGACATGATGTATTCAATTTAGCTGCCTATTGACTTTGACATGCTATTAGATATTCTGCCTATGGGCTTTGACATGATATTATACATTGCATTTTGTATTCAGCTTAACTGCCTATTGGCTTTGACATGATATTATACATTACATTTTGTATTCAGCTCCGCTGCCTATTGGCTTTGACATGATATTATACATTGCATTTTATATTCATCTCAGCTGCCTATTGGCTTTGACATGATATTATACATTGCATTTTGTATTCAGCTCAGCTACCTATGGGCTTTGACATGATATAAGACATTGCATTTTGTATTCAGCTTAGATGCTTATTGGCTTTGACATGACACTAGACATTGCATTTGATATTTAGGTTAGCTTCCCATTGCCTTTAACGTGGAGTTAGACATTGCAGTTGAGAATCCAAGCTGTATTTTTCACAGTAGACTAGACATGATAAGAGAGAGTACATGGGTGTTGTTTTTCTTCGCTTGAGCTTGGGAACAGGAGTAGTCTTGGAGACCTGGCCAGTCTCCAAAAGGCTTGCTCAGTTTCCCAGGTCTGAGAGGAGGGGGCACACCTTTGTAACGAATGTAACAGGCTGCAGAGGGTCAGATTCGAATCTGCCGGACCTCGTGCTGGAGCTTGGCGCCAGCTGCCAGCAATCCCGTGTGGGTAGATGAATCTCTTTCTCGCGGCTGACAGGGGTCATCAGCTTGCAGACCTTAGAAAGATGAAGCTGTAAATAGTTTCCCACACGGTGAAGTATTTGTTTTGCTTTGCATTCAATATCTTATAAATATAACCTGCTGTGTATATTGCAAACTGATATATTTTGTTTGATTAACGCGGGCTTGAAAGCTACTAATTCGTCAACATAAAAATTGTGGTTGGGGAAGAATTAACAACAATAAAAGTCTTCTTTGACCTCAGAAGTGCATTTCTGTTGTGTTATGTTAGTGCTTAAAAACTAGCTAAGAGGAAAGCACTACAGAGTGGAGGAAGAGGGAGTGGTTGTAGGAGGTGTCTGTCTACTGTGTTTGGGTGCAGGTGCATGGGCTTGATGCTGTTGTGAGGTAGATGGTTGTTGGGTGTCTGAGTGCTTGCGTTTGTGTTCCTTGGGGGGGCACAGACACAGTGGGAGAGGACACAGGAGACGTGTGCATGGATGTGGGGGTGGTGTCTGCCAGTGAGGTGTGTGTTCTGATAGGTGTGGTGGTGAAGGGGGTAGCGAAGGAGGATGTAGTGCATGCAGGTGTGAGTGTAGACGGAACTGGGAGGGAGGTGGAGGACGAGGAGGAGGGGGCCACAGTGGAGGCAGTGGATGTTGGTGTGTCTGCATCTGGATGGTGTTTGTGTGAGTGCCTGTGGGATGATGTGTGGTGCTGGTGTTTGCCTGTGCCACTCTTGTGTGTTGTCTTGTGTGCTTGCTCGTCTGCCTGTGTGCTTGGGATAGGTTAGCGTTGAGGGGAATGGGATTGGGATTGGGTAAAGGAAGTTGGAGGGGGGAGGGTGGAAACAGGGAAAATGGCTGCCATCAGAGAGGAGCCAGAGCCTGGATTGATCTCTGTTGGGCCGCCAAGCCAGTGTGAATGCTTTCCAGAAATGTATTGGACTGTTGCATTTGGGCTGCCAGCCCCTGGATGGCATTCACAATGGTTGACTGCCCAACAGAGATGGATCGCAGGAGGTCAATAGCCTCCTCACTCAGGGCAGCAGGGCTAACTAGGGCGGTGCCTGGAACAAAGGAGATGCCCACCCTCCTGGGTGAGAGCGCACGGGCTACTTGCTGAGGGGCTGCTGGGAGGGTGGAGCTGGTACGGGGTGGCGGCTGTACCTGTAGACGGGGTGGGCACAGAGGTGTCCGGTACCACCAGGGAGCTTCCATCGGAAGAGGTATCCATGTCCAAACTGTCCCCTCCAGTCTCCGCCGTGGTGCTCCCCTCGCCCTCCGTCCCACTGGTGCCCTCAGCATCAGTGGACTCTGCCTCCTGGGTCCTGTGGGACGCAACTCTCTCTGTTGCCGGTGCCTCTGCTCCTCCGCCAGATGAGGCTAATGCATATAAGGACAGGATGACAAAACAAGAAAGGGGGAGGGAGACAAGGGATACACTTGGTCAATAGCTGCACCATCACTACCATTGGCGTACACAGCACACTCACACACGGGGAACAGCCCTACGAACTATGCATGGCACTACCAGTAACAATGCTACTCACCAGGGCATGGGGAGGGACACATACTGCCCACTGCAGCATACCTGGGACCCACACAGCCCTGGCCAGTAGTGGATGTCTACTAGCTAGTTTAGAGGAATATCACATCAGAACCCTGCCCAACATGGGACCTACACTGCAATGTCAGGCCTGGCCTAGGGGCACCCACAGACACACATCCCCTACCCGGATACCACCCCACCAGCCGTAAGTAGTGATGATGGGCACTGTACTCACTCCCTTGTTGCTGCTGTGATGCCCCCAAGCACCCATCCAGCTCCGGATAGGCCTCCGCCAGTATGCGGGCCATCAGGGGGGTCAGGGTTCGACAGGCACCCCTTCCTCATTGGGAGGCCATCCCCAGCTGGGCCTCCGTCGTCTTCCGTGCCCAGCGTCTCAGGTCCTCCCACTGTTTGCGACAGTGGGTGCTTCACCTGCCGTAGACCCCCAGGGTCCGCACCTCCTTGTCGATGTCACGCCATATACCCATCTTTTGATAGGCGCTGACCTGCAGAGGAAATATAAACAGGGAAAGGTATTAGTTAGACCGTCCTGCCTGTTACACTCATGGCCCACTATAGCTCACCCATCCCCTTACGCACAGACATGGCCCAGCATACATGCTGCAAGCTGCCCAGGGCCCATCCACCAAACCCCCCACACCAGGCCTTCACACACACCACTCCATGCATTCATGCCCCATGCATCGTGCTCACAGTGTACTCACCTTTTGGTCTGGAGGCCCATTCAGCTGTCCGTACTGGGGTAGGACCCCATCCACCAGTCGCTCCAACTCCACCGAGGTGAAGGCAGTTGCCCTTTCCCCAGTCACAAGGGCCATGGTAGGTTCCAGACACAGGTCACAGCAGCACATGCAGTGTAGGATGAATAGTAGATGGAGACATCCCCCCGTGTACAGAACCCTGGTAGACTTGCCAACAATGGAGGACAGGCATATTATCCTCAACTACAGACTTGACAGGGCCACAATCACAGAGCTGTGTGCCCAATTGGAGCCTGACCTGATATCTGCTATCCGTCACCCCACTGGGATCCCCCCTCTTGTGCAAGTGCTATCAGTGCTCCATTTCTTGGCAACTGGTTCTTTCCAAGTGACAGTGGGCTTGGCAGCAGGAATGTCACAGCCAATGTTCTCAATAGTGCTGACCAGAGTGTTGTCTGCCCTGATTAAACACATGTGCAGCTACATTGTTTTCCCCCAAGTGGAGGATTTGGCCACAGGGAAGGCTGACTTCTGTACAATGGGACATATTCCCAACATCATTGAGGCGATTGATGGAAAACATATAGCATTTGTCCCCCCGCCAGAGTAAACAGGTCTTCAGAAATCGTAAAAGTTTTCACTCAATGAATGTGCAGATGGTGTGTTTGGCGGACCAGTACATCTCCCATGTCAGTGCTAAATATCCAGGCTTGGTGCATGATGCTTTTATCGTGAGGAATAGCAGCATCCCAAATGTGATGGCCCAACTCCAGAGGCACAGGGTGTGGCTAATAGGTGAGCCCTGGTTCCCACCCAGTGGCTGTTGGTGTATGGGTATGGTAAGGGCCATATGGCATAGTGTGTGGCTAACAGTTGTCCCTAATTTGCAGGTGACTCTGGTTACGCCACCCTCTCTTGGCTCCTGACCTCTGTGAGGAATCCCAGGACAAGGGCAAAGGAACATTACAATGAGGCACATGGGCAAACAAGAAGGATAGTAGAAAGTACCTTCGGCCTCCTGAAGGCCAGGTTTCGGTGCCTCCATCTAACAGGGGAATCCCTGTGATACTCACCCAAGAAGGTCTGCCAGATAATCTTGGCATGCTGCATGTTGCACAGCCTTGCCTTGAGATGCCATGTGCCTTTTCTGCAGGAGGAGGAGGACGCTGGAGATTGCCGTGTGTCAGTAGTAGACCCTGTGGACAGTGAAGATGAGGAGGCAGAGGATGAGGATGAGGACAACAGAACTGCAGTGATACGTCAATACCTCCAATGACACACAGGTAAACAAGAGGTACTTCACATTTCATTGACAGTTTTGTGTTTGACATTGTCACTGGCAGGCTGTTATTTCCCACTTCTGTGCCCACCCATTGTACCCTTTGGCAACTCTTTTTTGCAGAAGTTGGTGCCCCACTATCGCTCCTGGTGTGTTTACTGCAGCCAATTACAGGTCTTTTCTATGTATACATTACTGTACAGTTGAATTGCAATGTTTGAACCTTGTTAAACAAATACATACTTAAATCATTTGACATACTCCATACTTGTATTTTTTCAAAGGGTGTTTATTTAAGTGCTATGAAGAAAAGGAGGTAGTGCAATGGGCTGGGGTGTTGATGGAGAAAAGTCCAGCGTAGAGTCTAGTCTATTTGTAGCACAGGTGCATTGTCCAAGGGGGCACAGGAAGGGGAGCAATGGCAGTTGAAGATGGGCAGGGTGACAGAGTGGGGCACAAGGGTGACATTCAGGAGAGTCTTATATCCTGGCTGGGGTCTTGGCAATAGTCTTTGGCTTCTGCCTGGATCGCAGGGAATGTTTGCGGAGTGGTTCACCTTCTGCAGGGGGAGTGGTGCTGGTGGTCTGTTGGTCCTGTTGTGGGGCCTCCTGTCCACTAGCTGCAGCGGAGGTGGAGGGCTGTTCAGATGTTTGGCTAGTGGCAGGGGCCCACTGGTATGAGACTGCCTCCCTCATAATGTTGGCCATGTCTGCCAGCACCCCTGCAATGGAGACCAGGGTGGTGTTAATGACCTGCAAGTCCTCCCTGATCCCCTGGTACTGTCCCTCCTGCAGCCACCTGTTCTCCTGCACATTGTCCAGGATCTCGCCCAGCGTATCCTGGGAATGTTGGTATGCTCCCAGGATCTCGGTGAGTGCCTCCTGGAGAGTCGGTTCCCTGGGCCTGTCCTCCCCCTGGCGCACAGCAGTCCTCCCAGCTTCCCTGTTGTCCTGTGCCTCTGTCCCCTGAACCGTGTGCCCACTGCCACTGAACCCAGGTCCCTGATTGTCTTGGGTATGGGGGTGCCCTGGGGTCCCTGTAGTGGTGGACACACTGCTGATTGATGTGTCCTTGGGGCAGAGGTATGGGCAAGCTGCGTGAGTGCTGTAGTGGTGTTTCCTGAGGGGGGAGGCTCTGTGGTGGTGTGTGACTGGGCCTGGGTAACCGGCTGTCCGGAGGTCCCTAATGGGCCAGGTTGGTCATCCAGATCCAGGCGACCAGAGTTGCTGTGATCACTGCGGACCTCTTCTGTGGGGGGACTGGATGCTGCTGGCACCTCTTCTCCGGTGACATTGGCTGGGACACCTGTGGAGATGTATATGCAGTGTTATTATTTCTGAGTGTGACATATTGTGCATGGGTGGGTTGCCCTCTGCGGTTGTTATTGCCCTGGCAGCTTTTCCTTGTGTGAGTTGTTGTGGGGTGGGCTAGCTGATTCTCCAGTGTGCATGCTTTAGTGGTTGGTGTCCATGCAGGGCTGTGAGTGGTGTCCATGCATTGGTGGTGCAAGCTAGGCATGCCATTGGGATGAGTGGAGTGTGATGGTGGGGTGTGTGGGAGGTGGTGGAGTGATGGGAGTGAGGGTGAGGGTGGGGGTATGTGATGGAAGGCAGGTAGGGGGGGTAGTAGTAGTATAGAGTTGACTTACCAGAGTCCAGTCCTCCTGCTACTCCTTCCAGGCCCTCAGGATGCATGATTTCCAAGACTTGCTCCTCCCATGTTGATAGGTGTGGGGAAGAAGGTGGGAGTCCACCGCCAGTCCTCCGTACTGTGAGCTGGTGTCTTGCAGCGATGGAACGTACCTTCCCCAGTAGGTCATTCCACCTCTTCCTGATGTCATCCCTGGTTCTTGGGTGCTGTCCCACGGCATTGACCCTGTCCACGATCCTCTGCCATAGCGCCATCTTCCTAGCAATGGATATCTGCTACACCTGTGCTCCAAATAGCTGTGGCTCTACCCAGATGATTTCCTCCACCATGACCCTTAGCTCCTCCACAGAGAATCTGGAGTGTTGTTGTGGTGCCATGGGTGTAGTGTGAGTGGTATGGGTGAGGGTGTGTAGGGTGATGTGTTGGGGTATGTGATGTGGGGTACGTGGGTGGTGTATAGGTGATGGTGGTATGTGGCTCTGGTTGTGTGAGTGGTCTTGCTGTCTGTCTCTGGTGCCAATGGTTTGTAATCGTAAAGGGTTGTGGGTAATGTGGGTGTGTGTTTTATAGTGGTGTGGGTGTGGTGTGTGTATGGGTGTTGGGTGTGTGTAGTTTGAATTGCCCAATGTAGTGTTGTTTTGTATGAGTGTGTGTATTTTGAGTGCGGCGGTATGTACCACCAATGGTTTACCACCATTGAATGTCCGCCGATGTGATTTGTGGGTCATAATGTGGTGGGCGTTGTTCTGTTGGCGTAACAGTGTGGGTTTTGATACCACCAGTTTATCACTGACTTTTGGTTTGGCAGAGTTGTGTCTGTGGCTGAATAGTGACGGATTGGTGTGTGTGTGTCATAATATGGTGAACGGATATCTGCCCTGGTGGCGGTATGTTGGCGACAGTCAGCATGGTGGTAAGTGGGATTTACTGCCAATGTCATAATGAGGGCCAATTCTTTGCTTTGGTAACATATAATAACCATGTTTTTCTGCTCATACTACCAATGTGCACCAGACGTGGGCCACATTTATCAAACTTTCATGCAGCACAGCAAGTGACCTTGTTATGCTGGGCTGTGTGAAAGAGCAGGGGTGTGCCATAGTTAACATTATACGGCACATTCCTGTCCTTTCCTTGGAATGGTGCCCTTTTGGCTGCCTAATGGCAATGCAGGCACCTTCGCGTCATGGTGCAAATGTGCCTGCTTTGTAGGCAGGACTGTTATTGTGCAAGAAGGGCAACAATCCTGCACAAAGCAGGATTGTTATTGTGCAAGAAGGGCAACATTCCTGCACAAAAACAATCCTCAGAGGCATTTTCCTCCTTCTAAGTGTGTTGTAGCATGCAACACACTTAGAAGGAGGAAATAGGAGGAGAAATAAATATATTTCTACTTGTGGCACTTTCCCATGAAGGACACAGCACTTTCCCAGGTTTACAAGTTGTCAGACTTGACAGCCCTAGAGTGGTCATCCCCCAACTTTTTGCCTGCCTCCCACCACTTTTATGACACTGTTTATGCTGGTTTTAGGGCTCTGTGCACTTTACCACTGCGAACTAGTGCTAAAGTGCATACACTCTCTCCCTTAAACATGGTAACATTGGTTCATTCCCAATTGCCATATTTTATTTACTTGTAAGTCCCTAGTAAAGTGCACTACTGTTCCCAGGGCCTGTAAATTGAATGCTACTAGTGGACCTGCAGCACTGGTTGTGCCACACTCATAAATAGCCCCTTACCCATGTCTCAGGCCTGCCATTGCAAGCCCTGTGTGTGTAGTTTCACTGCCACTTCAACTTAGCATTTAAAAGTACTTGCTAAGCCTTAAACTCCCCTTTCTCTACATGTACTACTAAGGTAGGCCCTAGTTAACCCATAGGGCAGGGTGCAATGTAGGTAAAAGGCAGGACATGTGCATGTGTGTTTTATATGTCCTGCTAGTTGAAAACTACTAAATTCATATTCCACTACTATGAGGCCTGCTCCGTTCATAGGATAGCATTAGGACTACCCTCATATACTGTTTGAGTAGTAGGTTCTGACCAGAAAGGGGTAACCAGGTCATATTTAGTATGGCCAGAATGGTAATAGAAAATCCTGCTTATTGGCGAGGTTGGATATTATATTACTATTTTAGAAATGCCACTTTTAGAAACTGAGCATTTCTCTGCACTTAAAATTCATCTGTGCCTTACAGCCTGTCTCCAATCAAGGTCTGGGCTGGGCTGGTTGACAGCTTCCTTGTGCATTTCACCCAAAATCCTTGTGCATTTCACCCAAAATCCACAAACACAGGACACCCAGTCACACCTGCACTCATCTGCTTACTGAATGGGTCTTCTTGGGCTGCAAGGGTGGAGGGCCTGACACTTACATTTCAAAGGCTAGAGGCCTGCCCTCACACAATGGACTGCCAAACCCCCTACTGGAATCCTGGCAGAAAGACCTGTACTGAAAGGGGAACTTGTGGACTTCAAAACCACTCTTTGAAGTCTCCCTCACTTCAAAGGCATTTTTGGGTATATACAATGGGTGTCTGACCCCACCAACTCAGGCACTTCTGGACCTGAACCTTCAACCTGTCAAGTAGAACAGTCTGGCTGCCCAAAGGACTCACCTGGTCTGCTTTCCTAAGAAGGACTGCTGCCCGGCTGTTGCCCTGCTGCCCTGCTGACCTCTGACTTTGCTGAGAAGTGCTCTCCAAGGGCTTGGATTGAGCTTGCCTCCTGTTTTCTGAAGTCTCAGGGCCAAAAGGACTTAATCTCTTTAGGAAACTCCTTGTGTGCCGAAAATCGATGCACAGCTTGCCGGAAACGATGCACAGCCTGCCTTGCGAGCGAGAAATCGCTGCAGAACTGAACCGGAAAGATTTTGCACAACTTCCAGAGTGGGAATTCGACGCAGCCCCTGCCTTGCAACAGAAAATTCGATGCACGCCCTAACGGATCAATGCACAGCCAAACCAGAACGGCGCAGCCAATTCCCTGAGTCGAAAATCAACATAGTGCCTGTCGTGAAACCAAGACTGTGTGCCAAAAAATGACACAAGCCCCCTGCAGCGTGGAAAGAAATGACACAACGTCTGTGCCGCGTTGGAAAACCCAACGCTCAGCTTATTTTTCCACGCAGCTCCTCCTCTGCGGTCTCCGTACATATTATTTTTGATGCATAGCAGGTACTTTGTGAAATCAAGAGACAACTGTTGGTTTCTAAGATTTAAGACTCCTTTTAAGCTTGCAAAAGTGATATTTCAACTTGTGCTTATTGAATCTTTATCGTGTTTACCTTATTTTAACTAGATAAATGTGATCTATTGTTCTAATCCTGTGTGGTGTATTTTTGTTGTGTTTTCACTATGTTACTGTATGATTTATTGCACAAATACTTTACACATTGCCTTCTAAGGGAAGCCTGACTGCTCAGTGCCAAGCTACCAGAGGGTTGGCACAGGATAATTTGGATTGTGTGTGACTTACTCTGACTAGGATTGTGGTCCCTACCTGGACAATGGTGTATACCTCTGCCAGGCTGGCTACAAAACCCACGCAGGGTCTGCCAAAAAGTACTTTGGATGGAGCAAGTGTTGCGTTGAGGAGCAAATGCGAAGGTGATGAGTAGGTTCCAATCCACGCAGTCGAGCCGAAGCGTCATAGTTGAGCCTTGCAGTCGGGTCCCACATCGGCATCAAACTCTGTTGAGGAGAATGCAATGCATAGTCATTGAGCTGCTCAGAGAGTTGTCATCCAGCCTTGCAGGCTGTGGATCGACTCTGATCGAACAGCCTCTGTGTCGGCATTAAAGGTGTGATGCGTTGATTCAGACCGGCGCAGTGGTGACAATGCTTTGATTTTTGCAGAAAGCAACAGCAGAACCCACTTTTGAGGCACATGACTGGAGGATGCACCTCAGGCAAGGGTAGGACTCACAGATGGCAGAGTCCAGCAACACAACGCAAAGTTGCAGGCAGTCTTTAATGTCACTGAGGCAGCAGGAGAACAAAGGGCAAGCCAACAAGCCCTTGGATTCACTCTGGGTCAGATGAGAGGGTGCAGTCTTTGTCCTTAGCAGGCCAGATATCAGCAGGCAGCAGGGACACTCAGCAAAACAGAGAAGTAGTTCCTCAGATCAGTCATGCCAGGCAAAGTGGCAATCCTTAAAGCACAGCAGTCTTTAATCCAGCAGAGTTCTTCCCAGGTCCCACAGTGTACTGACTTGGTGGGGTCAGAGACCCAGGTCATATGCCAAAATGTGCCTTTGAAGTGGGAGTGACTTCAAAGGAGGGTCATTGAAGTGCACTGAGATCCTTTCTTCGTAGCCCTAGCACTAGACATTCCGAGGGGGGTAATCAGCTCTTTGTCTGGGGACAGGCACTTCCCTATTCATGTGTAAGAGTCAGCTCCTCTTCACCTTTCCTGCCCAGGAAGGCCCATCAAGATGAAGATGACTGAGGATGAGTGCTCAGACACACTTACCCTTCCTGTGTGTGTTGCTGCCTAGAGGGAATACAGAAATTGTATCTGTCACCTACCCCAGACATGTATTGAAGACAGGCAGCAAAGCACACAGAGCAGTAAGAGTAGAGAAATGCCCACTTTCTAAAAGTGGCATTTCTAAAATAGTAATATTAAATCTGACTTTACCATCACAGAGCATTTAATTACCATTTCAATTATGTGAAACATGACATGGCTACTGCTTCGTGATCGAAAATTACATCTTAAAAGTATATTAAGGAATTCCCAATGCTGGCCTGTGAGATGACTAGGCCTCACAGTAGTGAAAAAAGACTTTGGGAGTTTTTCAATACCAGGACAGGTAAAACATAAAAGTACATGGCCTGCCTTTTACTTACATTGCACCATGCCTATGGGCTACCTGGGGTTGGAGACTCTCAAACCTAAAGACATTGGAAATTTTGTGTCCAGATTTGTGACAGGATTGAGTCCTGAGGTTAGCTTGATGATCCAGCAACATTTGATTTGCTGGCAAAATAAGTCAGTTTATGAGATTTTGAGATATGGAAAATATTACAGTGATGAAATGGAAATTAAGCAGAAACGATTGAAAGGGAAGTTGATGGCGGCACAGATATAAGCAGCACAGAAAGGAGGTCAGAGTTAACTGTTTATGGGTAATGTTGATACTATGCAAGGTGTATATCAACAAGAAGCTCCAATGATGCAAGGCGAAAATGGGTTCACACAGCAGGGTAAAGGACGTGGTGTTCTAATTATTCTGGGTACTGAAATTGATGTGGCAGCTTTGAAAAAGACAAATCCTTGCCAATATTGTAATGATTGGGGACACTAAAGTTGGTAATATTGTATGAATCCTCAAAGTCCATGGTTTATAGGACCTTAGGATAATAGTCCTGTACAGTCACAGAATATGCAGAGATAGAGAATGTAAAACTTTAATGTGCCCCAAGCTCCGTCGATGCAGGTTCCACAAGCACCAATGTCACAGCAGAATTCACATGGTCCCAGAGTGAATTTAAATCATGTCTCGAATCTGAACCAAGATTTTTCCCAAAATTTGGGTGTGTTCCAGCAATACCCTATGTTTGAAGAGTTTGAGGACTACAGTCCTGACACATCCTTATGATGATTTCTGAGAGGGGAGGAAGATTGTACGCTTGGAGGTGAATGGCCACCCCATATCATTCTTGGTCTATATTTGTGCTACCGCCTACACTGTCAGAACAGTGGACGTTCCAAACCTACCCCTCTTGGGAAAAATAATCCAAGTGGTAGAAGTTGCAAACAAGCAAATGACAAACCCAGTAACAGAAGAAGTGCCTGTTACAATTGTGCCATTTGAAGAAAATCACCAGTTTGTGATATGTGATTCCAGTCCAGTAAGTCTCATGGGAAGAGACCTCTTGTGCAAGATGAATTATACAATCTATTGTACCCCAAGAGGTATTGAACTGTAAACTCATTATGAGGACATTACCTTTAAAATGGCAAGAGATGGTCTTTCCATTGCACTGTTCCCCATGATGATAATTGATGAGACCGGATCTCAGAGATATGGTGAAGCTTTAAGTTTGGGACATTTCAGGAACAGACACAGGTCTCATCAAAGGTGTTGAGCCTGCCTGCATTAAAGTGAAACGTGATGTTGAGTACCCAAGAACCACACAGTACAATTTGACCCTACAATTGTAGAGATTACTTCAGTGACAGAATTCATGATACAAGATATTTAAAAGAGATAATGGGAGTTCCATGTAACTCACCCATTATGGGCTTGCAGAAGCCTAGCAGTAAATCCTGATTGTTCAAGATTTGAGAAAGGTGAACACCATTGTTGTCCCTTGTTGCCCCATTTTACCGAATTCAGCTGTAATTTTGTTCCAGATTTCATGTGAGGCTGAATGGTTCACTGTTACCGATTTGTGCCAGGCATTCTTTTCCATATCATTGCACGAGGCTAGCCAGTTCCTCTTTGCCTTCTGGTTTCAGAACCGTATTTTAGCATGGTGCAGAGTTCACCAAGGGTATACCCAGGATCCTTTCATCTTCAATCAGATCCTCAGAAAGAATCTTGAGTCCCTAGTCATGCACTGCAACTCAGTCCAACTCAGTCCTAGTCCAATATATTGATGACCTACTGGTGGTGTTGAATACACAGGAATACACAGGAAGCTTGTAAGCAAGACACCATTGCTCTGTTGAAACACCTAGCTGAGATTCGACATAAATTGTCCCCAAGCAAGTTGCAGTACTGCTAAAATGAAGTTCAGTTCTTTGGACATCACATTGAGAAAGGAGTGAGGAAGGTGTCACAGAGAGTGTTTCAGCAATCGTGAAAACAAATCTGTCAGCTACCCAGAGGGGAGTCAGGATGTTTTTGGGAATGGTGGGAGCCAGTGGATACCCAAATGTCCCTAGTGGCCAAGCCTTTACAGAGGCTGACACGCAAGGATGTGTTGGATTGGGTACCCTTGGATAATGATTGTTTAATTACTTTCCTAAAGCTGAGAGAAAGTCTCTGTTGTGCCCCAGCACTGGGAATGCCTGATTACAATACATCTTTTGCTCTTTTTTGCACTGAGAGGGAGGGCTGCACTCTCAGTGCTTACACAAATGCATGGCAATACAAGGAGGCCAGTGGTATATGTTTCTGCTACACTTGGCCCAGCAGCAACGCTGCCAGGTTGCCTTAAAGCTGTGGCAGCAACAGGTGTAGGCATCAAGAAGTAGGAGAATATTGTGATGAGTCATCCCCTTACTGTGTTTGTGCCTCACTCAAGTGAGCTGTTGTTGACCCGTACCCGCACCCAACTTTTGACAAATAGCAGGTTAACACATTATGAGCAAGTTAAATTGGCAGATGAAACTGTGACGGTCAAATGTTGTACTACGTTAACTCCTGCTACATTGTTACCCCTTTCTGAAGGTGAATGAGAAGTGGGTGTGGTCCAGCATGACTGTCTAGATGTCACTGAACTATGTACCAAGCCAAGAAAAGATTTTCAAGATAAGCCACTACCTGAGTCTGATTTCATAAGGTTTCTGGATGGGTCTTGTTTGAGAGACCATGGAGAAAATCTGAGGGCTGTCTACGCATTCTGTACTGTCTCAAGCATAGTTGAAGCTGCCTTGCTTTGTGGAGTTCTCTCTTCACAAGTGGCTGAACTAGCTGCTCTCACTAGAGCATGCTGTGTTTATAAACATCATAGAGTGATGATTTTCACCAATAGAGATTATGGCTTTGGTGTGGTCCATGACTTTGGAGAGCTATGGTCACAACAAGGTTTCATGACCTCCTCTGGATCTCCCAAGCAGGAATGGAAAGTATGTTCATAACATTCTTGATGCTCCACAGTGCCTACTCAGATTTAGTTGTGAAGTGCCCTGCGCACTGCAGCAGAGATTACTATGTGACAGTAGGCAACAAATATGCAGACAAAGTTGCCAAGTATTGTGCTCATGGAGCTTGTAGATTTTAACAAGAAATATTACAACGAGACAACAGATGTGACCAATTACAAACTTTTGTTCCCTACAGCTGATACTTGGGAAGAAGTTAAGAGGATGCAGGAGGAATTGTCAGAGGTGGAACAGCAGGGCTGTATCAGAGCAGGATGTGTCAAAAGAGATGATGACATTTCACTTTCAGCAGATGGAAGACCTGTGTTGACAGTCTGTTGCCTACTATGGCTAGGCATTTTCATGGTCCTGCCCATGTAGGGAGGGATGCCATGCCAATTTTTTTCAGCAGACTTGATTTAACCCCAGGTTTAGACTGATGGCTGAAGGGTTGTGTCACAGATGCGTTGTGTGTCAACAGAGGAACATAGGGAAGAGACCTGCAGTGACATTAAGCCACATGGGAAGATCAGATGGTCCTTTCAACAGGATGCAGTGCGATTTTATCCAAATTCCTGTGTGCAATGGGCTGAGATATGTCTTGATGGCTGTGTGCATCTTCTTGCTTTGGGTTGAAGCTTACCCAACCAGACGAAATGGCAGTCTCACAGTAGCTGAACTGTTGTTGAAGGAACTGATCACTATGTTTAGTTTCCTGACTTCCCTGGAATCAGACTGGGGAACCCATTTCAACAATGAGGTCCTGATATTTATGTGTGCAGCATTGCAAGTGGGGCGAAAATTACATTGCAGCTATAGTCCTGAGGCTTCAGGGATAGTGGAGCAGGTAAACAGTCCACTGGAATCCAGACTGGCTAAAGTATGTGCTTCAACATCTTTGAAGTGGCCTGATTCATTGCCCCTTGTGTTGATGAGTCTTCGCTGTATTCCAGATCGAAGGACAGGATTTTTCCCCCATGAGATGATAATGGGCAGAGCATTGAGACCCAGCGTTACCTGGAAATGTGCTTGTGAACATTACATATGATATGATTCTTGATTACTATAAAGTACTGGCTGATGGGGTGCGTTCTGTGCCTCACCAGGTCGGAGCAACCACAGCATCGCCACATCAGGAGCAGTGCCACAATCTCACTTCTAGTGACTGGGTCCTGGTGAAAAAGCACATGAGAAAGTCCTGTTTGGAACCGCATTGGCATGTGCTTTTCCAAGTTATCCTGGTGACGACGACAGCTGTTGAATACAGAGGACTCCCCAACTGGATCCATGCCTCTCAAACTCACAGAGTTGATTGGCCCCTTGATGATGTGACAGTACCTGTTCTAGAAGTACCAGTGGAGCCAGAGAGACAAGGGGAGCAGGTCAAGCAATCTGTCGGGGACTGAGCTGAGCCGGAAATAGCACCTCTTTGGTATGAGGGGAGTCTGAATGAGTCAACAGCTGAAATTGAGATAAGAAACCTTTGTCCTGTGTTGGAGAATGAGTCAGATTCAGACCCTGGTGAAGGATCTAGTGCTATGAGAACATGAGTGGGGGAGCTGGAGACCACTGGTCAAGAAGGCAGGAGAGAGAAAGACTAAGTTTACCCAACAGGTGTGTACCTCAACCTTTTCCAGAGCATACTGAGTATTCTAGCTTAAGTGACAGGGAGAAGGAAGAATCTACGCTGATGAGATCATAAAGAGAGTAAGGGTACCCTGTCGCAGGTACTCCTCACCTGAATGGACATACTTTGCTACTTACACAGGAGAGAGTCAATTCTTGTACATTGAGACTACATTGCAAATATAATTGAGCCTTCTTGAATGGAACTTTGTGGCCAGACTGTATATTGAAGTTACTCTGCCACTGAAAGGATTGGCTCAAATTTGTATTATTGTGATTTCTGAACTGCGCACAATTTAGAGACCTTTAGATGAACTTTGATCGGGAATAAAGAAGAGCACCAAGGCCCGAGGCATGTCATTTAGAAGAACACGGAGTACGGCTAAAGAAGTCTCACAAAGATTTTGTAAATAAATTCACCATGTTTGTTGGACTTTGTTTTACCATTTGCACAGGTGGAGCTCAACAGGGAAGACTCTGCTGCTGCTTATTCCACCCAGCGGTCTGGTTGTAGAGAAGTCATAGAAACTAACAGCACAAATAGGTGTAGAGATGTATTGACAGGCACATTAACAGTTGTAGTTGTGATGCTGATCATATTATTGATAGAACTATAATCAACTACACATTGCACAGAGGAAGACAGATCCAAAGTTGATCTCACCCCCTTCATCTCCTGTTGATAATAGTAGATGTTATGTCTTAGTGAAAGAAGTTACACGTAGGTGCATCTTGAAGAGATTTTTTTCTTCAAATGCTCACTTTAAACTGCTCTATGAGTACATTGAGTTTATGGATGCCAGGTGCTATGTGTGTACACAACTACCTGCATCAGCTGTAGAAGGTATAACCTATCAATACATCCCCTTGACTTATGGAGTTAAGTGTAGCCTTTTGCTAAATTTGTTTTATAGGACAGGACACTTCCAATATAATTTTTAGAATTACGATTTGGTTCTTTCAGAGATTCCTACTTTGGAGCATTTGACCCGTCGTCTCACCCCAAAAGAAATAGGGAACATTATGAGATTCTTTAAACCCTCCACAACATTAGATACTCCTTATGCTCACAGAAACAATTTGACTTGCACTCTGACAGATGTTGAGAAGAAATGTTTGAATTTAGTTGAAGACAGAAGGAGGGATTTGGGGGCTAAGTTGAAAGCAGATAAGGACCTTAAGAGTACAAATAGGTTGGCTAAGGAGGTAATCAAGCACTCAGTTGTAGGAAATTTAGCTGCTTTGACGCTGAATTGTAAGCTTAACGGAAAGCTGTGTATACTTAAAGGGAAGTCTACTGTTGACCCTGTTTGTGGGAAGGAGTGAATGTGATCATACATGTGAAGTTAGAAGAAATTAAAGGTTGTTCTTGGATGGAGAAGATCCTGTTATACCTGGAGTTTATTTTCTTTGTGGAGAACACTTTTATTTTAAATTGCCCAAGGGATGGTATGGCATATGTTATCGAGCTGTAGAGTTCCAAACATATGTCATGTGGAGCATTTTGACTATCTTGTATGGGAAACGGGTTTGAGGCCTAAATGAGGTGTTAGTGCTGGATAGGTAGTAGGAGACATGTTTGGTGCAATGATTGCATCCGGATGTGTGAATTTGAATGATTTGAAGATCAGAAAGTTGTGTACTGTAGTTGATAAACTATCTACCAGTACAGACAGCAGCCGCCTAGTTGGATGTAGATACTGAAATGGTAGCTATAAGATCTATGATTTTGCGGAATCACCTTGCGTTAGACATTCTGCTCGCCAAAGAGGGCGGAGTCTGAAAGATGATAAAGTTCCGAACAGTGTTGTACCTACATGCCTGATAAAAGTAAGGATTTGAAGTCATATATTAAGAACATTTCTGGGTTCAAAGAAGATTTGAAGGAATTAGAAGTGAAAGGTGCTTGGGAAGCTACTGGAAATGGGTCTACTGCAGTTGGCAAATGGTTTGCCAATTTGGAAAGTGGAATACTAGGTTCTGTTTTGAGACCACTTATAATAATTGCCTTGTGTGAGATATTTTTGGTTGTGAATTTTAAGGTGTAAAAGAGAGTGAAGGCAAGAAAGGAAGTGAATAGGAAGAGGGAAGAAAGTGAATTGGAGAAAAATCAGTATAGATGTTATGAAGAGATGAAACTGTTGGAAGAGACTATGTGGAAATGCATGGAACCTGTGAGGTTTTGATTGGTCCATCTGATAAGAGTCATTTATTGATTGTGATGACTTGATTTGTCATCAGAGGGGGTAACTGGAGTAGTAAAAATGTAGTTATGTACCTATATGTTAGAGAAATAACTTAAAAAATATAATCAACATCATATGCACTGTATGCTTGTCTGCTTTAACCTTATTAGTGCAAAATGAAGCATCAAACTATAATATTGAAGGTGCGTTCACTGTAGAAACTAGTGTTTTTATTTATAGGTGTGAGTTCTAATGTTTAGCGTTAACATGAAATGTGTAATGCTTAGTAATATTTACACTTGTGTTTAGAGAAAGCATACTGCTTGTGAGTTCAGGATTTCACTGCTCATGTTTTGCATTAATGTTGATATTATGCTTGTAGTTATAACAGTGTTAAAAGCGCAGATTAGCCGCTAAGTTAACATGAGTAGGCCTTCATTTAAAGTGTGCAATGAATTTTCTGTGCTTTGCCTGTTTTCTTTTGGAAGAGCACATTCGTTGTTCACGCAAACCACTAATGAGTGTATCCTCTGGGAAATTTAGATATCCTCCAGTTTTCCAAGACAAATTTACTCTTACATTATTGTTTGGAAGAAACAGTCCAGTCCATGCACTCATTTATTTTCAAACTCTTGTGTTTTTATTATGTTCGAAGATAATTCTGCTGTATCCACATATGTTTTTGTTCAAAGGTTATATTATTGTATTCCTAGCCAACATGTGTTTCTCCCTACCCTGGCCTGCGAGCGTAGGGCTTTTTCAAGGAAGCGTTTACATACAAAATAAATAAGAAGAAAATCATTCTGGAGTCTTTAACATAGTCATGCTTCCGAAACATTTAATCCCTTTTATCGCATCAGTCTCTGCGGTTCCATCTATCCTTAGAGGGGCTGAGTGTGTCGGGCCATGATAACAATTGCACCTTCGTTGTTCATTAGCTAGAGAGAGGAGTATTGTGTTTTAGTGATAGAAAAATAACTTCTTAGCACGGACTGGAGGATCTAATGGACAGAAGGAACCATCTATTATTTCCATATGAGGTGTGAAGATGACCAAGATTCACCTGGTCGTTAGTGTTCCATTGGATGGGAGAATCACTCCATTTTGCGAGTGCGCTCAGTGAGTAGAAATATTTTGGTCTCTGATGATGTGTTCGGAAGATATGGATTTTCATGGAACTTTACACATTAATTTATTGTTAACACTGTTATAATTGCTGGAGATTCTCTTAGGCAACGAGAGGTGTACACCTCTTAAACTTCCTTGTCCTTACAATGTATAGCTTCATGCTAACACCGGATTCTCTATATTCTGAAGACTTTTACTGAAGTCTCTGCAATGCTGACACCTACCTTGCTCTGTCCTGAGACTCTTATCCTTGTCCCAATTAGTTTAGAACCTAGCTAGATGTCCCTACTTTTGTTCCTGCTAAATAGAAGAAATCTGAATTCTTTTATAGAATGACAATTCTTATTTCTTCGTTTTTGCATTGCTGTGACTGTAATTTTCATATGCTTCATGCTGAGGAGATAGAACTTGTTTTGGCACTTCAGGTTACTGATTTTGCACCTTTAGAATCTGATTTCAATATGCTCATATTTTGGAGTGATTACTCATTTGGAATACATTTTATAAACTTCAATATTGATTCCTGGTCCTCTTTGTGCAGCTAAAGGGACTTCACAAAATTGTAAATTGTGAATTTAATGTTAACTCCTTTGCTTACCAGTACACTGAAAAGGACCATGAGAAGACTAACTACCACTTCCATGAGCGCTTTTGCACCCATATGGAACAGCACAGTGATCGTATTAATGTTTTGTTCATTCAAGTAGTTTGTATAAGACATCCTGAGTCAAGATTTTGCATGATGAATGGACCTTGGAAAATAAACTGTGGTCACCTTCATTTTGACAAGGCCCTTCTTTGTGGTTTTGCGGTTTCTTTACAAACAGCTTCAGTTGTCTGTCTCAGACAACACTGGATACAATACTACATTGAATAGGACTGCACCTTCCTTATGAATGGATGGATTTCCTGTCCGTCTCTATGTAGGCTCTTAATTGGATCTCTTTTCTCTCTATTCTTGTGCTTGTCTCTTCTCTTATGCCTTTCTTCTTTACCCTCGCTTATGATAGGAGGAGGTGTACACTTCCACAGTTACGTTATGGAACTACTTTTCTTTTTTCCACTTGATATCACTTTTCATTTCTTATTGAGCACTCCATTGTAGTGCAGGTGTAAACTTCCTCCGCTATGTGACTCCCTTCTCACCCTACCTTTGAATCCTAGCCAGAGATGTGCTTGTCTCCTTTGCGGCATCCAATGGCACTTAATGGTTGGTTTGGTGATGCAGTTTACTGACATTCTCCCACTGTTCCCTCCTGCTGTTCTTCTCCCACTCCTTGTTGATCGCTGTTTTTGGATAGCTGGCTGCATGGATGGTATAGTTGAAGTCAGTTCTTGAGGTGCGTTGGAACGGTGTTGCGAAGGGCTTTGTAGGCACATCCTAGTAGTTTGAATTGGCATAGTTTCTGGATGGGTGGCCAATGTAGTTCAGTGAGGTAGGGAGTGATGTGGGAGCTTCTGGGGATGTCTAGGTTGAATCCAGCAGTGGTGTTTTGGACGGTCTGGAGCCTTTGGTTGAGCTTGTTGGAGATGGCAATGTAGAGCGCATTGCAGTAGTCAAGTTTGCTCGTTATGAGGCTCTGGGTGACCATGTATCTTGAGTGAGTCTGGAGCCATTTGAAAATCTTGCGAAACATTGTGAGAATGAGGCAGCAGGATGCTGTGACAGCGTTAACTTGTTCATTCATAGTGAGTTTGTTCTCTGGGATGATATTGAGGTTTCTGGTTTGGTCTTTGGGGGTGGGCTGTGGGGTGAGGAGTGGGCCCTAGTTTGTCTGGCCACCGTGAGGAGTCCCATGGGGAGCCCTTGTTCCCAAAGATCAGGATCTCCGTTTTGTCCATGTTGCATTTTATGCAGCTCTCCCTCATCCATTTGGCCACATTAGTCATGCAGGAGGTGAAGTTAGTCCTGGTGGTGTTGATCTCCTCAGTGAGCAAGAGGATGAGCTGTGTGTTGTCGACATAGGAGACAATGATGATGTTTTGGGCTCTTATAACATGAGCGAGGGGTTCCAGGTACATGTTGAAGAGGGTTGGGCTGAGGGGTGATTCTAGAGGGACTCTGCAAATGAGATTCTTGTGTTTGGGGGTGTAAGAGGGGAGTGCGACTTGTTGAGTTCTGTTGGAGAGGAAGGAGGTGATCATGGAGTCTAGTAATGAATGTGCTATGGGATACTGTTTTGAAGGCTGCTGAGAGGTCAGGGAGGATGAGAGCGGCCATTTCACCTCTGTCCATGGTGTACCGGATGTCGTCTGTTGATTCCAGGAGGACAGTTTTCCTGAATGAGTGATGACCAGGAGGTGGCTCTGTTCTAAGTGGGAGGAGAGTTGCACGTTGATCTCTTTCTCCAAGACCTTCGATGGGAATAGGTGGTCTGTAGTTGCTGTGTTTTTCAGATCTGCTGAGGGTTTCTTCAGGACAGCTGTGACTTTTGCATGTTCCCAGCTACCTGGGAAGGTTCTGCTAAGAATGGAGGTGCTGATGATGCTAGTGAAGTTGGCGCTGATCAGTGTTCGTCCCAAGTTGATCCTGGGGCCCCTGAGTGGAGGTTTTTCTTATTTTAGGTGTTGTCTTCTGTGATGAAGGGGCTCCAGTTTGTTAGATGATGGGCGTCCTGGGTGGTGCGGTGGGGTGGGGCTTGTACTTACTGTAGATCTTGAGTATTTTGTTTTAAAAGAAGTTGAAGATGTTGTTGCAGAGGTCCTGTGAAGGGGTAATAGTGGTGGGTTGGCGAAATCTCTGACGATGTTGAAAACTTGAACTTGATTGACTTGAATCTACTGATTGAATAGCAAAGATTATTCTCATCAAACAGATTTCTCAAAGCTATTCTGCACTTATTGCTTTCAACATTGTCAGAAGAAACAGTGAAGGTTTATTGCATCACTGTTGGAAATTGCCCCTCTGCAGGGTCACCCCAAACTTTTTGCCTTCCACCCCTTCTTTTCCTGACCCCATTTTTGCTGGTTTTAGGACTCTGCACACTTTACCACTGATAAAATGGTAACATTGGTTCATTCCCAATTGGCATATTTGATTTACTTGTAAGTCCCTAGTAAAGTGCACTACATGTGCCCAGGCCCTTTACATTGAATGCTACTAGTGGGCAGCAAGCACTGATTATGCCACCCACATAAGTAGCCCCTTAACCATGTCTCAGGCCTGCCATTGCAAGGCCTGTGTGTGTGGTTTCACTGCCACTTCAATTTGGCATTTAAAAGTACTTGCCAAGCCTTAAGCTACCCTTTTTCTACACATAAGTCACCCCTAAGATAGGGCCTAGGTAACCCCTAGGGCAGGGTGCTATGTAGGTAAAGGACAGGACATGTACATGTGTGTTTATATGTCCTGGTAGTGGAAAACTCCTAAATTCGTTTTCCGCTGCTGTGAGGCCTGCTCCTTTCATAGGATATCATTAGGGCTACCCTCATATACTGTTTAAGTGGTAGATTCTGATCATAAATGGGTAACCAGGTCATATTTAGTATGGCCCGAATGGTAATAGAAAATCCTACTTATTGGTGAGGTTGGATTTTATATAACTATTTCAGAAATGCCACTTTTATAAAGTGAGCATTTCTCTGCAGTTAAAATCCATCTTTGCCTTACAGCCTGTCTCCAATCCATGTCTGGGCTGGGCTGGGCTGGTTGACAGCTCCCTTGTGCATTTCTCCCAGACAACCACAAACGCAGGATTGTCAGTCATACCTGCACTCATCTGCGTACTGAATGGGTCTTCCTGAGTTGGGAGGGTGGAGGGCCTGACACATTTCAAAGGCTAGTGGCCTGCCCTCATACAATGGACTCCACACCCCCAACTGGGATTCTGGCAAACAGACCTGTACTGAAAGGGGACCTTGTGCACTTCAAAGCCACTCTTTGAAGTCTCCCCCCACTTCAAAGGCATTTTTGGGTATATAAGCTGGGTCACTGACCTCAACAAATCAGACACTTCTGAACCTGAACCTGCAACCTGTCAAGAGGAACTGCCTGGCTGCCCAAAGGACTCATCTGGATTGCTTTGCTGAGAAGGACTGCTGCCCTGCTGTTGCCCTGCTGCCCTGCAGCCCTCTGACTTCGCTGAGAAGTGCTTTCCAAGGGCTTAGATTGAGCTTGCCTCCTGTTTTCTGAAGTCTCAGGGCCAAAAAGACATTGGTGGTCATTATGACAATGGCGGTGACTGATAAAGGGGTGGTAACACCGCCAACAGGCTGTCGGTAATTACCGCCAAATTATGACTATGGCGGTGATTACTCCCATAGACAGCCAATGTACCACACCAACCGCCAGGGTGTTAACAACACTGACCACGGCAGCAGCCGTCAACATCCAGGCTGACGACAAGGTACCACCCACCATATTATGACATAGCAAACCGCCATGATTTCCAGGGCGGTACCAACACCATCAATAGCCTGGCGGAGACAGAATACAGAAGACGAAAGACTTACCATCAGAGAAACAGAGAAGTTCAACGCCACCATGGAACTGGAACTTCAAGTCTTCCAGATGCTCCTCTACGCCATGCTCCACCTGGAACACCAACGCTGACGAAGACGATGACGGTGAGTACAGCCGCCTAGCACACAAGGGAGGGAGGGAGGAAAAGGAGAGTGACACACACACAACACACACCAGTCATAACTGATATTGTAATTTGATGCCAACAACCACCATATTGTCGATGTGATAAGAGAAATTTGAGTAAATGTTCAGAAAGGGCCAATAGCCAGTCCAAAATACAAAAGGCCCACATGGCCACAGGGTACAGTCCAAGCCACAACTTGTTCCCTGACGAAATCTGCACTACACTGTGCATGGGCATCATGTTGGAAATGGCCAGGCACCTCAGGGAGAAGAGGGGTTGGGGGCACTTCAGCTGAAGTGGGGAACTTGCCCACTGGTTCTGGGGGGGGCTCCATGCCCATTCTCATTTGCTGGGGAGTGCAAGGTCACAGTCTCTGAGGTGGGGGAACTTGCCCACTGCTCTGGAGGGGGCTACTTGTACAACAGTCCCTGGAGGGTGGGCTACATGCCCTCTGTTGTAGGTGAGGGCTGCTGTGTCCCAGCTGGAGGCGAGGGCTGCTGTGTCCCAGCTAGAGGTGAGGGCTGCTGTGTCCCAGCTGGAGGTAAGTCCTCCTTGCCCATGGCTGTTGGAGGGGAAACCCTGCCAGCCTCGGATGGAGATGAGGGCTCCTTGCCCACTGCTGTTGGAGGGGGCCTCTTGCCTCTCTTAGTTGGTGGAGTGGGAACCTTCCCTTTCTTGGGTGGTGGAGTAGGATCTTTCTCTCTCTTGGGTGGTGGAGTGGGATCCTTCCCTCTCTTCAGTGGTGGAGTGGGATCCTTTCCTTTCTTGGGTGGTGGAGTGGGATCCTTCCCTTTCTTGGGTGGTGGAATGGGATCCTTTCCTTTCTTGGGTGGTGAAGTGGGATCCTTCCTTTTCTTGCCTCTACGACTAGGAGGTGCCTCTACTGTCCCGGTGGACTGTTAGGCTGAGGTGTTGGGCTGGGTCATTGTGACCCTGCTCTTACAGGCAGGACGGGGGTGGAAAGGGAGGGAAGAGGTCAAGTTGGGCAAGGAAAAGCTTCTTAGGGACGGTGGGACAGGACAAGGGAGGAGGGATGGGAGTGGAGGTTGAGGGAGTGGTTGTTGTTGGAGGTATAAGTCTGCTGGACTTGGGTGCAAGTGCATGGATAGTGTGCTGATGTGAGGTGAATGGCTGTTGGGAGTCTGAGTGCGTGCGTTTGCGGGGGCAAACAGGGTGGGAGAGGACACAGGGGACGTGTGGACAGATGTTGTGGAGGTGTCTGCAAGTGAGGTGTGTGTGTGCTGCTTGGTGTGGTGATGGTAGCTTTTGATGCAGTGCATGCAGGTGTGAGTGTGGATGTGACTATGAGGGAGGAGGAGGAGGAGAAGGAGGGGGAGACAATGGAGGCAGTGGATGTTGTGTGTGAAACTGTCAGTTGTTTGTGTTAGTGATTGTGGCCTGAAGTGTGTTGCCTTGGTTTGTCTGTGTCACTCTTGTGTGATGTTTTGTGTGCATGCTTGTCTGTATGTGTGCATGGGATGGGATGGGGTTGAGGAGACTGGGACTGGGAAGTTGTAGTTGGAGGGGGGACGGTATGAACAGTGACAATGGCTGCCATCAGAGAGGAGGCCAGAGCCTGGAACGATCTCTGTTGAGCCGCCAATTCATTGTGAATGCCCTCCAGGAATGCATTGTGTTGCAGTATCTGGGATGCCAGCCCCTGGATGGCATTCACAATGGTTGACTGCCCTACAGAGATGGATCTTAGGAGGTCAATAGCCTCCTCACTGAGGGCAGCAGGGCTGAATGGGGCAGGGCCTAAGGTGCCTGGGGTGAAGGAGATGCCAACCCTCTTGGGTGAGCGGGCACTGGCAATCAGTGAGAGGCTACTGGGAGGGCAGTGCTGGTACGGGGGTTGGCGGCTGTACCTGTAGCTGGGGTGGTCCCGGAAGTGTCCGCCACCACCAGGGAGCTTCCATCGGAGGAGGAATCAGAGTCAGTGTTGTCACCTCCTGTCTTCGCCGTGGTGCTCCCTTCACCCTCCGTCCCACTGGCTCCCTCGACATCGGAGGACTCTGCCTCCTGGGTCCTATGGGATGCAGCTCCCTCTGTCGCCGGTGCCCCTGCTCCTCCATCAGATGATGCGAAGTGCACATGGACAGGATGACAAAAGGAAAAAAGGAGGAGATAGAGAAAGGGAGCACTGGGTCAATCACAGCACCAACACCACAGATGGCATTACATTACCTTCACATACAGGGATCAGGATTGAGCACCATGCATCGCACTGGCATTCCACTGGCTAGGTACCACAGCAAGATGTGAGCCAACCACCGCCAACTCCACCATTCCTGAGAGTCACTAAGCCCTGTCTGACATGTAATGCAACCTAGTTAGGTTACCAGATTTTGCAATACACCCATTAGCCTGCAGCTGGTTCATGCTTCAATGTCAGAGCTGGCATTCAGGAGCACCCACTAACTGACACCCACTGCCAGGATCCCATGCCTCCTACCACTTATAGTTGTAACACCCACTATACTCCCCCCCTTGTGGCTACTGTGATGCCCTCAAGTCCCTCTCCAGCTCTGGGTAGGCCACCGCCAGTATGTGGGCCATCGGGGTCAGGTTCCGACGGGCACCCCACCCTCGCTGGTAGGGCCATCCCTATCTGGGCCTCTGCGGTCTTCTGGGCCCAGCGTCTGAGGTCCTCCCATCTTTTCCTACAGTGGGTACTCTGCCTGCTGTAGACCCCCTTAGGGTCCGCACGTCCTTGGCGATGGCACACCACAATCCCTTCTTCTGATGGGCACTGACCTTCAGAGGAAACACAGACAGGAGGACACCATTACACACACAATCCAGCCTGTCACCTATGTGGCCCACAAATCCCATTGTCATCTCCATTGGCACACACATCACCGAGCGCCCACCATGTACACTACCACAAGACCTCCCCCCGATGACACGATGCTTGCACATACATCTCCATGTATTCTTCACACATGCATTGTGTCCAAGGTGTACTCATCTGTTGGACTGGAGGCCCATGCAGCACTCCATTCTGGGGTAGGACCCCATCAACCAAGCGCTCCAACTCCTCCGAAGTGAAGGCAGGGGCCCTTTCCCCAGTCACATGGGCCATGGCAGGTTCCAGACATAGGTCACAGCAGCACAGTAGTTGTTGTCCTGTGGAAAGTCAGGAATCAAGTGAGGATTTAGATGGAAAATGGCGGTCACGTCTGCGGCAATGAACACCGTCGCCGCCGCTGATCCCCATTGGCCACTGTACTCCATAGAGCCCCATATTAGCCAATGAGGAATTGTACGGCGGTGCAAGACCGGCTTCCGCCATGACTCACAACATCAGGAGAGTTACCTCACTTCCACCTGTCCTTAGATACAGGACAGGTGGTCACCATTTCATGTGGGTGGACTACATTCAGATAATCCATAACTGCGTCATTGCTACAATTTGCATATACATTGACATTCCAATTGTCCCATCACATCAATGCTCAATGTACACTGAGGTGGTGGTTCCATTGTTCAAATTGTGACAGCCTACTCACCCTTGTGTCCCTTAGACACCTACCACTGTGGATGAATAGGAGGAGGAGACAAGCCCCCATGTACAGAACCCTTGTGGACTTGGCTACAGTGGAGGAGAGGCATGCAATACTCACCTATAGACTGGACAGGGCCACAATCACAGAGCTGTGTGCCCAATGGGAGCCTGATCTGATATCAGCTATCCGTCATCCCACGGGGATCCCCCGTCTTGTGCAGGTTCTATCAGTGTTCCATTTCCTGGCAACTGATTCTTTCCAAATGACAGTGGGCTTGGCAGCAGGAATGTCACAGCCAATGTTCTCAATCGTGCTGGCAAGGGTTTTGTCTGCCTTGGTCAAACATATGTGGAAGATTTGGCCACTGTGAAGGCAGGATTCTATGCAATGGGACATATACCCAATATTATTGGGGCCATATTGCGTTTGTCTCCCCCACCAGAACGAAGAGGTGTTCAGGAATCGGAAGAGTTTCCACTCACTCAATGTGAAAATGGTGTGCCTGGAGGACCAGTACACCTCCCATGTCACTGCAGAGTATCCTGGGTCGATGCATGACACCTTTGTCCTGAGGAATAGCAGCATCCCAAAAGTGATGGCACAACTATAGAGGCACAGGGTGTGGCTAGGTGAGCCTGACTCCCCAACCAATGTATGTCAGTGTATGCCTTCTGGTGTTAACCCCATACCATTGTGTAAGGCTAATCTTTGTCCCTCAATACTTGCAGGTTACTCTGGCTACCCAAACCTATCGTGGATCCTGACCCCTGTGAGGAATGCCAGGACAGTGGCTGAGAATTGTTATAATTATGCACATGGGTGAACCAGGAAAATTATTGAAAGGACCTTCGGCCTCCTGAAGGGCAGGTTCATATGCCTCCATCTAACAGGTGGATCCCTGTGCTACTCACCCGAGAAGTTCTGCTAGATAGTAGTGGCATGCTGCATGTTGCACAACCTGTCCCTCAGACTACATGTGCCTTATCTGCAGGAGGAGGAGACTGGAAATGCCCCTGTGGCAGCAGTGGACCCTGAGGACAGTGAGGATGAGGAGGCAGAGGATGAGGATGTGGACAACAAAACATCAGTTATACGTCAATACTTCCAATGACACACAGGTGAAACAGTGGAACTGACCATTCCTCTGAATATTGATGTTTTCTGTGTGGGCCTGTATCAGGATGGCATTCACTTTATTTGCATCTCAACTTACTGTCACCTATGGCTTCTCATTTTGCAGATGTTGGTGATATAACAACTATGTACTGATGTGATAACTACAGACAGCTACAGGTCATCAATTGAATGCTATCACAGTGTTCAGATCATTTGCACATGATGTGACTGTTTCCATGAATGCAGATTTTCATCACATAAAACACTATCACTCAAGCTGTGTTCAAGGGTGTTTATTGTAGTGCAAATATTTGATGGAAAAGTACAATGGAATGGGGTGAGGAAAGTCCAGAGTATTGTTCCAGTATGTTTGTAGCACAGGTCCAGTGCCCAAGGGACCATAGGAAGGGGTGCAAAGGCAGTTCAAAGTAGACAAGGTGACAGAGTGGGACACAAGGGGTACAATTAGGAGGGTCTCATTTCCTGGCGGTGGTTTTGGCCTTGGCAAGTGACTCTGGCTTCTGTCTGGGTCACAGGGAATGTTTGTGGGGTGGTTGACCTTTTGCAGCGGGAGGGGTGCTGGTGGCCTGTGGGTCCTGTGGCAAGGCCTCCGGCCCACTAGCTGCAGCGGAAGTGGTGGGCTGGTCAGTAGACTGGCTAGTGGTAGGGGCCCGCTGGTGTGCTGTCCATTCCCTTATGATGTTGGCCATATCTGCCAGCTCCCCTGATATGGAGACCATGGTGGTGTTGAGGGCCTGCAAATCCTCCCTGATGTCCTGATGGTGATCCTCCTGCAGCCGCTTGTTCTTCTGCATGTTGGTACGGATCTGGCCCATCTTGTCCTGGGATTGTTGGTAAGCCCCCAGGACATTAGTGAGTGCCTCCTGAAGAGTCGGTTCCCTGGGCCTGTCCTCCCAGGGCACACAGCAGTCATCCCAGTGTCCCTGTTCCCCTGTGCCTCTGTCCCCTGAACGGTGTGCCCACTGCCATTGACCCCAGGTCCTTGATTGTCTTGGGGGTGAGGTGTGGACTGGTGTACCTGTACAGGTGGGCACACTGCTGATTGACGTGTCCTGGGGACAGAGGTGTGGGGACGTTGGGTGGGTGCTGTGTTGTTGGATACTGATGGAGGAGGCTCTGTGGTGGACTGTGAGTGGGCTGGGGTGGCTGACTGACCAGTGGTCCCTGATGGGCCAGGTAGTTCATCCAGATCCTAAAGTCCAGAGTTACTGTCATCACTGGGGGCACCTTCTGTTGGGGGATTGGATAGTCATGGCACCTCCTCGCCGCTGAGATTGGCTGGGGCACCTGTGGGGATTTAAGTGATGTATTATGCTTCATGTCTGTGACATATTGTACATCCCTAGGTTCCCTTCTATTGTTGCTGTTGCCCTGCCACCTTTGTTTGTGTATGGTGATGTATTTTGTTAGTTCTCCATGCTGTGCATGCTTTGGTGATGGGTGTACATGCAGGGCTGGGAGGGCTGTCCATGCATTGGTGTAGCATGCAGGGCTTGGCATTGGGGTTAGTCAGATGTGTAGGTGTAGTGTGTGGGATGGAGTGGAGTGATGGGAGTGAGGATGAGGGGGTGTTTTGGCATGGAGGTATGGGGGGTGATAAGTAGTAAATATTGACTCACCAGTGTCCAGTACTCTGGCTACTTCAGTGAGTCCCTCAGGATGCAGGATTGACAAGACTTGCTCCTCCCATGCTGTGAGCTGTGGAGGAGGAGGTGGGGGCCCATCACCAGTCCTCTTGATGGCGAACTGGTGCCTTGCGACTATGGAACGTACCTTCCCTTATAGGTCGTTCCACCTCTTCCTGATGTAGTCCCTTGTTCTTGGATGCTGTCCCACAGCGTTCACCCTGTCCACAATTCTCCGCCATAGCTCCATCTTCCTGGCAACGGATATTTCTTGTACCTGTGCTCCAAACAGCTGTGGATCTACCCTGACGATTTCCTCCACCATGACCCGCAACTCCTCATCAGTGAAACGGGGGTGCCTTAGTGGGGACATGGGTGGTGTGTGGTGTGTGTTGTGCAGAGTGTGGATGGGTGTTTCCGGTGTGTGTGTATTTGTCTCAGTGGTCTTCGTGTTAGTCTTGTGGCGATTATTGCTTTTCGTAAAAGATTGTGTGTAATGTGGGTGGGTGTTTTATAGTGCTGTGGGTGGGTGTGTGTATCAGTGTCAGGTGTGATTTTCGTTTAGGCCAATGTTGTGTTGTTTTGTATTTGGGTGGCTATTCTGAGCGAGCCGGTGGGTACTGCCAATGGTTTACCGCCATTGAACGTCCGCCCTGGTGAGTCATGGGTCATAATGTGGTGGGCGTTGTTTTGTTGGCATAACGGTATGGGTGTTCATGCCAACACTTTATCACTGACTTTGGGCTGGCGGATTTGTGTGTGTGTGGCAGTATTGTGTCGGTTTGGTGTGTATGTGTCATAATATGTTGAATGGATATTTGCCACCGCAGCAGTATGTTGGCAGCCGTCACGGCAACGGTAAGCGGCATTTACCGCCAATGTCATAATGAGGGCCTTAATCTCTTCAAGGAACTCCTTGTGGGCCGATAATCGATGCACATTTTACCAGAAATTACGCACAGCCTGCCTTGTGAAGAGAAAATCGCCAAACAGCCGAACTGGAACGATGCAGCCCGTCTTCCCGAGTGAAGATTTGATGCAGCGCCTGCATTGCGAATGGAAATTTTACGCACAGCCCTACCGGTTCGACGCACAGCCAAACCAGAAAGACACAGCCAGACTTCCTGAGTGAAGAATCGAAGCAGCGCCTGCGACAGAAATTTCAATGCATCACCATACCGGATCGACGCAATGCCTGTGGCTTGGTCTCACATGCCCAGGATTTCCACGCATCATCCCTGGGCGTCAGAAAGATCCCCGCATCGCAGTGAGGAACCAAGACTACTGCCAGAATTCAAAGCAAATCCCCTTGCAGCATGGAAAGAAATGATGTAATGTCTATGCCAGAAATTCCAACGCACACCCTATTTTTCCACGCATCTCCTCCTCTGCGGTCTCCATGCGTGTTATTTCGGACGCATACCAGGTATTTTGTGAAACCAAGAGACAACTGTTGATTTCTAAGATTTAAGACTCTTTTTAATCTTGCAAAAGTGATATTTCAACTTGTAATTGTTGAATCTTTATCGTTTTGACCTCAATTTAACCAGATAAATATTTTATATTTTTCTAAACCTGTGTGGTGTATTTTTGTGTCGTTTTCACTGTGTTACTGTATGGTTTATTGCACAAATACTTTACCCATTGACTTCTAAGTTAAGCCTGACTGCTCAGTGCCAAGCTACCAGAGGGTGGGCACAAGATAATTTGGATTGTGTGTGACTTACCTTTACTAGGATTGTGCTCCCTATTTGGTCAAAGGTGAATACCTCTGCCAACTAGAGACCCAATTTCTAACAATCAAGTATCGCTATCCGTGGTCAACTGTCAATTTTCACACATAGAGAATTTTGCATAAAAGTCTTCTGTGCACCATACTTTCTCTTAGTTCTTTGAAACAACCGTGTTCATGATGAAATTAATTTCTTTACTATAGATCTCATTACCAGTTCCTACAGAGAAATAACTTTTAATTAGTACAGCTAAAGAAGTCGATGTTTGATCATTTTTAGTTTGTACGTGAAACATTACAACAGGAAAGAGTGGCTACTCTGATTTCGTCCACATAAAAATAATTTGTAACTTATTTTTCACTTTTCAACATATAGGGGAGATTTGTTTCCTTTTCCTATTGCTATATGATAATACGGATTGTTGTGCGTGTGAGTAAGCATTTTTCACTCTAACATTTTTCAGTCAAAACTACTGGAGGGTTGGATCTTTTGACAGAGAAGAGTAGACTCTATGCTAACGGCAATGAAACCTACGGAGGATATTCATATTTGTTCCATAATCTTCTCTTGATGAGAAAAATAGTTTAGTTTGATTCCTGACCTTTTTAGCCTCATCCTTAGCGTGTCCTTACGAAACGTTCCCCCTCTTTTGCTGTAACTGAACCTTCCCACAGTCAAGGCAGCACAAGCAGAAGCCCCTTAGGAAATGCGCTAGTTTGTCTCTAGATACCTTTGTGCAATCTGTTGTTTTAGAAGACGGATGTAATTACTTCAAAGTTTCGATCCTAGTGTTTCTTACTAAAGCCACCCACACATGTGCTTTTCACTTTTAAATGGTTGGCCCTGGCAACATTAAAGATATGTGTCACCAGTAGTTTACACAACATATCAAGAAGGCAAAAAAGTGTAATGGATAAAAAATGTTGAATGAAAGATGGTTAAAATGATTTAAAAAACTATAGTGGAAAAGAAGGAAAATTACACAATTGTATTAAGGAAATAATGGTTTCGTTTTACAATAAACCAGCCAAAATTCAACTTGTGCCATATTGCAAACTTGTTAAATGTCTCAGACATGCAGCAGCAGTATGTGCTCATAATGTTAGCTTAGCATACCTCTTTCAGTCGATTTACGACCTTCCAGGAATAACATTGAAAATTCACCTGTCTATGTGTGACCCTATTGTCACCTGTTTATTTATTCCCCCCTAAATGAAACGTTCTCTCAAACAAATTGCTGAGCAAGTGACCAGACTTCTTGTCATGAACGGTCTCTCATCTTCGCTTCAGGACCCTTCTCCAACAGTGTCCTAATTCACTTTTCACCAGAAGTTGCGTCGCAGCATGTTTCCTGAGAGGGTATTCATTCCTATATTAAATGGGTTGACAACTTAAAAAAAATATCCAACCTATCTGTGTGAGACACACTTAACGTCTGCCCTAAATTTGCCCTTTGTAAACAAAGCCATCTTTTAACAGCTCCAGACACACAACGAGCAATCAGACCTCCAAGACGTTAACCAGTCAGGATTCGTTACCCGGATTATCCAGAATGAAGGCAGGGGCAAAGTGGGCCTGGCCCGGGGCCCCGCCTAGCAAGGGGATCCCTGATAGAGCTAGCTCTGTTATTGCCCTGATGACCTTGAATAATTCTAAACAGCTTGTTTTAAATACTGGTTTCCTTTTTATCTATTTTTAATGTGGTTGATGTATTAGAGTCTATTACACACATTTGGCAGAGAAATGTTTGTATTTCAACACCATACAACACCCAAAAACAGTTTCTTTGAAGTCGAAACAGAACCTCACATTAGATGGAAATATATTTAGAATTTGAACAGGTGTGCCTGTGCACTGTCAGTGACCTGGAAAAGAGGGCATGAAAGGGCTGAAATTGTATAATAAACTCCAAGCTTTTACGAACAGGGGCCCCCAAAATACGTTTTGCCCAGGGCCCTCGAAATCCTTCAGATGTTCCTGAGTCAGGTAAAGCTGTGTCTCCTTCTGTTCACTGCCGTCCCACTTATCTGCAGTTTCCAACAGAGGATGTCTTAATATACGGAGGTGCCACACTAATCATCAGTGCACATCATTTGTGCTTGTAACTCCATGCTCTTAAAACATAGGAGCATATTTAGAAGCCCCTAGCGCCACCGGAGCATCACGTTTTATGACGCTCCGGTGGCGCTGTGCACTGCTCCATATTTACAAGGCAGCGTTAAGCCACTTTTTGTGGCTTACTGCCACCTTATAAATACGCCCCCTTCACACGCAGCACTTTGCGAGGAAGGGGCATGCAATGGGTGTTGCTGTGGGTGTTCCACAACAACATACATTGCATTTTGACACTGCACCAGACTTACAAGTAATCAAAAATCTATTGCAGCGCCAAAATCTAACAGCACCCCAGGGGTGGCTTTAGCATGGTGGCAATGCTTTCATTTCTCCTCATTTTTTGCTCTATGAATGCTGCATTCTGAAGTACACACAGAAAGAGCAAATCGCCATTGAAGTTTGTTTTTGTGCAGGAAGGTGTCCCTTCCTGCACATAAACAATCTCCCTGCAATGCAGCCATTCTTGCACCATGGTGCAAGTGTGGCTGCGTTGGCGGTCAGCAACTACTTTATCTCTGGCACAGGGGGAGACACATGGATGCACCATATTTTTGTGAATATGGCGCATCTCTGTGTTTCAGAACTGAAGCAGTGCAGCGCTGCTAGTTTTGGTGCAGCGCTAAGCTGCACCAGTTCTTTGTATATATGTGCCATACTTGGAGTTTAGATTGTCAAGGGAGAGAATAACTGATTTGCAAACCAAAAGTGATTGAGATAGATTACTTGGAAGTGGCAAGAGGATGCCCTTGGGGTCAACATACCTAAAAAATATTGCGACCTGTAGTTCCAAAGCCATGCAAACTCCGTAACTGTAAACCTGTAGTTCTAAGACCATGTTCCAAGACAATGGGTACTCCATAACTTTAAACCAGCATTCATTAAACTCTCCATGAAATGTAAAACGTACGACCCAAGTACCACTTGAAGATTTGCATATCTAGCATGTATTATTCCTTTTCGCACCCTGGTATTTTCTGTAGAAGACCACCTGTTGTAACAAAATCAGATCTAGGCCTCCTGCAGTGTGTGAAAAGATAAATGCAAGCATTTTTATAAACGACCTCAGACATAGGCTCAATCAAATCCAGGGAGAACGTACTTCTCAGTGCTATAAAAGAGGATTTCGTATCTGAAATCTGTGCATAATTTATATATTTATGATGCAGATCTTTAGTCATTCTAAATTATGCTAAGAATGAGGGTGTTTTTGAAGCTGGATTACATTTTGAAGGGGCGTAATCAGATCAGAGAGTACTTTAAGTAATAATTTGTTTAAATGCATTTTATATACAAATTTCCGGTGTTCACAATTTAACAACAAATAATTTCCAAATGTAATTCAGACATTACTTTTGCTTTTATCCAGAATCTCCAAAAGCACTTAACGTTTATGTTTAAAAAAGGATTGACTCTACATTATAGGCTCCATTTCACTTGCAATCCCTGTGTCAGCATGCCCCACCCATGGTAGACCACTGTGTGCACCTCCATTACTCTGCAACTCCTCTGCGTGCGCCCCTACCTGACAGAACTCACTGTTTGCTGCATACACGCCTCCAGCCACACTATGGCCCTCATTATGACATTGGTGGTAAATGGCGCTTACTGCCGTGCTGACGGCTGCCAATTTAGCGCCGCGCTGGCAAATATCCATTCACCATGTTATGACATCCCCCAATCCGACAGAATACAGCCACATACACAAATCTGCCAGACCAAAGGTCAGTGATAAACTGGCGGTCCCAAACCCACACCATTACGCTAACAAAACAACGCCCATCACATTATGACCCACGAATCACCACGGCGGACATTCAACGGCGGTAAACCATTGGCGGTACATACCGCCAGGCTCACAATGGACACCATCATACAAAACAACACTACATTGGAGAATTCAAACAACACACACCTGACACCCACATTACCCACAACCCTCTACCAACAACAATTACTGCCAGCAGATTGACACGGACAGCACAGAGACAACCAGACACACACACCACTCACACCCCTCACGCACTCCACATCACACACCCCACCACATTACTCAACACACTCTCACCAACACACACCACACAACACCCATGACACCACAAAGGCACCCCCGTTTCACTCAGGAGGAGTTAAGGGTCATGGTGGAGGAAATCGTCAGGGTAGAGCCACAGCTGTTTGGAGCACAGGTGCAGCAGATATCAATAGCAAGGAAGATGGAGCTTCGGCAGAGAATCGTGGACAGAGTCAACGCCGTGGAACAGCATCCAAGAACAAGGGACAACATCAGGAAGAGGTGGAACGGCCTACAGGGGATGGTACGTTCCATAGCAGCAAGACACCAGCTTGCCGTCTAGAGGACCTCCTCCCCCACAACTCACAGCGTGGGAGGAGCAAGTCTTGGCATTACTGTATCCTGAGGGAACCACCAGAGTTGGAGGAGGACTGGACACTGGTAAGTCTACTTTTAACAGTTATTACCCCGATACCTGCATGCCATCACACACCCTCACTCCCATCACTCCACCACATCCCACACACTCCACCATCACATCTCACTAATCCCAATGCCAAGCACTGCATGCTGTACCAATGCATGGACACCCCTCCCAGCCCTGCATGGACACTCATCACTAAAGCATGCACAGCATAGGGAAACTAACATAACCACAATACACCAGCATACACAAGCAAAAGCTGGCAGGGGAACAACAACCATAGAGGGGAAGCTACAGAAGTGCACATGTCAGACACCTGAAGCATAATACATCATTTACATCCCCACAGGTACCCCAGCCAATGTCACTGGAGATGCCACCACTATCCAGTCCCCCAACAGAAGAGGCCCACAGTGAAGTCAGTAATTCTGGACTTTAGGATCTGGACAATCTACCTGGCCCATCCGGGACCACTGGACAGCCGGTCACCCAAGCACAGCCACAGACCACCACAGAGACTCCCCCCATCAGGATCCAACACCACAGCACCCACCCAGCGTACCCACACCTCTGTCCCCAGGACACGTCAATCAGCAGTGTGTCCACCTGTACAGGGACCCTAGGCCACACCTCGCACACAAGACAATCAGGGACCTGGTGTCAGTGCCAGTGGGCACACGGTTCAGGGGACAGAGGTGCAGGCCAACAGGGACAATGGGAGGACTGCTGTGCGCCCGGGGAGGACAGGAGCAGGGAACTGACTCTCCAGGAGGCACTCTCTGAGATCCTGGGAGCCTACCATCATTCCCATGACACGATGGGCCAGAGCCTAGACAATGTGCAGGAGAACAGGCGGCTGCAGGACGGACAGTATCAGGGGATCAGGGAGGACTTGCAGGCCATTAACAACACCCTGATCTCCATAGCAGGGATGCTGAAAGACATGGCCAACATCATGAGAGACGCAACTGCACACCAGCGGGCCTCTGCCACTAGAAAGTCATCTGAACAGCCCTCTACTTCAGCTGCCGCTAGTGGCCAGGAGGCCCGCCACAGGACCCACAGGCCACCAGCACCCTCCCCCTGCAGAAGGTGAACCACCCCGTAAACGTTCCCTGCAACCCAGACAGAAGCCGGAGACACTTGCCAAGACCACCGTCAGGAAATGAGACTCTCCTGATTGTCCCCCTTGTGTCCCACTCAGGAACCTTTCCCACCTTGAACTGCCATTGCTCCCCTTCCTATGTCCCCATGGACAATGCACCTGTGCTACAAACAGACTGGAACAATACCCTGGACTTTCCTCCATCATCACCCCATTCCATTGCACTTTCCACTCTATATTTTAGGACAACAATAAACACCCTTGGATAAAACTCAACTACTAGCATTTCATGTATTGCACATTTGAATTGATTGAAACAGCTACAACCATAGAAAATGAACTGTACATAGTATGAGCATAGAATTAATGGCCTGTAGCTGGCTGTTGTGATCACATCAGGAGAATGTTGTCCTATCACCAACGCCTGTAAAATGAATATCCATAGGTAACAGTAAGTAGGGTAAAGAAGTGGGTAATGCCAGCATGCCAGTGCCACACAGAATACACAAATACTCATAGAAATGGTGAGTTGCAACGTCTCACCTGTATGTCATTGGAAGTACTGACGTATCACTGATGTTCTGTTGTCCACATCCTCATCCTCTGCCTCCTCATCCTCACTGTCCTCAGGGTCCACTGCTGCCACGGGGGCATCTCCAATCTTCTCCTCCTGCAGAAAAGGTACATGTCGTCTGAGGGCCAGGTTGTGCAACATGCAGCATGCCACTACTATCTGGCAGACCTTCTTGGGTGAGTAGCAGAGGGATCCACCTGTCAGATGGAGGCACCTGAACCTGTCCTTCAGGAGGCCCAAGGTCCTTTCAATGATCCTTCTTGTTCACCCATGTGCCTCATTATTATGTTCTTCTGCCCTTGTCCTGGCATTCCTCACAGGGGCCAGCAACCATGCCAGGTTTGGGTAACCAGAGTCACCCGCAAATATTAAGGGACAACATTTAGCCACACACTATCCTATATGGCCAACACCACAGGCATACACCAACATATACTGGGTGGGAACCCACCTCACCTATTAGCCACACCCTGTGCCTCTCTAGTTGGGATATCACATTTGGGGTGCTGCTATTCCTTAGGACAAACGCATCATGCACAGACCTTGGATACTTAGCATTGACGTTGGAGATGTACTGGTCTGCCAAGCACACCATCTGCACATTCATGGAGTGGAAACTCTTACGATTCCTGAACACATGTTCATTCTGGCGGGGGGACAAATGCAATATGTGTTCCATCAATCACCCCAATTATATTTGGGATATGTCCCATTGCATAAAACCCAGCCTTCACAGTGGCCAAATCCTCAACCTGGGGGAAAGCAGTGTAGCTGCACATGCGTTTTATCAGGGCAGAGAAGACTCTTGTTAGCACGACCGAGAACATTGGCTGTGACATTCCTGTTGCCAAGCCCCCTGTCACTTGGAAAGAACCAGTTGCAGGAAATGGAACACTGACAGCACTTGCACAAGAGGGGGGATCCCAGTGGGATTACGGATAGCTGATATCAGGTCAGGTCAGGTTCCAATTGGGCACACAGATCTCTGATTGTGGCACTGTCCAGTCTATAGGTGAGTATTTTGTGCCTGTCCTCCAGTGTAGCCAAGTCCACCAGGGGTCTGTACACGGGGTATGTCTCCATCTCCTATTCATCTGCAGCGGTAGGTATCTAAGGGACACAAGAGTGAGTAGGCTGTCACAAACTGAACAATGGAGCCACAGCAGCAGTCCACAATGTGCAAACAGGTTATGGGACAGTGTAATTTGTGAAGTACGTGCCTATTGATCCTGTGACGCAGCAATTATCAATAGGCCTGCCCCCCCGAAATGGCAGCCGTCTGTCCTGTGTGGAGGGACAGGTGGAAGTCAGGTAAATCCGCTGACGTTGTGCCTCGTGACGGTAGGCGGTCGTGAACCACTGTGCAATTCCTCATTGGTTAATATTAGGCCCTATGGGGTACAGTGGCCAATGGGGATCTACGCTGGAGGTGATTCTATGCACCGCTGCGGACGTGACAGCCATTTTCTATCTAATTCCTTACTTGTTTCCTGACCTGCCATAGGAGAGGACCTACACTGCATGTGCTGCTGTGACCTGTGTCCGGAACCTACCGTGGCCCGTGTGACTGGGGAAAGGGCCACAGCCTTCACTTCTGAGGAGTTGGAGCGACTGGTAGATGGGGTCCTACCCCAGTACGGACTGCTGTATGGGCCTCCAGACAAACAGGTGAGTACACTGTGGGCAGGATGCATGTGGCATGAAGGCATGGAGTTGTGTGTGAAGGCCTTGTGTAAGGGGGGTTGTGGATGTCCTCTTGGCGGTGTACATGTTGTGGCTGGGATATGTGTGTGCCAATGGTGATGCAAATAGGTATGGTGTGCAATTTGTGTGACATGCTGGACTGTTTGTCTAATGGTGTTCTCCTGTATGTATTGCCTCTACAGGGTAGCGCTCATCAAAAGAAGGGAATACGGCGTGCCATCGCCAAGAAGGTGCGGACCCTGGGGGTCTATGGCAGGCGGAGCACCCACTGTCGCAAATGGTGGGAGGACCTGAGACACTGGGCCCGGAAGACTGCGGAGGCCCAGCTGGGGATGGTCTCCCAACGAGGAAGGGGTGCCCATCAGACCCTGACCCCCCCCTGATGGCCAGCATACTGGTGGTGGCCTACCCTGAGCTGGATGAGCGCTTGAGGGCATCACAGCAGCCACAAGGGGGGTGAGTACAGTGGCTATCATTACAACGTACGGCTGGTGGGGTGGTATCCAGGTGGTGGTTGTGTGTCAGTGGGTGCCCCTACGCCAGGCCAGACATAGAAGCATAGGTCCTCTGGTGGCTAAGGGTTTGAATGTGAAATACTGCTTACCTAGCTTGTTAGTATTCACTTCTGGGCAGGGTTGCGTGGGTCCCAGGTGTGCTGCAATTGGTGGTGTGTGCCCCGCCTCATTTCCTTGGTGACTAGCCATTTCACTGCTAGTGCCATGCATGGTACGTAGGCCTGTTCCCTGTGTGTGAGGGTGCTGTGTATGCCAACAGTGGTGTTAGTGCAGTCATTGACCCAGTGTATCCTTTGTCTCTCTCCCCCCCTTTCTTGTTTTGTGATCCTGTCCTTATGTGCATTAGCATCATCTGGCGGAGGAGCAGAAGTACCAGGGACAGAGGGAGCTGCATCGGACAGAACCCTGGAGGCAGAGTCCACCGATGCTAAGGGCACCAGTGGGACGGAGAGCGAGGAGAGCAACACAGCAGAGACTGGAGGGGACAACACAGACTCAGATACCTCCTCCGATGGAAGCTCCCTGGTGGTGGTGGACACCTCTGTGACCACCCCAGCTACAGGTACAGCCGCCACCCCCGTACCAGCACCGCCCTCCCAGTAGCCCCCTCAGCAAGTTTCCTGGGCCCACTCACCCAGGAGAGTGGGCATCTCCTTCGCCCCAGGCACCTCAGGCCCTGCCCCAGTTAGCTCCGCTGCCCTGAGTGAGGAGGCTATTGACCTCCTGAGATCCATTTCTGTAGGGCAATCAACTATTGTGAATGCCATCCAGGGGCTGGCAGCCCAGATGCAGCAATGCAATGCATTCCTGGAGGGCATTCACGGTGGATTGGCGGCCCAACAGAAATCAATTCAGGCTCTGGCCTCCTCTCTAATGGCAGCCATTGTCCCTGTTTCAGCCGTCCCCTCTCCAACTTCCACTTCCCAGTCCCATTCTCCTCAACCCCAACCCAACCCAAGCACACAGCCAGACGAGCATGCACACAAAACAACACCCAAGAGTGGCACAGGAAAACACAAGCACCACACTTCATCCAACAGGCACTCACACAAACACCATTCAGTTGCAGACACGACAACATCCACTGTCTCCACTGTCTCCCCCTCCTCCTCCTCCTCCAGCACCCACCCAGTTACGTCTACACTCACACCTGCATGCACTACATCAATATCCACTACCAGCATTATCACCACACCAAACAGAACACACACCTCACTGGCAGACACCTCCACAACATCCATGCACGCGTCCCCTGTGTCCTCTCCCACTGTGTCTGTCCCCCTCCTAAAGCACACAAAGGCAAGCACTCAGACACCCAACAGCCATCCACCGTGCAACAGCATACAGCCCATGCACCTGCACCCAAATCCAGCAGACATACACCTCCAACAACCACTCCCTCATCCTCCACTCCCATTACTCCTCCCTCCTCCCACGCCAACGACCCTAAAAAGCTTTTCCTTGCCGCCCAACTTGACTTCTTCCCTACCCCTCCCCCCGTCCTGCACGTATGGGAAGGGTAGCAAGGACCCAGTCTGGCACCTCAGCCAAACAGTCCACGGGGCCAGTGGTAGCACCACCAACTGGTGGTGGTAGGTATTCCAGACCAACAATACTGAAGGGGAAGGAGCCTGCACCAGCTGGAAAGAAGGGGAAGGAGCCTGCACCATCAGGCAGAGGGGGGAAGAGTCCATCCACCCCTGCCAGGAAGGGTACGGGATCCCCAACCCATTACCAGGAGGAGAGGAGGCAATCTACGCCAGCGGAAGCTGTAAGGCAAACACCGCCACCACCACCAGCTGTCACAGGGCCCCCACCGCCAGCCGTGGTTGTGCAGCCATCAGAGAGTGCAGGGACTGACCAGGAACCTCCCACAACCACCACCACAGTGCAGCCATCAGAGAGCCTCCCACAACCACCACCACAGTGCAGCCATCAGAGAGTGCAGGGGCTGACCAGGAGCCTCCCACATCCACCACCACAGTGCAGCCGTCACCGCCGGCGGACGCCATGTAGTTCAGCCTCCAGGGGCTACTGTCCGACCTGCCCCCCTCCAGAACCAGTGGGGAAGACACCATCTTGAGAGACTGTGGCCTTGCACTCCCCAGGACAAAGCACAGGGCATGTTGCCCCCTCCAAAACCAGTGGGCAAGACACCCACTTGAGAGACTTTGGCCTTGCACTCCCCAGGACAAAGCACAGGGCATGTTGCCCCCTCCAGAACTAGTGGGCTTGTTGCCGCATCCGGCTGAGGTGGCCCCCTCCCCCTGAGGTGCCTCCATATTTGACAACTGATGCCCCTGCAGTGTTCTATCCGGATTGGTGCAGGATTCGATTGGGGCCTTGGACTGTGCCCTGTGGCTATGTGGGCCCTTTGAACTACGGACTGGGCAGTGTCCCTTTTTTATACAGGTGTACATATCTGTTTCATGGCCAAATCAGATTGTTGATTTTATTGTTGGACTGATTACAATCACTTTTGTCAATTCATGTTGTCCTTGCATTATTCTGCAGTTTTTCGGGGTCAATTTGTTTTTTTAATGCATCTGGTTGTGTGTATGGCGTGTGTGTATCAGGTGTGTGTTGTGCATGTGTGTGTCACTCTCTTTTTCCTCCCACCCTCCCTTATGTGCTAGGCGGCTGTACTCACCGTCGTCGTCTTCCCTGGTGTTCCAGGTGGAGCATAATGTAGAAGATCATCGAGAAAACTTACAGTTCGGGTTCCATGGCAGCTTAGTTCTTCCCTGTGTCTCAAAGGGTGAGTCCTTTGACTTTTGTGCTCTGTTTTCGTCAGGCTTTTGATGACGTTGGTACTGCCCCGAAAAGGTGGCGGATTGTGGTGTCATAATATGGTGGGCGGAACTTTGTCTTCCATCTGACTGAAGGCGGCTACCGCCGTGGGGACTGTTGTTTCCACCCTGGCTGTTGGTGTGGTACATTGGCTATCTTTCTGAGATATCACAGCCATGGTCATAATTTGGCTGTACTTACTGCCAGCCTGTTGGCGGTATCACCTCCACTTTATCACCCACCGCCAGGGTCATAATGAGGGCCTATGTGCTATTCTGCCTCACCCCTACAGACCTTTAACTGACCCCAGATTGTTCACAGAGCACAGGTGAGGAGGCCAACTTACCCACTCCTCTTGACCTGCAGCAATCTATAAGAATGTGATTAGCCCCTGGTCCTCCCCAGGTCAATGAGATCGTGGCAAAGGCCTACTTTTTGATCTGTGGCTAACCAATCAAACAGGCCAGAGAGATATATTCATAGGGGGGGTAGGATTACCCCCCCACTTGTTAATATTCTAGCATTAGGCTTCCCTTGTAATATCCTTTTCATCTTTTTTCTTTTGTTTTTTTCTGTTTACCTACACTTTTTTCAGTTTTGGTTCCAGTATATACAAACCAGCTCAACTTCCACTTTATGATCCTGGGCATCAAAGAGAAGAACTCCCTGGTTGCCTACAATGACTATGGCTGTCACTTTGGGTATGGAGGCCGTGGCAGCCCATTGATGCCACCGACCGGTAATTGTATTTCATTTCTTTGTGCTGTTGTTACTCTGTTGTATTGGTGAGGTAAGAGGGTCTTGCAAACCAGTAGAGCAGCCAGAAAATGAATATAGCCCCCAATTTGACCCTTTCCTTAAATGCCATCAGGTGAGTGAAGTAAGCAAGCCATGTCCTTTCTAAATGAGCTCCGTTCAAAACCACCTTCTGTCCATCTATGTCTCCATCTTTTAAGACTTTCATGCATCAATCCATCTATCCATCTTTTCATATTTCAGTCCATTCATCCTTTCAGCATTCCTTCATTCCTTTACCATTATGTCTGCCCATCCTTTCATCATTACACTCTTCCATTAATCGTTCTGTCCTTCCACTTCCACTTCCTGTCATTCATGCACCCTCCCATCCATACATCCATTATTTTTCATCCATCCATCATTTCACCTTCTTTTTATCAATTCACCCAACTATTCAGACTTCCATTTGTCCATCCACTCATTGATCCAGATTTTCATCGTTCCAGATATTTTCTCACCCACCTATGCAAATATTGCTTTCAACTTCCAACCATTAGTCCTTTTACACTTGCATGGATCTTTTCATAGGCATTGCCTTCCTTCTTCTCAATTTCTTTTTTTTTTAATATGTCATTCCTTTCACTCTCCCTTCCATCTCTCTCTCCCTCTCTTTTTCTCTCTCTCTGTCACAGTCTCAATAGCACAGCTAGTGTATGGTGGGCTTTAGTGGATGGGAAAAATGGCCGCCCAGCTGGGATTTAAATGAGAAAATACAGCAAAATCAGAGTTCAATGGGCCCCTTAAGCCTCTGGGCCTAGGTGGCGCTCCAAGCTACGCCTCTGAAAACTATTTTCCTCGCTTTCTCTCATTTCACATATTGGGCCTCTTTTTCTATGATTGGCTTCAAATCCCGTACCTCAGTTACAATTTCCCTTACATTCTTTTTTAAGAGCATCTGCCTGTAGAGCTGCAGACAGACAAGCTCATAAATAATTATGTGTTAATACCACCCCCACTTAAGCTGTAAAAGCGTGGGTGGGGGAGGTTCACTACAACAGAAAGTATCACCATTTGTAAAATGGATGTTGTAACACAGTGGACTGGATATCCTTCATGCTTGTGACAGAGTAACCTGTCTGCCAAACTCTAAATCACACCCTAACTGTGATCTGCCAAATAGGCCTATTTTATATGGGTTAGTGCAAATTGGTATTGGTACCAGTTTTGGAAACAGTCTCCCCCGGCACACTTAGATTCCAGTGAATAATCACCCTCCTGTGGCTATCGAACTTCACCCTTGGAACTACTGTGTCCTCTTGCCGGGAAGAAGTTCACCGGGAGCAAGGAGAGTGTCGCTGGCACTGATCTGCAGGTGCAAAGAGTCGGCTGGGCGATTCCCAGCAGCTTGTTCTGATTCTTTGTTCAAGCATCACAGTTCCAGTGCAAGCGGGCCTATTCAGGGTTGCAAAGAGCACAAAAGCTGGATTTCAAGAGCCACAAAACTACTTTTAATGGTCCAGGAATGAAGGGGAACCTCTTTGGGGAAAGGAGCTGGTTAAAGGCGGGTGTAAGAGTTGTAGCAGGTGAGTTGGAAGTCCTTTGTGTCCCTGAGACTTATGTGTGGCAGGACACTGCCCTTTTAGGTGTAAGTGTCAGCCCCTCCCTCCCATCCTGTCGAAGATGAAATATCAGGATGTTGATGACCTATCAGTCACACCTAATCTCCCTTTGTATTTGGCTGTCTACAAGGAATGTACAAGCCCAACTGTCACCCTACCCCAGACGTGTATTGGAGACAAGCAGTAGGCACCAAATTTCTAAAGTAAGAAAATGCCAAGTTACTAAAAGTGGCATTTTCAGAACTGCACTTTAAAATGCAACTTCGCCATGAATTGTGATTCAAAATTGTGAGTTCAGAGACACCAAACTTGACAAACGTATCTCTCCCAGATTGTGAATTACACTTACAAGATGTAATAAGGTAATCCGAATGTAGTCCAATAGGAGAGATAGGCCTTTCTGCAGTGAGAAGCAACTTTGGGATTTTTTCACTACCAGGGCATGTAAAAGTACATGTCCTGCCTTTTAATTGCATTGCACCCTGCCCTCTGGGTTGTCTAAGGCCTACCTTAAGAGTGACTTGTATGTATAAAAAAAAAGGTTTGGGCCTGGCAAAAGGTTTATTTTGACAGGTTGACATGGCAGTGTAAAACTGCATACACAGGCTCTGCAGTGACAGGCCTGAGACATGGTTAGAGGCCTACTTAAGTGGTGGCACAATCAGTGCTGCAGACCCACAAGTAGAATTTAATTTAAATGCCCTGGGCACGTGGAGTGCACTTAACTAGGGACTTATAAGTAAGCTAAATATGCCAATTAGGATTAAGCCAATATTAACATGTTTATGGGAGAGAGCACAAGCATTGTAGCACTGGTTAGCAGTGGTAAAGTGCTCGTAGTCCTAAAGCCAACAAAACAAGGTCAGAAAAAGAGGGTGAGGAAGACAAAAAGGGTTGCGGTGACCCTTCACAGAGGGCCATTTTTCAACAGGTAGGAAATAGGTGAGTGTTTGCCACTCATTTAATCACTGGGCAAACCCCTGACAGAATGGCGCTCTCACCTACCCAAGTGATGGATGCCAGGCATCACCCCCAACCGTAGCAGTTGATTTGGAGCAGGAAAGAGGTGCGTGGAACCTCAAGTTTCCTAATGTAACAAGGGGATCAGCATTTTTAAGGGCTCTGAAACCATGAGTGGAAAACAACATTCATGCACAGAGTTTAAGATTCCTTTTCAGCAGCAAAGTGTACAGAGCTGGGTTCCTGTAAAGTTCACAGATTCTCCCCTAGCAAAGATAGACAGGGATCACTGTTGACTACTTTTGCCTCAGTGTTTCTTGGTTAGACTGTACCTAAAGAGAATCTGTTTTTTTTAAATAAAGTCCTTGGTGTTTGCTTGTGAGATTAAAGGGATGTAATCTTATTGCTCTTCTGGAAGGTAAATATATAATTTAAGAATTCACAAGAGTTCAGTGTTAACAAAGGGCCATGGCCAACACCCTGTAATGCTTATCTGGTATACATAGGGCGCATCAATTACGAGTTTTTGCTGCAGGGCAGCTCTGCAAGTCACTTTGCTGCGCTGCCCTGCAGCAACAGGAAAGGGCAGGAATGCACTGTATTAATGAAATAAGGTGCATTCCAGTCCCTTCTGTTTGTGCTGGTGCACAAATTGGTGCCTAGCACCAATGCAGTCACCTTTGCACAATGATGCAAGCGTGTCTGAGATGTTGGCATGATTGTTTTTGTGCAGGAATATACACCTTCCTGCATAATAGGCAATCAATAGCGGCGTGTTCCTCGTTCAATGCGTGCTGCAGAATGCAGCACACATAGAAAAAGGAAAAAACGCGAGAAATAAAGTTATTTCTCCTCATAATGCCTCCAATGGGGAGGTGCACAGTTTTGATGCATTCCCAGGTTTACAGATCCTTGTAAATCTGGGAATCTGTCAAAACGCATTGCTGTTGCATGGGAAAACCCACTGCAACACCTAAGCAACGCTTCTTTGACGTAGAGTAAGATAACGCAGCGCTTTGCGCTGCCTTGCCTAACTTCATATCTATGAGGCCATGCAAAGCCACGCAGGGTGGCTTTGCCTCGCCTCGTAGATATAATTGCGAGACCTGTGCCAAAGGAGCTTCATAAAAAGTGACGCTTCGGAGGCCCAATCCTCTTGTGAATGAAGCCCAGAGTTTGCACCATTTGACATATGTAGTTGGCACTTGTGCAGCTTTAATCCCAGCAATATGATTGACCAAGTCCAAAGAAATATTCCATCCACCATTTCTATCAAGCCACAGAGAGAGCTGGGCAGTGCCCATCCTATGGACACCAATACAAATGCTGTGATTTTTTTCCCTCTTCCAAAGGCATTGAGCTCGGAGGAAGTAATATTTCGGTGCCCCAATTTTATCACCAAGGTCAGATTTAGCTTTGCTTTGTATTTGGCTACAGTAAATTTGCTTTTCCCTACCAAACAGTTTGCTTTCAGAAGAAGGGGCATTGAGGTTCTCTGAGAACAGCAGAATGTAGGTTTGTTAAGTAAGTACAGAAGAAAGTGGATGAAAGTATGGACTGACCTAGAGAATGAGATTAAAATAATCACCAATAGTAAATCCAAATATTCATCAGAAAAGATAGGAAAACCCTAAAGTAAAAGTGGAAGTTCATACATTTACTTCTTTGCCCACAGCACTTTCTTTTTCACTTATAAGTCACTTATAGGCATTCGATTTTGATTCCTCCTAGCTCAAGGCATTCTGTGTGCCATCCACATTCTTGTAAGAGTGAAAACCAAAAGCATAGATCAAGCCTACTGAAGTCCAAACTAAACAAAAGGCAAGACTGGATAGACAATAAGATCCCAACATGGGAAATGGTTTTCCTGGGAATGATCAGAATTTGAACAGTGTGAGGCTCGAGTAGAGAGAGAAGATCATTGGGTGCAGTTACATATGTTGCCTGTGGTGTGTGGAGGACAGTGCCTTCTGAAGGGTGTACCACTATCTTCACCTGGGTCTGTCATATATTAAGTAGGTTAGCACAGTGTGCCCTCTGTTGACCGGATGGATTTGGCTTCAGCAGGGTCTAACGTACACTTGTGGGCGGAAGGCAGTAGTTTAAGCTGGACATGCAATGGTCACGATAAGGGCAGTGATTTGCTGGGTGTAGTGAGAACCCTGGATCCTCAAAGTGTGTGCCCTCTCTGCAGTAGATTGTGTGTGGTGTGTTTAGCAGGGTATTACTTACGTATGTGACGTAAAGAACAGGTTGTTTAGCTGGTGGTGGGGGTGAGTTAAAGGCAGTGTAGTGAGTTGGGTATTCCCATTGAGGGGTAGGAAGAAATGCAGAGGGTTCACCATAGTGCACTCTCTGTTCAGACAGGTGGAATGCATTAAAACAGCAGGGGTATCCTGTGCTCGGTGTACGGAAGGAAATTGTTTCGGATGAGTGTGGCCTCTGCCTCCTCATTGTAGGAGGGATTCAGTGGGTGTAGTAATGTGTGGCATGTGTGTGTGAGAAGCAGTGGCTCCTTGTGGGAATGAGTTCTACATGTATTATGAATCTGTAGGAAGCAGTGAATGGAGTCCCTTGTGCCGTGTGTGAGGCTGACAGTGTTCTTGCGTAGTTTCAGAGTACTGTATTCGACTGAGATGGGCACATGGAAGGCATTTATGCATGCCTAGGTCCTGGTGGGTGGGGGTTGGACTAAGCTAGCAGGGGCTGCTCCTCCATAAGGTTGGAGGAGCGTCATCCCCCGCCACCAGCGGCAGCTACAAACCTTTCCCACAAAAACGATAATAAACTTTGTTTGTTTTCCTTTTTGGGGAAATGGGGCAGGGCCACGGAGGTGACGAGCAACTCCCTCTCATAGCGCACGTATGTTTGGCCAGCCGTTTCGGGCCAGCCAAACACTCATGCACACAGGGCTCTCTCCAGCCCAGCAACAAGCCTCCCAGCCAATTCTGCTGCTGCTGCTCTGAGCAGCGTCAGGATCGGCGCAGGTCAGGCTCGGAACCTGTTCCTGCAGGCAGAGGTGAGGAGCAGAGCGGTTCTGAAGGCGGCGGCGGCCCAGGTAAGTTTTTTTTATTTAATCCCCCTTCCCCCTCCCCCCACGCACCGCCCCACCCGTTCACCGTCACGTGAGCCACCACTGTAAGCTAGGTCCTTATATTTGAGCGCACATTAATATATCCTGACGCACCATGCTTAGATTTATCCCTGAAGGTGCTGCCACACTCATGACTGTTGCTATCACGAGTTGCAGAAGAAGGGGCGACATCCATACTGGGACTACTATCAATTTGACTTAACACAGGGTGATGTACAATGCAGTAAGTACAGTCTACACAGTCACATGTTGTGGACCATTTCTTCAATGAATGCTTCGAGCTGTACTTGTTTTAGATTTAGGCCACAGACAGCCTTGGCTGGTGGGTCATTGCTGTTTTTTACTATCCATCTCAAATACATAGAGTGGGCTTAGGATCAGCCCCTTACTCATTACTGGAATGCTTTGTTTTCTGTGTCACTTATCTGCTCTTGAATAAATGGCTCTAGCCCACACAGGAGCATTTCGGTCTCACAGTACTCTGATTGGATGAGATTTGCCTTTGCATTGCATGCTCGAGGAAACTCTTTTGCATTTAACGAATATATATTTATTAAACAAAAAGTTGTGGGAACTGCAAAAAGGGATCAAGCAGCCTAGTGTAACTTTGCAGCTGCCAGGCCATTTACATTGTAAAAAAATATATGTATATGTTTGAATGTGTGTGTGTGTATATATATATATATATATATACGCCCACTGCACATCGGAGCAGGTCGTTGTGACTAGATTGATGGTCACATTTGAACAACATGGTTGGGATATTTTTAGCAAATCCGACAATTTTACTGTGAACTTGCCTACATAGGTTATGCACTTTGTTTTTCATTTTTTCGTGTTTGGCTCTAGCAACCCACTTGGGGAATACGATTTTGCAGGACTACTATAACCAGTGTGCACTTGCCATTTCAGAGGCCCACAGGGGCAGGACTGGTATTTTAATGGATTCATCAGGTGCCTGCAATTAATCAAACTAGCTGAAGAGCCTCGCACTCGGTGCTTTTGAAGAGATGTCTGGATTACATCCAGCACTGGCTGCACCCACATGGGTGGAATACTTTTCATATTTTCTCTGTTGATGATGGGATCTACCCGGAAACACGTGTCCAGAGATGACTTTACTACTAAAGGCCAGAAAAAATGAAAATGCTTCAACGACTCACCGTGAGTTGCTGGCTTTGTTTGAAAACCCTTATTGTAACCAGTTGGGAGCACGCTTTCATTGAGGACATTTCGTTTTTGTTGTTTATAACCAGCTTGTCCAGCCGGGAAAGCGCCCACTGCACATCGGAGCAGGTCGTTGTGACTAGATTGATGGTCACATTTGAACAACATGGTTGGGATATTTTTAGCAAATCCGACAATTTTACTGTGAACTTGCCTACATAGGTTATGCACTTTGTTTTTCATTTTTTCGTGTTTGGCTCTAGCAACCCACTTGGGGAATACGATTTTGCAGGACTACTATAACCAGTGTGCACTTGCGATTTCAGAGGCCCACAGGGGCAGGACTGGTATTTTAATGGATTCATCAGGTGCCTGCAATTAATCAAACTAGCTGAAGAGCCTCGCACTCGGTGCTTTTAAAGAGATGTCTGGATTACATCCAGCACTGGCTGCACCCACGAGGGTGGAATACTTTTCATATTTTCTCTGCTGATGATGGGATCTACCGGAAACACGTGTCCAGAGATGACTTTACTACTAAAGGCCAGAAAAAATGAATATGCTTCAAGGACTCACCGTGAGTTGCTGGCTTTGTTTGAAAACCCTTATTGTAACCAGTTGGGAGCGCACTTTCATTGAGGACATTTTGTTTTTGCTGTTTATAACCGGCTTGTCCAGCCGGGAAAGCACCCACTGCACATCGGAGCAGGTCGTTGTGACTAGATTGATATTCACATTTGAACAACATGGTTGGGATATTTTTAGCAAATCCGACAATTTTACTGTGAACTTGCCTACATAGGTTATGCACTTTGTTTTTCATTTTTTCGTGTTTGGCTCTAGCAACCCACTTGGGGAATACGATTTTGCAGGACTACTATAACCAGTGTGCACTTGCGATTTCAGAGGCCCACAGGGGCAGGACTGGTATTTTAATGGATTCATCAGGTGCCTGCAATTAATCAAACTAGCTGAAGAGCCTCGTACTCAGTGCTTTTAAAGCGATGTCTGGATTACATCCAGCACTGGCTGCACCCAGAGGGTGGGATACTTTTCATATTTTCTCTGCTGATGATGGGATCTACCCGGAAACACGTGTTCAGAGATGACTTTACTACTAAAGGCCAGAAAAAATGAAAATTCTTCAAGGACTCACCGTGAGTTGCTGGCTTTGTTTGAAAACCCTTATTGTAACCAGTTGGGAGCGCGCTTTCATTGAGGACATTTCGTTTTTGCTATATATATATATATATATATATATGTATATATATATATATATATATATATGTCTTACTTAAAAAAACAAAGGTTACAGGGAAGTTATAGTTAGGTTGATGTTTTACGCATACATAAACCATAGCAATTCAGTAGTTATAGTTATACTTACGTTTTCAATTATGTTATGAAACTATGGACCACATGTACAAATGTTTGGAATTGTGATTTCCTAGTTGCGATTCCATGCAAATTGCAGCTAGGGAAACGCAATTCCAAATGTAAGAAACTCCATTGAGTTCCTTTTGCGATTCCCAGTAGGTCGCAAATAGAAGTACCTCATTAATATTAATGAGGTAAGTCGCAGTTTGCGACTCACCGGGAATTGCAAAAATCACAGGGATGGTGGCCTGATGGTGTCAGCAGGCCACCATGTCTGTGATTGCTTTTAATCCATCCCCCTCCCCTATGCAGGGATGGAAGGGGAATTGCTTCCCCTTCCACTCCCGCCCCTCTAACCCCCCCGCGGCATCCCCGTGGCGTCTGATGACATCAGCGCGCAATCACGCGCTGACCTCATCAGAGGCCGCCTCCACCACGCTGGAAGCTGAGCTTCCAGTGCGGATCGGAGGAGAAATGTTAAATCATTTCTCCTCCAATCACGTGGAGTGGGTGAGAGAGGCATGAAAGGAGAGAAAAGGCATTTCCTCTCCTTTCATGTCTCTCTCTTCATTTCTGCTGCCCAATCCTGATGCGATCGGGCAGCAGAAAGGCCCACTAGACACCAGGGAATTTAATTTTTCTGTTTTCTGTTATGTTTTTTTTTAATTGGTGTTAACTGTGATTGTTTTGCAACCGCATTCACAGTCACAAAACAATCATACGTACCATTTAGATTTGGTATTAGGAAGGGACTCCCTGAACATGCCCCTTCCTAATACCGAATCGCAAAACTCAAATTGCGATTCGGTAACATGTTACCAAATTGCAGTTTGGGCTTTGCACATCCCAAAAAGCATTTTTCTAGTCGCAGCCAGGCAGATTCTGCGAATCAACCCCTTTATGACTTGAAAAATGCTTTGTACATGTGGCCCTATAACTTGTGGCCTAAAGTTACAGCATGAATTATAGTTTTTTCAGATAAGTATAGCTATAAGTATAAATATAACTGCTGAATTTCTATGGTTTTGTATGAGGAAAATGTCAGCCTAACTGTAACGTCCCTATAACCTTAGATTTTTTCAGTGAATTTATAGAGTTTTCTTAACATAAAGTAACATCTAATTACTGTTACTTATTTCAAGAGCTCCTTTACCTATATAGTAAGCTCATCGACCTGGAGGACAGGAGCTGCAGAGACAATATCAATTTCTTCGGTTTTCCAGAACAATTAAAGGGGTTGGATGTCCAAGACTTCCTCCTGACTACCCTCGCTACAATTACAGGCCTAACCTTTGATCCCCGGTTAGAATTTCAGAGGCCACATCACCTGGGACCACGGCGGCAGGATGGAACAACCCGGCCTCGTTCAATCATTGCCTGGCTACTGCGACATGGGCAGGCCAGTCAACTCCTCTTGGCAGCTCGCTCCTATGGTCCATTCCGAACAGAAGGTTATGAGGACCGGATTGCCGCTGACTTTTCAAAGGAGACCAGCGACTGCTGCAAAGCATTCCTGGCACTTCGACATCAACTCCGCCAAATGGAAGTGAAATATGGGCTGTTTGAACCAGCACAAATGTGGATCACCAAGAATGTCAAGTCAAAGGATTTCTATCACCCAGAAGACCTACGACTCTTCCTGAACAGCTTGGCAATCCAGACTATGGACACGACACCCCCAGACTGGCCCTCGGGGCAGCCCACCAGCCCCCCGGACGCAACACCCTTATCTACCTCCCCAGGAAGACAGACTCTACTCAATGGTGACTCACACCAGAGGGGAAGGGACCTGGAGAGGCCTCATGGTGATAGGGACCTGGTACTCCAAACAATGGCGCAACATACGCAGCAACAAGATAGAGACACGTCCTGTTCCCCTCTGAAACCTCCTCATGCCTCTAACTGACATTTCTGTTGGAGTGTTGGTCCTACCTCCCCTTGGGGATGAGACTGTACTGAGAAGTACGAGCCCCTGCTCCGATGGACAGCTGAGTATACTGTTGCGCGCTTTTATATGTTAGAGCCTACTTATATTGAAGTTAGATCAGAGATGTAGCCCGAGGGATGGCCCCATTGAGCCATGATGTTTATTGCACTCTTTTAATACTGTTTTGGTTCTCTTTGTCCTTCCTCTTTCTCTTCCTTACCTCTCGCCCAAGTGGCGTCCCAAACTATTCATATTAGGGATGCAGCAGAAATCCACAAGATGCATGGTGCCATGTTTGCTGCCATTATTTGTATGATGCATGCCTATAATGCCCTGCAACTTATGATTCATGCTTTATGATGTTTTACTGTTCAACCTTGTAGAAGGCTGGCCTGGTTTGTAGTGGGTACCTTGGGTACTTACACCTTACACCAGGTCCAGTTATTCCTTGTTAGTGAATGTAGTAGTGTTCTAGCAGCTTAGGCTGATAGAGGTAACTATAGCAGAGCAGCTTAGGCTGAACTAGGAGACATGCAATGCTCATGCAATACCACTTATAGTTACACAGTACTTATACACAAGTAAAGACAACACTCAGTGTTACCAAAAATCGAGGTATTTACTTGGGTGACACAATACCAAAAATATCTTAGAGACAATACTCCTTCTGGAGGTAAGTATTATACACAATATATACACTAGACACAAACATTAGACAAGTAAATAGTCATAGAACCATGCAAACAGTAGGAAATCTCATAGAATGTTAGGGGAGAAAATAAGTCTGGGGCAACACAAACCATATACTAAAAAAGTGGAATGTGAATCACAAATTCCCCCCTAGACGAGTGTAGTGTGTGGAGAATCGCTGGGAGAGTAAGAATACAGTAAAAGTAAGTAAATTACCCCACCCCAGAGCCCAGAAAAGCAGGAGTAAAGTACTGCAAGTTCCCCTAGGACACACTACACCTCATTTTGGGGATTTTGCAGCAACCAACCAAGTCTGCAACGAACAACTGCTGGATTATTGGACCTGAAGACCTGCAAAGGAAGGGGACCAAGTCCAGAAGTTGAAAGAAGTTCCAGGAAGGACAAGAGCCCCTGCCAACCCAGAAGAGGGTGCAAAAGAAGATTCCCTGTTTAGTGGAAGACTGAGAAATGCACCCTAGGAAGATGCCAGCAGGTTCCTGGATGATGCAAAAGATGTCCCACGGCGTGAAGATTGTTGTAGATGAGATTTCGTGTTGGAAGGTGCCAACAAGCCTTGGCTACGACAAAAGTGTGTTTTTCATCAAAATGGCGCTGGATGGACCCAGGAGGGACCTGGGGGCCTCAACTCTGTGTGAGGAGGAAGAGAGGGCTGTCAGCACTTTAGAGAGCCCTAAGAATGCCAGCCAGCACCCCCAGAAGCCACAGGATCTGGGTTCAAAGGAGGTTCAAAACACAGTTTATGCAGCACAACAAAAGAAGGTCCCATGCCGCCGGAAAACAACTCAGCGAGTTGAGCATCACAGGGTGGAGTGCTGGGGACCTGGGCCAGGATGTGCAGGAAGGAATTTTGCAAAGAGTGCACAGAGGTCTCAGGAGGCGTTGAAGACACAATACGCAGGGGTACTGTTGTTCTCAGGGAAGGCAAGGTCTTACCTCCTCCAAATTGCGTCAGCAGGACCTCAGGACAGTTTATGTCGATGATGTCCACCCTCTGTGTGCTTAGGAGCACGCTCGTCGCCATGAGAGGAGTCCCAGGGTACCGGTAGTCTCCTTGGAAGGTGCCTGCTTGGAGCAGGGGAGTGACTCCGTCTTCACTCCACAGGAGATTTCTTCGGTCCTTCTGGTGCAGGATAAAGACAGGGAGTCCCCAGAGCATGCACACCATGGAAACTGTTGCAGTTGCTGACTTGGAGCTGAGGTTGCTGATGAAAAGTGTCTCATGTGGACACTTTGTTGCAGTTACAGCGTTTCTTGGAGCAGGCTGCGGTTGATCCGAGGTCAGAGAATGCTGAAGTTGTTGCAGAGGATTCCTGAAGGAAACTTGCAAGCAGAATCTGAAGAGAACCCACAGGAGAGACCCTAAATAGCCCTGAGAAGGAGATTGGCTACCTTATCAGGTATGGACCTATCAGGAGGGGTCTCTGACGTCGCCTGCTGGCATTGGCCACTCAGAGCCCTCCAGAGTGCCCCCACACCTTGCAAAGCCAGATTTGGAATGTTACATGGCCATATTCGGAGTTACCATTGTGAAGGTACATATAGGTATTGACCTATATGGAGTGCACGCATGTAATGTCCCTGAACTATGTGGGGGCACCTTTGCTACTGCAAAGGTGCCTTCACACTTAGTAACTTTGCACCTAACCTTCAGCAAGTGAAGGTTAGACATATAGGTGACTTATAAGTTACTTAAGTGCAGTGAAAATGGCTGTGAAATAACGTGTGCGTTATTTCACGCAGGCTGCAAAGGCAGGACTCTGCAAGGGTTTGTCTGAGCTCCTCATGAGTAGCAAAAGAAATGCTGCAACCCATATGGATCTCCTGGAACCCCAATGCCCTGGGTATCTAGGTACCATATACTAGGGACTTATAAGGGGGGTCAAGTATGCCAACTTAAATTGGTAAATGAAGTCACTGGCCTAGCAGGATCCCAATGACACAGTAAAACACACTGACACACACTCACAAACAGGCCAAAAGTGGGGGTAACCATGCTAGAAAGAGGCTACTTTCCTGCACACCTGTTCCCGGCGATGCGCTGCCAAAGTGTTCCCGGCTGTTTACTGTTGATTGTGAATGCCACTGGCCACCACGATCCTACGGTTGCTATTACTGCCTACACAGAAGACTACGTTGAGGTGACCTGGTCGTCTCCCGCAATTACCCCCTTTCTCTGCGAATCTGTGACAATAGGCCTGATTTCCCCAGGCATTTGATGATTGCCGTTACATTGCCCCCTCATCCCAACAAGTCTCCCTCAAGGCGGCTGCTTGACTCGCCCTGGTTTGCCCCATATGCCCTCCCCCCTGCTGGGGCCCTTCGGCAGCGCTAGCGCCACAGTTCTAGACCTGCAGTCTACAGGTCGCACCCAGGGGATGCACCCCTATTCACAGTCGGAACCCTTCTTCTCCTCTCTCTTGGTTTTGTAGCCTACCCATCTCCTTTCCTCTTTTTTTCCTCCCTCCGCCAGCTTTATACATCCTCCTGCTTTACCCCACTCTAACTTACTACAGTCACCTACGCAGGCACCCGGTGGAGCCCATCCTCTTCCCTTCCCCCTCACTGACCAAGCTACGAGAAAGTACAACCTCTCACTCTGGCAGCCAGTCCTACCCCTCCTCCCTCTTTTGCACAGACACCCTCTCACTGCCCCAACCGGTTCCTCCTCCCCTCCGGCTTCCCTCCCTCCCCTTCTAGCCTGCCCCACGCTCTTGCCACCGCCATGGCTGGCCAGACCCTTCTCTCCCCCATCCACTCAAGGTCCTGTCCTGGAATGTCAATGGACTGACCCATTACGTGAAACGTAAGAAAGTACTCTCCTACCTCCAGTCAAAAGGGACTGATGAGGATCTCCTTCAGGAGACATATCTTGATGCCGCTAAATCCAGCAAATTACGCAAATGGTGGGACACCCAGGAAATGCAGAGTGGCAATCCTGCTCCGCAAGACTTTCCCTGTCACGGTGACCAAAACGTGTTCTGATCCAGAGGGTAGGTACGTGTTCACCAAACTGAAGGTCGGGGACTTCTCACTCTGCGTTGGTTCGGTCTTTGCGCCTATAGGCTCCAAAGGCTTGTTCTTCCTCCAAAACAACCACCTACTCACCGAGATTAGGCTATCCCGCTACATTTTAGGGGGTGACTGGAATTTTGCTTGTGACGCAGTGCTCGACAGGACCGGTCCCATAGATGTCGGCAACAACCAGGACAGGGCAATATTAATGGACGTGTCCTCAGATCATGGTCTGGTGGACCACTGGAGGCTTACACCCAACAGACAGAGAATAGACATTCCTATGACATTCCTATCACCGGTACACAGAACACAATCGTGATTGGACTATTTCCTGGTGACACAAAACATAATGGCCCAGGTTCACGACTCTTGAATACTGGTGTGTGCCCTCTCAGGCCATTCCCCGATCCTGCTGACTATTGACACAGGTCTGGTTACTCTGGGCCGTAAACCCTGGCCCTTAGCCGTACACCGCTACCACACACCCCAGGATAAAGCACTGCTACGGGCCCATGTTTCTACCGACATGCTAAATAATAAGGGTACAGTTTCATCCTAGAGGATACTGTGGGTGGCCGCGAAGGCAACCATCCAAGGGCAAATGATGCGAGACGTTGCGCATGCGAATCAGCAAAGGATAGCTCGCCAGATAGAATTGGAGAGCAACATTGCACATTTCACCCAACAATATACAGCCCAACCCTCACTACCAACACGCCAGCACCTAGAACAAGCCCAAGTGGCCCATAACGAACTCTATACGTCCCAGGCAGAATATGCATTGCAACTCCTCCAGGGGTGTCACTATGTACAGGGGGAAAAAGCTGGCAGGCTCTTAGCAGCCCAGCTTCATCAGAGGGAAGTCACAAAGGCTATCCCTGCCATCTTGTCCTCTAAAGGCTAGCTTTTGACCCAACGGCAGGGTATCGTTAATGAGTTTGAAGCATTCTATCACCGTTTGTATACCCCGGAAACAACGGCTAGCTCCACCCAAGTGGATGGCTTCCTGGAAGGGGTCCATCTCCCACACCTGCCGAACGTGGTCAAGCCCTGTTGGGTGGGGAAATTAGTAAATTAGGTCATATCTAATTTCCCATATCATAACTCGTCAGGGAGGACAGCTTCCCTGCAGATTTCAACAAATGAGCTGGCGAGGCAATAGTAGATTCCCTATGCGACGCCTTTCGTGAAGCTGACCGGGAAGGAACAATGGGCTCCATCTCAAACAGAGCAGCCATTATAGTTCTACTCAAACCTGGGCGAGACCCCCTTCTCTGTGGTAGCTATTGCCCTATTTCCCTCCTGAACGGGGATATCAAAATACTTGCCAACGTCCTTGCGGGCCGAGTACGTAAGGTTATCACGTCCTTAATACATCACACTCAAGTGGGGTTCATTCCAGTTCCCACCTCTAGAAACCACCTTCGCACCCTCTCACATGCCATATGGGAGGCCAGGAAGATGCTGGATGCAGCCTTAGCACTGTCCCTCAATGATGAAAAAGTTTTTGACCATATTGAATGGTACCACTTATTCACACCTTTGCTGGAAATTCGGCCTGGGTGACCAATTATTTGCAAAAGTATGACTGCTGTATAATTGTCCCCCAGCGCAGGTCAATTGTGGTGGTTTCATATCAGACCCCTTTTGAATAGGCAAAGGGATGAGATAAGGGTGCCCCCTCTCGCAATTTCTATTTTTACTGGCCATGGAACCGCTAGTGGCCACAATTCGATAATCTCCTCAGCTTACCGGAATTTCTCTGCAGGGAAGTGTGTCCAAACTCTACTTCTATGCAGATGACATCCTACTAACCCTGGCGGATCTGGGCTGTTCCCTCCTGGCCCTACTGGAGATAATTGATGGCTTTGCAACCCTCTCTGGGCATCGGGTGAACTGGGACAAGAGGGAAGCGCTGCCCCTCTCCAATAACACCACGCGGGCAGCGATCCACGACTTCCCCTTCCGATGGATGCTGGTCCACTTCAAATACTTGAGAATCTTCATTAATCGAGGATTGGAACACATAGTAGCAGACTACCTAGACCCACTCATCACCCGCATGACTACGGATTTCGAAAAATGGTCCCATATGGGCCTTTCAATGTGGGGGAGGGTACAGGCGGTGAGGATGGTTACACTGCCGCTCTTCACCTACGTGCTAGATATGCTACCCATTCAAGTGGCTCTTTCATCCTGCAGACTGATCAACACAATGATTAGAGCTTTCTTGTGGGCTCCCCCTATCCCCGCTTATCGTCCGCTAAACTAATGACGTGCCGCTTCTATGGAGTCATGAGGCTTCCGTCGGTAGAACACTATGCCCTAGCCCTACATCTTTCTCAGTAAGCGTATATGCTACCCGAAGTAGCGGATCCACCGCAATGTGGCATTACGGAATGTATGTTGTTGTCCAGCCAGGGCAGACTTAGGCCCTTTTCTCAAGACCACCGAAGCCACGGACACCAGAAGATTGCCAGTGCTGGCGGTCTTCCGACCACCATATTACAAGTACTGAAGGATTTCTGCCACAATTTGGGAGGAAATCCTCCGGTAGTCGTGCTGGCGGTCAGAGGCGCATGAGCGGTTCCACCACCAGCCCCGCCCTGCCAAAAGGACTCCACCAGCCTTATTACGACCTGTAATACGGCCTGGCGGTGTCCTGATGGTGGGGTGTTGCCGGCGGTGGAAGCGCCTGCTCCCATTGCCTGCCAGACGACCTACTCGCCAGACAAGGTAAGTCGATCGTCCAACAGGGGAGGGGGTAGGAGGGTAAGGGTTGTTGTGTTTGCGTGTGTGAGTGGGTGTTGTCTGGGTGTGTGAATGTAAGTGTGCATGCATGTGTGTATGGGACTTTGAATGTGTGTTTGAATGCGTGTGTGCATGCATGTGTGTATGCATGTGTGTGAATGCTGTATGTCAGTGTTTGTGAATGAGTGTATGCAGGATGCATGTAGGTGTGTGTGTGAGTGTGCGTGTATGCGGGGGGAAGAGGGTCTGGTATGGAAGGGGGTGGTGGGTTCTGGTATGGGATAGGGGTGAGGGGTTGTTGGGATTGCAAGGGGGGAGTCGTCTACCTGTGACAGGAAAGAAATTTCCTGTCACTGGTAGCCTTACCGCAGCGGAAACTCTGGTGGAAAGGTTACTCTTGATACCGCCGGCAGTCTTCATTGGACCGCCGGGTCGGAGATGCTAATCTCCGGCCCGGCTGCCCAACCACCCTGGCGGTACAGGCAGGGATGTGGCTGGTTGGCTCTGGCCAACCCGCTTCACTGCTGGCCCATCAGCGGAGAGACTACCACTGTGGCCCTGGCGTTCATTGGACCACCAGGGTCATAATGAGTGCCTTAGTGTCTTGTACATAACAAGCCCCCCCTCAGTCAGGTCCTGACAACCCAATGCTGAGGGTGATGCATGAGACCTGGTGCAGGGCACATCGCCTCCTAGTGATCCTTCTCTTCACTCACAGGCCCGATATGGGGAAATAATGGCCTATGTATAGGAGGGACCACCCTTCACTGGGAGCCCTGGAGCTCCGCCGGCACTGAATATTTGGATCAGATCCTCGAGAATGGTGAAATTAAACCATTTGCGAGCCTGAGAGAGAAATATGGCCTCCACCCCCATCAAGAGTGGCGTTACCTGCAACTCAAACACTGTCTCCCACGCAGCATGGGGGACAGGCCCTAGACCCTACAGGTCTCTTGTGTACTGTTTTACCTTAAGTCGTGGGGCAGCTTTAAGGGCGTGATGGCGTGCCTGTGTGGGGTTCTCACACATCAGGCTTATTTACAGCCCCTTCTCAACAATCTACGCTCTACATGGCAAATACGTCTCCAGATGGAGTTTGAGATGGAGGACTGGATGGATATACTAAAGGCCTTGGATAGAGGAGTCCGAGAAGCACGCCTGAAGTTTTGCCTTTTCAAAGTGATTCATGATTGGTACCAGACCCCTGGGTCTTTTACCCGACATGACTGCTGGTGCTGTCCGGAGACCCGATGTGATTTGATCCACGTCCTCTGCGACTGAACTCTTAGTGTCTCCATGACCCTCCGGATGACGCTCTCCTCTTCCTCCATACTCTTGCACAACATGAGAGACACCCCTGAGCTTACCCTGCCGCAATGGCGCTTACTACATACAGCCCTCTCGACGGTCTAGATCTGTATCCTCCGCCACTGGAGGTCCCCTGTCCTCCCCACATGGTAAGAGTGTATGAATGCAATGATGCGGACTGCCGCGTACGAACACGTCATCTACCAAAATGCCAAATGCAAGATTAAAAGACGCAGTATAAACGGAAAAGGGCGCCCTTTCGCACAGAAGACTCATAGGATACTTCTCACCCAACCACTCTAACTCTAAATAACTAGCCCCCCAACCCCCTTTAGGCAGGTATCCTCACAGCCCCCTTCATCTGGTCTCCAGCCTCCATTCTTCCACCCACTCGCATGTCCTCCTCCCTCCAGCCTCCCCTCCATACCCCTTCAGAACGCACTGGACGCTGGGTGCTCCCCTTCCTCTTTCTTCCTCTTTCATTATAAATCTATCTCTTTGCCTTACTGCCTTCTCCCCTACACCTCTCTTCTTCATTTTACTATACTGTATCCTGTCCATCCCCGTTCATCCCTACTTAACTTTACTTTGCCCCTCCCTAACCCATCCTACCTTATGTGATTACGCACTGGTGCCTAGCATTACCTATCAGCCCACCACACTTCCCCCTCTCAAAGGCTGTTTCCCACACCCTTGTTTCCACATCCCCCTCTACTAAACCATGGTACGGACATAAACTCTTGCAGTCATGGAATAACTGCCCACAGTCATGACCTACTGGATAATGCACCTCTTTCTGCCCCTCCTTACCCAGACCTCACTACCAATTACTCACCTCCCATCCTTTCCCCCATGGCAGCAAGGTGCTCTGTTTGACTGATGGTCAGCTTTGCCTCTTCAAGGACCAAAGGCCTTTGGGCAAAACCCTTGGAATGGTTCAGGGACCAGGACCCTTCAATACCTAGGTCAGAATGCTTCTGACATGTACCAAAACCCCAGTGGCCCTGCAGATAGTTGCGCACATGTATAGTGGATCATCCTCACCATTTCCCTCCGCCTTCACTGCGATGGTTTCCTATGTTTTCTATGTATTGACCCACTGCAGACTATACTGTGCATCTGTAAACTATCTTATTTCACCAATAAAAAATTACAATACAAAAAAAAAGAATAAAGCCCCAAGGAAGTGCTGGTCCCCGGATCACATAAGAGCCCCAAGAGGGGGGGTTGGGTACCCCCTCCTTTATTTATTTATTTTATATATGGTCATGCCCCCGGAACCTGGCCCACCCAGGGACTTTGTTGAAAACAAGAGTGGGAGCCCGCACTTGTTTTTTTTTTTTTAATTGTCATGGATTCGCAAATTTGCAGTGATTTCACAGCAACTTAGTTTCTTTAAAAAAATGCTTTTTCACCTTGGCAGGTCCAAAGGGGACCCCAGCACAATGGGTACGGGGTTTGAGTGTTTCTACCCTGCCCCTTTTCATTATTTTGTATCTTTTTGTTTGGGACTCGGCTGAGTCCAAGTCCCAAAATGGCTGCCAACACTTCCTGTTTGTAGTGTTGGCAGCCAATCAGATCTCTGCAGGAAATCAGGAGGATTTGTGAAGTGTTCGCACCTCTAGCTATACAGATTTGGTTTTCTTTCAATATTTTGAAAACTACTGAACAGATGTACACAAAAAAACAAATAGGCTGCTTTCTACACCAAGAGCTACCTTCCTGCCAAATTTGGTGGCCCAGGGAGCCCTTGGGTCCATGAAGCCTCCTCAGGGGGTCCATGACTGCTTAGAAAATTAAATATTATTAACAGATTATTAAAGTATATATAAATAAAGTGGCTAAATGTACAATTGAAAATTTTAAAACATGCTGTAAATGTCAAGAAATTTGAAATTGAAGGCTAAAAATTGAATTAGTATCCTCGGATTGGTTAGTGGGAGCAGTGCAAGTTCATCAAAAAGAATACAATATGGACAATGTGTGTCTTCAATTGTTAAAAGCTCCAACCTTCCTATTAAAATTAAGATTTTTTAAAAACTTATTTTCTTTGCAAATTACATAAAATGTGTCATCATTTATGTATGTACTTGATGGAATGCTTGTTTCTGTATTTTTTGTGTAATGTTTTTTGGTTCAAATCATCGACAATGTTTAGGCCCAGGTCTCCAACTTCTAGTGATGACTTGGTGGAGGGTCCCTGGATTCCAATAATGATTCACTGGCGGACCCTGGGTTCCAGTAATGATAAAGTGGACGTCCACAGAAGTCAAAAGGTTAAGAACCACTGTTCTATACCACTCAACAACACTCTACTACATGACACTCTGTTCAAAAACACTCCACTGTACAACATTCAGCTCTACTGTTCGATATGTCACTACACTGTACAACACGCTGCTCCACTCCATGACACAACACACCAGTTCACTCCACTGTATAACACTTTACTCCACTGTACACTATGTCACTCCACTCTATTCAACTCCATTCTATTCCACTTTAGCATACTCCACTCAATGACACTAGACTCCACAACACTCTGCTTCGCTGTACTGTACTACACTCCATTTTGCGACACTCCAATCAATGTCACTCCACACTGAGATTTGAAACACATATTTATTAAAAAATAAAAACCAATTAGATACAATGAAAAAATCAAAAGTTAAGGATAATTTATAGTTAGAAATACTTTAAGTATTAATGTATACATATCCAACTTAAAATACACAAACATTAGAAATTTTAAAGTTATAATTATAACTTCAATTTATAATGTACGTACCACTTTCAAATTACTGTCGCTACCTCCAAACACAGTCTTGTCAACTCAATTGCCACACTACATTAACTATAACTCATTGCTTTTCCATGCACTGTTTAGACCCTTGCATGCTACATTCCTGCAGCATGTGAAATCATAGCATTCATAACAACTCTTATAACTTTTCAAATGACATTATTTGTCACAACATACTGCATGGTAGAAGGCGAGTTATAGTTAATGTTGTCTAGTTAGTGAGCTGAAAAGAGTGTGGAATGAGGTCTGCTATTTATAATAATTTGAAGAATATATATAACAGTCTCCTCATCCAAAGCCTGAGAAAAAAGCTCACTCAGGTGTGCCTAATCAGGATATTCATATATATACATTACAGAGTGGCAGTAGCTACTCTATTGTTATAGTTAAGATACTCACAGATATGATTTCCTCTGATTTTTGCTTGCTAATAACTTTGCCCCCATTCGACGAATTGACGCAAAACCTTGCAGATCTGTTGTTTTTTCTACATTGACATATGATACAAAGTTTTGCGGTTATTCGTCAAAGGGTGCAAAGCGAAAAAAGGTCCCAAATTGCGTTTTTCCCCCACGTATTTTCAATTGACTTTTTTGGACCTTTTAAACAGACATAGCGCCAAACAGTTGAACATATTTTCATGTAATCTGGCAGAAATATAGATTATGGTGTGTAAAGGATCTTCGCTGCAGTTTCATGAAAATACATTCAGTCATTTTTTTACTTATAAGGCACTAAATCTTAGTGATATCTCAGGCTGCGGTAAATCATTGTAAGTTCACAAAATTTCACAGAATTTTGAGAAACTACTATGGTACAATGTGTAGTAAACTCGGTAGTCATACTACATCAACTATAACTCACCACTCTACCATGCACTGTGGTCTCTTAAATGATGTGATTTGCGATGTTGTAAGGGTTGTTATGAATGCTATGATGTCAGATGGAATACGTGATGTAATATGAAAGGGTATAAGCAGTACTTGGAGAAGGCACGCCTATAGTTAACGTAGTGTGCTACCAAGCACACTACACTGTTTGCAGAGGTGCGCAAGTTATAATAATTAGAAGGTGGTGCTTAAAATAGAAATTTAAAGTACAACTATAACTTTCAAAATTCTAAAGTTTGTCTAGTTTAAGTATGGTTTGTATAGAAAGAATAAAGATGATGTGTAAATAATAAATTTAAGGTATAATTATAACTTTAGAATTTCGAATGTTTGTGTAGTTTAGGTTTGGTTTATATAGAAATAATAAATACATCCTCCCTAATTATGACTAGGCTTTAACCATTGGTTTACATATATATATATATATATATATATATATATATATATATATATATATATATTCTCTTAAAAAAACAAAGGTTACAGAGACGTTATAGTTAGTCTCACATTTTAAAACCTACAAAACCATAAAAATTCACCAGTAATAGTTAGAGTTACCTCAAGTAACTATAACTCGTGCTCTAAGGTAACTACATCTTGCGCCTCCGCCATGCACAGTCAAAAAGTTTACCGCAAATATTACATTGATATTAACAATGATGTTAGCAAAGATGTCATGAGTGCCGTAATTTGTGTGGTAATTGGCAGTGCATGGCGAGGCCGACCACCTGTAAGCACCCAACTTTGCACCGTGCAAGGTCTTCGCCCATGCACAGCAGGAGTTTCCCCCAAGGGCTGGCCTGCAGTCAGTCCCTGCGACCAAGCCCTCCTAACCACCCAACCCCATGCTGTGCACAGTCCTTTGGCACTGCACATTGAAAGTTGGCCACAGCCTCTTTCTGGGTGTAAGAATAGGTGTAAGAGGGTGTCTGGGGGTGAGAGTGGCTGTGAGAGTGTCTATCTTGGTATAAGAGTGCATACATCATTGGTGGTGGTGGATAAATTGTAAATGAAAACAAAACTATAACTTTGGAATTTTTAAAGTTTATGCAGTTTAAACTTATTTTGCATAGGATAAATATGTTTTCCCATCTATAACTAATTTTTAACCTTTGTGTTTTTTCATTGATTTTCAAAGGGCTGCATTCATTTTTAATAAAAAAAATGTGTTTCAAATCGTATAATCCAGTATTGCAAGTGGAAAGTTGTTATGTAGAATGTCATACAGTACAGTGGAGGAGAGTGTTGTAAAGTCTATTGTCATAGACTGGAGTATTGTAGATTGTAATTGAGTGTAGTAAAGTGTAGTAGCGTATCATCCAGTGTTGTAATGTGGTATATAGTGTAATGGCATGGTGTCTCATATAGAAAAGTAAAGTATCGAAGATAGAGCAATGAGTTGTACAGTGGAATGGCATGTCGAACAGTAGAGTCGGGTGTCATAGACTGTCATACAGTGGGGTAGATAGATTTAGAGTGGAGTAGGGTGAAGTAGAGTGTCATAGAGTGGAGTATTATCAAGTGGAGTGTCATAGAGTACAGTGGAGCAGAGTGTTGTATAGTAGAGTGCCATGTCATATAGTGGAGTGGTGTATCATAGAGAGAAGATAGGTGGTGTGTTGTTTAGTGTCATACAGTGTAGTACGGTGGATAAGCATAGAGTGGAGTAGAGTGTCCTAGAGAATCATAGAGTGTGGTACAGCATTGTAGAGTGGAGTGACATACAATAGAGTAGAGTGTTGGACAGTGGAGCAGTCCGGAGCAGAGTACAGCACACTGGCATAGAGTGGAATAAAGTGTAGTAGAGTGGAGTAGTGTAAAGTGGAATAAAGTGTCATAGAGTGGAGTGGCATGTTGCAGACTATAGTGCCGTGGAGAGAAGTGGAGTGGGGTGACATATCAAACAGTTGAGTAAAGTGTCATAAACTGGAGTACTGTGTTGTACAGGAGAGTGTACAGGGGTGTCCTACAGTATTTGAAAGTGATGGAGACTACAATAGAGCAGAGTGACATACAGTCTAATTAAGTTTTGCAGAGTAGAGTGGTGTACAGTACAGTGTAGTGTTGCAGTGTGGTACAGTGGATTGGCATAGAGTGTTATAGAATACAATTGTATTGAGTGGCGTACAGGGGAGTGTCATACAGTGGAGCAGTGGGGTAGAGTGGAGTACTGTGTCAGAGTAGAGTGGACAGTGGAGTGAAGGGGTATAGACAGGAATAAAGTGTTGGCGAGTGGCATGGAGTGTTATAGAGTAGATTCGAGTGGAGTCGAGTGGTGTGATGTAGTGTTTAATAAAGTGCATTAGAGTATATGAGTGTGTAGTACAATAGAGTAGCATGCAGTGGAGTGTACTGGCGTAGCGTAGGTCGCTATTCTAAAGAGGACTGGGGTCTCGTACAGTACAGTGGAGAGCCTTGTCATATAGAAGAGTGGCATTTAGTGTAATAGAGTGTTGTACATTGGAGTGTATGGCCATAGAGTGGCATATAGAGTGGACAGTGGAGTGTGCGGGGATAAAGTAGAGTACAATGTCTTAGAGTGTTTATAGAGTAGAGTGTCATAGAATGGATTGGCATAGAGTGGAGTGACATACACTGTAGTGTTGTAGAGTGGATTACCAGAAAGTGGAGTAGCATACAGTAGAATAGCATGGAGTGGGATTCTGTACAGTGGAGTGTAGAGGAGTGGAGTGGCATAGAGTTGAATAAGGTACAGTGGATTAGCATAGAGTGGGGTGGCATACATTAAAGTGATGTAGCGTAGACTCGATTAAAATTATAAATTGGAGTGATGTTTCATACAGTAGAGTGGAGTGCTGTGCTGTACAGTGTTGAAAACCATCACAGAGTGGAGTAGGAGATTTCACAATAGAGTGTACAGACATAGAGTTAAGTGCAGATTTGGACACTGGAGTATACGGTAATAGAGTGGAGTAAAGTCTAGTAGAGTGGCATAGAGTGTAGTAGAGTTTTGTACAGTGGTGTTTTTATAATGAGTGGATGAGAATACATTGGAGTGATGTAGAGTGGAGTAGCGTATAGTGTAGCAGCATATATTAGAGTGGTGTAGAGTGTAATCGTGTATAGTGTAGTAGTGTACAGTGGAGTGGTGTAAAGTTTAAATAGTTTATAGTGTAGTAGCATACAGTGGAATGGCAAACAGTGAAGTGGTTTAGACTGGAGTGGTGTACTGTGGGGTGGGATAAAGTGTAATAACATGCAGTGGAGTGGGTTACAGTGGAGTGGGGTAGACTGGAATACCATACAGTAGAGGGGCAAAAGTTAAAGCTGCGTACAGTGTGACAGCATAGAATGGAGTGGCGTGCAGTGGATTAGTGTAGAGTGGAATACAAGGGTGTGGCTTAGAGTTGAATAGCATAAGTGGAGTAGTAAAGAGTAGAATAATGTAGAGTGGAGTAGTGTACACTGGAGTAGTGTACAGTGGAGTGTGGTAGAGTGAAGCAGCATATAGTGAAGTGCCGTAGACTGGAGTGGTACAGAGTGGAGTGACGTCCAATGGACTAGCGTGGAATGGAGTGGCATAGAGTAGTGTACACTGGAGTGGTGTAGATTTGAGTAGCATATAGTGGAGTGGCATACAGTGGAATAGGGAGGAGTGGATCGGTGTACAGAAGAGTGGTGTAGACTGGAATAGCATATAGAGGAGTAGCGTGCAGTGGCATACAGTGAAGTGGTGTATCCTGGAGCGGCGTACACCGGAATGGGGTAGAGTGTAATAGCATACAGTGGAGTGGTGTTCATTGGAGTGGGGTCAAATCAAATAGCATAGAATGAAGTGGCGTAGACTGTAGTGCCATAGATTGGAGTGGCATACAGTGGAAGAGCATGGAGTGGAGTGGCATACAGTGAAATGACATAGGCGGTCATTCTGACCGCGGCGGTCGGCGGTCGCCTCCCGCCAAGCAGTTCCCGCCGAAAGACCGCTCCGCAGCGGCCATTCCGGCTTTCCCGCTGGGCCGGTGGGCGACTGCCAGAAGACCGCTGGCCCGCCCAGCGGGAAAGCCCCTTCAACAATGAAGCCGGCTCCGAATGGAGCCGGCGGAGTTGAAGGGGTGCGACGGGTGCAGTGGCACCCGTCGCGATTTTCAGTGTCTGCAAAGCAGACACTGAAAATCTTTATGGGGCCCTGTTAGGGGGCCCCTGCACTGCCCATGGCAGTGGCATGGGCAGTGCAGGGGCCCCCAGGGGCCCCACGACACCCGTTCCCGCCATCCTGTTCCTGGCGGTAATTACCGCCAGGAACAGGATGGCGGGAAGGGGGTCGGAATCCCCATGGTGGCGCTGGCGGATTCCCTGGGCCAGCGGGAAACCGGCGGGAAACCGCCGGCTCCCCTTTTCTGACCGCGGCTTTACCGCCGCAGTCAGAATCGCCCAGGAAGCACCGCCAGCCTGTTGGCGGTGCTTCCGCTGCCCTCCGCCCTGGCGGTCGGAATGACCCCCATAGAGTGGAATCTCATAAACTGGAGTAGCATATAGAGAAGTATCATATAGTAAAGTGGTGTACACTGACGAGGCATAGAGATGAGTTGCATACCGTGTAATAACATACAGTAGAGTGGGCTGCGTGTTGCAAAGTGGAGTGGGGTATGCACCATAATAGTGTATAGTGGAGTAGCTTATAGTTGAGTGGCAAATAATGGAGTGACGAAGACTGGAGTGGTATATAGTGATCTGGGGAAGAGTGTAATAGCATACAGTGGAGTGGTGTACATTGGAGAGGGGTCCATATACTGGAGTGATTGAGAGTGGATTAGCTTACAATGGAGAGGTATACAGTGGAATAGCATATAATAGAGTGTTGTGGAGTGGCATACAGTTGAATAGAGTGGAGTGGTATGCAGTAGAATGACATAGAGTGGGATAAAGTATAATGGAGTAGCATCCAGTAGAGTGGTGTAAAGTGAAATGATGGAGACTGGAGAGGCGTACAGTGGCATTGCATACAGTGAAATAGCTTAGAGTGGAGTCTCATACAGTGGTAAGGCATACAGTGGAGTGGTGAAGAGTCGAACATTGTACAGTTGATTGGCTACAGTGGAAAGGCATATGGATGTATGTGAACTTTAGCAGCAATGCAAATTATGGTATGCAGAGTAACTTAAAATAGCAAATTGAGCAGCCTTGCCTTCCTCCAGATTTACTAATCAATGAAGGGCCACACGTGGTAGCATTGCGTTTCTTTGTAAATCTGAATTAAGTAATGCATTGCCTGTGTGACACCATGAGTGACGCAAGCATACCACAATCCAATAATACAGCTGGGCTTCAGTTATATTTTGGGTCATGGTATACCGTAATAACTTTGCAGCATACTTTGGTACATGAGGATGACAAACCAGTATATCATTTGGCAATGGCTGTTTTTGGAGAATGAAAAGGCAGCCATATTGTTTTTATCACTCTTTAGGTGTGTTCAGTGTTAGGGCTTTAAATACTGGTAAGTAGTAGATTTCCACCGATCAACACTTTATTTAAGTGGTAATAGATATATAAATGTACTTGTATTTTTAAATAAGTTTATGGGCATGTACCAATGTAGTCCCACAAAATTTTGGTAAGTTCAGCAAAAGTACCACAATGACAGATATCACTAAGTTTAAATGCCTTACAACTTAAAAAATACTTACCCTACTTAACTGCAGTACCCAAAAAAGCATGATCTCTGCACCATAATGTATATTCCTGACAAAGTTCACATAAATCCATTCAGTCATTTTCACTCTCCATCAAATACAATAGTCTATGGAAAATGCCTTAGTGGAAAAACACATGTTGAGACCCATTTTTATCTTTGCACTCCTGTAAGAATTCAGCACAGCAATTTACACCTTCTCAAAATGTAGAAAATGCTATAGGTCTGGAATGTTTTGTGGTGATTCGTCTTGGGAATACTAACTACGACTACAGAGTGACCATCAGATTTAATGCAATTTCTTTCTTTTTACCTATTGTATTTGTTATGTATTTATGTATTGGTTTACATAATCTTGTGACCATAAATGTGTCTTTTATGTGTTCTTGTAGTCATTATGAAACTTTAAATATGTAGTCTACTTTATTTTTTGGCCTTTCCTGCTACTTTTAGTAGGATTGTGCTACATATGATTTCCAAAGTGAATGAAAGCCAATCATTGTTGTAATAAAATTAAGATTATAATTTTTTTTCCTACTGGCCAATTATCATGTTCTCCATTGAGTAGTTTATGTAGCTCAATGCTAGGTCATTTTTCCGTTCGTTGCCCAGGATTACATAAATAAAATGTTTTTTGGTTGGCTTGTTGAACATTGTTTCATTTTGTGATCCAGAGACCAGGCAAAGAAAAGGTATGTAGAGTAACATGCATTCTATTTGATATGTATTTCTTTATACTTACAGATTTCCATTAGCATGTGACCATAAGTGATCTTTCAGTACATCTGTAACTTTACATATGCAATCTGGTTTATTCTTTGGGCTTCCTTGCTACTTTTAGTAGAAATGTTCTACATATGGAGGACATAGTGAATAAAAGGCAATCATTGTTATTGTTATAAAAATTGAGGTTATTATTGTTTTCCTAGTGGTCATAACATGTCCTGCAAATAGTAGTTTAGGTGTCTCACTGCTAGGGCAATTTTTCATTTTAGTGGACAGAGTTGCAAAAGAAAGATGTTAATTATTTGGCCTGTTGGGCCTTTTGGGCCACTTTTATTTTGTGATCCAGAGAGCATGCAAAGAACATATATGTAGGTTAGGATATATTCTTAGTCGTTATGTATTTGTTTACAGGTTTCCATAAGCATGTGACAATAAATGGGTATTTCAGTTGTTCATGAAGGAAATCTGAAACTTCACATATTTAGTCTAGTTTTAATTTATGTTTTTGGCTCCCTCGTAATTGCGACATATGAAAGCCAACATGAATGAAAGTCAATCATTCTTACTGGTTTGAAAACTGCGATTATTATTTTCTTCCTAGTGGCCAATTATCATGTCCTCCAAATAGGAGTTTGTGTGGCTCACTGCTAGGTCAGTTCTTTATTTTGTTATATAAGGGTGCATAAGAAATATGGTTTTTGTTTGGGTTGTTAGGCCACATTTATATTGTGGGCCAGAGAGCATGCACAGGCCTTATGTAAATTAAGGTATATTCTATTTGTTATATACTTGTTTATAGGTTTCCATAAGCAGGTGATCATAACTGGGTCTTTCAGTTGTTCATGTAGTAAATCAAACTTTACAAAATCAGTCTAGTATTTTTGGGGGGCTTTCTTGCTACTTTCGTATTATTGTGCTACAAGATATCACTAAGCCGAAAAGCATTTTAACTTAGGAAATACTTACTCTAGTTAACTGCAGTACCCAAAAGAATCATATGCGCACCCAAATATCAAATGCTGCTAAATTTCAGCAAACTCTGACTGGCCGTTTTCACGCTAAGTGAAATACAAAAGTTTATGTAAAATGCATTGGATTTCAAGCTCGTTGTGATGAGCAACTGGCTAACAGAAAGATGGCACTTCTATTTAGCACCGTTGCTTAGAGGAGAAGCACAAGCGGCATATCAGATTATCAACCGCAATGGACGACAGGTGAAACAGTCGCCTAAGCAGTGGATTCCCCGTCTTGTTTAGGAGATGGGAATGAGAGTCGCATTCCCCACTTGTAACCAATAGAAAAGAAAGGAATGCACGAAAACACAGTGACGGGATAGGGCAAGTCGGTGATTATATCCCTCACACCCACCCCTATACTATTACTAACATTAAGGAAACAAGTGTCTCTTTCCTCTTCTATCAGAGAGGCATGCCAATCACGGTAGTCCGGTCCAGTCGATCCTACAGGGAAGAGGAAATGAAAAAGATAGTGATGAAACGAAAGCCAAAGGAGGAAAATGCAAGAAGTACAGAGAATAATAAAGAGACCTAAGAGCAAATAACTAAGGCGTGCAATACATTTTGTTATCTGTCTACAGATATTTTTGCCAGACCTGTTTTGGACCCTCCCTTCTTTCTTTTCACCCCCTTGACCAAACACAACAAAACTTTCAGTACTCTGACAATGAAATGGGGCAACAGGTGTGCAACATTTTGTGAGATAGTCATCACCCTAACTACAACTTACAGCTATCAACACTCTGTAATATGTATATCTATAATCTATCTATCTAGGTAGTTATAGTTAGGACATAATTTCAATATAAAAAGCTGTTTTTTGCTTGCCTATATCTTTGGCGCCGCTTCATGAATTTTCACAAAATTTTCCAAACAAATTTGACAGTCACGTGAGCTGCTGTCTGAAAAATTTCAGGGTGATCCATCCAGCGGGGCCGAGATAAAGGGGCAGTGAAATTTAGAGCTTTTCCAATGTTAATTCCCATAGGGAAAATTTAAGAAGCAATAGAGCAAAAAACACTGAACAAAATTACACCAAATTTGGCAGAAAGGTAGGACCTGGTCCAGAAAGTGACCTTTTTGTGTTTTGGTGTAATTCCATTCACCAGTTTTAGAGAAATTAAAGAAAATCCAAATTGGTATATATAGGGATGGAAAGGATTTGCGACCCCTCCCGATCTCATGCTGAGATCCGATTGACTGATAACACTTCAACAACAAAAGCTGTGGAAGTGTTGTAAGATGTTGGGACTTGGCTGAAGCCAAGTCCCAGAAAACAATAATAAAAAATACAAAAGTGGCCATGGTATGAACACCCTGACTCCTTTGCTCTGGTGCTGGGGTCCCAAAGCCCCCCCCCCCACTCCCTTGGGGCTAAAATGCATTTTTTTTTAAACTACCACTAATACCATGGCAAAAAAACAGAAAAACAAGCACGGGTTCCCATGCTTGTTTTTAACTATGCCCCCGGGTTGGCCAGGGGCACTTTTTTCTTTTTAATGGGGGGACCTCCTGGCCCCCTTGAGCTCCAGGAACCGCTACCCTCCGGGGCAAAAATGCTTTTAACAAGTGGGGGAGGCTTGATGGCCTCCCCCACAGCTCCAGGGACCTCCACCTCCCTAGGGCTTTCTGAATTATGAGTCGGGGGGATGGGCGCCCCCCGCCTCGGGGACCACCACCCTTGGGACAAAAATGTGTTTCATCTGTGGGGGAGGCCCAATGGCCTCCCCAAAGCCCCGGGGACCACCACCTCCATGGGGCTACAATGAACTATGAGCGGGGGGCTGTGCAGCCCCCTGTGCCCCGGGGACACCCATCCCCTGGTGTACATACTCAATAATGTAAAGGGGGTCTGTTTTAGACCCCTATTAGCCCCGGGGACCACCACCTCCCTCAGGCTATGCATACATTGGAGGGGGCCACATGGCCTCCCTCATGGTGCCACTGATGGCCCTGGGGACTGTCACCCCCAGGCTGACTCCTGTTATGTCTCAGGGTGCCCACCCCTAGGACATAGCTGTTTGCCTGGGCTTGGCTGCAGCTTTGCAACTGCAGCCAAGCTACAGCAACAGTCTGGTTTTTGACAGCAAGACCTGTTAAGCATGTCCCGCTGTCAAACACCGGACCTTTCATCTCTGTCCCCTACATGCAGAAATGCGTGCAGTGGACAGAGATGAAAGGTTTGCTTCATCAAGCACGGAGCTTCTGTTAAAGCAGCTCCATGTTTGCTGCAGGAATGGGACCACGGGGGAGGCCTTGAGGCTTCCCCTGCAGTCCCAGAAAGCCAGTAAAGGGCTAGTTTTGAAATAGGATTTAAAAAAAAATACACATAGGGACCATGGGGGAGCCCTGCAGGCCTCCCCGCGGTCCCAGATAGCCCTTAAAGGGCTAAAAAAAAAAAGGCTGAAAAAATAAAAAACAAGAGCTCAGTGTGAAGGTCAAGGACCTTCACATGGAGCCTTGAGGGTTCAAGTCCAGCTGAACTAATTTCCCTCTTTTCTTTTTAAATTACAAATGTTTAGATAAAAAAATAAAAGGTGATTTTAATTTTTTAAATAAAAAATAATTTTTTATTTTTAAATTAAACCAAAATATATAATTCACAGTATATCATACATCAAAGCGTAAACATTGTCTATCTCTCTCCTTCTCCTTCTCACTCTCTTTCTCGCTCTCTTTCAATCTCTTTCTCCCACTCATACACCCACTGAGACACTTACCCACCCACTCACAAACCCACTCAGACACTCATGCACGCACTCACTCACACACAGACCCTTGTGCACCCACTCACAGACCCACACAAGCACTGACGCACCCACTAAGACACTGATGCACCCACTCTCACACTCAGACACTCACGCACCTACTCACAGACCCATTCACACTCTCACAGACCCACTGAAACTCTCATACACACCCTCACATACCAGCACACACACTGACGCACCCACTAAAACATTGATATACAAACTCTCACGCCCAGACAGACATTGTCACAGACATTCTCATCCCCAGCATGCACAGCATGGGGTTGGGTGGTTAGGGGGTTGGCCGCAGGAACTGGCTGCAGGCCAGCCCTTGCAGACAACCCTTACTGCACACAGGCGAAGGCCGTGCATGGTTCAAGGTGGGGTGCTTATACGTGGCTGGCCTGGCCCTGTGGCCAGCCGCTGCTGCGCACGGCTGTGTGTGGCAGTGGTTGGATTAACGTATAGTATGAAAATTACTGTACATTAAAAAAAACATAGAAATGCACTAAAAAAACAAAAGTTAGAGACACGTTATAGTTAGGAAATTGAATTAAAAAAAATAGAAATTAACTTTAAAAAACAAAGGTTACTGAGACGTTATAGTTAGGCTCACATTTATATGTACAAAACCATAGAAATTCACCAGTTATAGTTAGCGTTACCTCAATTAACTATAGCTCGTGCCCTAAGGTAACTATAACTCGTACCCTCGCCATGCACTGCTAATTACCCCACAAATTATAGCACTCATGACATTTTTGCCAATATTGTTGATAATATCAATGGAATATTTGCAGTAACATTTTTAACAAAAAAACTGTGCATGGCGGGGTCTCAAGTTATAGTTACCTTAGGGCATGAGTTATAGATACTTGAGGTAACTCTAACTATAACTGGTGAATTTCTATGGTTTTGTACATTTAAAATGTGAAAATGTGAGCCTAACTATAACGTCCCTGTAACCTTTGGTTTTTTAAAGTGAATTTGTATGTTTTTTTAAAATTCTATTTCCTAATTATAACGCCCATGTAATCTTAGTTTTTTTTAATGAATTTCCATTAGTTTTTAACGTAATTTTAATCACTATACATTAATCCAACCACCGCTGTGAATAGCCTGTGGCCAACCCCTTACAACCACCTAGACCGCCCTTTTTAAAAAAAATCTCTGAAAAATCCATTAATCCATTTAGGGAGTGGAGTGATTCATCCAGCGGAGGACGAGAAAACTGGGGGGGGGGGGGGGCAAAATGCATTTTCCCTATGCAATTTCCCATAAGGGATTTTGAACACGACTACAGCCCGAACTGCTGGACAGAATTACACCAAATTTGGCAGAAAGCAACATTTTTCCAGAAAGTGTATTTTTGTTATCTGGAGTAAATACGTTCAGTAGTTTTAGAGGTTTTTAAAGTTAAAAAAATATAGATACCTAGGGACTCAGATCCTCCGCAGATCGGACAGTCCCCGTGCTGATATCTGATTGGCTGCCAACATTTCAACCAGGACGAGTCCAAGTCCCAAGAAAAAAGGTAAAAAAGAAAAGAAAAAGGGGGCAGGGTAGGACCCCCTAGACCTGGTGCTGGGGTGCCCGGGAACCCCGCTAGGACCAAAAAGCATCTTTTTAAAATGTTCCCATGAAACCACATAGGATCCGCAGGTCGTGGGAAAATGGTTTAAAAAAGCGAGAACGGTCTCCTGAACTTGTTTAAGGTTTACCCTCCAGGTGATGCATGCAAAAGTATAATGTGTGTGGATGGGTGCACGCGGATCCTCTCCTGAGACTTTTAAGAGTCCAGGAGAACACCACCTCCCCGGGTCTTCACTGCTACATTGGAGGGGGGCTGCGCAGAACCCCCTCCTGAGAACCTTAAGAGCCCCGGGGACCACCACCTCCTCAGGGCTTCATTACTAAATAGGAGCGGACTCCCCTGTTTGGCCCTGTAGGACCCTGAGGATCCCCAACTCCCTGGTGCCAAAAATATCAAATAAAAGAGGGAGGTGGATAAGGCCCCCCTCCTGGGCCCTATTTAGCTCCAGGGACTGCCACCTGGCCCTAAAAGAAGAAAGGAGGAGGCCATGTGATCATTAGTGACCTGGGGGACCATCACCCACCAGGGCCAGCTCCCCTGTGTCCCAAGATGCCCACCCTTGGGACATAGTAGTTTGCTATCACTGGCTGGGAGCTATGACAGCTCCCGCCAAGTGAAGGAAAACTTTAAGTCCACTCCCAGCGGGTGGGAGCAGGAAAATTGCTCCTGCTAGCTGGGAGCACACTTTTCATCTGTTTTCCTGTCCACTGTCAAGAGGGGCAGGAACACTGATGAAACCATTTCTCCCACATGCAGGGAGCAGGATTTTTTGCTGCTCACTGCATGTGTGAGCAATGAGACCGGGGGGTGAATTCAGACTCCCCCGTGGTCTATATCCAGTCTGGCACCGATGCTTATGCATCAGTGCTGGATTCAAGTACAATTTCTTCTGCAGTGACTGTGAGCGGGATCTTTCTGGCTATCTCCTGGTGAGAGTAGAGTCCACTCTTCATCCTTTAAATTATTACCAGTATGTAACTGTGCAAAATTACTTTGAAGCTTCATCCTTTTTCTGTCCTCCCCATGTAGGTTAGGGGGATGCATTGGTCCTCTCATGTTTTTTCAGCATGATGGACAGCTTACCAAAAGGCCCTGTGAGCTCAATGGAGGGAGATCCCCATGGCCCCTCTCCTTCATTTCAGTAAAGCCCCTGGCTCAAAAAAGCCTCAGGAGGGGGAGCCCATACGCCCTTTCCTTTTCTTTTTAATATATGTGCATGCTCCCGGGGCCTGGCCTACCCAGGGTTTTTTTTTTTAAACAAGCACGGTAACCCTCACTTGTTTTTTCAAGTTTTGCTCCGAATTTCCAGATCCACCGTAAATTCACAGCAAAAATTTTAAAAAGTTATTTTTGCCTTGGCACCTTGGCAGCGTCCCAGGGGGACCAGAGAACTAAGGTTAGGGGGGATCATGGTATTTATACCCTGCCATCTTTTCTTTTCTTTGGCAAGGCCGTATGTGACATGGTGTTGACTGGTTAAAGGGGTATTGGCTGCAGGCTAGGACCTGCAGCCAACCCCAACACACGCAGCTAAAGGCTGTGCATGGCGTTTGGTTGGGTGTTTCTAGGAGGTAGGTTGCACCTATTCTATATATGAACAATGAAATGCAGTCACCCGATCTGACCCTTTGATGTATTTCCACAATCGAGCCAAGGCATTCAATTTGGTGGAAGAGTTAGCTCAAATATTTAGGCAGACATCAGAAAATTGCATGTCCAGTCTAAAATGAACTATGCTGAAATGTCCACTTTGACTTATTTGTTCCTCCCCAAGTTGTCGTATCCGCTTGATGTTGTATGGCAAAATGGAAGGGTCACCTATGATAAGCTAACTAACCGTAAATTGAGAGTATGATGGGCCATCCATTCTTTCTAATCATTGCCAAGCATCCTCCATAAAATTCATTAAATGACTTTGGAGAGAAATTAAAGGCTCCATTGAAGATGTGGGAGATAAATACAGCACTGTTTACCTAGCTCTGCATCACTAACAATCACCAACAAAAACCATTCCAGAATGTTCCTTTTTTGATGATGTTTATTTAATTTTTAAAATCTATAGTAACATCATACCCCTTATAGTCCTTTTAAAAACTCTGGGCCTGATTTAGGTCTTGGCGGAGGGAATACTCCATCTCAAACGTGACGGATATCCCATCAGCCTTATTATGATTTCCATAGGATATCATGGGATTGTAATAAGGCGGACGGGATAGCTGAGCGTTTGTGATGGAGTATTCTCCTCTGCCAAGACCTAAATCAGGTCCTATGTTTGTTAATCCTAATATTATCAGACGGTCTAGATTAAAAATCATTTGCTCATCTATATGCAAATTAAAACAATTTGGTCACTTATCTGTCAAATAGTTGATTAGGCAATTCATAAAATATATTCCCTGTAGGCAAATAAAAAATTCCCTGAGGCTTGTCAGGATACATGATACCACAGTGACAATGGGCAGTAGTGAAATACAATTCTTATGGGAAAACACACAATAAATAATGCTTCTGCAGTTATGAAAGGCAGCTTTCTGTTTTAATACACTCAATTAAGGCCGTATTTCAAGAAAGGCATTCAGTGGGCAGTGAGATTTGTGAACCTAACTGAGAAATATTTTGAAAGTTTGTCTACCAGTTGGAATTATGCTTGACAGTATGATGAATTTCGTATTGAGCGAAGAGACAAGACCATTTGAATAAAATGGAGACTGGAGATTGGCAAAGAAACTGAAGATTGTGGAAGGATATAAAATATACAGAACAAAAAGTCAAGAATACCACAATGTTTACTGCACCATGTTTGAACTTTACTACATGCTCCCAGAATATTGTGTAAGTTCAAGCTCAGAAAACAAATACACGTTCAAAATGTAAATGAGGAATAGGAAGTTTCCAACATTTGATGTAGAAAGGCCAGAACTTGAAGAATTTTGGCAAACAGCTAAGGTCTCATTGTGAGTTTGGCGGTCCCAACGCAGGACTCGGGGGGAGGACACCACCGCCATAGCGGTGAAGTCCCCCCGCACAAGAATATTACAATGTTCCCACTGTGCTGACCAGCATGAACATTGTAGCACACGATTCCCGCTGGGCTACCCTGCGGGAACAGTTCTACAATAATGGTCTTGGGTCCCTTAAGGGAGCTGAGGCCAATATTGTAGCACTCAGCACCCTCAAAATGTGCACTGTCTGCAAAGCCACACGCCTTGAAATCCAGTTGTCTGAATATCAGGAGTTTTTGCCTGGAACTGAATTACCTGACCAAATGAAAATGAGACCTAAGTGTTATGGGGGATAAAGTACTTAGGCCCAGATTTATACTTTTTGCCACAAAACTGTGCAAACGCAGTTTTGCGGCAAAAAGTATAGAGCTGGCTTGCACCATTCCACAGTGCCAGCCGGACGCCATATTAAAGCAATGGCACAAGCCGGCGATAAACTCGGGCTAGCGTCTTCTTTGAAGATAGAGCCCCCGATGGCACTTAAAAAAAAAAAGTAATAACTCTTACCTATACTTACCCTACTCACCTGGGATGTGGTCCCCCATCCTCTGGTGTCCCTCTATTATGGGTGGGGTTGTTCCCGGGGTTTGGGGTGGCAAGCTGTGGGCCCATTCCATGATGTTTGACCATGGAAATGGGTCCACAGGTCCCCTAACGCCTGGCCTGACCCAGGCGTTAAATAATGGTGCAAAGCATACTTTGCACCATAATTTAGCCCCTCCTCTGACCTGTGCATCATTTTAGCACGGGTATAAATATGGGGCTATGGGGATAGCACCATTTTTTAGATGGGAACGCCTACCTTGCATCTCATTGACGCAAGGTAGGTGCAGGCATCCAAAAAATGGTCCAAACTCCTATATTTTGACACTAGACGTGTCTAACATCAAAATGTAAATATTGAGTTAGGTTTGCGCTTAATTTGCATTAAAAAATATGCAAATTTGGTGCAACTGAAGTATAAATAAGGGCCTTAGTTGCATAGCATACTTACAGCTGATCTATTTTTATCTGTGAAATCAAAGATTCACACTCAGTGACAAATGTGTATGCTGGAAATTGCATCTAAATTCGACATGGAAGTGTAAATTGAACTCATAGGTGATACATATCCAGATTGTTCTTTACTTGTAAAGTACACCTTCTGTGTCTTTCTCATCCCAGTGAACTACCTTACCTTCCCTCACAAACAATGTTTTATAAGACTGCTTTAAGCTTTCATTAATCCATTATAAACAAATAAAATCGAAAAGTATGAGCTGGGAAGTGACACAAACTTTCAGTATGAGTAGATGAGTATTAGGATACAGGTGAGCATGGCATTATATTGGTCCTACTGGCAGAAGACAAAAGGCCTCATTACGAGGCTGGCGTTCCAAGGACTGCCAGCCTCCCCGTGGCAGTCAGACAGCCGCAACTGTGGTGGTCTGACCGCCACATTACAACCCTGGTGGGCGGACCTGCCAAGAGACCGCTGTTCCTACCAGGAACATTGTTCCCGATGGGGGTCTGAGTGGTACTCAGCCAGGGCAGCGCTGAACTAAGTGGCGCTTGGCTGATTACAAGTCACCTTACCGGCAGGCTTTTCACAGGGGTCACCCTGCCATGAAAAAACTGTCAGTAAGGGTGTGCTGCGGGCCACAGAGGAGCCTCAGCACTGCCCATACCAATGGCATGAGCAGTGCAGGGCCCAACGGCCCGCACCCTCAGAATGCGCACTGTCTGCTTTGCAGACGGTGTGCATTCTAAGGGTGTTGTGTGCTAGGATATTGACCTCTGCTCCCTTAAAGGAGCCAGGGCCAATATCATAGCACTGTTCCAGCCAGTCAGCACAGCAGGAACACTTATTACAATGTTCTCGCTGATCAGCCCGGCGGGAACATTGTAAAACGCTAGGGGGGATGGCACTGCCATGGTGGAGGCATCCTCCCAACAAGTTTGGTGGTCCCGCAGTGGGAATGCCAAACTCATAATTAGGCCCCTGTCTTTGAATGATTGTTATAATTCCTGCAACCGGATGATGTAGCTTAGCTTGGTGAATAGTGGGTAGCTGGTACCAGCATATTCAGGGGTCTTCTTAACTGTGAGCCTGACTTAAAGTTTGCCTGAGGTGAATTGGCCAGTAAGAAAATTACTTTTCAACCGTCCACTGCCATGGAGGTCTGCCTGTCCTATTTGGAGTTTGATGGTTTGAAGGTCAATAGTCTTTCAACCCTCTCCGTTGACAAACATGGTTGTTTATCCTCCACACCTTTGTTTGAGGAAAAGGAGCATAAATAGCCAAACCCTGCCCACGACCCCCACACAACCAATTCAGTCATCCTGTCTCTGCTACTACAAGCCTTGGGATTCTACCCGGCAGTGGTAGAGGAACAAAGCAGAAAGTTAGTACAACTTTTTACACTTTTTTTAAATGCACTATTGTAACTACTGGTAAAACTAAACTAAAATGTATGTACATCAAACATACCTAACAACAATTTCCTGTCTCGCTTGTTGTCAAATACCTACCAATATAAAGTATCCATCTAACACAACTTTACTACCCCCCACCTCAAATCTCTATTGTACTGCACATTTTTCCAAAATGTACATGGTCAGCCAAACATGATGCCAACACAATATAAATAACCTGTTTATATTTTTTACTAAAGTATATGTAGGCTAGTAATAACTCTGTACTGAAGTAGTTTGATTAAAGAACACGTATGTAAGGCTAACCTTGATCCTTGTCTACACCCTTATGTCACCCTACACAATCATATGAAACACTTTATGTATCCCAAATAGATATTACTACAGACCAGTAATTACTATGTTGCAGTTTTAAATATTCCACATAATATCAAGGGCAGGGGGCATACCCTACATAACAGATTTTGTATTAATATACACTACATAAGTGTATGCACACTTAATATATGGCATTTACTTATGTGAATCTCAATGTCTGAACATATATGTACATTTTGTCAAACAAGTTCCAACATAAAACATAGTCATACACACCCTCACTCTGCCTACCACATATTCTATCCCCTCACACTACTACTCCCAGACCATTTCAACACATGGGAAAGGGAATCAACTTCCTTTCCCACAATGCATCACCAAGTAAAACACAAGACCTGGAAACAGAAGTAATGTTAACATTTTCATCAACAAACAATACCTCAAAAAAGCAGACACAACTGGCCTCATTATGAGGCTAGCAGTCACATGACCGCCAGCCTTGAGGTGGCGGTTGGACCGTCACAGTTGTTGTGGTCCAACCTCCACATTACAAGTTTGGCAGTTGGACCGCCAACCGACCGCCGTCTCTGCCAGGATCCAGGATTCAGCGCTGCCTTGCTGATTATAACCTTGTTCTCCGCAAGCCTTTTCATGGCAGCTTCCCTACCATGAAAAGGCTGGTGGAGAACAAGTGCAGGGGGCCACGGGGGGCTGCACTGCTCATGCCCAAGGCATGGGCAGTGCAGGGCTCATCCTGCCCAGCACTATCAGAATGCTCACTGTCTGCTTTTCAGACAGACTGTCTGTGAGCTTTGCAGACAGAGCGTATTCCGATAGTGCTGGTCTACCCCTCTGTGCTACGAGATAACACTCAACTCCTTTAAAAAAGTCGAGTTCAATCTCGTAGCAATGTTCCTGCCAGTCAAACCGGCAGGAACACTCTATTTCAAGGTTTCCGCTGGTCAGCCAGGCCAGGCTGGCCAAAACCTTGTAATGAGGTGGGGGGGATGCCACCGCCATGGTGCTAGCATCCTCCCTGTGAGTTTGGCGTTCCTGTGTTGGGACCACCAAATTTGTAATGAGTCCCACAGCTTTTTATTTAAATATTAAAAAATGGCAACTGAAATCTTCATCTTCTAGGTAAAAAAAATAAAAATATATTCAAATGTCCAAAAATGATGATAAATAAGAGTGCTGAGCAGATCAATAGTGCCCTATCAAAGTTCAGTATTAGTTTGTACGCTCCTGTCTCTGTACTTGTCTCCTATTCCATGTAGGTTCCGCCTCATGGGGCTCTCTATCCTTGTGGAGAAGATAATCTAGGCACCCATCTTTTTTGACAGGATGAAGGTTTGAGGATTTCACCTGGAGGGATGGGCCTGGTTGTTCTGGCGAGGAAGGTCTTCGAGCATGCTGAGTTCTTTGTACACAATGAGGTTTTGGGGCATGTTGAGTTACTGGTGCATGGTGAGGTCCTGGGGCAAGTGGGATAATGGAGGGAGGTGGTGGAAGTGGGTCTGCTGGTGAAATAGGGGCAGGTGGTAGAATTTAGGCAGGTGGTGGAATTGGGCAGGGGGAGGAATTTGGGCAGCATGAGTAATTGGGTCAGGTGCCCCAGATGCGCTTTTGCCCGAGGAGCCACTAGCAGAGACAGATTGGTATCCAACAATAACAAATGCCCCCCCCCCCAGAGAGGTTCTTAAGAACTTCCAGTGCCTGAATCAGAGGCCTCATAGTCCGGTGGAAATATGCCCTCCTGGACAACCACCTACACATCACTTACACCGCACAGAGTGAAATATTAAAATGTACAAGCAAGAAAGATATCACGATCCTTTCAATAAATATTAATGTTTTTAAGAAAAGGTACATCACAAAATATGTTAAGTCACAGATTTAAAGGCAAGCTAACATTGACAATTTAAGCAGACTTTTTTAGGTCACAAAAATACTGTGGCCCATCTTTAGAGTTTGACCGACAGGATACTCCATCACAAATGTGTAATAAATCCTGCCTGCAATATTACAAGTGCATTGGGCTTTGAAGCACTTGTAATATGGTGGACAAGATATCTGTCACATTTGTGAAGAAGTATTTGTCAAACTCAAATGCTGGCCCACAATACATAATGTTGCATCAGTATATTTCAGTTTTATGGAAGGAATGTTCCCCTACATGATACACAGTCCTAGCCCATGACCTGCCTTCACAATTGTAAGTCTCTGTGATCACACTTTAAGGATTTATGGAATTGACCTACCTACAAACAAAATCTGTGTATGAGGCCCTAGGCCTGCCCAGGACCTCGTTTTCCCCATCTAACATGCCCTCAAGTATTGGCCAATTGACACTGTCAGTACTGACAGTTGAATGGTAATTCCACCACATTATGGGTCTGATTTAAGAAAAGTGGTGCTGTATGCCACTTTCCTTGCACCCCTTAGCTCCCCCCTGACGCAGGCATAATGTAGTGCAAAGGGTTACAAAGTGGAGCAATTGTAAATTTGGCGCATCGATTTTGGCCTTGCTGGGCCACATTAGTGTAAAAAAATGACGCTAATGTGGCGCAACCAGGAGCTAGGGACTCTTAAATCAGCCCCTATGGTTTTTAGAGATCTGAGCATGCTTAGTACTGTTTTCCTGTAACACTTGTGTGTAAGTCTACTGAACTACCTGAAGGGCATGGTTTCAAGTTTCAATTAATCACTACATGACAGATAACACATCCACCATATTGTTTTGCCTTTAGTACTTGTGATATTGCAGATGGAATGTCCATCATGTTTTCAAATGAGTATCCCATCCACAGGAATATAAATAAAAAGCTTTTCTTTTTCAACTATGCATGTTAGCTAGTCTAGACATATGTACAAAATAATTTGAAAACATGATGAACATGTAAACCTCCATGCTGACAATGGGGCCAGTTCACAAAGGAAAATGTATATGTGAGTAAATCTATGTAGGAAAGTGGATCATTATGTGGTGTGGGGTTAGTCCTCACTATGTACCACTCTCACAATACCCCAGAGATGGTCCTTGGATTCAATCTAGGAAATCCTTAGCTCAGTCCTGGTAGTGTGGCAAAGAGCAGTCAGGCTTTACTTAGAGGAACACATGTTTAGCATTTCACAGCACAAACATGGATGATAAGTAATTGCCACGACTAGAAAGAAATACAACACTAATTTATAAAAATAGAGCTTATTTATATATAAATTTAGGCACCAAAACGAACAGTATAGGTTCGAGAGAACGAGAGATATTGATTTTAGAAGCAATAGAAAATCGATGAAGAAATGGCATTTGAACATTGCAATGGGAAAATGTCATATGTTGCAAAAATGCACTTAAAGGACGAGTTGCATGGATCCTGGGCTGCATATGCATTCCATAGGGGTGTCTGATATATATGTAAGGCAGCGCATGGAACTGTGCCACTCATGATGCCATTCAGGGTGACAGCAAAGTCGAACTTGAGCAGTCTGCACCGCTCTGGCAGTCTGCAGGGGCAGGCCTGCCATCAGTAATTTGTCTGGTCCTTAAGGGTGGCACAACCTCATGCTGCAGACCTGAAACCCCTTTATAACTTGTGCCATGGGTACCATTCACTAGGGTATTACAAAAGGTGTAAAGTTTTGCCAATCAGGAACATGCCGTGTCGACATGACAATTTAGAGAGAGAACACATACACTGGGTCCTGGTTAGCAGGTCTCAGTGCTGAGTCAAAAAAACAGCATCTAGGGGTTCAAATGGGAGCAGAAAATGGGACCATTTCTCGAACACAACCCTCCTCCCCTCTGCCAACACACCAAAGAGATTCAGACACAACCCTGGGAGAGTTTGCCTGGCCTATCAGGCGAGGAAGAATGTAAAGAAAATTGGCTGTAGTATTGCACGGCCTACTCTGCCTTACATCCTCCTGTCTAGGTCACTGTTTCTGGACAGTTGACCCATCTCAACAGAAATAGGACCCATTTTAAACTGAACCTTCTTTACAGCTGTCTGTATCATTCTCTCCTTTTAGTCTAGGCGGAGAGGTGCCCACCTCACCTACCCCTACTTTTGATAACGTGACACCTAGCTTGCCCACAGAGGTTACCCAACACTTGAGCAACCCCACCATGACCAACAGGGTCAAGGGGCCTAGTTATCTTTTCGCTATGAGGTCTGCCACTCATGCCAAGCACAGTGCAGTCATAAAGGCCAGCATTCACCAAAGGCTACTGACAGCTGTCAGAATCCAGAACTACACCCTAAGCTCTCCACTGACAGATTGTTGAGCTGTTCTAGGTGCAACAGTGAGATCTTGGCACCTCTCTTGCTGTTTAGAGTGGGGGTTCGCCACATCCTGAGGTATACACCCTCCTTCTACTATACCTTCTGTCAGTACAGGGGGGGACACCCTGTTGCTTGACAGCTGCCTGACTCTTCAGGACTTCTTTTGTGGCAGGGGAAGCCTCACCAGTGCCCACTTTGGACCTTTCTCTCATTGGCACCAGACCAACCTCTGGGAGGTCATTGCCTAGGATACAAACAAAGAGGAGGTCAGAACTGACCACCATGTTACACCAGCTAAGGGCGCCCTCTCTCTATAGGGGCACTATTGCTACAGGCCTCTCTGTGACCTCCCCAGTGATCACCCTTACCTTCTTTGTCATCCTTGGATTCACACTAGTAAATCCTTAGCTCAGTCCTGCTTGTGTGCAAAGAGCAGTAAGGCTTTACTTAGGGAAATATGTATTAGGCATTTCACAGCACAAACATGGACGAGACGTAATTGACACAACTCAAAAGAGCACCAATTTATAAAACCAGAGCCTATTTTTATATAAATGTAGACACAAAAACAAACAATATAGGTTCTGGAGAATCAGAGATATTGATTTTAGAAGCAATAGAAAATCACTTCAGAAATGGCATTTAAACGTTGCATTGAAGTCAATGGGAAAATGTCATATGTTGCAAAAATGCACTTAAAGGATCAGTTGCATGGAACCTGTGCGGGGTTAAGCTAGTGACCTTCTGCCTAAATAATCCCTTTGTTCTGACCTCTGGGAGTGCCCAGGCTGCCTGGCAGGAGGTCAGAACTCTGTCTTGGCAGTAGTAAGTATGGGAAAATGTGCAGTCTGCTCACCTAGAGCACAAAGAAGGGTAGCAAGCAGGCGGGCAACCTCCAGTGTGCCATCTAGGTACATGCCAACTGTTCCTTGACACGAGATTCATGTTGGGGGAGAGAAGGCATGTTACTTGACACCAAACTCGACATATCTAGGCGGTACCATAATGGAGCTAGCAGCCTTGGTCAACCAAGTTGCATGTTATCCAATCAACCGGCCTTCTTTAGGGGTGTCTCACTTATATCAAAGGCAGTGCACGGGACTGTGCCACTCATGGTGAGGGCAGAGTTGAACTTGAGCAGTTTGCACCGCTCTGGCAGTCTGCAGTGGCAAGCCTGCCATCATTAGTTTGCCTGGGTCCTCTAGGGTGGCACAACCTAGTAATGCACACCTGGGGACCCCTTTATACTTTATGTCCTGAGTCCACTGGGTACCACTTACATGGTGCTTACAAGGGGTGTATATTTTTGCCAATCAGGAACACACTATGTCGACATGACATTTTAGAGAGAGATCACACACACTGGGACCTGGTTAGCGGATTTCAATTTATTATCAGAGTCGAAAAGCAACCAACTATGGGTTCAAACAGAGGCACAAAGTGGGGGTCATCTGCAAAGAGCCCAGTTTTCTTACAATCTACATGTGTAAATTTACTCTTTCACTTTTAAGTAACTTTGGAACGCTAAGCTATTCATCATTTACTACTGTAAATGTAGTCAAAGGTGAAAACTTACATGTTCTCACATTTTAAAATTGTGTGTGTAGCCAGTAAAAAAACATCATATTGGATAGTAAAGTTATTGCTAGTAGTGACATTACGCAATATCTGAAGTGCTGAACACTTGGTGGAGAGTACCACAATTGGGGAGGAGATCTTCCTACGGCCCTCACTCATTCAGACGGATTCTGGTGCTCTTGATTCTCGCTGCGGTAGTACATTTCGACCGGCAGGACCACGCCAGTGATATCTTTTGTGCTTTCTGCTCCTAGGCAGCAAGAAATGACACACACTTCCGGGGATAAATATTCTGCAATAATTAATTGTTGAAAATTACAAAGAGAGTGCAATGGCCAAAGCATTTTGCCCCCCACCGGCCCTTGATCACGGGATAAAAACCTTAGTCATTCATTACTGCCTTTGTCCCACCGTTCGATCATCCGTTCTGCCTTTTTTACCATGCCCCATGGGAATTCCTTTTTTTCTGTGGCGGTGGGGAGTCCCAAAGTGCTCATTGTGCAAGGTGTAAATAAGTCTATGATAATAACAAAAATAAATAAAGTGCTACTGCTTGTGCCCAATTATTTTCCTTAGCGAGGTTGTCCATACATTACATAGGGGGTCATTCTGACCCCGGCGGGCGGCGGTTGCCGCCCGCCTGGAGGGAACCGCCATTTGGCCGCCCCGCGGTCAAAAGACCGCTGGGGCCATTCCAACTTCCTCGCTGGGCCGGCAGGCGCTACCTAAGGTAGCGCCAGCAGGCCCAGCAGGAAAGGGGCCTGCAACACTGAAGCCAGGCAGACAGTGAAAAGCATGCTGGGGCCCTGTTAGGGGGCCCCAGGACACCTGTTCCCGCCATCCTGTTCCTGGCGGTAAAAACCACCAGAAACAGGGTGGCGGAAAAGGGGTCAGAATCCCCAGCGCCGCCATGGTGGATTTGGGCAACCGGGGGAAATCCGGCGGGAAACCGCCGGACCCGGTTTTCTGACCGCGGCTTTACCGCCGCGGTCAGAATGGCCCAGAAAGCACCGCCAGCCTGTTGGCGGTGCTTCCGTCACCCGCGGCCCTGGCGGTCTATGACCGCCAGGGTCGGAATGAGGGCCATAGTGTCTTAAGTAATTGGATAATACAAACGCTCTTTCTCATTATTGATATTGACCATACTCCCAATTTTGTGGGTTCCTTTTATAACTTTGGGCCTCCATTAGGTATTGATGGACCAGTTACTCTGCCACAACGGCTACAGATATCATGTCCGCCAAAATCTAAATTATGTCCTATGAGATTTAGATTTCGGCATCGCTGTTGTGATGGAGTAACCCATCCGCAGATATCTAAATCAGGCCCTATATATTTTAATGATTCTAAATTACAGCTATTTCTTCAACAATGGCCTGAAATTTCAATTGTTCCTGAAACCTTGTCTTCATTTTGACAATTCTGCTCATTACTTTCACATTGTGTGGGGCATGCTGGGATTTGTAGTACCCGACACAAGTATTTATATTATCTAATTCTGTTCAAAGCATGCTAGAATAATATTACTTGTGCCCCATTTAGTTCCAGGTTACACTTTGCAGCATGCATGCACTTATGATATGCCCCATGGACTGACCATTTTTTCACCACAAGAAATTGGTAATTTATTGATATGTGATGAAGTCCTCAAATGGGTGAATTAGCTTTGACCATGATCCCAATTTATTTGATTCCTGTTATGACATTATGTTATTGATACATTCCAAATTCTATCTATTTCTTCATTAATGGGATTGGGGCATGCCAGGATTTTTATTGCTCCTAAGGCCTTATCTTGATTTAACAGTTCTGCTCATTTCTTTCACAATATGTGGTGCATGCTCGGATTCATGGTACCCTGCGAGTATTATATGTTTGATAATTCTGCTCAAGACATGCTAGAGTTATGTGACTCGTGCCCCATTCCAATGCAGGTTTCTCTTAGCCCCACCAATGTACTATTGATTTGTCCCCTGGTAGACTGTCCATATTCTTGTCCATCTTATCTTTTCACCATGTTCATGTTATAGTATAGGGAACTTTTTTTAAAGTTTATTTAAGTTTAATTGTTTGTAAATATTTGTAAGTTAAATATTATTGTAAATGATTTTTTATACATGTATTTTAAATGTAGAGTATTTTTTTTAAATGATACTGCACCATTAACTACAATTTTCATCTCAAATGCATTTAGTTAAGAATATTAAATTAAAGGTATTTTTTTATATTTAGCTGAACAAATAATGCACATATAAAGTGAAATGTTTATATTGATTGATTATGAATTAAGTTTTGAAAGGTTATTAAAATAATTAATTAAAAGTATTTCTTTTTTTTTAAAGAAACGTACATTTATTTTTAGATGAACAAATATCATAAATATTTTTAAAATATGATAACGGTAATTTATAATTTGTATATTCTTTAACATTCAAGTAATTTTATACATATTTCAAAAGCTAAATTAATGTATTTATTTTAATATTATTTCATATGGGGTTTTATTTTAAGTCTCTACTGATAATATTTTATATGGGAGGGTTTTGCAGTATCTGTGAGTGGCCATATGTCGTGCAGGACTTAGGGCAGCTCTGAGCTGGAGTTCATTTACCACTATTTTGAATCATTTTTGGCTGTAGTAACTATAGAAGTGCAGTTTGTGAATATGAAGGGGCTTACTATTTGTGGGTGAGTTCATATCTCTCCCTAACACCCTCCCTAACCACCCCTTAATCCCTTCTTACTTTCCCAAACCTGATTTCCTTTAGTTGTAAATATTCCCCATTTTCCAGCCACTCTCCCTTGTCCCTCCCACATTTACTACTAAAATGTATACTAACTTGTGCGGAGATCTGTGCTGTGGAGGCAGAGATTGTTGCATATATAGGATAGAAGAGCTGTAGTTGGAGTTGAAGACTTCATCATGTAGGTTTGTGAATAATATGTGTTTAGTACATTAATAGTACTGTATTGAACTATAAAACATATTACAAAATCCAATTTGTGAATAGGCCTCAACAATTAAAGCATTCTTAATATTGACACAGAAACCACTGTCTAGATACAAAGGGGCATATTTATCAAATATTCACACAACGCAATGTAGCAAGCCACCTTGCTGTCCTGCGTGAAAGGGAGAAGCAAGGAATGCACCATAGTGAACATTGTACAGTGCATTCCTTCTCTCTGCCTGCTCTGGCGCACAACTGCTGCCTAGAGCCAGTGCAGGCAAACTTGAACAATGGTGCAAGGGTGGCTGTGTTGTCAGTAGGACTGTTTTTGTGCAGGCAGGGACACCTTCCTGCACAAAATCAATCCTCTTCAGCATATTTCTCCTCGGTACACTTTCCCTGGAGAAGTGTAGCATTTTGATGCATTCCCAGGTCTACCACTAACAGGAAATCTGGAAATGCACTGAAATCCATGGGTGGATGTGTGGGAACACCCACTATCCACCCATGGAACTCCTCCCTGAGGCACACTAACGCAAGGGAGTGACTTGCACTGCCTTGCTTTACTCCACATTTACCAAGCCACGCAGGGCCATGCAAGTTTTCATTGCATGGCTTGGTAAATATCATTCTAGGGGGTACAAGGGTGACGCAAAACCATGATAAATATGCCCCATAGTGCCTGATTTACAGTTGGATGGATGGGTTACATTGTGACAAACGTGAGGGATAGCACATCCGCTGGCTTACAAGTACATTATATTCGGTGGCACTTGTAATATGGAGGAGAGAATATCTGTCACATTTGTGATGCAGTTCTCCATTCATCAAACTGTAAAGAAGGGTCATAAGCAACATCAATGTTTCCCTTTTGTTGCTGATTCATGTCCTTTAGCTCCCCAACCAAGCCAAGGAAGGATATTTCAAGAGTGCTCTGCACCATAGGGGTCAGTGACCACCACACCTGCTTTTTCTGCTGCTAGGACCATCCCAGTTGGTTTATTGTGAAGACAAATCCAGTGCTGAAAGTCCTCCCACCGTTTTCTATAGACCCTCTGTTGGCATACAATCGTCGCAATGGCCCTCCTGATCTTCTCCTTGATATGGGGGATGACCTGCACGGGAGGATAGAAGAACATAAAATTAAATATTATTAACAAACATGTAAAAGCAAACAGCAAGCATTTTAAAAATACACTGAGATATTTTGTGAATATAACTTAACTTATAAACTTAACTTATATTGGTCTGGTCTTCTCTGCAAGGTCTTTATTTAGGCAAGAGCCTGTACACATTGTTTGCATATCATGCCCCCTTGCTGGGTTTTGGATGTCTACCACATTTTAAATACATTTTTATGACCCAAAAAAATTGCTGTTTTTTAGACGCATATGGTAGTTTGACTATTATTGTTTATGGTCCTGAAATGTGTATTGTCTGTCTAGATTACATGATAGTGGTACTAACTTTGATGGAAAGTTGTGAAAAAAAAAATCCTAAATGTTTCCATGCAGGTTGTACTTAGTAATATTTTTATATTCAGTACTGATTTTATTTTAAATCAATATCTCAATTTAGCAACAGTTTAGACCCTGTAAGAGTCTCAGAAAATTAGGTAAGTTTGATGTTCAATGAGAAAATTACAATTAGCCAACAGATTCCTTTTACCCTACAGCAGTCCTTAGGCAGATGTGAATTGCGTGGTCATCAAATTGATAAGCAGAATTGTCCTGATGCCCATATTAGGACATCACTTTTTGCATCTCACAGTGATGTTTATTGGGGTTGTCCACAATCGAGCCCAATGAACGACCCTTCTTAACCACCACTGAAGCTGCATTGGTAGGAAAAGTGCTGGTGATGATAGGTACCTCCATGAGCAGTGTCCCGCTTTCCATGGTGCTGCTACTAGAGATGTTTCACTGACAGAGCTAGCAGCAGAATGTGCTTGACCAGGGAAAGTGGCAGCTAAATCATACACAGATGCAGTCACTACTTTGAAGCCATCCTGCAACATCCCAGTCTTTAGAGTTTGTACACTCAGGTCACCCTCCAGGATATCATTCTGAGTTCAATATTCTTGCCCAGCTGATCCTCATGCCGCATAGCTGTACACATCAGGTTTTTGCTCATGATGGTGATGATAGTGACCAAGCCCTTGACCTCCTTTCCTTCAGCAGGTCCTGCCCCTACTCTTTCCAAACCTCCCTATGACCTTAACAGGGTGGCCACCAGTGTTGTATGCCCTGGCTGCACAGCAGATGCTATGACAGATTTATTTTAGGAAGCAGGATAATGGTGGCCAAAGTTCAGTGGGGTGGAGTGGGGTCACACGGGGGTTGTCGGGCACTGACCTTGATAACAGGGTAAGAACATTCATAAATATTATAGATGTGTCTTCAGGAAGATGGAGAAGGAGCGGTCTAGAGTGCTGGTCAGCCAAACTTGAGTGGCCTGACACGTCATGAAGATCTTTTTTCGAAGCAAGACATATGCTTCCACCAACGGCATGGGATCTTGTATCCTCAGGCAGAGTGGACAATGATGTAGGGCAGATGCTTGCAGTCTTTTTTCTCTCTTTGAAAAAAGAAAAAATACATAGGTGGTCATTACAACCTCGGCGGTCTTTTAAAAAGACCGCAGAGGGACCGCCATGCGGAAGACCGCCAGTAGTGGCGGTTTGCCGCGCGGCGTATTATGACCGTTGGCTGCCCTCCGTCGTTTTTCTAACGGAGAGCCGCCAACAGCCACACCTGCGGGCGGCGGGGAAGTGGAGGTTGCCCCACCTCCACCGCCACGCCAACAGAACACCGCCGAGCTAATCACTTCATGTGATTCTGCGCGGCGGTGTTCTGTTGGCGGTGTGGTGTTGGCGGAGCTGCCCCCATGGCTCCCGTCCCCTCCCGGACGATCGACGGAACAGGTAAGTCGATCGTCCATTAGGGGAGGGGGGTGGGGGGTGTTGTGTGTTGTGTGGGTGCATGGGGGTGTGCTTCTGTGTATGTAGGGGGGGTGTGAGTGCGTGTATGCTTGCGGGGGTGATGCGTGTTTCGGAAATGTGTGCGTGTATGTCTGTATGTATGTCTGTATGGATGTGTGTGTGAATGTGTGAATGTGGGTGTACGTGTCTGAGTGTGTGTGTGGATGTTGGCATGTATGTCGGTGTGTGTGTGTGTATGTGTGTTGGTGGTGCCTGCGTGCGTGTCGAGTGTGTGTCAGTAATGGTATGTTGGGGGGTGGGGAGGGGGGCCCTGCCACCTTTGGGGGGTGGCAGGGGTGGTGGGGGGTGTAGGGGAGGGAGTCGGGGTGGGGGTGGGGGATGGGGGAGACCCCTATCAGTGCCAGGTGTTCTGCTTTCCTACTTATCTCGTATCAGAGCTTACAGAACATATCTGGAATGCACTTCTGAGTTCAAAGAAGACCTTTATTGTTGTTAATTCTTCCCCACCCACAAGTTTGTGAGAGACGAATTAATAGATTTCAAGCACACGTTCAAATGAGTAAAAGTATTGCAGCAATGAAAACAAAATATATCACAGTACTTCTCAGTTGCAATGTACACAGCAGGTTATATATATAATGCAAAGCAAAACAAATACTTCACCGTGTGAGAAACTATTTACAGCTTCATCTTTCTGGGGTCTGCAAGTTGATGACTCCGGTCAACTGCGAGAAAGAGATTATCTACCCACACGGGAGACTGGCAACTGGCACCAAGTTCCAGCCCGAAGTCAAGCAGATTCAAATCTAAATCTCTGAAGCCCCGAGTCATCCTTACAAAAGTGTGCCCCCTCCTCTCAGACCTGGGAAAACTACGCAAGCCTTTGGAGACTGGCCAGATCTCCTCGACTTCTCCTCTTCCCAAGCCTGAGCAGAAAGGAAAACACCAAATGTACTCTCTCTTATCAGGTCTAGTCTGCTGTGCGAAGAAAACAGCTTGGTTCATCTTGTGGAAAAACACAGCTTGGAAAAATACAGCTTGGATTCTCAACTGCAATGTCGAACTCCACGTTAAAGGCAATTGGCAGCTAACCTAAATATCAAATGTAATGTCTAATGTCATGTCAAAGCCAATAGGCAGCTGAGCTGAATACAAAATGTGATGTCTAATATCATGTCAAAGCCAATAGGCAGCTGAGCTGAATACAAAATGTTATGTCTAATATCATGTCAAAGACAATAGGCAGCTAGACTGAATACAGCATGTCAAAGCCAATAGGCAGAATACAGAATGTAATGGCTAATGCAATGTCAAAGCCAAGAGGCGGCTAAACTGAATACAGAAAGTAATGGCTAATGCCATGTCAAAGCCAATAGGCGGCTAGGCTGAATAAAACATACAATGTGCTACTGGTGAACATTGAGCAACTAATATGCGCAGTGGTGAAACACAAAGTCATTGGTCAAACACAATGAATAGCATCACACCAGGGAAGGAAGGATAGTGCTTACCGCCATGGATTTCATGGCGGTTCCTGCAGCTGGAAATCCACGGCGGTAAGCCGGGTCACAATACCGGTGGCGGTATTGTCACGGCCGTCGGGCTGGAGACCCAGGTCTCCAGCCCAGCGGTCATCCCCGCCCTGGCTGGCGGAACAGGAAAGCGGCAGATGGCCATGGCGGTAACCGCCATCGTCATAATACTTTAGGAAGATGCCGGAAGGAAGGAGTGCACTGCCTCACCACTAGCAAGACCGTTCCATTGCTGTCATGGAGAAGGAGCAACCTCTGCAAAAAAACAGGCACAGGCAGCACATGGCATGCTTTGATGCCTTCACTCGATCAATAAATCGGTTGGCAGTAGCCACGACCACTCTTGCATGGAAAACTGTCAACATACAAAATGACATAGGACACTACTGTCAGATTGTTGTACATGTGCTACTACAAGTAACACAGTCCTTGAAAACATACAGGCACACAACCTGTCTTCCCAAACATTTTGTCGCCACCTGAGAGTGAAGACTGCTCTAGCATCAGTGCAACATCTGTGCACGAAGGATGCTGTACCAGGCGTACATGCCAAAACATATCTGGATCTGACAGGTCCGCTCTTCCACAGGCTAGTCTTGCCGAGAAGGCATCCAACCCCAGAGGCTGGAAAAAGTGAACCCAGTGATCACTCAGAGTAATGAGGCTACATTGCTTTGTTTTTTTCATACGTTGCTGCTTTGTTGACACAATAGTACATCAATCAACCAATCAGGATTTGTACAGTGTGCCTAATCACCTGAAAGAGTATCCAGGGGGTATGGATACAGTTGATCAAGGAGAGATATATTGTCAGAAGCTGAATAAAAGGTGATCTTGCAGTTATGTAGGAATCATTACCATCATATGTGATGTCTTATTATTAGATTTGGTACTCATTCTTACCTCAAATAGAGAAGTTGGTGATCTCTATGTATCAAGCATTACCCTCTGCTACATGTGTCTCATCCTGCTGAACCTGTAGTGGTGGTTGTTCCACATCTGAGCCAGATTCAGGTTCTATGCTGATGCTGTGTACCTACCCTACCTCATGGCGATGTTGTGTAGATTTGCACATGTGGCAATGATTTTACATGTCTCGGTTTGTAAACAGTGGTCCACTGGCTTTGTGGAGCCATCAGAATCTGGACTTCAGTATGCCAAAGGTACTTTTGATGGCTGACTGTGTTGTCTTATGTGCTCTGTTGTACTGCCTTTCACTTCTGGTTCTTGGGGTCAAGTATGGTGTCAGTATCTAAGGACGTAAGATATATGCGCTGTCTCCTTTATGAGCATGAGAAGGCTCAACCATTAGGTCATATGACACAAACAGTTGTGGCCAATGTATGAATTGAGTTCATACTGTGGCAGAACAAGAAGGAGTCATGTGTGATACCTGAGAATCTGAAAACGAGGTCTGTTATGATTAATGAGGCATCACACACTACCTGTACGTTAGGTGAGTTTCCTATTTCTATACATTCATTCATTTGCTGACGGTAGACATATGGCAATATGTGTGCAATCAACAATGCCAATTCCATTTGGGAATTGCGCTACCCGGAAAAAATCATTAACTTGGTTTGTTGCTAATATTGGGCCGTGGTTGGAAAATATATGCATTAGTTAACTTTGCTAACCATGATGTCCAGAAACCTGTGAAAGAACCTGGAAAATGCATTTTGTAACTCTCCCTCTGCCACTGCTATGACTCCCAAGTAATGTCCAGAAGCTAAAAGATGTGGACAACACAATACCTGCATGTGATGAGATTGGATTGTTTCTGAGTGTTGGGATCTGTAGCTGAGGTTGTAACTCAGCAACTAATTCGAGAATTAGCTCACTATTGAGTATGTACATTTCATATTTCTCCTATTCAGTCTTTTCAAACAGGGTGAACCTCACCTTAAATATCCTTTCCTGTCTCCTTCTCCTCTATTCATGCCAGCCAAAATCCTCATCCTCCTCACCAGGACATACAAAGCAACCATTCCGAGAGAGCAATGCATTCTGAGTGCCTTTTTATAGTAAGCACCTGATTACCAACTGATAGAGATGGATGGTATTTGCATTTCCTGAATGGCTATTTTGAAACTATTTACAATTAGGAAATCTATGCATATGGTGTTAGCAATTTGCTATTTGGAAATCCCTATTTGTGTTTTCCTATTTAGGGAATCCCAAACTACGATTTCTACTGTATAGGAATCACATTATGTGCCACCGAAAAAGCCTTTCGTACATTCCGAAAAGGCATTTTGCATTTCCGAATAGCCTGAAATTGCGATTCACTCTGTTATGAAATGCAAAATGAATTACTACTTATGGGCCTTTGCTTGCAAAACATTCATTCATACCATTCTAAATTCAGTATTTGGAACTAGGAAGGGACTCCCTCAACACACCTCTTCCAAATCGCAAAACCCAAATTGCATACACATTTGATTTGCTAGGGTTGGATATGGTGAGTGGATGCCATTTGGAAGAGGTAGACATTAATTGGTGTTGAAGGAGTCAGCAGTGTTTGCATGGAGGTAAAACCACAATCTGAGATATTCAAGTTTGATGTTTACTGTGTTTAAGGAATTAGAGTGGGTTTTCTGGTTGTTTTCGGAATCTCCCGAAGGATGAGATTTAAGAGAAAAACTATTACTTTAATTTATCGCTGTGGTGATGACAGAGTTGTCGATTTCACCAATGATAGCTGTGTTACTACCAGGCAATCTATTAATTAGATATGAGGTGACCATATGGAGGTTGAGATATATTTTGATTTATGCAGATAAATTGGGTTAGATAATGTCAGCCAATCCTTCTGTAGTCAAAGGCATTCTGATATGTTGGGAGATGTGTGTGGAGATGAATAGGAACCACTTTTCTGTGATGAAGACTGCATTTGTATTGTATTTCTGTCTGTGATGTCTGCTGTATGTTGTACTGTGTATTGATGCCCACGAGGCATTATTGCATCCCTCATCTGTCTGAATTTGTGTGAGCTTACTGTAAGTTATAAAGAGTCTGGTGTTTGCAAGGCAGGTGCTTTTGAGTACCGGTTAGAATGAGGATAATGCTGGCTGAGCATAGGAGTAGGCACATGGTTATAACTTACTACCAAACTAGAAGCAGGCCATGACCGTTCCCTGGTGCAATAAGGAGCAAACAAGGACTTTGCTCTTGTCTTTGTCCATTTTTAGCTGTCAGCACTTGGATGAGCTATGTACTACATAGGTAAGCAGCTTTATCCACCTTATGAAAGGCCGTGAGGTTAACAGCAGAGTGGGGAGTGGCTAAACTGGGTTCCAGCAGATTTGTAAGCTTCTAATTTAGAATCAAACTTTTCAGTGCGTCTGATTGTTTGGGTGGGCCCGAGGGGTTGGAGGCTACGGACCTTCCTATGCAAGAGAAGGGGGTAAATGGGTGACAGGGTCACCTGACAGTTTTGGTACGTTCCTGTTTTAGGGCCTATAATCACACAGGGGCAACAATTATCAGTTATCCTTGTATCTCTTTGTCCACCGGCAGAACGCATATTCCTATAATTTGATAAATCTGCAGCTGCTGGGGTAGGCACACTTTCTTTGAGGCTTGCTGGTGCCCTGGATCATTTCCCACCACGAGTGGGTGTGAAGACTACTGGTCCCGTGGACTGGGTGGCTGAGGTGCTTGCCTGGGTTTTGGGCACCCTGGCTAGGCGTGAGGTCAGTGGTGGAGAGGAAAAGATTCTTAGGGACACTGGGGCGGGAAGAGGGAGAAGGTTTGGGAGTGGAGGAAGAGGGAGTGGTTGTAGGAGTTGTCTGTCTGCTATGTTTGGGTGCAGGTGCATGGGCTGGATGCTGTTGTGAGGTGGATGGCTGTTGGGTGTCTGAGTGTTTACGTTTGTGTACCTTGGGGGGGGGCAGACACAGTGGGAGAGGACACAGATGACGTTGTAGTGGTGACTGCAAGTGAGGTGTGTGTTCTGCTAGGTGTGGTGGGGATGCTGGTAGTGGATGATGGTGTAGTGCATGCAGGTGTGAGTGTAGATAGAACTGGGAGGGAGGTGGAGGAGGAGGAGGAGGGGGACACAGTGGAGGCAGTGGATGTTGATATGTCTGCATTTGGATGATGTTTGTGTGAGTGCCTTTGGGATGATGTGTGGTGCTTGTGTTTGCCTGTGCCATTCTTGTGTGTTGTCTTTTGTGCATGCTTGTCTGCCTGTGTGCTTAGGATAGGTTGGGGTTGAGGGGAATGGGTTTGGGATTGGGAAGTTGGAGGGGGGAGGGGGGAAACAGGGACAATGGCTGCCATCAGAGAGGAGGCCAGAGCCTGTATTGATCTCTGTTGGGCCGCCAAGCCAGTGTGAATGCCCTCCAGGAATGTATTAGTCTATTGCATTTGGGCTGCCAGCCCCTGGCTGGCATTCACAATGGTTGACTGCCATACAGAGATGGATTGCAGGAGGTCAATAGCCTCCTCACTCAGGGCAGCAGGGCTAACTGGGGCAGGGCCTGAGGTGCCTGGGGCAAAGGAGATGCCCACCCTCCTGGGTGAGCGGTTACAGGCAACTCAATGAGGGGCTGCTGTGAGGGCAGTGCTGGTATGGGAGATGGCAGCTGTACCTGTAGCTGGGGAGGGTACAGAAGTGTCCGCCACCACCAGGGAGCTTCCATCGGAGGAGGTATCTGTGTCCGAACTGTCCCCTCCTGTCTCCGCCGTGGTGCTCCCCTCGCCCTCCGTCCCACTGGTGCCCTCAGCGTCGGTGGACTCTGTCTCCTGGGTCCTGTGGGATGCAGCTCCCTCCGTCGCCATTGCTTCTGCTCCTCTGCCAGATGATGCTAATACACATAAGGACAGGGTGACAAAACAAAAAGGGGGGGAGACAAAGGATACACTTGGTCAATGCCTGCACCAACACCACTGTTGGCGTACACAGCACCCTCACACACATGGAACAGGCCTACGCACTATGCATTGCACTACTAGTGATATTGCTAGCCACCAGGGCATGGTGAGGGAGACATACCTCCAACTGCAGCACACCTGGGACCCACACAGCCCTGACCAGTAGTGGATGCCTACAAGCTAGGTAGCAGGATTATCACTTCAGAACCCTGCCCAACATGGGACCTACTCTGCAAAGTCAGGCCGGGCCTAGGGGGCACCCACTGACACACAACCCCCACCCGGGTACCCCATACCATGCGAAAGTTGTAATGATAGGAACTGTGCTCACCCCCTCGTGGCTGCCGTGATGCCCTCAAGCGCCCATCCTCCTCTGGATAGGCCACCGCCAGTAAGCTGGCCATCAGGGGGGGTCAGGGTTCGACAGGCACCCCTTCCTCATTGGGAGGCCATCCCCAGCTGGGCCTCTGCCGTCTTCCGTGCCCAGCGTCTCAGGTCCTCCCACCGTTCCGACAGTGGGTAATCTGCCTGCCATAGACCCCCAGGGTCTGCACGTCCTTGACGATGGCACGCCATACACCCTTCTTTTGATGGGCGCTGACCTTCAATGAAATACACACAGGAAAAGGTATCAGTCAGACCGTCCTGCCTGTTACACTTATGGTCCACCATACCCCTTCACATCGCCATTTGCACGCACAGGGCCCAGCACACAAGCTGCACGCCACACAGGGGACATCTCCAACCCCCCCTACACAGGGCCTTCACACGCACCTCTCCATGCATTTATGCCCCATACATCGTGCTCACAGTGTACTCACCTGTTGGTCTGGAGGCCTATACAGCAGTACGTACTGGGGTAGGACGGTCCACCAGTCGCTCCAACTCCGCCGAGGTGAAGGCAGGGGCCCTTTCCCCAGTCACACGAGCCATGGTAGGTTCCAGACACAGGTCACAGCAGCACATGCAGTGTAGGTCCTCTCCTGTTGAAGGTCAGGTAGCAAGTGAGTGATCAGATAGAAAATGGCAGTCACGTCTGTGACGGTGCATACCATCACCACCGGCGTACATCATCTTTGGCCACTGAACCCCACAGGGCCCAATAATAACCAATGAGGAGTTGCACAGCGGTTCCCGCCAGCCTACCGCAACGGCGCACAACATCAGTGGACTTACCTCACTTCCACCTGTCCCTTCACACAGGATGCCATTTCAGGGGGATACCCTGGATAATGACTGTGTTACAGTTCAAAATTGGACATACAGGACCAATGCCACTTATACATTAAAATACTGTTGTGGCTACGATGTACAGTTTGTGACTGGCTCCTCACTCTTTTGCCCCATAGATTGCTCCCACTGCAGATGAATAGGAGATGGAGACATATCCCCATGTGGACTTGACAACAATGGAGGACAGGCACATCATCCTCACCTATAGACTTGACAGGGCCACAATTACAGAGTTGTGTGCACAATTGGAGCCTGACCTAATATCTGCTATCCGTCACCCCACTGTGATCCCCGCTCTTGTGCAAGTCCTATCTGTGCTCCATATCCTGGCAACTGGTTCTTTCCAAGTGACAGTGGGCTTGGCAGCAGGAATGTCACAGCCAATGTTCTCAATAGTGCTGACCAAAGTGTTGTCTGCCATGATTAAACACATGTGCAGCTACATTGTTTTCTCCCAGGTGGAGGATTTACCCACAGTTGACTTCTGTGCAATGGGACATACCCCCAACATAATTTGGGCAATTAGTGGTACACATATTGCGTTTGTCCCCCCGTCAGAATGAACAGGTGTTCAGAAATCGAAAGAGTTTTCACTCAATGAATATCCAGATGGTGTGCTTGGCGGACCAATACATCTCCCATGTCAATGCTAAGTATCCTGGGTCGGTGCAAGATGCCTTTATCCTGAGAAATAGCAGCATCCCAAATGTGATAGCCCAACTACAGAGGCACCGGTTTTGGCTATTAGGTGAGCCCTGGTTCCATATGGGATAGTGTGTGGCTAAATATTGTCCCTCGATATTTGCAGGTGACTCTGGTTACCCAAACCTGTCATGGCTACCGACCCCTGTGAGGAGTCCCAGGACAAGGGCAGAAGAACGTTACAATGAGGCACATGGGCGAACAAGAAGGATTATCGAACGTACCTTTGGCCTCCTGAAGGCCAGGTTCAGGCGCCTCCATCTAACTGGGGGATCCCTGTGCTACTCACCCAAGAAGGTCTGCCAGATAAACGTGGTATGCTGCATGTTGCACAACCTGGCCCTCAGATGCCATATGCCTTTTCTGCAGGAGGAAGAGGCTGGAGATGGCCGTGTGGCAGAAGTGGATCATGTGGACAGTGAGGATGAGGAGGCAGAGGATGAGAATGAGGACAACAGAACTGCAGTGATTAGACAATACTTCCAATGACGCACAGGTAAGACAGTGTTACTTCACATTTCATTGTCAATTTATGGTTTATCTTTGTCACTGGCATGCTGTTATTTCCCACGTCTATGCCCACTCACTGGTGCCCCACTATCGCGCCTGGTGTGATCACTGCAGCCAACTACAGGTCTTTCCTATTTGAACATTACTGTACAGTTGAATTGTAATGTTTGAACCTGGTTAAACAAATACATACTAAAATAAGTTTAACATACTCCATAATTTTTTCAAAGTGTGTTTATTTAAGTGTTAAGAAGTAGAGCGGCAAGTGCATTGGGATGGGGTGATTGTAGGAGGCTGGCCTGGCTTGTAGTGGGTACCAGGGGTACTTACACCTTGTACCAGGTTCAGTTAACCCTTATTAGTGTAGAAGAGGTGTTTCTAGCAGCTTAGGCTGATAGAAGGTAGCTATGGCAGAGCAGCTTAGGCTGAACTAGGAGACATGTAAAGCTCCTACTATACCACTGGTGTCATATGCACAATATCATAAGAAAACACAATACACAGAAGTACTAAAAATAAAGATACTTTATTTTTATGACAATATGCCAAAAGTATCTCAGTGAGTACCCTCAGTATGAGGATAAGTTATATACACAAGATATAGGTACACAAACCAAAATTATGCAGGTAGTAGCAAGAAAAGTAATGCAAGCAGTGTAAAGTTACAATAGATTGCAATAGGAGCACATAGGTATAGGGGCAACACAAACCATATACTCCAAAAGTGGAATGCGAACCACGAATGGACCCCAAACCTATGTGAGCTTGTAGAGGGTCGCTGGGACTGTAAGAAAACAGTGAGGGTTAGAAAAATAGCCCACCCCAAGACCCTGAAAGGTAGGTGTAAAGTGCACCTACTATCCCCAGAAAGCACATAAGTTGTGATAGGGGGATTCTGCAAGGTGAACAAACACCAGCAATGCAACAACAGTGGATTTCCGGACCTAAGTACCTGTAAGACAAGGGGCCAAGTCCAATAGTCCCGACAGTGTAGAGAGTGGGCAGGAGCCCAGGAAATGCCAGCTGAGGGTGCAAGGAAGCTGCCACCTGTTGAAAGAAGCTTGGAGTTCTGCAAGAAAGAAGATGACTGGGAACTTCCCCTTTGGAGGATGGATGTCCCACGTCACGATGAAGCTTGCAGAGGTGTTCCCACGCAGAAAGACCACAAACAAGTCTTGCTAGCTGCAAGAGTCACGGTAGAGGTTTTTGGGTGCTGCTGTACTCCAGGATGGACCAGAATGTTGCCACTTGGATGAGGAGACAGAAGGGACGCCCAGCAAGTCAGGGAGCCCTCACAAAAGCAGGCAGCACCCGCAGAAGTACCTGAACAGGCACTTGGAACAAGAGTGAACCGGAGTCCACGTGAAGTCACAAAATGGAGTCCCACGACGCCGGAGGACAACTCAGAAGGTAGTGCACTGCCGGTTAGAGTGTCAGGGACCCAGGCTTGGCTGTGCATGAAGGAAATCCTGGAAGAGTGCACAGGAGCCGGAGCAGCTGCAAATCACGAGGTACCCAGCAATGCAGTCTAGCGTGGGGAGGCAAGGACTTACCTCCACCAAACTTGGACTGAAGAGTCACTGGATTGTGGGAGTCACTTGGACAGAGTTGCTAAGTTCCAGGGCCCACGCTCGTCGAGCTGAGAGGGGACCCAGAGGACCGGTGTTGCAGTCTTTTGTTGCCTGCGGTTGCAGGGGAAAGATTCCGTCGACCCACGGGAGATTTCTTCAGAGCTCCTGGTGCAGAGAGGAGGCAGGCTACCCCCAGAGCATGCACCACCTGGAACCAGTCGAGAAAGCCGGCAGGATGAAGCAATACAAGGATGCTAGTAGTCGTCTTGCTACTTTGTTGCGGTTTTCGAGGCGTCCTGAGCAGTCAGCGGTCAATCCTTTGGCAGAAGGTGAAGAGGGAGATGCAGAGGAACTCTGATGAGCTCTTGCATTCGTTATCTGGTGAGATCCCCAAAGCAGAGACCCTAAATAGCCAGAAAAAGAGGTTTGGCTACCTAGGAAAGAGGATTGGCTACCAAGAGAGGTAAGAGCCTATCAGAAGGAGCCTCTGACATCACCTGCTGGCACTGGCCACTCAGAGCAGCCCAGTGTGCCACAGACACCTCTGTTTCCAAGATGGCAGAAGTCTGGGACACACTGGAGGAGCTCTGAGCACCTCCCCTGGGAGGTGCAGGTCAGGGGAGTGGTCACTCCCCTTTCCTTTGTCCAGTTTCGCCCCAGAGCAGGGCTGGGGGATCCATAAACCGGTGTATACTGGCTTATGCAGAGATGGGCACCATCTGTGCCCATCAAAGCATTTCCAGAGGCTGGGGGAGGCTACTCCTCCCCAGCCTTCACACCTATTTCTAGAGGGAGAGGGTGTTACACCCTCTCTCATAGGAAATCCTTTGTTCTGCCTTCCTGGGCCAGTGCTGCCTGGACCCCAGGAGGGCAGAAACCTGTCTGAGGGGTTGGCAGCAGCAGCTGCAGTAGAGACCCCGGAAAGGCAGTTTGGCAGTACCCGGGTTCTGTGCTAGTGACCCGGGGGATCATGGAATTGTCCCCCCAATGCCAGAATAGCATTGGGGTGACAATTCCATGATCTTAGACATGTTATATGGCCATGTTCAGAGTTACCATTGTGACGCTGTACATAGGTAGTGACCTATGTATAGTGCACACGTGTAATGGTGTCGAATGGTGTGGGGAATTTGCCCTGAACGATGTGGGGGCACCTTGGCTAGTGCCAGGGTGCCCACACACTAAGTAACTTTGCACCCAACCTTCACCAGGTGAAAGTTAGACATATAGGTGACTTATAAGTTACTTAAGTGCAGTGGTAAATGGCTGTGAAATAACGTGGACGTTATTTCACTCAGGCTGCACTGGCAGGCCTGTGTAAGAATTGTCAGAGCTCCCTATGGGTGGCAAAAGAAATGCTGCAGCCCATAGGGATCTCCTTGAACCCCAATACCCTGGGTACCTCAGTACCATATACTAGGGAATTATATGGGTGTACCAGTATGCCAATGTGAATTGGTAAATTGAGTCACTAGCCTGTTAGTGACAAATTTGGAAAGCATAACCACTGAGGTTCTGGTTAGCAGAGTCTCAGTGAGACAGTTAGGCATCACACAGGGAACACATACAGGGCGCATACTTATGAGCACTGGGGCCCTGCTTGGCAGGGTCCCAGTGACACATAGGGGGTCATTCTGACTCTGGCGGTCCATGACCGCCATGGCGGAGGGCAGCGGAAGCACCGCCAACAGGCTGGCGGTGCTTCCTGGGCTATTCTGACTGCGGCGGTAAAGCCACGGTCAGAAAAGGGGAACCAGCGGTTTCCCGCCGGTTTTCCCCTGGCCCAGGGAATCCGCCATGGCGGCGCTGCTTGCAGCACCGCCATGGGTATTCCGACCCCCTTCCCGCCAGCCTGTTTCTGGTGGTGTCCACCGCCAGAACCAGGATGGCGGGAACGGGTGCCGTGGGGCCCCTGGGGGCCCCTGCACTGTCCATGCCACTGGCATGGGCAGTGCAGGGGCCCCCTAACAGGGCCCCACAAAGATTTTCACTGTCTGCTTTGCAGACAGTGAAAATCGCGACGGGTGCCACTGCACCCGTCGCACCCCTGCAACTCCGCCGGCTCCATTCGGAGCCGGCTTCCTCGTTGCAGGGGCTTTCCCGCTGGCCGGGCGGGCGGCCTTTTGGCGGTCGCCCGCCGGCCCAGCGGGAAAGTTGGAATAACCGCCGCGGTCTTTTGACCGTGGTGCGGTCATTCGGCGGTAACCGCATGGCGGGCGGCGACCGCCGCCCGCCGCGGTCAGAATGACCGCCATAGACTAAAACAACATATATACAGTGAAATATGGGGGTAACATGCCAGGCACAATGGTACTTTCCTACAGTGATGATGGAGGAAAGTCCAGGGTATTGTTCCAGTCTATTGGTAGCACATGTGCATTGTCGAAGGGGACATAGGAAGGGGAGCAATGGCAGTTCAAGGTGGACAGGGTGACAAAGTGGGACACAAGGGCGACAATCAGGAGAGTCTCATTTCCTGGCAGGGGTCTTGGCAATAGTCTCTGGCTTCTGCCTGGATCACAGGGAACGTTTGTGTGGTGTTTCTCCTTCTGCAGGGGGAGGGGTGATGGTGGCCTGTTGGTCTTGTGGCGGGCCTCCTGTCCACTAGCGGCAGCGGAGGTTGAAGGCAGTTCAGATGTCTGGCTAGTGGCAGTGGCCTGCTGTTGTAAGACTGCCTCCCTCATGATGTTGGCCATGTCTGCCAGCACCCCTGCAATGGAGATCAGGCTGGTGTTAATGGCCTGCAAGTCCTCACTGATCCCATGTACTGTCCCTCCTGCAGCCGCCTGTTCTCCTGGACATTGGCCAGGTTCTGGCCCAGAGAGCCCTGGGAATGTTGGTAGGCTCCCAGGATCTCAGTGAGTGCCTCCTGGAGAGTCGGTTCCCTGGGCCTGTCCTCCCCATGGTGCACAGCAGTCCTCCCAGTGTCCTGGGTGACCTGTGCCTCTGTCCCCTGAACCGTGTGCCCTCTGCATCTGACCCCAGGTCCCTGATTTGGTATGAAGAGTGCCCTGGGGTGTCTGTAGAGGTGGACACACTGCTGATTGACGTGTCCTGGGGACAGAGGTGTGGGTACGATGGTGGGTGCTGTGGTGGTGTTTCCTGATGTGGGAGGCTCTGTGGTGGTGTGTGACTGTGCCTGGGTAACCAACTGTTAAGAGGTCCCGGATGGGCCAGGGTGGTCATCCAGATCCAGGCGACCAGAGTTGCTGGCATCACTGTGGGCCTCTTCTGTTAGGGGACTGGATAGTGCTGGCACCTCTTTGTCACTGACAATGGGTGGGGTACCTGTAGGGATGTAAATGCAGTGTTATTGTTTCTGTGTTTGACATATTGTTCATCAGTGGGTTGACCTGTTTGGTTGTATTTGCCCTGGCAGCTTTCACTAGAGTAAGTTGGTATGTGGTGGGCTAGCTGATTCTCTCTAGTGTGCATGCTTTAGTGGTAGGTGTCCATGCAGGGCTATGTGTGGTGTCCATGCATTGGTATGGAATGCAGGGCCTGGCATTGGGATGAGTGATATGTGATGGTGGGGTGTGTGGGAGGTGGTGGAGTGATGGGAGTGAGGGTGAGGGTGGGGGGTGTATTGGCATGCAGGTAGGGGGTGATAGTAGTAAAGAGTTGACTTACCAGAGTCCAGTCCGCCTGCTACTCCGGCCAGGCCCTCAGGATGCATGATTGCCAAGACTTGCTCCTCCAATCTTGTTAGTTGTGGGGGAGGAGATGGGGGTCCATCACCAGTCGTCTATACAACGAGTTGATGTCTTGCTGCAATGGAACTTATCTCCCCCGTAGTTCATTCCACCTTTTCCTGATGTCATCCCTGGGTCTGCGTTGACCCTGTCCACAATCCTCCACCATAGCTCCATCTTCCTAGCAATGGATATCTGCTGCACCTGTGCTCCAAATAGCTGTGGTTCTTCCCTGATGATTTCCTCCAGCATGACCCTTAGCTCCTCCTCTGAGAATTGGGGGTGTCTTTGTGGTGCCATGGGTGTTGTGTGAGTTGTGTGGGTGAGGGTGTGTAGGATGATGTGTTGGGGTGTGTGATGTTGGGTGCGTGGGTGGTATATAGGTGATGGTGGTGTGTGGCTCTGGTTTTGTCTGTGGTCATGGTGTCTGTCTTGTGCTAATGGTTTGTAGTCGTAAAGGGTTGTGGGTGCTGTGGCTGTGTGTTTTATAGTGGTGTGGGTGTGGTGTGTGTATGGGTGTCAGGTGTGTGTTGTTAGAATTGTCCAATGTGGTGTTGTTTTGTATGTGTGTGTGTGTATTTTGAGCGCGACAGTATATACCACCAATGGTTTACCACCATTGAATGTCTGCCGTGTTGATTCGTGGGTCATAATGTGGTGGGCGCAGTTCTGTTGGCATAACGGTGTGGGTTTGGATACAGCCAGTCTATCATTGACCTTTGGTGTGGCGGACTTGTGTGTGTGGCTGAATAAAGACGGATTGGTGTGTGTGTGTCATAATATGGTGAACGGATATCCGGGGCGGTGTGTTGGCGGCAGTCAGCGTGGCGGTAAGTGTGATTTACCACCAATGCCATAATGAGGGCCATAGTACATTATACACTCTCTATATTACTAAAGCAAACAATAAATTATAGGAGCATTATATAAAAAAAAGAATTGCATGTTCAATCATGTATTTTACCTGTAACATGCTGTGTTCTTCAAAGAGAGCAAAATAGTCAGACTGCTGTGACAAAAAAGTGTCCCTCGCATGGTGATGGATGTGAACCCCTGCCCTTAGTACCTCAGGTGCAACAATGACTAGATACTCAGTGCTGATTTTTTTTTCATGGCAAACCGGATAATGTGTGTGTCCATGACATAGGCCGACCTCACGGACTGCGGTCTTGTTAAGCCGGGATGGGTACCTAAACCTCTTCCCTCATAGTGGTGAAAGGCTACTGCCATTGCCAGGAGCTAAGCAGCATAAGAATGATGGTGGCCGAATACTGTCTAGTGATCAATAGGAGTAAACAGGCCTTTTTACTTGTGTCACTGGAGTGAAGCTTACAGGCTCACTCATGAAATGTTCCACCGCTGTGTACCTTACTCACTCTTGACCTGCATAAAGTTAGCATGTAGTGCTTGCAGTGCATGTGTATTGTATGCATGTGATAGGTGTTTGTGTGCCTGTGAATGGTACAATATATGTAAATTCTGGGTTCTATTATGGGAGACGCAAGATTGACTGGAGAAGCACAAGAAGCTAGTGGAATCCTCTCAAACAGATTTATGGATTACTGCATTCCTGTGACCAGGGTGGGACAAGCTCTCCAGCACACTTCAAATGGTGCTCTTTGTTCAAAAAGAGGTCACTGAAAAGTGGCTTGGGCAGTCTCAGAAAGAAGATAGGACTGATAAGAGAATCATGAAGACAAAGGTCGAGGCTCTGGAGTAACCTTTTGAGTCACATGTCATTGTGGCTGACATCCAGGTGAGAACATCTAGTCACTCCCATGGCCTGTGTTGAGAGCGATCAGATTTTGAGTCACTCCTGCTGGAGCAGACTGCTTTTGGAGCAAGGGCAGAGGAGAGGGTACTTCAAAAGAAAGCAGGCCTGCAACACAAACTTAAAAGACTCAGGTCCTAAATTACATTTGGTGTCTGGAAATAGACTAAAAGAAGGGGAGCTTGAGGTCCCCAAAATTGTCAACTGTCTAGCAGCCAAATGACTGTGCGAGGAGGGGAACCTCTGCAAGGCTTCTGCCTGTGACCAGGGCCAGAGACTAAGGCCTGCTAGTCTCCCAGCTTTGTAAAGGCTATCACCCTGGGACAATCAGGTCATTGCCCATGTGTAGGTACAAGTGGGTAACCCCCCCACCAAAGGGGGGTTGCCGTGAAGTTAGCCATGAAGTAACTGTGCAGATCAGACGATCTCCGATGTGCAGTGTGTAGTTGGCCACCATATATGCCAGAAGGGGCCTCTGTGAAATTTACTGGGCCTATCTGGCTGCCACCTGCATGCGGTGTGTAAGGTGGCAACACCGTATGCTCAAGGGGACTGCTGTGAAGTTTGCCAGGCTGATCAAGCTGTCATCCTTGTGCAGTGTGTAATTTGACAGCCACGTATGGCAGAGGGAGCTGTTATGAAGTTAGCCATGCCAATCAGGCCATAGCCCATGTGCGGTGTTGAAGTTGGTGACCCAGTATGCCAGAGGAGGCCACATGCTGCTTTGCTGATCGGGCCACCTCCTGAGTGAGGAGTAGGTATGGGCATCCTATATGCCAGAGGGGGCCACTGGAGAAATGGAAAAATAGTAGCTTGGTGGATGCCTTAATCATGAGGCGAGGCCACTGTGGTGACCCATGAGGGCCTGAGCCCAAACTGAGGATCGGAACCAGAAGCCATCGAAATCCTCCCACCCTATAGGAAAAACAAAAAGAAACTTACCAATGGATCAGAGGAGTCCAAAGGTTGCACATGTGTAGTCCCTGTACAGCTGCATGTGTGATGCTCACCTGAGGCAGCAGCTGCAGAAGCTGTGCCCGTGAGATGCTGTCAGAGACTCCAGTCGGGCAATTCCTGCTGGTGTGGCTAGCACTGTGAAAGGTCAGAAGGCCCTGGGGGAACTTGTCTTCCAGATAGCGCTTCAGTGCCCCCATCCAATCCCGAGAAGCCTTAGACTGATCGACCCATGCTAGCACTGAGAATCAAGTGCTGAAGAGGGACTTGACCCAGTTGATCAGGATACATAGAAGGTCGGGCTCCAGGGCATCAGGAGTAAGAGACGTTAACCACCACGGTTAGACCCAGTAGCTCCTGCTTGCCATGTGGCTCTCTGAACGGGGTTCTGACACTGATAAACTGATATATTGCTCTTTTATATACTCTAAATTGAAAGTCATGCAATATTAACATTCCATGCAGCTTTCTCTCCAAATAACTCAATATATTTCACAATACACTCCTCTTGATTCGCAGAAATCACAAAAACCTAAAAGGAGCAACATCAGACAAAATTAAAAGAAGAAAGAATTTAATGTAACTGAATAAATGTCAGGCATCAGGACATGAAAAATACACATACTTGGCTAAAACTTGGGATGGGACTAATCAGATATCTTTGTGGCAATAATAAATGTATTAATTTTCCTCAAGAAATCCTCTATACAATCTTCATTTTACTACACACAAGGAGATTTTAATAATTATGAACTTACATAACTCAAGTCGCGTTTCCTTATCTCCTAACTACTGTAGTACTATTAAAATAATGTCTATTAGTAAAGTACACGTTCAAACCTTGGGGCATCTCAGGACTTGAATACCTGATGTTTATTAGGATTCAATGGTACTCGTTATCTGGACCTGTGAATGATGTGTGGACACACCAAATTTTGAACACACGAACAAGAGGTCAAACAGATTACTGGAACGGATGCATTAGTTCACTGAGACCACTGTCACGGCTTTTGAGAGATTCGCAGAAGAATCTCTGATCTGCTTGGCCCATTTCCGCTCTGTCACTGGTGACTAATGTGCCAAGCCAAGTGGCTCGAAACGAAATGTGGAAGCTGAAAAACTAGCCTCAGCTATGACATTGAGGAGTAACGTTAAATACCAATGTAAAATTCTGTAGATTCTTCCCATTTGGAAACTGGACTAGTACTTCTTCTGCTGACTGATCCCTGCTAAAAAAGCGCACTTCCTCGATGCTTTGCACTAAAGGACATGCCTTCATTCTCATCGCAACCCTGCTGATTGCCGACCTAACTTAGCATCAGGTCAGAACCAGGCGTGGCATTGTCAGAGCTCATAAGCGAAATATTCTTAGGTAACTGTCAAACGTTCGTAAAGTATGCCCAGTTACAAATATGTCCGTTTATGAGACTGGGAAGTAGAATATGGTATTAATACGCAGGAACACCACTGGCACATACTAATACATGAAACAGGTCCAGTCTTTTTCTATATAGAGTACATAATTCATTGGTTTATTTTACTCCTAACAGATGTTGTTTAACATAATAAGCCAACTTGTGTTTTGTCGACAAACAATAGACTTTTTCAAAGTCGCAAAGACTATGGGCCTCACGCGTAAACCACTATTGCACCCACAAATCCAGCAAATGTATCAATGTATCAATGCTTTGGGACCACAGTTGCGGGTGGTAACCTGTGTCAAAGGGACAGCTGTCTAAAAGACTCATCCTACTCTCTGGTCAACATGTCGGACACCCAGGGACCATTGATTGCTTCCCTTGATGTGTTCCCAAGTGGGTAACATATTTCTAAAAGAAGCCCCTGTCCTCTTAATGGACATGGGTGCTCTAAAAACCTTTTGAGTTTTGAAAAAGCAAATGCAATAATAGTGGTCTTCTGTCCTTTGCAGGCCACTTTCCCAGCACTGGCAGACATTCACGGGGGGTCGCTAATTGTATCCTAGCTAATATTCCTTAGGTTGGTAATTTTGCGCCCCCCTGTGAACCTGCAATTTATGATGCGACCTAACAATATATGTCACTGTGCAAGTTGCATACCTAATTTAAAACCACTAGGGCCCTTATGTGTGAAGACATTGCCCCATAGACACAGAAGGAGTAAGACCCTTTGATATATCTGGCTCTTGGTGTGCAAATTGCACATTCTGGCTTGCAAAAGGCTTTTTTCAGCTAACTTCCCGTTCACAACCCATAGTGTCTTCATGTATTAACGAGTGCCTTGACTCACCATCTGCAACAAACCCGGAAGCTAGGTGATAAGCCAGACAGCAAAATAAGCAAAGTAGTTCAAGGTGAGTAAATGTGAACCCGGTTTCATCTTTGCTGTTAGTATATACATAATTAGCAAGCATTCATGCTAGAATGTCTCGGTTAACTAAAAAGTCTTGCGGGAAAATGATGCTTAAATGGTTGTACTCTTATAAGAAATATAATTAGAGGACATTGACGTAGACTGAAGTGAGAGTAACATTTTTATGGCATGTGGCAGACACTCAGCCTGCAATCATTTCTCCTCCCAGATAACAGGGTATCGGGTATGCTCAGCTGCATCAACTAAATCTCAGGAGAGGAGTGACTTTAGGACCAGCTGTGCAATACTCTGCACCAACCAACATTTATCGTGGAATCGCTATGAACTGTGAATGAAATGCAACCCTTCTGACTCCGCCTTTATCCTGCGAAGGAAGATAGCCTGCACACCTAGGCCAGATTCCTGACACCTAGGACGAAGGTATGGGGGTTAGACTATCCCAACTGATCCGGCAGAGGGTACACTATGTTTTATTTAATATAGGTGCTAGTGTCAGACAGGAGTAGAGTATCATTGATAACAGTTAACATCATTGAATTGTTTGTGTTTATCATTCTAATAATGCTCATTACATTAACGTGTCTCATCTGTCTAATAATCAAGGCTCACAGTTTCTTTTCAAGAATACGATTACTTTAAAAAAAAATTGGAAAATGCATGTTTGTATCTTTCTTGTGTATACTATGGGCATGCAATGGTAACAAACAAAAGGAATAGATCTGTTTCCATGAATTCCTTGGGTATCAGAGTGGTCATATCTGAGGTTACTAATAACCTCTATTACCCAGGTCAGGTTAGAGGTTAAGATGTGGTATGGTAAGCTAGCCAAAACCCACCAACCTTTACTGATGATATATGTAGACTAACACCCTCATTACGAATCTGGCGGTCTTTAGACACCAGACTTGCGGTGGCAGTCAGACCACCGCACTCCTGGTGGTGTGACCACCAATTTATGACCCTATCGGTCGGACCACTAAGGAACTGCTGCCACTAGGCAGTGGTCGAAGTCGTGCTCTGCCGTGGCAGTGCATAAAGCAGTGCTGCTGTGATGATCACAACTTTGCCTTCTGCCTGCCTTTTCATGGCGGGGACCCCACTATAAAAAGGCTGGCAGAAATTCAGTGCAGGGGCACCCCTTTCCAGCACCCTCAGAATGTGCACTGTCTGCTATGGCAGACACTGTGTATTCTGATGGCGCTGGTGCCCCCGACTGTGTGACGGCATTCGCCTAGGCTCCATGAGGAGCCGAGGCCAATGCAGGTGTAAGGTTTCCAATTGGCTGACCGGTGGAAACCTCAGATTTCTGAGGTTTTTGCCAGTCAGCCCAGTGGAAACCTTGTAATTGGACTGGTGGAGGGAGACCGCCAGCTCTGCGGCAGTCTCATCTCCACGGGGCTAGCAGACTGACGGTCGACCCGCCAACCTTGTAATGAGGCCCTAAGTCTCCATATTGTGAAGTTCTTGTCACACAGTCCTCCTAAACTCATAGGGACCATATAACATGGCACCACCAACGTTATAGGTCAGGTATTTACTTAATGGGTCTCCTTAATAGTTTTCTTGCTGGGTGCCCAGGGCTCCTTTTTCACCTATATATGGAGACTTCCATGGTGAAAATTATTTATCCTTCTCAGTCTTAATAGTAGGCACCTTTTTATATCTGTAGTATGTTCAAGTTTGAACTTTTGAAAAGAATTACCCCACTATAGTGTTTCCTTCCTTTGAATTCCATTCATTAAATATTGTGCAAATAGTGAATATTCCTGTTAATTGTAGACAGGCTGTTACTACTCACTTACATGAACATGGGCTTGCCATTGGTGATGAAGATGTTACAGTTGTGAGAGGCACACAAATCTTGTAAATGTGAAGTGCTTTATTCCTGGTTAATTTTCCTACAGTCGATGTCAACACACCGACATTTCACACATACACTGCAGTTCCAGTTCCAGTTTCATATAGTTCTAAAGAAAATTTAGAAATAGCATTAACACACCAGGAAAATGTACATAGGTTCCAAGGCGCCCTCCCACGTTCTCTTCAAAATGTCAGACTGGATCCTCTCAGCAATTATTGGGCAACCAGGCCAGCTTGGCAGGATATACACTATATCTAAATGCAGGAGCATTAAATCAGTGTGATATACTTATTCTTTTAAATAACTGGTAAGACTGTATTGACATCTTATGCAGTTTATTATGCATACAGTGACTACTGCCCCAGCAATAGGTCCTCAAGCTGGGCAGCCACAGTTAGCTGTGCGTTCTATTAGTCCAGTTATTATCAATGCCATTATGGGTAAAATCCCTACCAGAAGGAAAGAAATTCTGTTTTGGATTGCACAAAAAAGCAAATTAGCTTGAAGCAGTGTTTCCCAATCTGGGACCACAGGATAAATTTAGAATTCTCTCTACGTGTCTTCCACTTGGTATGGCTCCCCAGTTGAAGATTGTGCCACATGGATACTGTCTTTGCTGCCATATACATTATTTCCCATGGTACCCCATCAATTTCTGTTTTGCCTGAAATGCTTACGCAAATTAAAAATGAACACGGGTGGCCCCTGTCCTGGATTTGGGGATGAAACTAGTTAGCCACTTTGCCATAGCATCCTAAATAATTTAAAGTAATATTAAAGGGGAGGCAGCAATATACCAGTGTCTCGCATTGGTTCCCATTGCAACTCAGGAATGCAAGTTAGCTAAACTATTTCTGAGACTTATACATCTATTGGCCGTAATAGTTTGGTAACTAGGCCTGGTAAGCCACAACTTGAAGCAACATCTGACACAGACACAACAAAGCAGACACATGAGTCTTCTAAAAGTAGTGGGATCAAAAGAAAAAGAAAGATAAAACTTAAACATGAACTAGATCTACGCAACTGGAGTCCTCTGAAAATGTTATAATTTACATAACCGTGATACAATTAAACAACCTGATGGGCATCAGTATTCTGATACACATCCTCCTCACTCCTTTCAGGACTCTTCAGACAAAAGGTCAGAGAGAGTGAAATGAAGCAAACACAGTCAGGAAGAGTCTGCAAAACCAAAAATAGACTCACAATGCTCCTCTGCTCTCGTCATTAAAAATGAAGAGAAACTTCCACAACAAAAACCACAATTTCAAAAGAAAAAGGCAGAAGGATTTTTTGCCAAATATACCACAAACTGAACTTTTCTGAATAACATATGGGTGAAAACTGCTTGACAGGGCAGCAGAGGTCACAACAGTTTGCCAGACTCTTCAAGAGTTTCTGGTGCTGAGGTGGACTAAAGACTACATACAAGTTGAAACTACAAATCAGCAGGTAAGCACTCCGTATAGACTGGAATTGGAAATCTGAATCGGGGTGAAATACCGTGTATTTTTCAAGTAAGATTCTGGCAGAATTTGACTAATGTATATGGCTTTCTCTTGACTGAGGTCGATTGACCGCCTGAGTTTGTTAAAAAAAGTCCCATAGGAGGACGAATGTAATATTACCATCATTGCCATCCTTTTCTCTTCCTGTTCCTGAAGAAGTTAAAGAAGTTTATGCTGGTGAATTTGGCTCTTGCACAAGCTGCAGCATTATATTGCAATCAGGCAGGCTGGGATAGAGACTCACCTTCTCATGTTAGACCTATAAGGTCCAGCCTACAAGTGCAATCACAATACCCTATCATACATTATGCTAAACACCCTGTCAGGGAGAAGTTATCACTATTAGAATATCAGTCTGTAATTGAGCCTTATATCTTTCCTACGAATAATGCATTATTTTCTGTAGCTAAACAAGATGATTCCTATTACATAGTCTTAAACTATTGACATTTAAACAATCATACACAGACTTTTGCTATACAAAATTCCCATAGCAAAGCTTAAATGAATTACATTGTTTGTAAAAAATACAAAACTACATTGGAGATTTCCAATGTTTTTAGGTCAAAATATAGCATACTGAAAGAAGGGATTTGACCACTTTTATAACACTAGGAACCCAGAGAAGGTAATGTAGGCTCCCTCAAGGGTATAAGAACAGTCCAAGTCTCTTTGCTGCCTGATTGATGTCAATTGATTCAGAAGCCTATTGTTACGATGATGACATTTACCTTAAAATTGATGATTTAAAAAGACAGATAGCCAGAGTGGATCGGATAATTTTAGGATTCGCTAAGCATAGCTACAGGTTAAAATTTCCAAAAATCAAAAATGGCTTTTCTCAGTGCCCTGTTTTTAGAATATGAATTATCAAATGAAGGCAGAAGCCTTGCACCGGACGTCTTAGAGATGTGTGCCCCCTTCCAACCCCAAATACTGTAAAAAAAAAAAGCTTCAATCACCTTTATGATTTCTAAACTTTGGTAGAACATGCATACCAGATTGTGCACAATGGGTTATACTGTTGTACGATTTATTTCATCTTGATTTTTCTAGTCAACATTGGGCTACCGAACATACTATAATTCTCAGAACATTACAACAGACATGCTTGCATCTAAACACTTACATACTCGTGTTAACACTACTAATTTGGTATTCGCATAATTGCAGGTTCCAATGGTTACACATATGTCTCCTTTAATGAAGGTGAAACCTTACTGATTGCTTATAAATCACAATTATAATCCAATGCAGAAATGTGTTCTACATTGACAGAAAAAATTCTGTTCGAACAGCTGTCCTAAAAGAATGTTCTTTAGCTCAGAGGAAAAGCATAATTGTGGTTACTCCCATTCCAGCATTAGAAGTTGTCACAAAGGCAAGCGTCTCTAGCATGAAAGACTTTCATCCACAATTGATCCAGTGGGCCACTTCCTTAACAGCTACTAATGTAAATTATGGGCCTGATTTAGATCTTGATGGAAGTTCTGCCTTCCCACCGTGACAGCAGTTTCAAGTACTCCATCAAGCTGACAGAGTTCTGATCGCCTTATTTAGATGTATGGTGGCTGAACCTCTGTCTGTGTCAACAGAGTGGAGTCCACTGTGTAAGCGGTCCCCCGCTGCCGACATAGCAGACTCCAGTGCTGGATAACATTACTCCATCGCCATCAGGGTGGCGGGATTGCACCAAGCATATTTAGGTTTCACAGTCAAGCTGGCATTGTTCTGGCAGCAGATTGCTAACAGCGGTGGTCTGTTGCGGGACCCACTCAATTGTGTACAATGGCTGTGGCTATTCGATGGATGCTAGCAGCACACATCGGATGTATATTGGCCGATTTTGAACACCTGCAAACAACACTATACAACACACTAGATTCCAGACCATGATCATTTGCCATTCCACTGCAGAACACCATTTTGCTGCTAATTTTGACACTCAGCAGTCAGGTTATGTTTTTTTTACTGCCTCTGTACATTTTTCATGTGTTTCATTTTTATGTTTTGCATCAATTTGTGGACCACTATTTCATTTATTTTTAGTTACTCACTATGGCAGGGAAGAGGAATCCACGTTTTACATAGGGAAAATTGTCATTGTGGATGAAATCATCATCGTAGATCCACAAGTTTATGGATCCCAATTACAAAATACAACCATATCTCAGAAAAGGTAAACGTGGGCCAGAATAGTTGACAGAGTGGATGCTGTAGCAAACAACCTGAATACACAGGAGGAAATTAGGAAGAGGTGGAAGGACCTGCACAAGAGAGTCCGTTCCCTGGCCTCCATGCATCACCTGGAGGCCCAAAGGACTGGTGGTGGTTGTTCAGACCCCTGTTACAACTTTTCCCTGAGAGAAGAAGGTCTTGCAGTTCCTACATCCTGATGGCTTAAGAGGACTTCCTGGTGGAGTGGAGACTTGTTAAGTTGGAGTTATAAATGTCACACTAATCAGAAATGTAGTATTTAACCTTAGGTTAGCTGTTGATAATGTTTTAGACCCTTATAAAAACATAGAAATCAAAATGTAAAGTATCACAATATATTGTTATCACAAAATTAATGGCATTATGATTGTATCTCTCTCTTTAACAATAATCAATATGTGTTGTCATAATGTGTGTTGTCCTCTATGGATCATCTCTTGCATTTGCCTAGTTTGTTGGTTAGTTTCAATCTATGGTGTTGTACTCAAGAAAACAGGTTCCAAACTACGCCTATTTCCACTTTAAGGAATAATGCCCCATGTGTTCTTTTCACCTATTTACATCATTCACATATATGTGTATATTATTAATGCATTATTTTTAAAACATTGTGTTTGGCTCATAAGTCCCTTCGCTTACAGGGTCCTCACTCGCCTCTTCCATCAATTAAGTGGTACATACCTGGGCAGACCCTTCGATCAGCAGACCTCAAGTTAGCCTACGCTCCTAGGACAAAGAAAGTGAAATGGGGGGACAGAGCTTTCTCAACTGCAGCTGTTAAATTATGGAACTCTCTTCTCTTTAAAATTAGGAATACTCCCTTCCTCCTGCTTTTTTGCAAACAACTCAAAACTTGGTTATTTCAGTCCTAATTAAGAGCAACAGCAGAATTCTTGTTTTACCTCCATAGCGCTTTGATACCTCTGGTCGAAATGCTCTTTATCAAATACTCTATACATATATACAAACATACATGTGTACATAATATACGTGTGTTCATTTTCACTGCATATATTTTCCTTAGTGCTTTTAACTCACATTTTTACAAGTGCTGTTACTGTTAAATAGAAATTACTACAACTATCATGGTGCCCAGTTTTAGTTCCTGGAAAATAATATCGCAATGTGATGTTGGTTATTCTCTCTTTTCTTGCATATTTGGATATATGTCATAGTATTATGCATTTGACAATTACCATTTTATGCTATCTATGAAAATGTAATTTTCACGTATAGCTAGTAAGTTGTCATCTTCTTGTCATTTGATTAAAATAATGTAGTGGTTTCATGAATCATAGTATGTGACTAAAATATTTTCAATCATTTCCTGTTGTATGCTGAATGTAAATAGAATTGATAAACAACTTACTTTGCAATGTTCATATGATGACAAATGCCATTAATTATTCTAAGTTTTATAATAGCATGATTTTTAGCCTGCTAGGTCTTGGAAAGGTTTAGTTTTTAATTCTCCTCTATACTGTGTTAGGTTGGCTGTTTGGTACATGTAATGTGCACTTTCTAAATATACGTTTTCTCTTCAGGGCATCTCTTCACCAGTGTTTCTGAAGTTTGCATGTGTAAGTTAACCTGTAAGTGTTATTCACACAAAATTCACAGAAAGGTCCAATCATTCCGTTAATCATTTTTTACTGTTAGGTTGCTTCATTTGTATCTGAAGACACATTTGATGTACAATCCAGACTTCTAATTTCTGATTGTTTGAACTCCATATTAGGTCCCACACCCAGAGCCAGTGGACCACCGTCTGCCACTGAGGATACCTTCAATCCAAACCAGGATCAAACCTTCAAAGAGGACACCACTCCCTCAGATCTGGATGATGATTAGCTATCTGATCCATCTGGTCTGTCTGGGCAGACAGCTCCAGTGAGTCTCACTCGGCCAACACCTTCATCTCCTACCCCAGCTGCAACTACACCTCAGCCGCAGGACACCTCCACTTCCTGTGTTCAACACCCATATTATGCCCCCCAGTCGTGGCTCATGTTGAGCCAACACCACCACCACCTCCAGTTCAGCCAGGATGAAGTATGATGGGGCACACTGCCTCAAGGACACAGGGTAGTGGGGGTAGGGGCCCTGGGTGGGAATCTGTGAGCCAGCAAAGTGAAGCCACTGAGTACACTGTCACAAAGACCACCATCGACTAGGTCTTGGGAGCCCTACATCAGCTCCAAAACATGAAGGTCAGGTCCTAGCAGAGCTCTAGGACATTAAGCAGGTGCCAAGGGAGCACAATGTAGAAATGCAGAATCTCAACTCAAAGTTGTGCTCCCTGATTGGGCTGATGTTCGACATTTATCACCATACGTGCAGGGCTTTTCCTGTACTATCTTCCCTTGTCTATGGTCCTTCAAATTCTGGACAAAATACATCAGTCTCAGGCACAGACAGGGAGGTCCTGCCACAATAAGAAGCAGCTGCACTCACCACAGTCCCTGCAAATGTGGATTCCCCACCTCCCGGAGGGGACGTTCTTCAGGACCACCAGGAGAGGATGGCAAGATCTTCACCACCACACAACCACCACCAAGAGATAAAGAACCTACTTTCCTCCTACCTCCTGACTACCATGCACTCTGCAGGCTATATTATGGACACATTTATATTTTTTGAAGACAGTTGTATTTTGTACATTGGATTCCAAACAATTTATCCTCTACAAAAATAGTTTTATCCACCATGAATAACTGTTTGTTTTGTTGTTTTTTTTCAACATGTTTAAGTTTGTTTCTGTTTGTTAAATAAGTTTAAAAGCAAAGGGGCAGATTTAAGAGTCCCTTGCGCCATAATATCACCATATTAGCGTCATTTTTTTATGCTAATGTGGCGATATTATGGCATGCATTGTGCCATTTTGTAACCCCTTGCTCCACATCATGCCTGCGCCAGGCATAATGTATACAGGGGGGGTGTTCCTCTGTTAGGGAGGCCGTAAAAATGACGCAAAGAAATCTAAAAGATTTCTTTACTCTGTTTTTACTGCATTTTTAACGCCTTCTCAGAGCAGGCGTTGAAAGGGGGCAAACCATTGTTTTCAACGGGCCCCTATGTTCTGATTAGGGTTAGTGGCAAATTTTTGGCACTAACCCTAAACAGTACATCAATAGCATCAGAAATTCTGATGGCATTGCCCCCTACCTGCGCTATGGTGTGCCGTACTTTAAATATGGCGAACACATGGTGGCAGTAGTGGGGCTCTAAGGGGCTCAAGGAAAGTACTGCCGCACTAGGTGCAGCACCACTTTTCCTAAAGTTGCCCCAAAGACTGGTGTTGTATTTCTTGTGGTATTTCCAGTCTTTATTTTTTCCTTCCATCATTATTTAACAAAAGCTAATAATACATAAAATGCATTCCAAAATAAAATGTTACACTAATGTAGTGTTTCTCCCATTTCCAAAAAAGGAAAGAATAATAAAACACAAATCTCAATGTATTGATTACATACATCTGTAAGAAATAATTGTAGAAAAATTCTGAAAAATGTGGAATCAATACATAACCCAAATAGTCTGTGTCAGTTGTAGTTTTACTATTCAAATCCCTGACACCATGGAAGAATGGGACATAATCCTAATACATAGGAATATGAATGCAATATACACATAGGAATATTAATTCAAAATATATGAATAGGAAAACTATTATGGATTCATGTCACCTGCTGGACCCAGACATCCTGCCTCACAATAGGAAACCCACATCAATATTACCAGTAGTCAAATCATAGTACTACTACATTTTGTGGCCACAGGATAATTTCAATAAACAGTGGCGTTATCTGGTGGAATGTCACAACCAACTTTCTGTGGTGTGCTACAAAAGTTATTTCTGCTACTATGAGACCCATCAACATTTTCATACACTTAACACAAAATGAAGATTTAGCCAATCTGAAGAGAGAGGAGTATGCTACGGCTTGACTTATAAGTGTAGTTGGAGCAAGTTAAGCTGCTCATACTGCTTTGGTGGAAACATTCAACAGAAAACAGGTCTAATGCAATCTCAAGAGCTTTTATTTAATCACTGTGCAGGTTGTCTTTGTGCAAAATATGTACATTCAAAGTGTGTTTCTTTCACAAAATCAACCCATGTTCCCTTTGTACTTTGCAACAGCAGCATATAATTGCAAATGTCACAACTTTGAAATGTCCAAATGAAGATGACATGGTGAAGGATCCAAAAACCAAAAACAAGAAGAATATATTTCTTTTAGAGGACAAAATAGTCTCAAATAATAAGATATGAGGACACATTCACTTAGAACAATATGAGATAATCAATGGAAATGAACAAAATAGTCAATGTATCAAAAATTTGATCATCAAACATCTTTGCTTTGGGATTTCCTGAACTAACAATTCCTAAAGAATCTCCAGCACAGACTGATATTCTCATTATGTCACAAGTTGTTCTGATATTTAATTTAACAGTGTGTAAAGGTCAACTTACACTCATGTGAGGAAGTTGTCAATAATATCTTAATGCACAGCAGTTCCTTCCTCTCCACCACTATCATCTTCATTTGGCATTTCAACATCCTCACCTGGTGGCTCTTCATGGTCTCCAGCCTCTGCAAGATTTGTGGTGTTCCATGGCAGGGCTATGTTGTGTAACATGCAGCAGGCGATGGCAATTTGGCACACCTTATCGGGTTAGCAGAGGAGGGCTCCATCGGTCTTACCCAGACATCAAAATCTGGCTGTCAGTAGCCTAAAAGCCTGCTCCATTGGCCTCCATGTTCTTCCATGGGCCTCACTGAAGCAGACTTCCCCTGAACTTTTTAGATTCCTCTGCGGTGCTAACAACCATGGTCAGTTCGGATAAGCTGAGTTTCCTATATGAAAGTAAAACATATATTCAGCAAAATATCTCATCCTATTGTACATTTCTAAACTATCAATTAAGCAAATAATCCTATTGTCATATTGTTCTTACCAACAAGCCAGGCCCTCTCAGGTCCCAATTGTGACATTTGTAGGGGTAAGCTGCTGTTCCTTCGATCAAAAGGAATCATGTGTTGGCCTTGGGAAATGGGCACACATTCTTGAGATGTACAAATCAGGTAAGCCGGCAACTTGCACATTGATTGCATGGAAGTTCTTCCAATTGCAGTAGATCTGTTCCCTGGCATGTGATGGCAACAAGGCAATATGTGTGCCATCTAGTGCTCCAACCACATATAGTGTGCCACCCAAAGCATAAAAATCTCCCTTCATATTTGCAAAATCCGCATTTCATGGAAACTAGATAAAGCTGTTGATTTGTCTCATCGTTGAAGAAAGGACTTCTTGTAGCACACCACTGAAGGTTAGTTGTGGCATGCCTCCAGATACTGCCACTGTGTATTGGAAGGATCCCATGGCCACAAAATGGAATACTGCCGTTATTTCAACTATTGGTGTTATTGCTGTGGGATTCCTATTGTAAGGCAAAAGACCTGGCTCCAGCTTATGACATAAATCAAGAATTGCTTGATATTCAATCTGAATGTTTTGATAATATCCCTTCTTTCCATGGTGGCAAGGTCTGGAAATGGTTTAAGCATTTAAGGCTGTCGTCTTCTTCCTCTCCCTGGGTTCATATGTCTGCATTTAAGAAAAAAATTAATATCACTTTAAAAGGGTAAACAATACTTTGATAACATGTCACGTCTTTGTTAAAATCCATATGTTGTTGTGACATATATGTAAACGTTATTTTTTGGTGATGTTGAAACTTGGAATAACAATTATTTACATGTCTGATATTTAAAAAAAAAAATATGTAAATAATACATTTGAAATGCATGATTTACACAATTTTTTTAAAAAAATGCTGTCAACGGAAGTAGAAAATAAACTGCCTCACTATCACATTCAAAACAGTGATGCATTAAATTATACATTAAAACTTTAACAAAAACAGTAATGTACACATTTTGTATATATAAACAAATTAGTTACAATTTTGAGTGGTGGTGATGGACTTAACATTTAAAAATACACATCTTCACATTATAAAATGGTGGCCGCCTGACCTTGCCATCAGGACATGTGTAATCTGACGGCCTTCGGTGGAAGTTGACCACTTAGTAGGTGTAACATTCCACAACGGACACAGCCATACGCTAATGTGTGTGACAGCAACACACAAAAGCCAACTTTGTCCGTCTCTGTTGCCTATTGCATACATCATGTACACATATGCAGCATTACGAAAAAGGCTCACTTGCCTCTTCACACTGCAGCTAATAACATCTCCTCCACTTTTGGTGCTGTTATCCGCCTCTGGGAGCCACGATGCCGGGGAAAGCCGGTGACAGGGTCCCTAACTTCTCAGATGAGAAGTTAGAACTGCTGACAACAGAGGCCATGTCCCTCTACAGCCAGCTGTATGAGAATACAGAGGAACGGGTACATGGTTAAATGGAAAATGCTTTTTGAACTAACTTGTTTTTTTAATGACACCGGCTAAATTGCCCCTTTTAGTTTCTGAGTTGAGTGTTGTGGTTGGAGTGTAGTCAACTCAATAATTTGGCTGGGAACAAAATGATGTTCAACAATGTTTTTCAATGTCTGTATATTGAAATGAAGCTTATCTGAATGAATAAGGTGACTTTTCATTTCAAATTACTCACAATTCAAAATCTTCCATTCACAAACTGCATGTCCCTTGCTTCCAGTGTGAAAAAGAAAATGTCCCATAAGTATGATCTTAAATTATAGCCATGTGTTGAAATGACAGAAATGTAAAGTGCAGAAAACAAATTCAAGTTATGAACTTGTCTGATTTTTTTGGCTTTTTAATTTTCTCCCATTGTCTGAGTAATGAGTATCATTATGTATTATACATGTAATGGTGCACATATGTGGAAAGGTATGTCCTGTGCTGCAAGTACATATGACACAGGCTCTCAGTGAGCCATACAAATATATCCCATTCCTACACATACACTAGTTCATACATTCCCAAAAACCATGCTCTCGCTGACACACATGGCAGTCCTTCCATACTGCCCCTTGTCATAGTATGTGGTCCTAACAATACTATCTGACTTTAAAAACAATAGGCATTAAGCCAAGAAAGCTGGGTGTGGGGGTGTGTGCTAACAATATAAAAGTTGTTCAGTCTTCTGTAGATTACAATGATTTGCACTGATCAGAAGTAGCTCTCCCTACATGATGTGTTTCAGACCCCTAGCACAGATGATGTTTATGGCCTGGATGTTTCAAATGATGATATAAAAATTGATGAGGGTACTCAACAGGTCACTCCAAATTAGTATTTCCTAGGAAATATTTATTTTTAGAAATTAATCTGTACTAACCTTTTGGAAATGCTTGTCATAGATTTTAAATAATTGTGTTATAGACAAACAAACACTTCCAACATGTTTTTTTCTTTCTTTCTTCATATCCTTACAGCTCAATGCCCATCAGAAAAAAAGGTGATATGGAAGGCCGTTGCCAAAAAGGTGCAGGCCTGGGGGTCTACAAGTGGCCCAGCATCCATTGCTGCAAGAGGTTGGAGGATCTATGATGCTGGACCCCCAAGTCATCAGAAGTGCAGCTTGGCCAGTCCTCCCAATGTGAGAAGCATGGGCACCGCACACTGACCCCCCCCCCCCCCCAATGGCCCACATACTTGACCTTGATGGGCAGTTTAGAGCCCAAAGGCTGCATCAATGGGGTAAGGTATTGTTTGAGTTCTTATTATTAGTTAGCAATTTTTTTGTTACAACAATAAAAAAAGAGTTCTGGAAGGTGTACGTTTGGTACAAGGTGTATAATGATATGTCTCATTTATTAGTTTGTTTTACAGGTTGCCACTGGGGTAACTATCACTACCACTGTCTTTTTTGAGCAGACACATGCCTGCCTAACAAAAGAAGATGTACCTGGATTTTGTCTATGTTACGAGAGACAGTTGTACCAAACAGGCCACAATTGATGATTTGAACAGGTGTGATAATTCATCACAATTGTGAGGACATTATGGGCCTGATTCAGACCCTGGTGGCCGGTGACCGCCAGGGTCACCGGCCACGGGAGCACCGCCGACAGACCGGCGGTGCTCCAAAGGGCATTCTGACCGCAGCGGTTCTGCCGCGGCCAGAAAGGGTAAACCGGCGGTCTCCCGCCGGTTTACCGCTGCCCTTGGAATCCCCCATGGCGGCGCAGCTTGCTGCGCCGCCATGGGGGATTCTGACACCCCCTACCGCCATCCTGTTCCTGGCGGTTCGCCCGCCAGGAACAGGATTGCGGTAGGGGGTGCCACGGGGCCATATGGCGGTTCCCTCCAGGCGGGCGGCGACCGCCGCCCGCCGGGGTCAAAATGACCCCCTATGTTGGTCCTATTACAGGTGGCATAACATACAATACACTTATGATACAGGTTATGTTTCTGACTTCACATTGGTTAGCTGGTTTAATGACCAAACAATATTGAGCATCTGATCCACAATGCCTAGGAACATGAGTACAATGGCAAAATGTCTTAGCAAAAACATCTCTGAAATATGTTTTCTCTGCGAGATACAAGTAAGTTCATGTTAACAGTTGCAGACTGGCACGAAACTTTACTCTTTCACAAATGTGTATGTAAGCCAGTCTGTCTCAACAAACATGAAGTTAGTAGGCAAACATTATTATTTGAAACAGACAGGAACGCGTACACATTTGTGACAGAGCTACATATACCCCAAAAATCATTTCTGCGTCCTTTGTTATGTACAGATGAAAAATCAATGTTGAACCAGAGGAATTATGGAAAGGGACTTTTGCAGATGGACAATGTACATTGTACAAAGGTTTCTTGCTAGATATTTATTTTTGTGACATGAGTTCACCATTCAAAATAACCAGTTTGTATGATTTGGAGGTGTTAAACAATTCCTTGAGAAATTTGAAGTGTTTAGGAGAAATGATCTAAACTGAATGGAACTAATGATGTTAATTTACAAAACTGTGAGCAAATGGGTCCATATTATGTTCCATACATGCATGGGCAATGGTGAAGTGCACCTATGTTTTATAGCTTTGAAGCAGGAGAAATGTTGAATTTAGGAACTGTTTTGTAAAATAACTTTAAGATAATTTTGATTTGCACAGATATATTACAAATGTTGTATGTGACTTTTCAGAATCATCAGGAGAAGACAAAGGAGACATTGGCTAAGAAGTTGGGAAAGCAGCTGGCCACTCTGTGTCCAGTGGAGAAACATTCGATACCGATGGACACAGTGGCATGGAGGGTGAGGGGACTGGCACGGAGGCCCCCCAACTCTACATCTTCTTCAGAAGACTACACAGATGACCAGTCTCTAGTGGTAGCAGATCCAACAGGACCTGTTCTATCTGCATCCTTGTCTGCTACCTAGATTCCCATCTCCACCCTCCTTCCTGTTTCCCCTAAGTTGGCCAAACCCTGTCCCCTAAAAGGGCTGGGTTCTCCTTTGCCACAGGCTCTACCCTCCACCCCTGTTCCTTCAACTGCGCTCAGTGAAGAGGCTATTGACCTCCTATGCAGCATCTCTGTAAGCCACACAGTGATTGTGAATGGTAAGGCACTTAGGGCCACATGTACGAAATACAGGTTTTTGCGACTCTCAAATTGCGAGTCAGAGCGACTCGATATTTGCGAGTCGAAAAACCTTATGTACAACCGTGTCAATGACACTGTTTGCGATTCACAAGGGGGTCACAAATGACCTACCTCATGAACATTCATGAGGTAGGTCGCAATTTGCGACCCCATTGGGAATAGCCGCCTTCACAGGGATGGTGGCCTGCTGGAGACAGCAGACCACCATGTCTGTGACTGCTTTTAAATAAAGCTGTTTTTTTTTTTTTAAATGCAGCCCATTTTCCTTAAAGGAAAACAAGATGCATTTAAAAAAAAAAATGAAAAGTTTTCTTTTCAGTTTTTCAGAGCAAGCAGTGGTAGGAACACTGACTGCTCTGAAAAAATGTTTTTGCTGCCATTCACAACAGGGAAGGGGGTCCCATAGGGACCCCTTTTTGTTTGCGAATGGGTTAGCACCAGTTTGAAACTGGTGCTATCTGCGATTGTTTTGCGACCGCATTCGCGGTCACAAAACAATCATACATGGGACTGCGACTCGCAATTAGGAAGGGAACACCCCTTACTAATTGTGACTCGCAAACCCTTTTTGCGATTTGGTAAATAGATTACCGAATCACAAAAATGGGTCTGTGCATCCCAAATTGCATTTTGCACGTCGCAAACAGCCTGATTCGCCATTTACGACGTTCAAAATGCTTCGTACATGTGGCCCTTAGTTCCCAAAAGCAACAGATGGTTGCTTTCCTGGATGCCATTCATAGTTCAATGTCTGGCATGCAGAGAGCGCTTGTGAAAATAGCCTCTGCACTGTCTGTAGCCCCCAACCGGGCCAACCTTGTGCCCTTACTGCGGGCCCTTCCTCATCCCAAATTCCAACTCGCACCCCTATCCCAAGTACACTCACTTTGTTGCATGCACCTACTCCAACCGACAAAATCAGCACACCCACACATAAACACAAACACACCAAGAGACAGAAACATACTCCCATCCGCTACTGACACTGCACCCATATGCACCACCACCACAACCACTACACCCAAAACCGCAACACTCACCAACACACCCACATGCACCACCATCACAACCACTATTGTTATAATTTTTTGCTACTTATTCCATCCTGAGAGAAGTATCTTATATGTTTAAGAAAATTATCATTTATTTTCACAATGTTTGTTTTGAGATTATTTTTAAATTAATAGTAATTGGTTGATGACAATGTTATTATTGCATATGTTGGTAATATGAACTTAATTTTATTTGTGACAGTGACATACACAGGTTTAATTTTTGACATATTTGTATAGTGCATACATTAGTGATCAACATTTGTAATGGACATGTTAATTTTGCTACAAGCATTTGTCATGTTAATGGACACTGACATCAAAATTATTTAGATCTATGTAGTTACAATGAAGTGCAATGTGAATGTATCTGATTTGGTAGTTTGGGAAAATTAATAAACACATATATATGGACACATTTAGAATTTGGGAATAATGTGAGTTTTGGTGTAGGGGTCCATTTGTATCAAGGCAATTTAGACCAATTTGGTAAGCTTTAATGAAATATAGAGGTGTGTTTCTTTAACTTTCCTGATTTAGAACATTACAAACATATCCGTTGGACATTACTGTACTATTGCTTGCAAGTATTTAAAAAAAATGCATGAGTCCAGTGCTCATGTACACAGAAAATTGTGATAGCAACAGGTAAAACAATCAATTATCTTTGGTCCCCTCAATGACGAGGTTGATTTTATCATGGCCCATTAGCAGCAGCAAAGGTAGGACTTGTATGACTGGGTTCATGGCGACAAGGAAAGTGAAAAGAAGTTTTGAGCTTATATGCCTTCAATTCTACCAACTCAAGTATGGAAGTTTAGCCACCACACTTACATTGGCGGGAAGGCGCATCTTGATTGGTCTGGTGGTAAAACTGGCTGTAGTCCTGCAGCCAGCCGCTTTTGCCTATGGCGCCATCGACGCAGGTGTAAAATGATGGCTGTTACTGTGGTTCGCCGATGGACTTTCGTCTATGGGCCCGCCTGTATCTAAATAGACTGAGCGGACTGCTTAGTCAGTGGATAGATTAGCCTGTGGAAAACCGACCGTGGGACAGATTCTGCCAAGATCTATTTCAGGCCCTGTGTCTTTGATCCTACTTTGAGAACACAGGAGCTTCTCCACTGTGAATAAGAATACCCCATTTCTAATGAAATTTTACCTCTAGATCAGTGTACTTCCATAATATATACTAATGGATCAGCACAGCCTGCAGTTGGCACTACACATAGCTACTCAGCTGCATGCGCTGCAGAAAAGGGTGTCATGATATATGGTGTATTTCAGGCACAAAATACATATACAGAAACCTAGGGTGACTCTACCAGTCAGCTGGCTGAATTGAAAGCTTTGGTTCTGGCACTGCAGAAAATGGATCTGTGTCCAATTCTTTAGTGATATTTTATATTATTGGAACTTGAATGGATTCAGGAACTCTAAAGGTAAAATTTTCAAGCATAATTTCCTTTGGGGAAAGGTTGCAGCTCTGAAAGATTCTTTGCCATAGGCTGATATAATTCCCACAGTGAGTCATCAATGTGTCAGTGAACACATTATAGGGAATTAATTGGTTGATGAATAGACTGTTGTAGTAGCTGCATTTACTCATTCACATACGAGAATAGATGATGACATTATGGCTGCAGTCACTGTTTCGGCTAGTGGCGTGCCCCTACCTTAAATTACCCAGCAATATACTCCTATGTGTTAATTTCTCAAAATATTCCCATTGCTCGGATTTCTGTGATGGGTGGTCGAGTGATTCCCAACCAGAACAGCAGTTGAGGATTAATAGTTGCTCATCATGAAGGATTAGCGTATGCCCATGCTGATGTGGCAACTACAATTTCCTTGTTACAGAAATGCTACTAGTCACATGGTCTTTACAACAGACTAAAAAATATGTCTTTTGTTGTGACATTTGTCAACAAATTAAAAGTTCCACAGTTGCATGCCGAGCACAGACTCCTCTTTTAGTTTAAAAAAAGCCATTACATTATGTCTGTTTGGATCATTGCGGTCCACTTTATATGGATGGTACGCTTACATTTATTTTATTTCCTATTTTTTTTTTTTTTTTTAACTTCTTTATTGCATTTATATTTCAATAATAGCATATTTCAGAACAAAGGTACGTGTGAACTACACATATGCAGTCAACTACAATTCGCAACAAATAACATTTGGGGAACTTACGTAGGCAAGGTATCCATGTACTCACATTACAGAATTAGTATAACAATTATGTATAGGTGCTCAGCAGTCTATTCCCACATACCTATTTCATGTGTGTAGCATTCGGCGCACTAATCAGTGTCTTGAGGTGGATGTTCATCTGACATACACATGCATACAGGAATGTGGCATGTCATGCGGGGTACTTTACGCTACGGACATCCACTTCCCGCAGCAGGGGAATCAGAATTAAGCGGCGCAGGCACCAGCGGATTATAGAGGTCCATCAACATTAGCTCCCATTGTGACGTAAGAGGGTATTTGCGTAACCCCAACACATCTTCACATCGAAGAGCAGTACACTCCGCTCTCACCCAGATAGTTAGTGACTGCACCCATGCTTCGTATGACGGTGGATCAGGGGACCGCCATTTTCTGGTTATAAGGTGTTTAGCTAATAAAAACCCTTGATCCAGAAAACGAGATGTGGCCTTCAACCTTTTACCGCTAGGAAACAGTCCCAGTATGCATGTCTCCCACGTCTGTGGTAAGGGCCGTTCCACACAGTGCACCGAGCGCACTAGGACCGCAGACCAGTAGCAGTGCAGAGTTGGGCACGACCACAGCATATGCAAGATGTCCGCTCCCAGATTCTGGCAGCGCGGGCAGGTGGCATCCGTGCGATTAAAGTATGTGTTGATCTTCTCGGAGTGAGGTAGGCCCTTTGAATAACATAGGCCCTCATTACAACCCTGGCGGTCGGTGTTAAAGCAGCGGTAAAACCGCCACCAGGCCGGAGGTAAAAAAACATGGGATCACGACCATGGCGGAAATCGCCAACACAGACAGCCACTTTAACACTTCGACCGCCACGGCAGTAGCAACAAACACTGTGGCGGTAACTGCCAACAGCCAGGCAGAAGACAATGTACCGCCCACACTATCACAACCCACCAATCTGCCAGCTTTTCCGGGGCGGTACCAACACCATCAAAAGCATGGTGGAAACAGTACACAGAAGGGGAACCATTCACCTTTTGACAATCAACGAAGAACCAGGACGCCATGGAGCCCGAACTGCAGGTCCTGCCGATGCTGGTGTGTCTGCTAATACACCAGGAATATCAAAGAAGGCGGCGGCGACAGCCACGGTGAGTACTGTACCTAGCACACAGGGGGGGGGGGAGAGAGTGACACACACCTGCAACACACAACATCCCCAACCCCACCCTCACCCTTACCCACAACACCATAAACACAAAAACATGCAGCAACATTACATTTACAAAACGTAACCTCCTGGAAGAACGCAAAGACAAAAGGAATTGAGTGCAAATAGTGATATTTAGAAATATGCAGATAAAGTTAACGATTGTAAACAACAGTATATACAAATATGTGCAATATGTACAGAAGGCCATACACTGTCCTTTGCAGATGTCCGTTGCCCAGTGGGCAAAAAAACATGGGCGAAGCCCACACTCGACTCCTGCATAAAAATGGAGAGAACACTGCAGGGGCATCAGGTCGAAAACACAAAGGCACCTTAAGGGGAGGGGGGGCACATCAGCTGGAAGATGGTACTACGCCACTGGTCCTGGAGGGGACAACATGCCCACAGTGATGTCCTGGGGAGTGCAAAGCCACAGTCTCCCAAGTCTCTCAAGTGGGTGGTTTGCCCACTGCTTAGTCCTGGGGAGTGCAATGCCACAGTCTCTCAAGTGGGTGAGTTGCCCACTGCTTGGTCCTGGGGAGTGCAAAGCCACAGTATTTCAAGTGGGTGGTTTGCCCACTGCTTGGTCCTGGGGAGTGCAAAGCCACAGTGTCTCAAGTCTCTCAAGTGGGTGGTTTGCCCACTGCTTGCTCCTAGGGAGTGCAAAGCCACAGTCTCTAAAGTGGGAGGTTTGCCCACTGCTTGGTCTTGGGGAGTGCAAAGCCACAGTCTCTCAAGTGGGTGGTTTGCCCACTGCTTGGTCCTGGGGAGTGCAAAGCCACAGTCTCTCAAGTGGGTGACATGTTCCACTGGTTCTGCAGGGGGTTAGTGCCCAGTGTGCTTCATTCTGCCAAGGAAAGTGATAGTGGATGCATATCTCCACTGGTTCTGGAGGGGGCCTTGTGCCCAGTGATGCTGCACTTGGGGTGTGGCAGTTCCCATTCCCTCACCTGGGTGTCTGAGGCATGAGATGTGCAGGGATCAGGTAGCATGATACTTCATGGAGGCAGAGCCACACTCCATCCTGCGGCGACTTAGGCTGCAAACTGCTGCTAGTGCCGGTGCTAGTGGTGGTGCTTCAAGTGGTGGGTGGAGGGTCCTGGCCACCTCCTGCATCCCCGTATGGCTGCCCACTGGGGATGGTGCTGATAACAGATATAGTGGCACCGGTGGTGCAGATGGCGGCGCAGGTGGCGGTGCTTGCGGCGGTGTCAGCGGCGGAGATGCTGCTGGTGCAGGCCGTGGTGCAGGTGCTAGTAGTAGTGGAGGGAGACACCAGGCCATCTCCTGCAGCCTCGGACGGTTGCCCACTGGGGATGATGCTGCTGACTGTTGTTGTGGCAGTGGCGGTGAAGGTGGCGGTGCAGGTGGCAGTGCCTGCGGCGGTGCCTTCTGCGGTACAGGTTGCTGGGCTGTCAGTACTTATGGTGGGCACCAGTCCCTCACCTGGAGGCTCCGAGGCCTGAAGTGCCTTGCCTTGGGTTTTCTTGCCCTTCCCCACCTTGCCAGACGCTGGTGGGACCTTTGCACTGGCAGATGCAGTTTTTAAGGAGGCCTTGCTGGGTGGGCCGTGCTTTTTGGCCGTGCTGCTTCCTGGCACCCTCTTTACCTTGGCAGGTGGCGGAATAGGTTGGTCCTTTGCAGTGGTCGCTGGCACGCTGGCAGCCCTGACGGGTGCCCCCTTTGAACCCCTGGGACTTGCAGGTACCACAGCGGACGCCGACTTGGTGGCTGAGGTGCTGGCCTGGGATCTGGACACCCTGGCCTGATGGGAAGGACGGGGGGAGGGAGGCGGAGGGAAGAGGTCAAAGTTTGCAAGGAAAAGTTTTTTAGACACACTAGGACGGGAAGTTGGAGAGGGTTTGGGAGTGGAGGAAGTGGGATTGGTGGTAGGAGGTGTCTTTCTGCTGAGTTTGGGTGAAGGTGCATGGGCTAAATACTGTTGTGAGGTGGAGGCTGTTGGGTGGGTGGGTGCTTGCGTTAGTGTACTTTGGGAGGAGGGGTAACAGACACACTGGGAGAGGACACAGGGGACGTGTGCATGGTTGTGGGGGTGGTGACTGCTCGTGAGGGGTGTGTTGTGATGGGCGTGCTGTTGATGGCCGTAGTGGATGAGGATGTAGTGCATGCAGGTGTGAGTGGAGACGATACTGGGAGGGGGGTGGACGAGGAGGAGGAGGGGACACAGTGGAGCCAGTAGATGTTGGTGTGTCTGCATGGGGATGGTGCTTGTGTGAATTGCCTGTGGGATGAAGTGTGGTGCTTGTGTTTGCCTGAGCCACTTCTGTGTGTTGATTTGGATGATTGTTGGTCTGAAGGTGTGCTTGAGATAGGCTGGGGTTGAGGGGACTGGGACTGGGTAGAGGAAGTTGGAGGAGGGAGGCTAGACACAGGGACAATGGCTGCCCTCAGTGCTGAGGCCAGAGCCTGAAATGCCCTCTGTTGGGCCGCCACACCAGAATGAATGCCCTCCAGGTATGCATTTGTTTGTTGCAAATGCCTCTCGACACCCTGGATGGCATTCAGAATGGTTGACTGCCCAACAGTGAGGGATCTCAGGAGGTCAATAGCCTCCTCACTGAGGGCAGCAGGGCTGACTGGGGCAGGGCCTAAGGTGCCTGGTGCGAAGGAGATGCCCACCCTCCTGGGTTAGCGGGCACGGGAAACACGCTGAGGGGCTTCTGGGAGGGCGGTGCTGGTGGGGAGTGGCGGATGTACCTGTAGTTGGGGTGGGCACAGAGGTGTCCGCCACCGCCAGGGAGCTTCCATCGGAGGAGGAGTCGCTGTCACTGGTCTCCTCTCCTGTCCCCGTCGTAGTGCTCCCCTCACCCTCCATCCCGCTGGTGCCTTCACCCTCAGTGGATTCGCCCTCATGGGCCATGTGGGATGCAGCTCTCTCTGTCGCCGGTGCCTTTGCTCCTCCGCCAGATGATGCTAATGCACACAAGGACATGGTGACAAAACAAAAAGGGGGGGAGAGAGACAGAGGATGCACTTGGTCAATATCAGCAACAACACTACTGTTGGCGTACACAACACACAGGGAGCTTCCTTATGCACTAGGCCATTCCCAACCAGTCACTAAGGTAGTCACAAGCCCATGGGGTACAATGGCTAACAGCAGCATCTGCACACCTGACACCCACAGGACCCTGCCCAGTAGTATATGCCCACTTACACCATTGAGTTTGGAGTGCTTCAGAGCCTTCACACAAGGGACCTACCCTGCCATGATCGCCCTGGCCTAGGGCCACCCACAGCCCACATACCCCACCCAGCTACCTCCTAAAGCATGCAAAGTCAGGATACAGAATCTGTACTCACCCCCGTGTGGCTGCAGTGATGCCCTCAAGCGCCCATCCAACTCCGGATAGGCCACCTCCAGGATGCGGAACATCAGGGGGGTCATGGTGCGACAGGCACCCCTTCCACATTGGGAGTCCAGCCCCAGCTGGGCCTCCGCCGTTTTCTTTGTCCAGCGGCACAGGTCCTCCCATCTCTTGCGGCATTGGGTGCTCCGCCTGTGATAGACCCACAGGGTCCGCACCTCCTTGGCGATGGCATGCCAAATACCCTTTCTCTGGAGGGCACTGACCTAGAGGGAACAGACAGAAGGAAAGGAAATTACTCACCCGTCCGGACCGGCATACTCATTCCCCCCCAGTTCCCACCATGCCCGGACGCACATACACTGACCACCTCTCATGCAGCACCCAGGCCAGGACGCCTCAGCACCCCCCAACACGTGGCTTACATCCACCCCACTCCAAACATGCATTGGCCACACATCATGCTCTCAGTGTACTCACCTGGGTAGGACCCCATCCACCAGTTTTTCCAACTCCTCCGCAGTGAAGGCAGGGGCCCTTTCCCCAGACACTGTAGCCATTTTCGCTTCCAGACTCAGGTCACAGCAGCACTTGCAGTGTAGGTCTTCTCCTGTTGATGGTCAGGTAGCAAGTGAGTGAGTAGTTAGAAAATGGTGGTCACTTCCGTGGCAAGGTGTACCGTCACTGCCGTCGTACATCGACATTGGCTCCTGGAACCCAAAGGGCCCAATGATAACAAATGCGAAGTTGTGCAGCGTTCATCAACCGCCTACCGCTATGGTGCACAACACCAGCACACTTACCTGATTTCCACTTGTCAAGCCGCCATTTCAGGGGGGCACATGGCATGGCACCTAACTGTGTCACAGCAGACATTGCCCATCAACTGACTCTCGACTTCACATACTGCTTCTGTGACCTAACTTCAGCAACAGTTGTGTTTTCTATGTGGAAATATGACCTTCTGCTCACCGTTCTCCTCCATAGGCTACAACCGCTGAGGCAGATGATGAGATGGCGGCATCCTCCGGTGTACAGACCCGTGGTGGACCTGTTGACAATGGAGGACAGACACATTATCATCACATACAGACTTGATCGTGCCACAATTCAAGAGCTGTGTGCCCAATTGGAGCCAGACCTGATGTCAGCTATTCGGCAGCCCACAGGTATACCCCTCTAGTGCAGGTTCTGTCAGTGCTGCATTTCCTGGCAAGTGGTTCATTTCAAACTACAGTGGCCATGGCATCAGGAATGTCTCAGCCAATGTTCTCCAACGTGTTATTCAGAGTGTTGTCTGCCCTGCTGAAACACATGCGCAGTTACATCATATTCCCCCAGGTGGAGGATTTGTCCACAGTGAAAGCTGACTTCTATGCCCTGGGACATATCCCCAACATCATTGCTACCATTGATGGTACACATGTGGCATTTGTTCCCCCCCCGGAGAAATGAACAGGTTTACAGGAATAAGAAAAGCTATCACTCGATGAATGTGCAGATGGTGTGTTTGGCGGACCAATACATCTCCCATGTGAATGCCAAATATCCTGGCTCTGTGCATGACGCCTATATCTTGAGGAATAGCAGCATTCCTTATGTGATGGGCCAACTCCAGAGGCATCGAGTGTGGCTAATAGGTGAGCCCAAGGTCCCCACCCACTGTAAGTAGGTGTCTGAGTGTGGAGTTGTCCCTAAGGGTTAGTGTGTGTCTAACAGTTGTCCCTCGATATTTACAGGTGGCTCTGGTTACCCCAACCTGTCATGGCTACTGACCCCAGTGAGGAATCCCAGGAGAAGGGCAGAGGAACGTTACAATGAGGCACATGGGCATACAATGAGGATTATTGAGAGAACCTTCAGTCTCCTGAAGGCCAGGTTCCGGTGCCTCATCTGACAGGTGGATCCCTGTGCTACTCACCAGACAAGGTTATGCCAGATAGTAGTGGCATGCTGCATGTTGCACAACCTGGCCCTCAGATGCCATGTACCTTTTCTGCAGGAGGAGGAGACTGGAGATGCCCCTGTGGCAGCAGTGCAGCAGTAGACCCTGCTGACAGTGAGGATGAAGAGGCTGGGGAAGAGGATGAGGACAGAAGAACATCAGTTATCCGTCAGTACTTCCAATGAATGTGTTGAGTAATGTGGTGGGGTGTGTGATGTGGGGTGCATGAGGGATGTGGGGGTGTAAGTGGTGTGTGTGTAGTTGTGCTAACTCCTTCAGTCTTTTGGTGTTGGAAAAGGGTTGTGGGTAATATGGGTGTGTGTTTTATAGTGGTGTGGGTGTGTGTGTGGGTGTTGTGTGTATGAATTTCAGGTGTGTGTTTTTGGTATTGGCCAATGTAGTGTTGTTTTCTTTGTGGGTGTCCATTCTGAGCGCGGCGGTCTGTACTGACAATGCTTTACCACCATTAAATGTCCGCTGTGGTGATTCGTGTATAATAATGTGGGGGGGTTGTTTTGTTGGCGTATCAGTATGGGTGTTGGTACCGCCACTTTAACACTGACCTTTGGGCTGGCAGATTTGTGTGTGTGGCAGTATTCTGTCAGATTTGTGTGTGTGTATCATAATATGGAAAACTGATATTCGCCACTGCAGTGGTATGTTGACAGCCGTCAGCGTGGCATTAAGCAGCATTTACCGCCAATTCCATAATGAGGGACATTGTGTTAAAGGAGACTCACTAGATTGCAGATATGTGGGTGGGCAATGCCAAAGTGATGTTTTTCCCCGGCTACACGATCACGGTACAGAAACAACGTAATAATTTTCTAGCAGTAAAGCTGCGACTCAGGGATATGGGATTCACTTACTCTTTCCTCTTCCCAGCTAAGCTTTGTATAGTAACTATTAACACCACACGCTTCTTTGTCACTCTTGAGGAAGCATGGCACTGGATCAAGAACTCCGATGACTGCACCGACAACGCAGTGGGACTGGAATCAACAGGGTTGACACTACGCAGCGGAATCGTAGAGGGCAGTGATGAAGGAGGTCGCGAATGGACAAAGACCTTTTCATTGTTCCAGATTTGGAGCAAAGAACTCCGGAGCGATGCAGCGCTCTTTGGCCGGCCGCAGCACTTTCAGCGGCACCTCAGGCCTTGCCCCAGTGAGCCCTGCTGCCCTGAATGAGGAGGCGATTGACCTCCTGAGATCCATCTCTGTTGGGCAGTCAACCATTGTGAATGCCATCCAGGGGCTGGCAACCCAGATGCAGCAATCCAATGCATTCCTGGAGGGCATTCACAGTGGATTGGCGGCCCAACAGAGATCGATTCAGGCTCTGGCCTCCTCTCTGATGGCAGCCATTGTCCCTGTTTCTTCCATTCCCCCTCCAACTACCACTTTCCAGTCCCATTCTCCTGAACCCTAATCCATCCCAGGCGCACATACAGATGAGCATGCACACAAGACAACACCCAAGAGTGGCACAGGCAAACACAAGCACCACACTTCATCCCACAAGCACTCATGCAAACACCATACAGTTGCAGACACAACATCATCCACTGCCTCCACTTTCTCCCCCTCCTCCTCCTCCTCCTACTCCACCTCCCTCCCAGTCACGTCCACACTCACACCTGCATGCACTACATCAACAGCCACTACCAGCATTACCACAGCAAGCAGCACACACACCTCACTAGCAGATACCTCCACAACATCCATCCACTTGTCCCCTGTGTCCTCTCCCACTGTGTCTGCCCCCCCTCCTAAAGGACACAAACACAAGCACTCAGACACCCAACAGCCATCCACCTCACACACGCACACTGCCCATGCACCCAAGTCCAGAGACGTACACCTCCAACAACCACTCCCTCAACCTCCACTCCCATCCCTCCTCCCTCTTCCCGCCCCACCGTCCCTAAGAAACTTTTCCTTGCCCAACTTGACCTCTTCCCTCCTTCTCCCCCGTCCTGCTCATAAAACCAGGGTGCCAACCAGCCAGCCTAGCACCTTGGCCAAACAGGGGACAGTGGAGGCACCTCCTAGGCGTGGAGGCAGGACTGTGAGGGATTCCACTCCAACAGATAGAAAGGGGAAGGAGTCCACAACACCTACAGCCACGAAGGGTAAGGAGCCCACAACACCTACAGCCAGGAAGGGGAAGGTGCCCGCACCTCCTGCCATGGAGGGAATGAAGCGCTCAACTCCATCAGAGGCTGGGAGGGTGAAACCACAACCAACACTGCCACCACCTGTGGTCACGAAGCCCTCCCGCCAGCAGAGCCAGGCCAGGAGGCACCATCACCTGTTGTCACAGAGTAGCCCCCACCACCAGATGAGGCAGTGCGGCTATCACCACCAGCAGAGGACATGTGAGGACATGTAGGCCACCCCCTAGGGACTGCTGCACAAGGGGCCCCCTCCAGAACCAGTGGGCATGTTCCCCAGCACAGAGACTGTGGCCTTACACTCCCCAGCAGAGACAAATGGGCATGAAGCCCCCTCCAGAAACAGTGGGCGTCTTCCCAAGCTCAGAGACTGTGGCCTTGCACTCCCTAGCAGAGACAAATGGGCATGGAACCCACTCCAGAACCAGTGGGCGTGTTCCCCAGCTCAGGGACTGTGGGCTTGCACTCCCAAGCAGAGACAAATGGACATGGAGCCCCCTCCAGAACCAGTGGTCTTGTTCCCCAGCTCAGTGACTGTGGCCTTGCACTCCCCAGCAGAGACAAACGGGCATGGAGCCCTCTCCAGAACCAGTGGGCGTGCTCCCCAGCTCAGAGACTATGGCCTTGCACTCCCCAGCAAAGACAAACGGGCATGAAGCCCCCTCCAGAACCAGTGCGCATGTTCCCCAGCTCAGTGACTGTGGGCCTGCACTCCTCAGCAAAGACAAATGGGCATGTAGCCCCCTCCAGAACCAGTGCAGAAGTTCACGTATTTGGCTGAGGTGCCCCTCCCATTTCCCTGAGGTACCTGCCCACTTGCGAAATGATACCCCTACAGTGTTCTCTCCGGATGATGTCAGGATACAAGTTGGGCCTTGGACTGTGCCCTGTGGCCTTGTGTGCCCTCATGACTTTGGACTGGGCATTGGCCCTTTGTGAACATTTTTATATATTTGGTTTGTGTGGTGGGTTTTGCTATGCTAATACATTTTATGTACATCCGTACTCTGGTCCTTGTGTTATTCTGCCGTGTGTCGTGTGCCATTGGTTTATGTCTGCAGCTGATTGTGTGTATGGTGTGTGTTGTGCGTGTGTGTGTGTGTCACTCTCGTTTTCCTCCCTCCCTCTCTTGTGTGCTAGGTGGATGTACGCACCGTCGTGGTCTTCGTCGGCATTGGTGTTGTAGGTGGAGCATCATGGTGTAGATCATCGGGAAGACTTGCAGTTCGGGCTCCATGACAGCGTTGTTCTTCCCTGTGTCTCCGATGGTGAGTCCTTTCTCTTCTGAGCTCTGTTTCCAACAGGCTTTTGATGGCATTGGTATCGCCCCGGAAAAGGTGGCGGATTTGTGTTTCTTAATATGGTGGGCGGTACTTTGTCTTCTGCCTGGCTGTTGATGGCTACCGCCGTGGTGAGTGTTAATTCCACCATGGCGGTTGGTGTGGTACATTGGCTGTCTATGGGAGTTATCACCGCCATGGTCATAATTTGGCGGTATTTACCGCAAACCTGTTGGCAGTATTACTGCCACTTTATCACTCATCACCAGGGTCGTAATGAGGGCCTATGTCTCTGTCACGAAAATGCAAGAAACATATCACCATCGGTCACGGGCTGGCCCCGCTCGAGGCCACCGACCTGGCAACCTATGTGCCCGCTCAATGAAGAAAAATTGGGAAAGCGTGTCCAGGGGAAGCACACTGTGCAGCCAGTCCTCAACATACTTCACTGGATCCTGTCCCTCAGTGCCCTCTGGTAGGTCTCTGTACCCCTCTCCAGGATTCGTACTCAGTCCGTTAGCACCTTCAGGGAGGTTTCCAGATTGTTCACTCTGAGTGGTAGTGTTGTGACAATTTGCTCCATTAGTGCCACCCTATCTGCCAGCTTTCTGTGATCCGTATGTAGTAGACTCAAATCCGAGTTAACCATGTCTATCTTGGACTCCAGAGAGGTCTGTGTGCTGTCAATGGCCAGCAATATAGCATCTAACTTGTCCTCCAGTGTGCTGGCACATTCTGTGCTGGCCATAGCAGTCGTTGCTTGTGGCAGGAACCCCCGAGTTTGAGATGCAGGGGGTTGTCCCCCAGTTCGTTCCATGGCTTTCCGTGTATGACTTCTGGGGTGCAATGAAGCAATACATGCCCACCAGCCACGTCCCTAGGTGAGTCGGAGTGGGGTGTATACCACAATCGCTGCTGGTGACAGAGAAACAGAGACGGCACCAGGCACCCCAGTCCCTCAGCACTTCAGGCACATCAGTTGTGGCAGGCACTCCCTCGCTGAACGGTCGTTTGAGGCAGGATAAATTGGCGGTGCAGCGGAGCTCCCCTAGCTTGCGTCTGCATGTTGGCTCCTCAGGCCACGCCCCCCATTTCTTGTTTATTCATGTTCTCAATTTCTGTGGGTATGGCCACAGCGATTGTCTGACACTTGAACTGTTATTAAAGATTTGCAGGTCTTTCTCAGTACATATGCAGTGGCGGCAATTCATTGAGATCAGTGACCGTATTTGCCTCTAATGCCTACCATGATACCATGGGAATGCTGGGGCCCATATTTATACTTTTTTAGCGCTGCATTTGTGCCGCTTTTTGACACAAAAGTGGTGCAAACTTACAAAATACAATTGTATTTTGCAAGTTTGCGCCGCTTTTGCTTAAAAAAATAACACAAATGCGGCGCTAAAAAAGTTTAAATATGGGCCTGCGTGTTTTATGCATTTTTTCACCCTCTATCACTCTGAGGGAAATTTTTATAGTTGAATGGATGAAATGTGACTCAAAGCAGCCCTTAACCTCTTAGCTGCTGGGCCATTCCCCCCCCCCCCCCAGTGCTGAGCCCTTTTTTGGCTATTTGGGGTGGTTTGCGCTTAGGCCTTCATAACTTTTTGTCCACATAAGCTATCCACGCCAAATTTGCGTCCTTTTTTTCCAACATCCTAGGGATTCTAATGGTACCCAGAGTTTGTGGTTTCCCCTGGAGGAGACCAAGAAATTAGCCAAAATACAGTGAAAATTTCGTTTTTTCCAAAAAAATGGGAAAAAAGGGCTGCCGAAGAAGGCTTGTGGTTTTTCCCTTAAAATGCCATCAACAAAGGGTTTCTGGTGCTAAAATCACCATCTTCCCACCTTTCAGGAACAGGCAGACTTGAATCAGAAAACCAAATTTTTCAACACAAATTTGGCATTTTACTGGCACATACCCCATTTTTACTATTTTTGGTGCTTTCAGCCTCCTTCCAGTTAGTAACAGGAATGGGTGTGAAACCAATGCTGGGTCCCGGAAAGCTAAACATTTCTGAAAACTAGACAAAATTCTGAATTCAGCAAGGGGTCATTTGTTTAGATCCTACAAGAATTTCCTACAGAAAATAACAGCTGAAATAAAAAAATATTGAAATTAAACTGAAAACAACAGCCATTTTTCTTTATGTTTTACTCTGTAACTTTTTCCTGCGATGTCAGATTTTTTAAAGCAATATACCGTTATGTCTGCTGGACTCTTCTGGTTGCAGGGATATAAAGGGCTTTTAGGTTTATCAAGAACCCTAGGTACCCAGAGCCAATAAATGAGCTGCACCCTGCAGTTGGTTTTTATTCTATGCTGGGTATACAGCAATTAATTTGCTGAAATATGAAGAGTGAAAAATAGGTATCAAGAAAACCTTTGCATTTCCAAAATGGGCTCAAGATAAGGTTTTGAGGAGCAGTGGTTATTTGCACATCTCTGAATTCCGGGGTGCCCATACTAGCATGTGAATTGCAGGGCATTTCTCAAATAGATTTCTTTTTTACACACTCTCTTATATTTGGAAGGAAAAAATGTAGAGAAAGATAAGGGGCAATAACACTTGGTTTGCTATTCTATGTTCCCCCAAGTCTCCCGATAAAAATGATACCTCACTTGTGTGGGTAGGCCTAGCGCCCGCGACTGGAAATGCCCCAAAACACAACGTGGAAACATCCCATTTTTTGACAGAAAACAGAGCTGTTTTTTGCAAAGTGCCTACCTGTAGATTTTGGCTTCTACCTCAGCCGGCACTTAGAGAAATGCTAGAAATGGGGTCTTTGGTTGACAGTCAGGTTACCCCCTGTTCAAGCAAGGACCCTCACTCTAGTCAGGGTAAAAGAGAATCACCCTCAGCTAACCCCTGCTTACCCCCTTGGTAGCTTGGCAGAGCAGTAGGCTTAACTTCAGAGCGCTAGGTGTAAAGTATTTGTACCAACACACACAGTAACTTCATGAAAACACTACAAAATGACACAAAACCGGTTTAGAAAAATAGGAAATATTTATCTAAACAGAACAAGACCAAAACGACAAAAATCCGACATACACAAGCCAAGTTATGAATTTTTAAAGATTAAACTCAAAAATAGCGCTTAGAAACAAAAATGCTTTGATGAGATGTTAACACGGCGTCGTGACGGAGTTGTTCCCAACGAGCCAACACCAGCGGCGCCGGACACGGAGTCGTGTAGACCCCCAAGTACAGTACCTTTGGTGAAGGGTGAAAACAAGCCGATGCGCGAAGTCAGGAATCGCGGCGTCTGTGCGAAATGTTGAATCTGTGCACTTCGAGCGGCGTCAGTCACGAAGTGGTGCAGCGACTTCCACGGAGTCGCGGACTTCAGAGGGGCTGCTGCGGCGTCGGGCCTGCGAAGAGCGTCGCGTTCCAGCGAAGGTCACGGCGTCAGGTGCAGGCGGCGTTACCGGATTCAGCAGCGGCGTCGGTCCGAAGTCGTCCGAAGTCGATTTCCTTGGATTCCACCAGCTTTCCTTTCAAGGGCCCAGGGACTGGATAGGGCACCACTTGTCGGGGCAGGAGTCTCTCCAGAGACTCCAGGTGCTGGCAGAGAGAAGTCTTTGCTGTCCCTGAGACTTCAAACAACAGGAGGCAACCTCTAACTCAAGCCCTTGGAGATTTCTTCACAAGATGGAAGGCACGCAAAGTCCAGTCTTTGCCCTCTTACTCTGGCAGAAGCAGCACTGCAGGAAAGCTCCACAAAGCACAGTCACAGGCAGGGCAGCACTTCTTCCTCAGCTATCAGCTCTTCTCCAGGCAGAGGTTCCTCTTGGTTCCAGAAGTGTTTCTCAAGTCTGTAGATTTGGGTGCGCTTCTTATACCCATTTTAGTCTTTGAAGTCACCTTTCTTCAAAGGGGACTCACACCTACTTGTGAAATCCTACCTTGCCCAGGCAAGGCATCAGACACACAGCAGGGGGTTGGAGCCGGCATTGTCAGAGGCAGGCACAGTCCTTTCAGATGAGAGTGACCACTCCACCCCTCCCTCCTAGCAGAGATGGCTAATCAGGAAATGCTGGTTACACCCCAGTTCCCTTTGTGTCACTGTCTGGTGTGAGGTGAAAAACAACCCAACTGTCAAACTGACCCAGACTGGGAATCCACAAACAAGGCAGAGTCACAGAATGGTTTAAGCAAGAAAATGCTCACTATCTAAAAGTGGCATTTTCAAACGCACAATCTTAAAATCAACTTTACTAAAAGATGTATTTTTTAATTGTGAGTTCAGGGACCCCAAACTCCACATGTCCATCTACTCTCTAGGGGAATCTACACTTTAATCATATTTAAAGGTAGCCCCCATATTATCCTATGAGAGAGACAGGCCTTGCAACAGTGAAAAACGAAATTGGCAGTATTTCACTGTCAGGACATATAAACCACATTACTATATGTCCTACCTTATCCATACACTGCACCCTGCCCTTGGGGATACCTAGGGCCTACCTTAGGGGTGCCTTACATGTAAGAAAAGGGAAGGTTTAGGCATGGCAAGTGGGTACACTTGCCAAGTCGAATTTACAGTGTAAAAATACACATACAGACACTGCAGTGGCAGGTCTGAGACATGATTACAGAGCTACTTATGTGGGTGGCACAACCAGTGCTGCAGGCCCACTAGTAGCATTTGATTTAAAGGCCCTGGCACCTCTAGTGCACCTTACTAGGGTCTTACTAGTAAATCAAATATGCCAATCATGGATAAACCAATTACATACAATTTACACGGAGAGCATATGCACTTTAGCACTGGTTAGCAGTGGTAAAGTGCTCAGAGTTGAAAAGCCAACAGCAAAAGCCAACAGCAACCGGTCAGAAAAAAATAGGAGGCAGGAGGCAAAAAGACTGGGGATGACCCTGCATAAGCAAAAGTCCAACAAGAAACCTACCAAACCTGTGCATTTTCTAAAAACTAGAGACCTAGGGGAATCCAAGATGGGGTGACTGGTGGGGCTCTGACCAGGTTCTGTTACCCAGAATCCTTTGCAAACCTCAAAACGTGGCTAAAAAAACACGTTTTCCTCACATTTCAGTGACAGAAAGTTCTGGAATCTGAGAGGAGCCACAAATTTCTTTCAACCCAGTGTTCCCCCAAGTCTCCCGATAAAAATGATACCTCACTTGTGTGGGTAGGCCTAGCGCCCGCGACAGGCAATATCCCAAAACACAACGTGGACACATCACATTTTTTCATAGAAAACAGTGCCTACCTGTGGATTTTGGCCTCTAGCTCAGTCGGCACCTGGGGAAACATAGCAAACCAGCGCATTTTTGAAAACTAGAAACCCAGGGAAATCCAAGATGGGGTGACCTGTGGGGCTCTGACCAGGTTCTGTTACCCAGAATCCTTTGCAAACATCACAATTTGGCCAAAAAAATCACTTTTCCCTCTCATTTCGGTGACAGAAAGTTCTGGAATCTGAGAGGAGCCAGAAATTTCCTTCCACCCAGCATTCCCCCAAGTCTCCCGATAAAAATGGTACCTCACTTGTGTGGGTAGGCCTGGTGCCCGCGACAGGAATAGATCACACAACGGTCAATGTTGGTCCTTACAAGAGGCAGCTGTTGACCCTGGGGTGATCCATTCCTGACGCAGGCAATAGGTGTAGGCACTCAAGTGGGGTAGTGTTTTTATCAGGACAGGTGAGGAATCACTGGGTGGTAGGAATTTTGTGGATCCCAGCATATTCCTGTAGTTTTTGTGACAGAAATGAGAGAAAAATAGAGTTTTTATTCAACATTTCAGCTTTGCAGGGTATTCTGGGTGAGAAAACTTTGTGGAATCCACACAAGTCACACCTGTGTGGACTCCCCCGAATGTCTAGTTTCCAGAAATGTTTGGGTTTAGTGTGTTTCTCTATATGGCCGCCGAACCCAGGACCAAAAACACAGGTGCCTGCCTTACAAAACCAGTTTGTTTTGCGATAGATAATTTTGATGCCTCCACAATACGATTTGGGCGGTGGAATTTGGGGCTGAACTAAATTGGGGAGCTCCCAAGAGAGCACTCTTTCTTTCTCTCTGCTTGCCGCCGCATTCACCTGCTCTCTGGTTTGGGCTAACCCACTATTACCCAGTTGCACAGACTGCTCGCGAATGGACAGCAGGACTGTCCTCATCACCTCCCTCATAATGTACTGGAAGAGGAGTTATCGAATGGGACTCCTCGGACTGAAAAATCACTCCCTGAGTCTGAGCCATTGTCCTATCCCTCAGATGCTGTCTCAGTATCTGATGTCTCAGTCTCTGATCCTATGTCAGAGCTGTCCTCTATAACCCAAGTGCCGGCAGCAGTCATACATCAAGATGCCATCTCTGCTATTGGCTAAACTGTTGCTCTAAAACACTAGCCTATGTAGACAGTCACAAAATCGATGGTGTGTGTGAGATACGTGCAACAGTAGAGGCCACCTTACCTGCGCTTCTTCCCTCAATCAGCACGTTCTTTCAAGACACTCAAAAAACACCTTGTCACATACCATTCTTCACAGTCTTTAGCACCTCCTGCGCCCAGTCCAACAATCATTATTGGTGCTCCCACTCCCTCCTCCTCGGATTCCCTCATTACCACCCAGCAAAAGTGCCCTTCATCTCTCCATAGCTGCCCTCCACCCCGCACATACATTTCATTTGTATTATAGCGCAGGTAATGGCTGACTTTACTAATGTACTCAGCTATTTACATAAAATACAGATTTGCTCTTTGCAGTAGGCATATAAACCTTCTGCGCTTCTTTATGTTACTAAAACTGCCACTAGACAAGTCTGACCGTTTTGTAGCAGAAACATAATCACAATACTTACTTGACTTTTTTATTGCTGCCTAAAACCTACAGTTGAAAAGCGTCAGTTGAAGTATGTGCATTGCTTTGAAGACGCAAGCTGCAACTGCAAGACAACTGGTGGCAAATCTATATATAAATATATAAATATATATATATATATATATCACTTTTATATGTGGGTCTGGTTTTCCTGGGGGCCGATCGCAGCCCCCAGGGAAACCACATACATATTGACAAAAGTGATATATATATATATATATATATATATATATATAGATCTATCTCTATATATATATATATCTACATAGATATATCTATAGATATATATAGATATATATACATATATCTATATATATCTATAGATCTATCTATAGATATATCCATGTACATAGATACAGTATATCTACATAGATATATCTATATATATAGATCTATATATATATATATATATATATATTTTTTTTTGTATGCTTTCTTTGGGGGCCAAAATGGCCCCCAGGGAAACCCCACAACAACTAAAAAGAATATTGCCCCTTGTCCATTTATTTTTCATTTTTTATTTAAAAAAAAAAAAAAAAAGTTGCCCCTGGGGGGGGTGCGATCGCCCTCCCCCCCACAGGGGGCACCTACCTTTTTAAAAGGCCCGTTTTCCGAGGGGGCAGACCCCTCAGCTGTGCTGCGATCGGGGACCAGGAAACACTTTCAGGAAGGCCTCGTAAGAAAGGGGAGACTCTCCAGGGGCCACCTACCTTTTTTTTTAAAAAAATATGCCCCCGGGGGGGGGCTGGCCCGTTTTCCGAGGGGGCCGACCCCCCCAAGTGAAATCCCTGGCATCTAGTGGTGTTTCCTGGCCCCCGATCGCAGCTGTGCTGCGATCGGGGGCCAGGAAACTCTTTCAGAAGGCCTCTCCCCTTTCTTACGAGGCCTTCTGAAACTGTTTCCTGGCCCCCCGATCGCAGGAAACCTGAAACTGTTTCCTGGCCCCCGATCGCAGCACAGCTGCGATCGGGGGCCAGGAAACACTTTAAGGAAGGCCTCGTAAGAAAGGGGAGACTCTCCCCTTTCTTACGAGGCCTTCCCGAACGTGGGTAAGGCCATTTTCCCCATCGGAGCAGGAAGCGGCCGCAAGGCTGCCTCCTGCTCCGATGGGGAAATCAACATTGTTACGTCAGCGCGCCTTGCGGCACGCTGATGTCACAAAGGGGTGGGTGGGGGGCGGAGGAAGACACGGAAGAGCTTCCGTGTCTCCCTGGGAGCAAAAATAAATAAATAAATCCTCGGGTGCGACGCACCCGAGGATTTATTAACCCCCCTCCCTGGTGTCGGCCACTGGTCGTGACCCGCACCAGGGAGGTAGTGCGGGCAGTGGCCGACGCCCGCATTGAAGGGGTTAACAGCTAGAGTATTAGGTTCAGGTCCTAGCTGGATCCATCACCTGAATGGAGTCCAGAGAGATTCAAACAATCTGCCTAGAAGATCTTACGGTGTTCGAACCCCCTATGAGGTCCTTTTCTGGGTTCAAATCTATGTTCCAGATCTTGATAACCCTGGCACAGTAGTGGTAGATGTGCCCTTTGACATCAATGAACGTTTCACTGTCTTACAGGAATTACAAGACTACAGAGATGAACGCTCTAATTTTTAAACGTTCTGCCACTGATGCAGTGATGGAGCAACTAGCGACCTCTGGCTGAATTCCTATAGTTGGGGATTTATCTGGGAGAAGAGTGCAGACAAGAACACGTTTGGCCTGTTCTACTGTGCACTGGTGTGTGTGCTTGCTGCTCCAGGTACTCAAACTGTGATTTTGCCACTGCTTGAAGATTGTAAATAGAAATGACAAGTTTCCATTGATTTGTCCTCCACACTAAGCCACAAAGGTGTCAGGGTAGTTTCTTGTCTTCTCTCCTTACCTTGCAGGAGATCCCCCTACATGTATTAGGCAGTCCTAATCTTTTCACTTCCCGGCTGGGGACTTCCAATGATGAACTTTCACTAGTGCCTGTTTCTACTGCCAATAAAGGATATGCATCTGAAGTGATGCTGTAGTTTTCTACTGCTGCTCATAATAATTAAATTGTTTATAATCAACCACCATTGGACGTGTCAACCTACTCTCCCGTGCCGAATGAGGACCATGCTTTTGCTCGGACTGCTTATGGTTATTTTACCGACATTGATGATATTTCTTCAACTTCTTCATATACCTCCTTCCGTGGAGCACATGTGCTGTTGTTTTGGTTGTAAATGACTTATCTGATTCCTCTATTGTCATACCTTGTATTTTTCTTGCATTGCCTTTTCTCTTCTTCTGTACTGTATTTGTTATAGCTTTCTTCCGGAGGCTTTTTTCAGAGCTGATAACTGAAATACTTATGCCCCATTCTTCTTCACATAAGGTCCAAAGAGACTTGACCCTTGTGAACATTACTGCATTTCCTGTTCATGATGGCATTGTTTGGGATAAGGTCCCCTGTGACAATTTTAGTGCTCCAGAAATGTTTCAAATTCCTTATGTCTTTAAGATTGCTATGGCCGATATTATCAACCCATGTTCCATTTCTGATGAACGGGATGTTGCAACTGTTTCTAATATGCTATTTGAACTAGAATCCTATACCATATTGAACAATGAGGATTTGTGTTTGAATTCTGCAAACTATGGTGAAATGTTTTGTTACCAGCATTATAAACATCACTAGTTACACAGAGCTAGTGCTCAACATACAGTTGTAATAATACACAGCAAGAACACAGCCTGGCACCATCTGTAGGTAGTTCCAAAACGTATTAGAAAAAGTTCCCTTATTTGTCTGGTCATATCCCTACAGACCCAGTTTTGTTTTATTATAGACTTACGCCTCCCCGAGTGAAGAAAATTATGCTAACACAAACAGGATTTATATATTCTGACTCCTTTATTTCACAATTGACCCTAAAGGGTTATGATTATTGGACGGACAATATTGATCTAGCATCTGTTTGGGGTACATGACACTGTCAGGTTCAGGGCATTGATATTTTATTTAAGGCTTGTCTGCTCTCTTGAAAAATTATATTTTTAAATAAAACTATACAACAGTCTTTGTTTATATTATATCAAAAATTTCAACACATCTAGCATTCCCTCTTTTCCTCTGATTGACAACTGGCAACAGTACATTAATTCCACAGAAGACCAGCCTAATGAAATGGTTCCATAGGCTACAATGAATTTGTAATATTGTGGTTGGGATATCCGTCATGTTTATGATGGAGTAATCTCCTCTGCCAAACTGTAAATCAGGTCCTAAGTCTCCATATTGTGAATTTCTTGTTGACATTTTTTGGTAGGACTGTGAAACCATGCTCCATCACCTGCTTTTCTTTCATCCCTTTCCTTTATCTTCTTGTTAACCTATGGTGTCATGCAGAAGGAGCAGGATAGCCATTCCCTCCAGGTTCAGCACATGGAGTCAATGTAGCAGCACCACAGTGCCATAAGTGGCCATACAGGTTTTTGCACTGAAAAAACAAATATAAGGGCAAACACCAAAGCTATTCTGAGTCATATGTTTCTCCAATCTAAAATTATTATGGATCCTAACTGGGGACTCTCTTTACTCACATCCCAAAAAACAACAGGGTGAAGAGATAGGGGCTACCCAAGGTAACAGTCTTTACATTGTAAATAACAAAAAACAGATGATTACCCGGGTGTCTAATATGTGGCACAGAGGTTCCCTAGGACAATTTAATTGGTATGGAGGGTCATAAAAATGATGTAGGCCTGGTTAGTCATGAAACATTTAGAAGAACCCTACACACCAGCCTAGGTGTCATACTTCATCATCCAACAGTGTGGTAGGGTGGTACATGGGTTTGTTCCACCTGGCTGAGATCACTTCAGTGGTCATTTTGTGTTTCACCTGTTGACGAGGTCAGTGGAGGTCACCATGTAATCAAAAATCCCTGCAATGATGCCCATTAGTATGAATTTTATTCTGGAGCCAAATGCTGTGGGATATTAAAAACAAGAATGAGGGATCTAAGAGGTTATTATTGTTCCCAAATATACCAGTCAACATGTTTCAGATGCCTCACTGGGCCCATATTTTGTTTGCAGCCTTCCTTAAGACAATGGGCCCCATTACCAGGTTGGTGGCCGACCACCAGCCCCTGGGAGAGAAGACCGCCGCTAGGCTGGCGGTCTCCCCCTCAGGCCAATTACAAGGTTTCTACTGGGATGACCGATGGAAACATGAGGTTTCCGGCGGTCAGCCAAGTGGAAACTGTGTGGCGGCATTGTCCAATGCCATTGCACAGACACCTTCGGAATACACACTGTCTTCCGTAGCTGACAGTGCACATTTTGAGCTTTCTGGACAGGGATGCACCTGCACTGCCCACAATATGCTCATAGGCAGTGCTGGGCCTCCCCTGTGGCCCCTAGAACTGGCTTTCCGCCAGCCTTTTCTGGGCGGAGTCCCCACCATGAAAAGGCTGACGGAAAGGAAAGTTATGATCAGCACGGCAGTGCTGCTTTAAGCATCACCATGGCTGAGCTTGACTTCGACCACCACCTACCCATCAGGGAACCTTTTTCCTGGCAGTGGTGGCAGTCCCTTTGTGGTCCGACCACCAGGTTCGCAATTTGGCAGTTGGACCGCCAGGAGCATGGCAGTCCAACCGCCACAGCGAGTCTGGCGGTGTAAAGACCACCATACTTGTTTTTAGGGCCTGTGTGTCTTCTTTTCCCCAGTGAATGACTGCCCACCATATATAGAGATTGCAGCCTACCTGGCAGGGATCTCTAAACTCATCAATGCAAATGGTGATGAGAAAGTGACAATGAAGGCAGAAGAGTTTGCTGAGTGGGCACCGTGATTTTTGTACTCATTCTCTAAGCTGTTTACTTTTTAAAGAAAAGACACTCAAAACGGGACTTTGTTCTTGAAAATTACTAAATGTCCTTGACATACAGGAAGTTTTCTCCATACACATAGAGTCCTATGATAGAAATGCCTGTCCAGGGCACAATACAAAACATGGTGATCCTGGGCAGGGAAATCTAGTAATGGGCACACTGTCTGAATAGGGAGGCACAACTGTAACTGTGACTGACAGCCCCTTTGCCGTTAACAGTGTATGATGGTGGTGGCAACTGAGTGTCCACTTTCTGTAAAGAGCTGGAGAACCACAAGTTTGGTTATGAGCCTCACTGATGTATGGCACGATGGAAGACTCACCAGTTGTAGACAGGAATCTTGATCCACCAAACTGTAAATAAAGCTCCATTAAGAAATTGTAATAAATACCGTATTACACTCTGCGCATCTGCATACCTTAAAATAGGTATACTCACCAAAGGACAAAGATATATTTCCACTACAGCATTTCAGCTTATGCCTTCCTCAGGTAGTACAAGATTTTTTGGTCAGAGTTTGACAGCTTACACTGCCAAATTTTCAAAAAGCATCATGAGTGAAGATCACATTTGGAATGTGGAATCAATGCATTCTTGAGATCTCTTGAGATATGCGGAAACGAGATGGTGTTGTCAGTGAAGTTCAGTCCATCTAGATGCATGATGTGAACAGTACAGCCAGATGTTTTCTCTGTGATCCAGTAGTTACACATATATTCACCAGTTGTAATTAGCTCAAGTAACTATAACTCATTCTCTGATGAAACTATAACTAGTTGGTCCACCGTGCACAGTGTTGTGTGTAATCAATAATTTAATTTAATTTCAGACGTTGCAGTTATGTTATCTATGATGTCATGGAATATGTCATGAGAGATGTAAATTGTGAGGTAATTAGTAGAGCATGACAGGTGCAACTTATTGTTACTTCAGATAACTTTAACTGGTGAATTTCAGTGGTTTATGTTCATCTAAAATGTTATGTTTTGACTAACATTTTCACACTCCTATAACAACCTCATCACCCACACAGGATACATCCTGCATTTTCTATATTGCTGTCTATGTTTTAGCAAATTTACTCCCCATCCCATTAAGGGGGAAATGCAATTGGGTATTCTATATATGTTCCAAAAATCTAATACACACATCCCATACCAATAAACGAACGTTCTGTAATTTGATACACTGCCCATTGATTATTAGGCACCCACTTCGTGATAAATAAACTCCAAAAGGTAAAATAAAATGCAGGTTCTATGGTAGCTTTATATTTCTTTTATGAATTGAGGAGTAATAATTACTTTTAAAAAGTTTTGTTATCTACAATCGCTACACACTACAAATTATCACAGTTCTGTTATTTATTTTGATCCATAATTACAAGCTCAAAACTTCTGGACTCACCATATTATATTTTCTCACCCAATTAATTTAGGTATAATTCATAACCCATGTCCCACCAGAGATCATCAACAGACCACTGAAGGGATTATCCTTGTTTTGTGCATCAAACCAGTGATTTAAATCTAAAAATATTGATTGAGTGTTTCGCCCAACTTCCTTGGGGATGGGTCTTTTTTCTTCGAAGGAAAAGATGTAGGAAGTTAGCTTTCTACCAAGTCAACATCAATTTACAATGTAACCAATTGGTCGCACAATAAGGACCCAAATCGGAAATAAAGTTAAGGATTTTATTACGAGTTAACAGTCAGGTTACAATAAACAAATCTCAAAAACATGCTGTAGAGATGCAGAATAACAACAGAATAACCAAACCTCCTGAAGAAGTTTAGGCACATTAGCATAAGGCAAACCAAGAATTAAGTTACAGCAATAGAAAATATCAGCAATAATATTTGATGCTCAGAGAAAAGTCTTCGGTCTTCTCCACTATTCATGTGTGCAATCTGCATCATCTACCTAAACTATTCTAGAAAATGGGCAGGGAAAATCTCAGAAAGTCAAAAAGCAATGGCAAAAAAGGAAAATTATATGCATATAGGGAAGAGAAAGAAGGTGTCAGCATTTCAGAAGCTCGGCAAGAGTCTTTTATAGAGAGAGCATAGGGACAAGGGGAAAGTCAGAGGGCTGTATCTCTCAAAGTACAAAGAGAGAGTGTCCTTAAATCCATCTGTGAGAACACTAATTAATACCGCACATTCCTGCTAAGTAATACCCCTCATTACACCATTAGAAGCTCCCTTGTCTTTTTCAATCTCACGTTGTAAGTTGAAATAGTTACATTTTCTCCCAGAGCGGTCCTGAGAATGCTTCTGTCCTTGGTTGTCGAGACATCATTGGCAACTTATGAGAAAAAGGGAGAGTCATCTCACGCCCGGTTTCTCCATCTTCTTCCATCAAGGTCAATTTCACAGACTCTCTTATTACTTAAACAATATTACATCTAAATTTTGTATGAATGCACCTGCAAGGAATAGACACATTAGCGGAAACGGAAAACAGTTTCTCACTTTGAAAGAAATATAGAGGAAGTCAGGATAATTTAAGAATATTATTCACTAATTCACATTTAATTTGTGTTATGTATGCACATATTAATGTCAACATTCTTGTAAATGTCAGTTACTTAGTCTCAAATAAAGCTTAACGTTACAGTTAGAATGAATGCAATACATTTAAGAAAACAGACACATCACTGTGACTGAGAACCACATTTTTAATATTGAACTACAAAACATTACTGTACACGTCTACAGGTATTTTTCTAATTTCTAAAGGCAAATACTATTCATTAACATGAAGGTTGTTCTTCTTACTTATTTCAAGTGATTACATTTAATTTAATAAGGTTAAGATGCACAATATATATGATTCCCTAATTCTACAGTGAATGCACTTTATTACGGAATTCAAGTGCACCACTTTACATTAATAACAGCAGAACACCCATCACATGAAATGTTCTGTAGACATATGGGTTAAGTAGTGACATCAGGGGTGGAGCCAATTTAATGTTGCACCAATCCACCCTCTGATGGTGAGTCTAGCCATCACATCAGATTTTAATCTCTCATCAGAGTGATCAATTAAACCCTCAGAGGTTGATCCAGGAAAGATCCTCTGGATTGCTCTGGATGCTTCATTTCATCATAATATCTGCTTTGCCCAGTCTCAAGTTCTTTGTCTTCTCTACTCCTCCTGACTCCCTTCTTCATCTGTACTCCCTTGTAGAGTCCAAATACAATTAAGCCCCAAAGAACAATTATCAAGAGAGTTTTCGAACAATTCCACTCCCCATATTTCCACACCATCTGCCAACAGCAGAAAATCAATTTACAATTGCTTCCTGTGCACCAGTTGCTTCTAACTTCTTTAATTCATTCGGATCAGTAATGTTCCTAATATATTTAATCAATTCCTTACTGTTGTTAGACTTTTAACATCAGACAGATGCCGCCCTCCTTCAAGAGAAGGCTATCTATTGTGAGTCTGTTGTACAAAACCATTGATCTTATAGCAATAATCTCACTATCTACAATTAATAATGCACATGTTGTAGTAGTGGACACGTTATCTATAATACTGGATAACATGTTTATCTTAATGTCATTCAAAATCACTCCTCCAGATGAAATCAGTGCACGAAAAATATCAAGCACAAACTGTATCTAATAACATGGTAGGTTTAAAGAATGTTTCAAATGTAATGTTCCTTGTTATGGGGTTTTTGTTCAAGTGTTTGAGAATAGGAATTTCTGAGATGACTAAGGGTCTGATTTATATCTTGGTGGTAACAGTCCCTCCATCAATTTTCCATTGGATTTCCCGTTTGCCTAGTAGGTGGTCCACCCTCTTTATTTAGATGATATCGGATCCATAGACGAAAGACCGCTGATGAATCACCATCACTGTCATGAATCTCCACCTGGGTTGGCAGCGCCAAAGGCGAAAGCAGCTGGCTGCGGGACACCAGTCACTTTTAGCATCATGCCGATCACAAAGTGCCTTCCCGCCGACACAACTGTGGCGGCTAAATCTCCACACTTGAGTTGGTGGATTGGGAGGGATAACAGGACATCCCGGTCCTGTTATCCCTCCCAATCCCTGTCAAACAAGTCCCGTTGTTGCTGCTGCTCCTGGACCAATATGAAAATCAACGCTGTTGTCACAGAAACAGAAGGTAAATCAGTGTTTCATCTGTCATCTTTGGAATTGTCACTGTACATTAGCACTGGACTCAAGCATGTTTAACAAATACTTTAAAGCAATAGTACAATGATGTGCAATGCATATGTGTGTAATGTTGTGATTAGAAAAATGTTTTGAAAATACATCTGGAGATATTAGTAACACCCACCAATCTGGTACTAACTGCCTTCATGGAAATGGACACATACACAAAAAGTCACAGTAATCCCAATTAGAAATGTGTCCATACAGGTGTGTTCAATCATTTTCCCTAAACTACCGCATGATATACATAAACAATATACTCAATAGAACCTACTTAGATCCATGATAATGTACCAGTTGTACTATAAAATGCTACAAGTGGGTGTACATAGAATGTACAACCAGTCTTACCTCTAAACTGCAAACACGTCATAGATGTATACCATCACATGTCCCCTTTATTAGTGCCATGTACGACAAACATTAGCTGCCATTTAACTCTAAAGTGGTATGTTCCCTGTTTAATGCATATTATTGTCACATCATCTCAAAGTAAACACACATGCATTCTCCATTCACAATATCAAAAACACATATAATTTCGGTCTACGTGTCCAATAACATGATGAATGCTTGCACCAATATTAACATGTCCATCACAAATGTACAACGCTAATGTATGCATTTAGAACAAATACTAAAATATACAACCTGTGCTTGTCACTGTCACAAATGACAGTAAGTGCATGGCCCACACATTAGCAGACATAATAAAATCAGGACAAAATTAGTAACAATCAAAGAATAATGCCAGGACAGAGGTATTCTCAAAATAAAAATATCTTATATAAATGAGATAACTCTCTCATAAGTTATTATAATTTGTTGTGCAAACAAATAAAGGCTCTAGACCATGAGTCCACATGATGGGTTGCAGGTGCATAACTTGCCTCCTACATGCACTGCCACAATAAACCTCCTCTGGAAGAGACATCTATGGGGAGGAGAGCAGGGACCTCAATGATCTTACTTGGTGGGGGGTCCTTGGATTTGTGTGGGGTGATTTTGTATTTGGGAGGGGTGGGTTTGGATTCAGGAGGGATGGGTTTGAATTTGGAAGGGGTGGGTTTGAATTTGGAAGAGATTGGTTGGGATGTGGAAGGGGTGAGTTTGGATTTGGAAGAGGTGGGTTAGGATGTAGAAGGGGTGGTTTGGGATTTGGAAGGGGTGAGTTGGGATGTGGAAGGGGTGAGGTTGGATTTGGGAGGGGTGGGTTGGGGTGTAGAAGGAGTACCTAGATGTTAGGGTGGGGTGATATGGGGTGTGGAAGGGGTCAGGGCCAGGGCAAACATTAGGTCCTCCTTAGGGAAACAGGTTGAGAGTTTGGGAGGGAGTTGGGCTTGGAAGATAGCGGGAATGGCAGAGTCTGTTGTGCATGTGTCTGTGATGGTGTGGGTGCCTGATGGTCTGGTGTATGTGGTGTATGTTTTGGTTGGTGTTTTTACTGGGTGTCTGTTGTGTGGGTGAGTGTGGGCTTTTGTGTACAGTAGCACAATACTTTCTTTCTCCTCATGTTACCAATCCAAGATTAGTCCAACTTATTGTGAACTATCAAAGGCTAAACAACCTGTACATTATTTGCACACAACCACACGCACAGCTACATTTTCTTCATGCCTAACTTTCTAAGAGTCAAATACTATGGTTTGCACCACATACAGTGACTTAAGACAGTATGGGAAAGCTGCCATGTGTCAGTGAGAGTATGAGTTTGGGTGATGTATGAACGAGTGTCTGTTGTGATGGGACATACTTGTTTTGCTGTTTGAAAGCCTGGGTTATAAAGACTGGCAGCACAGAAAATACCTTTCCCATATATGGCACCATTACATGTTTAGTATATGGAAATACTCCTATTCCAAAATATGGGTTATACATTTACTTGACAGAACAGCATCAGACAACTCAAAAAGTTAGATATACTACTTGGTGTTTGCATTTCTCTCTATTCAACCTGGTATGTATATTTCCACTTAAAGTAGTGGTACAGTGCCTGTCACAGGAAGTAAGGTGCCTCCAGTTTTACAAGTTAAACCTGGAATTGTAACATGCACTGAAAACCCAGCTAATAATTTCAGGTGACTTTTTATTTCAATGCACAGACATTTTTAACATCCTCAAACAACATTGTTTGCTCAGCTAAATCAGTCAGTTCACTACTCTCCGATCACAATACTTCAGTCATGAACAAAAAGGGACCAAATAATTAATAGTAATCCTACCCAAACTGGGACGCGATCCAATGGATGTGCACTTATACAGACCGCTATCCCTCCTCATCCTTGGCTGTAAGATACTGGGTAGGAGCCTTGCGAACAGGCTCCTTCCCCTGATCAGGACAATAGTCCATGAAGATCAGTCTGGATTCATCCCAGGTTGCAGTGCGTTTCTTAACATTAGACAGCTTTTACGTATAATCCACAATACTCCACAAGCTGCATATCACCAGGTTGCAATATCACTCGATATCGAAAAAGCTTTTGATACTTTAAGTTAGGAATTCAATTGCAACCATACTTCAAATGGGTTTTGGCCAAGGATTCTTAAGGTGGATTTGCACTTTACACTCCAATACGACAGCCAGAGTCAAAACAGATCAACTAATATCCAGCAGTTTTCTGATCTCCCGGGGTACTAGATAGGGCTTTCCGCTTTCACTGTTACTCATTGCGATTGCTATGGAGCCTCTCATCAGCCACCTGTGTTTGCACACCCTGCAATGAGGGACCCAAGAACTGGATACCTATCACATTGAATCACTTTAAGCTGACGATGCACTGATATTCGTAGGAAACAACGAGACCTACATACAAGGCTCGATGGATCTCCTGGACACTTTTGGGAAATATGGAGTCTCCAAGTGAAATAGTCAAAGTCCTGCTTGTTTCCCCTTCCCCAGATCCCTGTATCCCTAGAGACGCTCTTCCCACCCACCACTTGCAATGGTGTCATGAATCCTCTAAGTATTTAGACATACAAATCCACTACCTTGAGGATACTCTTAAAGATGGCAACCTAAACTGTGCTCTTAGCTCTATTTGTGGGTCACTCCCATTCTGGTGATCCCTGCACTATCCCCACTGGGACAAGGGGCGATAGCTAAGAAGTTGATACTTCCTAGGTAGTTGTACTTCTTCATGGCACTGCCAATAGTGCCCAGGACCTTCTTTCTGGAACTGAATGGTTTGCTTTTAGAGCTGGCGTGGGGGAAAGACCAACATCGAGTAGCACTAGCCACCACACAACACCAGCTCCTAGAAGGAGGAAAGATGCAGCCACTTTCAAGCTCTATTATGCTGCAGCGCAACTACAGTGGCCCTTACGCTGGCTCAGTGAATCCCCCAGTGTGGAAGAGGAGATAGTACGTGCAAGGTTAGGCATGACCAGTGTATACACTTGGCTGACCGCATGTGTCCTCCGCAAAGGAACTAACTTGATGCTGACAGCCCAAGTATCCTATGGCCGATTTGTACAAGGCAAGTCTCACATCCTCCAAAATTCTCCCATGATTCCCATATTCCAAATACCAGGTAAATCTCCCTTGACTGCGAGTCATAACTTAGCCCCAAGGACAGAGTCATGGATGGTGATGGCAGGGGACTTCTTCAATGAAGGATCCTTTTTGTTTTATGAGGACATTATGGACATTTCTACCTTGGGCCCAGGGCATTTCCAAATGTATTATGCCATTCATCAATTTATGCGACACACTTGGAGTACCAGCGATGCAGAGCTACCACAATCAACCATCCTCCACACACTGCTATTGAGGACCGGCCAGAAATAGGCCACCTTACTGTTATATGAAACCTTAACTGTGAGCACTAATGTGACCATGGGGGGAGTGTTGAAAGATGGAGTGCTGTCCTCCCACAACCATTAACCCTGAAAACATGGAAAAGAGCTCTCCAACAGGGGTAGGAGGTTTCCTGTAATCTTAGATTCTGCTTCACCCAGTTCAACTACATACATCAAGCATACCTATCCCCCCAGCGCATTAAACATATGTTCCCTACATCTGTGCCAGAATGCCCAAGATATAAACTGGTTGAGGTAGCGTTTTACCACATGGCGTGGGACTGTCCCCTGCTGCATCGCACTTGGCAAACTATTACAGCCCAGACATCTGAAGTGATGAAACATCCACTGACCCCCACCTATGAATCATGTCTCTTGGCAATCCGCCCCGAGCCAAGGGGGACAAATATCTCCACAGGTTTAATAATTTAACATTTATTTTGTTTAAAAGGCAGATGGTGATGCAGTAGAAAGCACCCACAATGCCAGATACCTCCAAATGGGTCCAAATGGTATTACAGTGGGCAAGGGCGGAAGCAAGTGTACTGCAATCCCTGAGAGACGGGGCCCACTGCACACAAGGCGTGAGACCAGGGATATATTCGTAGTGAATGCTGATGCCAAAAATGACTTTCGTCCACCATGAAGGGGTTACTCAATACTTTGCCTATGTCCTGCGGACTGTAGTGGCTTGTAGGATGGATCCTCCCCACTCGCGTCCATGGCTGTTTACCCTTCGCCATGATAATAATTACACAGTCTCACTCCTGAATAGTGTAATCAGTCATACCCCTATAATCCAACAACCTGGCGAACTCCCTTCCCATGCGCCTCCACATAAAACCCATCTAACTTAAGTGTATATATTGGACTATGAATACTGTGATATCTGCTGTGAAATGTATTTGTGAGTTTACCCTGTGTTATGTGACATGATTGGGTAATCCAGCAACATGTGAAGGTCTCCTTCTTGGTCCGCCCCCACCCCTCTCTTCGCCCCTGGTTCTACAATTGTGACTGCTGTTATAACATAAAATAATAAAAACAGATCTAAAAGAAACTATACTGGATTTGTGACAGCAACTGGAGCCTGATCTCATGATTCACAATGGGAACACAATAACAACACCAATAGTGAAACTCGTGGCAGTATTTCATTTTGTGGCCAGCGGCTCTTTTCAATACACCGTGGCAGTGTCTGGATGCATGTCACAGCCAACTTTCTGTGGTATGCTACAAGAAGTCCTTGCTTCAATGATGAGACACTTCAACAGCTTCATCCAGTTTCCAAGAGCTCGGGATCTGGCCAATGTGAATGGAGAATTTTATGATTTGGATGGCCTACCACATGTGGTTGGATCAACTGATGGCACACAAATTGTATTGATGCCACCACACGCCAGAAAACAGGTCTACCGCAATTAGAAGAACTTCTATTTCATCAATATGCAAGTGGTCTGCTTACCGGATTCATACATCTCAAGTGTGTGTGCTTGGATCAACACATGATTCCTTTGTACTACGGAACAGCACCATACCCCTGCAGATGTAACAACTTGGACCGGAGAAGCACAATATGACTTGAGGATCATTTCTTTTAATCCTAGTTTAGGATTTTACAATGGCTTGATATGATTTAACCAATCAATTTATTGCTTCTATGTTGGAGACTCAGCTTATCCTAACCGACCATGGTTGTTGGCACCACTGAACAATCCAACAAAGCCAGGTAAAGTCTGCTTAAATGAGGCCCTTAGAAGAACAGGGAGGCCAGTGGAGCAGGCTTTTGAGCTTCTGAATGCCAGATTCAGGTGTCTGGATAAGACCAGTGGAGCACTCTTCTACTCACCCGATAAGGTGTGCCAAATCACAGTTGCCTGCTGCATGCTGCACAACATTGGCCTGCGATGGAACATCCCAATTATCGCAGAGGATGGATACCATGAAGAGGCACCAGGTGAGGATGTCAAAATGCACAATGAAGTTGACATAGGTGAAGAGTAAGGAATTGACCTATGTCAAGATGTCATTGACCACATCTTCACCTGAGTGTAAGTGTACCCTTACATATTGTGACATCCAGTGTCAGAACAACTTGTGACATAGGGAACATATCAGTCTTAGATGGTAATGTGGTGGGAATGGTCAGTTCAGGAAAGTCCAAGGCAAAGATGTTTGTAGATTAGAGTTGCCCTACATTGACTACTGCCCTTATTGACATAGAATAACTTTGCTTGTGCTAAGTATATGTGTCCTCCTAGCGTATCATTTGAGTCAAATTGTATATGGGAAATCATTAACTTTCCCTTGTTATTCTATTTCAGGGTTCTTCATTATGTCATCTTTAGTTGGAAATTTCAAAGTTGTAACATTTGCAGTGATATGTGGCTGTTGAAAAAGTACAAAGTGAACATTAGTTGATCCTGGGACAGACACCCACTAGGGATGGACAGATTTTGTACAGACAACTTGCACTGTGATCAAATGGAAGTTCTTGAGATTGTATCAGACCTGTTTACTGTGGGATGTTGCCATCAAGGAAATATGTGCTGCTTAACTTGCTCTAACCACATGTGTATGTGAAGCCATAGCATAATGGTCTTAATTAACTTTGGCTAAATCTTCAATTTGTGTTTAGTGTAGGAAGCTGTTGATATGCCTCTTCTTAGTTGAAAGAACATTTTTTAGCACACCACTGAATGGTGGTTGTGACATTGCACAAGATACTGCCACAGAGTCCTGTAATGGTCACCTGGCCTCAAATTGTGTTACTGCCCTGATGTAGACTATTGGTGTTATTAATGTAGGACTCCCATTGTGAGGGCAGTATGCCTGGCTCCAGCTGAGGTCATGCAACAACTATAGTATGCCTATTTTATTTGATCTTATGTAATAATCCCTTTCTTCCATGGTGTCAAGGTTCTGGAATGTCGACTTCTAAATGGCACAGCATGTTTGGCTTTTGCATGGTTTGTGAAATGCATTTATTGTTTGTGTCACAAACCTTTTACCTAGAAATGTATGACACCATAACATTCAGACTTCATTGTTTCTTTTTCCATCTTTTTAACATGGGAAACACATTACCTAGTTGGTATCTCTTATTTGTTTTAGTTTCATATTGTGTGACAGAATAAAAAAATTATGGTGTACAGAAGACTAGAAAAGGACTTGCACAATAAACACAACACCAGTCTTTCACTTTGTTTTATGTGCATTTATTTTGAACAAAAAGATGAATGCAATTGATGTACAACCGGAATGAAAAAGAACAGGAAACATTGTCCGTCATGGTGTATAAAACCAAATTTGTTCAGCACAAGTTGTTTGGGGTCCAATGTACAAAATACATCTCTTCTCAGAAAAGGTAAATGTGTCCATGTAATAGTCCACAGAGTGAATGGTAGACACACACTTGCGGAAATTAGGTTTGTTATCTCTTGGAGGTGGTGGTGGAGGTCTTGGCATCCTCTCCTGGTAGTCTGGATGAGCATCCCCCCAGGGGGGAGGGAGAAGGGGCAAGGTGTAGGGACTGGGTTGGGTGGATCAGTTTCCTCCTGTGGCTGGGTCTCCCTGTCTGTGGCTGCAGAAGGTGTATTGTGTCCTGATAGAGAAGGACCTCAGACAGGGGCAGATGGTACAGGAAAAGCCCTGCACATGTGATGGTAAATGTCAAACATCATCCCTGTCAAGGATCACAAATTTGAGTTGTGATTCTGTAGCTCTTGAATGTGCTCCCTCTGCCCTGCTTAAGGTCATGGATCTCTGTTACAACCTGGCCCATCACTTCATGGGACTGTTGCATTACTCCAGGGACTCAGCTAATGGTAGTCTGGGTGACAATGATACCAATGGCCTCACTTTCCTGGAGCTGATTCCCTCCCTCAGCGCCTACCCCCACTCCCCTGTGCCCTTGAGGCAGTGTGGCTGGCCAATCCCACTGGGTCCTGGCAAAACTGGAGGTGGCTCTGGTGGTTGCTCAACAGTAGCCAGGACTGGTGGCACGAGATTGGAGTTGTGATCCTCTGGACACAGGAAGTAGAAGTATTGATATGCATAGTTGTTTTAGCAGCTGGGGTAGGAGGTGTAGGTATGGGCTGAGTGAGACTCACTGCGGGTGTCTGCCCAAACAGACCAGAAGGACCACGCATTCCCCCATCATCCAGACTTGCAGGAGTGGTGTCCTCACTGACGGCTTGATCCTGGCCGGGAGTCAAGGTGTCTTCAGTTGCAGATTGTGCTCCACTGGCCCTGGATGTTGGTCCTAATATGAATTACAAATTAAAAAGACATTAAATGGCTGTATTGTACCTCCAATCTGTCTTCAGCTCCAGCTGACACAACCTAAAGAAAGGAAAAATAATGAATAATGGGATGTTGAGGTCTCTGTGTGATTTTACACTTTTTCCTCACACAGGTTCATGTACACAGACAGAAGCACACTTCAGTAACAATGAAGAGATGTCCTAAAATGTTAAATAGTCAACATTCTATGTACCAGATATGCAGCTCAACACAGTCGAGAGGAGAATTGAGAGCTGTACCATTTCAAGGCCTAGCAGCCTCAAAAACAACAATGGTACAACTCATTGTTATAATGGCATTGGTCATCATATGAACACTGCAACATAATGTGTGCATCAATGCTACTTATCATCAGCATGCCACAGAACATGGTTGGAAACCTTTGACTCCACAAACTATGATTAATGCAAGCAATTAGATCAATTCAATGTAGTGACAAGGAGGTGACAACATACTGGGTCAACACAGCAGATGAAATGTAAATACAAACCATTAAATGGTGAATATCAGCTACCTAAAGCTTTGGCTTTTGGCCATATGTGGAACGAAAAGGATGTTGAGCTACATCACTTTGCACTATTGTTTTGCAGATACAAACACAAGGCATCATGGTTGTTGTAGTCATTTGTAAACAATATTGCCAATACTTGTGAAAATGTGGCAAACACACATCTATATAAATGTAAACAGTTAAATTTAAACACACATTAGCAATATGTACACACATATGTGTAAAATGTGGTTACATTAGGATGCCACTTAGCAGCACTGTACCTTCATTAGCAGATGGATGGAGTTTGGAACCTGTTTTTAAAGTAAAACAACCTACATTGAGATACAGCAAAGGACAAGGCAAATGCAAGGGGTGATCCATGGACACACAATCTGACAATACATATTGGTCATTATTAAATAGCTTGTACCAACTACGATGCTACTAATTTGAATAACACAAGATTTTTTTGAAACTGGAGTATAAATGTATGTGTTTGATAGGTGTCTAGAGATATTCTGAACAGATAAGTTAAGGGCAAGGACTCCATTTGTGATTACTGAGGCATACATAGGTGTAACTTACCAGTCACTACTCCACCAGGGATTTCTGTTAAGTCTTCAGGATGTAGAATCTGCAAGACCTTCTCCTCCCAGGGAAAGAGTTGTAATGGGGGGACAGGGAGAACTACCACCAGTCCACTGGGTCTCCAGGTGATGCTAGGAGGCCAGGGAATGGACTCTCCCCCGCAGGTCATTCTACCTCTTTCTAATTTCCTCCTATGTGTGCATATTGTTAGCTACAGCATTCAGTCTTTTGACTATTCTGTCCCACGTTTGCCTTTTTTGAGAAATTGTAGTATTTTGTACTTACGCTCCAAACAATTGTGGCTCTATTTCATCTACCATGACTGACAATTCTCCCTCTCTAAAACATGGACTTCTCCTCCCTGCTATAGTGAAAAAGAGAAAAATAATCTACATCCCCCAAAGTTTAAGGAAAATAAAAAAAAAAGTAATAGCAACACAAACCACAGAGGCAGATAAAAACAGAATAAATTGGCTCCTGTGTGGCAATTTCTGCTGGAAATGGTTATCTGCAGTAGAATGGCAAAGGATCATGGTCTGAAATGGAGTGTATTTTACAGTGTTTTTCAGGTGTTCACAATTGTCCAATATACAGCAGGTGTGTGCTGCTAGCATACAGCCACAGCAACAGCGATGATACAATGCTGAAAAGGTACCATGATGGACTTCCGCCGTCATGGGCCCACAGCTGATTCAGTGCCATCACAACTGTGTTATCTAAATATGGTTAGTGAAATCCTGCGGTCATAAAGTCGACGGAGTGCTAATCAGCAGCATTGGAATCCGCTGCGTAGACTTCGGGATATAGCTGGCGCAATGGTGTGCACTATGTTGAGGCTGTCGGTGGCTGCACACCCATAGATTTAAATATGGTGGTCAGAACACCGTCAGCTTGACAGAGTACGTGGACCTCCGCTGCAGCTGACTACTGGCGGTAATACCGTCAAGATCTAAATCAGGACCTAAGTCAAAGTTCAAATAATAGTTTTGAAAATGTTGTTGTTGTTCATACAGAAGGCTCATCAACAAGCTACAAGTCAAAAAAATATGGTGATGCATTATTCCTTCTGTAGCTGATGCAGGTAATTGTGTACATACATAGCAATCCTTTGCATCCCTAGGGTCAATGTACTCATAATGCAATTCATAATAAACATTTGATGAAAGTTCTCCTCCAGAAGTGCCTACTTATAAATCGTTCTCATTTAGTGAGTGCATTTTATCATCAGTAGGAAATGGGACCTAAGGGGGGCTTATAGATCTAATGTTCTCTGTACTAGAATGTGTAGGTAAGCTCATTCCTATAAGAAAAGCTATTATTATTAAACTGTTACAACTACCACTCCAGCAAATATGTATCTACGTCTATCATTATTGTTTCTAGGTTCTCTGATTTCTCTAAATTAAGACTGTTTATCAGCACCAGTAATAGATCAATGTAGTTCCCACTTGTGAAAAAGCAACAATGGCCATGCAACAAAGTTCAAATGTTATTTGCAAAATCTTTGTAAGTCTGCCTTACAAAGCTATTTAGGGGGTCATCACGAACCCCGGTGGTTCAGCCCGCCATGCCGCCGGTGGCTGAAAAGGCGGCCACCGGCATGGAGGGCTGAACTGCCATATAATGAACAGCCTGAGGGCCGCCATAGGCAGCCCTCCTCCACCGCCAGGCTGCCTCAGACAGGCAGCCTGACGGTGGAAGGCATCATTATCTGACAGGGCATCTTGCTGCCCTTCGAATAATGATCCCTCCTGCCCCTAGCGGAACCCGCCAGGGAAAGGGTGGCGGAAGGGAAGCTCCGGGCCCCCCCTGGGGGCCCCTGCACTGCCCCATCACGCAGGTCACAGCCCGATTTACGGGCAGTAATCTGCCCAACGGGTGCAGCTGCACCCTCCGCACAGAGGCATTGACAGCAGCTCCATGTGGAGCCGACGGCAATGTCCCAGCAAGGCATTCTGCTGGGTCGGCGGGCAGAAACAATATTTCCGCCGCGGGCCCAGCAAAATGTTTATTATGCGGCCGGCGGGATCCCAGGGGGGCTGGTGGTCAGTAGAATGATCGCCGTCCTGAACACGGCGGCGTAAACCACTGTGTTCATAATGAGGGCCTTAATGTCTCTAATAAATGCACAGTTCAAATTCACAAATAATCACACCAGGATAAAATGTCTTAGTCTGTCTAGTGGCAATACTATTTCAAAGCTCAGTTCACCACTGAAGTTCAGCTCAAGGAGGGTGAGCTGGATTCAAATTGTTATAATAAAAGATTCCAAATTCTCTCTCCCAGTCATTGGCAGCAAAATATGTCCAATCAGGTGAGGAGAACTTTTGACAGGGTACTTTTGCTTTCTTTAAACCCCGGACTACTGGCCCTTCACCATCATTGTCACTTCAGCCAGATTCCTTCATCTCTTCTGGAATAGTGTGTGGAATTTTAGGCAAATTCTGTTCTCTTGACTACTGGTCTTCAAGCACAAGTCGCTATACTGTAGTACTTGGTCCTTTGTCAGGATCTGAGTTTGACATAGTCAAGGTCTCTGGATGTGATCCTTGTAGGAGGCCGGCCTGGTTTGTAGTGGGTACCTAAGGTATTTGCACTTTATACCAGGTCTATTTACCCCATATTAGTGAAATGTAGGCAGTGTTCTAGCAGCTTAGGCTGTCTAGAGGTAACTGTAGTAGAGCAGCTTAGGCTGAACTAGGAGACGTGCAAAGCTCCTGCAATACCACTATAGTTACACAGTACTTATACACAATAAAAGACAATACGTAGTTTTACCAAAAATAAAGGTACTTTATTTAGGTGACACAAGGCCAAAACTATCTTAGAGGCAATGCTCCTTCTGGAGGTAAGTATTATACACAATATATACACTAGAGACCAAAATCAAGTACTTAAATAGTCATAGAATAGTGCAAACAGTAGAAAATACAATACAATGCAATCGGCCTAGGGGCAACACAAACCATATACTAAGAAAGTGGAATGTGAATTTTGAATTCCCCCCTAGGCAAGTGTAGTGTGTAGAGGGGCGCTGGGAGTGTAAGAAAACACCAAAGGTAAGTAAAATACCCCACGCCAGAGGCCAGGAAAGTAGGAGTAAAGTATTGCAAGTTTCCTCAGGACACACTACAAGTCGTGATATGAGTTATTGCAGGAACCAAGCAAGACTGCAAGCAACAAATGGTGGATTCTTGGACCTGAAGATCTGTGAAGAGAGGGGACCAAGTCCAGAAGTCGCAGAAGATTCCAGGAAGGACAGGAGCCCACGCCAACCTAGAAGATGGTGCAAAAGAGGATTCACCGGTAAGAAGAGGTCTGCAAAAGAGCACCAAAGAAGATGGCTGCGGGTTCCTGCATGGTGCAGGAGATGTCCCATATCGAGATGTTGTATGCAAGCTGTTTGCGTCGCTGGATTTGTACAACAAGCCTTGGTTCAAGCAAGGTCGCAGTTTGTATCAAAATGGCGCTGCCTGGGCCCCTCTGGGACCTGGGGGCCTCAACTCTGACTGAGGAGGCAGAGGGGGCTCCCAGCATTGGAGAGAGCCCAGAGTTGACCACACAGCACCCATGGGAGTCCCAGGACATGGGGACAAAGAAGATTCAAAGTGCGGTTGGTGCAGCACAACAAAAGAAGGTCCCACACCGCCAGAGAACAACTCAGCAAGTTGTGCGCCACAGGATGAAGTGCTGGAGACCTGGGCTACACTGTGCACAAAGGATTCTGGGAAGAAGTGCACAGAAGCCCAAGGAGCTGGAGATGACGTGGTGCACAGGGGTACTGTCGCAAACCGGGAAGGCAAGCTCTTACCTCCACCAAACTTGGACAGATGGACCTTAGGACAGCCTGGGTCATGCTGGTCCACCACCTGTGTTCCAGAAAGCACGCTCAGTGTCAGGTGAGGAGTCCCAGAGAACCGATTGTTGTTGCAGAAGGTGCCCGCAGGAGCAGGGTAGTGACTTCCTCACTCCATGGGAGATTCATTTGGTTCTTCTGGTACAGGGTGAAGACAGGGAGTCCTCAGAGCGTGCACACCCTTGGAAACTGTTGCAAATGCTGGCTGGAGCTGAAGTTGCAGGTCACAGGAGTCGTCCTGGATACTTTGTTGCAGTTACAGCAGTTCCTGGAGCAGTCTGTTGTTGATCCGACGGTCAGAAACTGAAGCAGAGGATGTAGAGGATTCCTGGAGGAGTCTTGCAAGCTGATTCTGAAGAGACACCCACATGAGAGACCCTAAATAGCCCCTAGAGGGGGATTGGCTACCTACCCAGTTATCACCTAACAGGAGGGGTCTCTGACGTCCCCTGCTGGCACTGGCCACTCAGAGGCCTCCAGAGTGTTCCCACACCTTGGAAAACAAGATGGCTAATGCCAGGGGCACACTGGAGGAGCTCTGGGCACCACCTCTGGGGGTGGTGATCGACAGGGGAGTGGTCACTCCCCTTTGCTTTGTACAGTTTCATGCCAGAGGACGGACTGGGTTCCCTGATCCGGTGTAGACTGGCGTGTGCAAGGAGGGCACCATCAGTTCCCTTCAAAGCATTTCCAGGGGCTCTGGGAGGCTACCCCTCCCAAGCCTGTAACACCTACTTCCAAAGAGAGAGGGTGTAACACCCTCCTCCCAAAGAAAATGCGCTGCTCAGACCCCAGGAGGGCAGAACCATGTCTGTGAGGGGGCAGCAGCTGTAGCTGCAGTGCAAGCCTCAGAGAGCTGGTTTGGCAGTACTGGGGGTCCATGGTGGAGCCCCCTGGATGCATGGGATTGCCCCCCAATACCAGATTTGGAATGGGGGGCAATTCCATGATCTTAGACACCTCACATGACCATGTTCGGAGTTATCATTGTGAAGCTACATTTAGATATGCACTCACGAAGTCTGGGGGATTTGGTCCTGGACAGCGTGGGAGCACCTTTGCTAGTGCAAGGATGCCCTCGCACTTAGTAACTTTTCACCTAGCCTTCAGTAAATGAAGGTTAGACATATAGGTGACTTATAAGTTACTTAAGTGCAGTGAAAATGGCTGTGAAATAGTGTGTGCACTATTTCACTCAGGCTGCAGCCCTGAAGAAAGGTTTGTCTGAGCTCCTTATGGGTGGCAAAAGAAATGCTGCAGCCCATAAGGATCTCCTGGAACCCCAATGCCCTGGGTACTTAGGTACCATATACTAGGGACTTATAAGGGGGGTCCAGTGTGCCAATTGGAATTGGAATATGAAGCCTCTTAACTATAGTGACTAATTTGGAAGCAGAGAGAGCTTAAGCACTGGATTTCTGGTTGGCAGCACTTCAGTGCCACAGTTAAGCACTACTGACAACACACACAAAGGCCACAAACTATGATCACTGGGGTCCTGGCTAGCAGAATCCCAGTGAGACAGGCAAAACACATTGACAAATAGGGTTTTAACTATGAGCACTGTGGTCCTGGCTAGCAGGATCCCAGTGAGACAGTAAAAACTCACTGACACACACTCACAAACAGGCCAAAGGTGGGGGTGACCATGCTAGAAAGAGGCTACTTTCTCATAATCCTTCTGTACCAACTTCAACTGTTGACCCACTCTGATCCCCCTCAGACCAAACATGTGCTGTCCCAGATTCTTGTTTGTCCCCAACAGCATGACTAACCTGCTCCCTTTGTCTCACTGTAACAACCGGCACTTCTGGGAGATGTGCTGTTACATCATCAAGGAGACACAGGACTCTCCAAGTATGTGGCGCTGCATGCAGCCAGTTGGGGCAACCTCCAGACTTCACAGCATTCGTAGTGACCAAGAACACTTGAAAAGGTCCTTTACACTGGGGTTCCAAGCACATCTTTTACTCATGCTTCTTCACCATGACCCAGTCTCTGGGACTAAGATCATGGCATTGCTCTTGTTGCAGTGGATCTGTAGCCTCCCCAACCTGATGGGACACAGAATATACTATATCAGCCAGTCCCTTGCAGTAATCAAGAACCATGTCATCTGTAATGTTCACAAGTGTATTTGCAGGGACAGCTGTCAATCTCATGGCTCTTCCCATGATGATTCCATGGTGAGACAGTCCTGTTCTCCTATCTGGAGTACTGAGGAGACTCATCAACACAAGGGGAAATGCATCAGGCCATTTCAAAGAAGTAGAAGCACACACTTTAACCAGACTAGATGTCAGCGTTCCATTGACTTGATCCACCAGTCCTGAAGCCTCAGGTTGATAGCTGCAATGTAGTCTCTGCTCCACTTGTAATGCTTCAAAAAAGCAATTTCAGGACCTCACTAATAAAATGATTTCCTCAATCTGACTCCAGAGAAGTTGGGAACATGAACTGTTGAATGAGTTCTCTTAACAACGGCTTTGCTACTATTTGACTCATTTCTCTTAGTCGGGTAGGCTTTGACTCAACAGGAGAAAGTGCATACAATCACAAGGATGTATCTCAATCCATTGCACATAGGTAGCTCAATGAATTCTAACTGTTACTGCAGTCCTTTTGCCCACATTCATTTGTTGGCACACAACACATGAGTGTATCAGTGACACAATGCTTCGGCCATCACTCAGAACCTGGGATTGAATCATGTCTGGCGAAAAAATCTCACCATTGCATCCTTTCTGACATGAGCTGGACCATGGAAATGCTTCGAAATAGGGGGTAACAAGCTATCTGGCAACACAGGTCTTCCATCACTTGAAACCCAAAGATCATCCTCATCCCTTTTGACACATCCTACTCTAATCCAACCTTGCTGTTCTACTTCTGATACTTCTTCTTAAAGTCTCTTAACTTCCTCCCAGGTATCTGTTGTGGTTAACATGAGGTTGTAATTGGTCTCACCTGTTCCCTCATTTTGCTATTCATCATTAAATGTAAAAGCATTTAAAAGGCAATATCTGGTGACCTCATCAGCATATCTACTTCCAACAGTCACATAACCATTTCCTTTGTGGCGTTCCCAGCACTTAACAACCGCAAAATGGGCAGGTAGCTGTAAGGCTTTTAACAAATTGTGCACTGTTTTCCAACTACGGATTAGAGATCCATAGGAGGTCAGAAATCCCTGTTGTGACCATATCCGTCCAAAGTCATGGACAACACCAAAGCTATACTGACTATCAATGAAAATGGTCACCTTCAGCTGGTCTGAAGCACAGCATACTTCTTTAAGGTCAATCAATGTGCCAAAAATACTCTTAGAAGCCAGGAAGCTTTGACCACACCTGAGACAGTGCAGACTGCTGAGGCAACTCTCAGGTTCCCTTCATGGTCTTGTATGAAGGAGCCATTGACAAACATTACATATTATGATTGAGGGAGTGGCATGTCATGTATCTTAGGTCTTGGCTTGGTGCATAGTTCAGTGACATTGAGACAGTCATGCTCAACTTCATTTTCAAGATCGTAATCCATAGGTACAGGTAATACATTTGCAGGATTCAATGTTGTAAATTGCTTAAGGGTTACATCGGGTGGAGCAAGTATTGCTTGTTTATACCGCATCAATCAACTGTTTGTGAGATGTTGTGTCTTAGCGTGAGTTAACAAAATTTCCACAGAGTAGGGGGAAAAAATATTAAAAGGATAACCCATAACAATGCCTTTGCACTGTTCAATGCTGACACTCATCATGCATATATTTCTTTCAACGTGAGAAACTGTTTTCCATTTCTGCTAACGTGTCAATTCATTGCAGGTGCATTCACACAAAATGGTAGTTTGGAAGTAAATGTACTATCATTTTAGTACAATAAAACTATTGTTTGAGTTGGAGTGATGTTGCACTGCATACAGTGTGGCTGCCTGCCTATGTTGTGAGAGTTTGTGGTAGATATTTTTGTGTGTTGAAGCGCACTAACTTATGTTTCATGCAGGCAGTTTTGAGCATTATTCTGTATTCAATGAGAAAGCTCTTGAGGTTAGGGCTGGTGTGATGTGGTCAAAGGAGCTGGTCCCAGTCACCAGACTTTCTATTGTGTTGTCACCTTCAGAAGGGATGAGGTGAGCTTTTGGTGTTCCAGTTAGTGTGGGAATACATTAGTCAATTCTGGTTAAGGCTAGTGCATGGACGTTTCAATCATTTCCATAGGCTCAGTTGGCATCTTGCATTTCTTGTGGTTTTGTTAGCATGTGCTTGCTTGACTTCACAGAACGGATAAATTGCAGTGCAAAAGAGAGAGTGAAAAGGGAATTTGCATCACATAGGGAAGAAGACCGAATTGTAAGGTCCCTGGGTATGCACTCTGTTGTAAAACTATTTTAAAAAAATCATAACATGCCAGCCATGAATTCCATTTAGAGATCAGTTTCTGCACCCAATTTTATTCATTAAGCACTTTACAGGATATAAAGGAGGTTTAGGTGCCTACAGTCTTTGTTCCGTACTTAGTTATATAATTGCTGCAATCAGATTGAGAAAATCCTATGCCCCCTGAATTGACTGTACTGTAGGATCTGCAAGCGCTTTGGCTCTATTTTTAGGGAAAAAAATAGGATTTTTAATTTTTCTTTTACTTTGTAAATATGTGTTTGGATTTATTGTGCTTTTATTGTCGGAAAATGTTGACCAAATAAAGATTGATGATGATGATAATGATGATGATGGCATGTGCTTGCATGCTCAGGCTCTTGTCTGGTGTGATCCTTAGGGATATAGTGCAGTTAATGAGTATCGGTTTGGATTTGAGTGTTTCCAGGTGGTTCAGTCTGTCATGTATTGGTGAGGCAATGTGTAGTGGGGGAGAAGAGTAGGAATTCTGAGTTCAGGGCATTCAATATGAGCGGGTTCTGAATGAGTCAGGTTTAGACCATGATCAGAGTCTTGTTGAGGTTGATAATGTCTTCTAGGCAAAAGATTTTGATGTATATTTGTGTGTCCTCTACGAACACGTAGTATGCAATCTTGGAATGTTTTAGCATTGTAGTTAGTGGTTACATCTATAGGTTGAACAGAGTGGGGAAGAGGATTGAGCCTTTCGGGTACTCCGCTCCTATCCCACAATGGTTTTCATCAAGAGTCCCCAGTTTAATTAGTTGTGTTCAATTGTAACGGTATGAGGAGAACCAGTTGAGCAACTTCATTTCATACCCATTCTGTCTCTCAGTGTCAAAGCCCAGCTCACCTGAGTTCTTGTTCAGTTCTGATGGAGGTTGAAGACAATCCGACCCCACCCTGAAACTGCTTGTTCCAGCACACTAGTTTTTAAAACAGTGCACTAAGAACAGAAGCTCAAGGGAAGGGGGAAGTGGATAAAATAAAAAAGAGAGACAACACCGTTCTTGCGTTTCCACTGTTGAAGTGCTGCACAAATCTGCGGCCCTTTCTGACTTCTGTAGAAACTGGTGCCTAATGAAACATAAACAAAGAACAGATAAGTGCAACCTATTCCTAAATGGGTTCCTGACTATCCCTTTATTTATTAGAAATTCTCTTCTAAAAGTACCTCTTGGATCCTGGTCTCTAGTTTCCAGGTTTGGAATGTGTTACTGTTCTGGGATGTGTTTTCTATTACTGTAAAGCTTCTAAAACATTAAACAAATACCGTTATCAGAATTACCAATATCAAACATTCATCATAATATAACTAAAGCCTAAATTCCCAATAGCAGACTCACTTTTCCCATATTTCCAGAATCTTTTATAAAACAAATACTGTACTTTTACATCAAAATACAGCATGTAATTTGTGCAAGTCCTTGATTTACTGTTTGCCTTGCTGTTAATGGTTTCCACTGTTCGATTCTTAAAAGTTCCATGAGAAAAAACAATGTTTGCTTCACAAAGTTCTGCAAAATATTCTTGTAACAAAGAGTTTGAATCACAATGTTCGTGGAAGGTATTTCGTTTCAAATTGTCTATACACGAATCCAGAAATTGTTGTCAAAGTTCTTTCAGGTAATAAAAAGTTTTGCACTTACTTGTTGCTGGCAAGAGATACTGATCAGTCTAACCTTGTCTTCTTTCTCTTTTGCAGGTTACTCATAGGAGAGAGGCTGAAGCAAGGAGGAACCGGAAACCGGAAGAAGGAAGAGCCAGAAGCTGCGCCCATTGAAGTCAATGAAAGTCTGTAAAGAGCAGGAGTGCCAGCGCCGAGGGATCTGTTCTCAGGTAAGCGGGAGGTAGACGAGCACAAGCACTGGGTGAGGCTCGGGGGATGCCTTTTATAGACAGGGCTGGGTGTGGTTTGAAGGGCTGGGTGTGGTCCTCACATGCTGCACATGTTCTTGGAAGGTGTGCAGAGCTGGGTGTGGTTTGAAGAGCTGGGTGTGGTCCTCACATGCTGCACATGTTCTTGAAAGGTGTGCAGAGTTTCAGTTATTATGCAAATGAGTTGGATTAACACATGGCCTAGGGAGGAGTGTTTTAAAGAAGCCTTGGTAAAAGCAAGGCCCAATGTGTAAACAAAACAGCACATTAAACAACATACACAGAAGCCTAGGGGGGGGGGGAAGGTGAGATAACAAGAAAGGCTTTCAATAGTAAGTTTAAAAGGGAGTTATTACAGAACCCACTAGTGCAGTGAGAGGGGACATGCTCTTTGCTGTGTACAAACCCTAACACTCAGAGATTTTTCCTGTGTAATATTGTTGACCTTGTTAAAGGTAGAGGACATATCAAGGAGGATCAGAAGGCAATTTAGATCAGTGCACTGCTCATTTAGGAACAGCTTTACTTGTTCCATCTTCAGGCAGTCCGGTACTGTGCCTTGGTCTCAGAAGGCAGCTATGATCTCTTTCCAGAGTGGTATGAGGAGGTGAAGAGATTGTTGCAGGTATCGGAGCAGAGCTGTGAGTTGTGGGTTTGTGTGTCACTGCGATCTTTCTAATGTCCTCTGGCTGTTGTAAATCCACTCTAATCTGCATTATGTTTTAGGTTGGTAGTAAGGTGTAGACGTTGGTTTGGTGATTGGGTCTTCTCATTTCTAGTGTAGTCTGGTATGTTGACTGTTGATGCTGAGTTCTCTTTGAGTTTGTTTGAGTCTTTCAGTCTTACCTATCTTCTCCTCCAAGAAGGTTGAGAATTTCTCATGTTTCATCTGAGTGTTCCAATATTTTGGTAGTGCCCGTTCTGGTTTGTTATTTGATGTAGTTGAAGAGTTTTTCCGGTCTGTTCCTTGCTTTGTCTAATTGCGGCCTGAAGAAGTTGGCTTTTGTCTTCCATGTTAGTTTTCAATAGGAGTTTCTCATTCCTCTTAGTTGAACTAGATGTAGAGTGGATGCATCATGTCTCTGTCCTCTTTCTGTTAGTGTTAATTTCCTCCTTTCTATGTTGAGTATTTGGTTGTACCACAAATGGGATTGTTTGTTTGTCTCTCTTTTGCAACATCTCTGTGGAACTTCTTCCATGATGATGGGTATGTGTAGTTGTGGACTACAGCTACCTCTTGAGCGCCTTTCACTTCACTCATGGGAGTAGGTTTTCTCTGGTAGAGTGTCTCTGTTATGAGAAAGTAGCCTCTTTCTAGCATGGTTACCCGCATTTTTGGCCTGTTTGGCAGTGTTTGGCAGTTAGCCAGGACCCTAGAGCTCATAGTTAAACCCTATTTGTCAGTGTGTTTGCCTGTCTCACTGGGATCCTGCTAGCTAGTTTGTGGGCTATGTGTGTGTTGTCAGTATGCTTAACTGTGTCACTGAAGTTCTGCTAATCAGAACTCCAGTGCTTATGCTCTCTCTACTTACCAAACTAGTCACTATAGTTTAGTGACTCCATATTCCAATTCTAATTGGCTCACTGGACCCCTCCTTATAAGTCCCTAGTATATGGCACCTAGGTACCCAGGGCATTGGGGTTTCAGGAGAACCTTATGGGTTGCAGCATTTCTTTTGCCACCCATAAGGAGTTCAGACAAACATTTCTTCAGAACTGCCACTGCAGCATGAGTGAAATAGTGACCACACTATTTCACAGCCATTTTCACTGCACTTAAGTAACTTATAAGTCACCTATATGTCTAACCTTCATTTACTGAAGGCTTGGTGAAAGTTACTAAGTGTGAGGGCACCCTTGCACTAGCAAAGGTGCCCCCACGCTGTCCAGGGCCAATTCCCTAGACTTGAGTGGGGGGATACCCTTACACACGTGCACTACATATATGTCAATACATAAATGTAGCTTCACAATGGTAACTCCGAATATGGCCATATGAGGTGTCTAAGATCATGGAATTGTCCCCCATTCCAAATCTGGTATTGGGGGGCCAATCCCATGCATCCTGGGGGCTCCTCCATGGACCCCCAGTACTGCCAAACAAGCTCTCTGAGGTTTCCACTGCAGCTCCAGCTGCTGCCACCTCACAGTAAGGCAGAACAATGCATTTTCTTTAGAAGGAGGGTGTTACATCCTCTCCCTTTGGAAATAGGTGTCATAGGCTTGGGAGGGATTGCCTCCTAGAGCCTCTGGAAATGCTTTAAAGGGCACAGATGGTGCCCTCCTTGCATAAGCCAGTCTACACCGGTTCAGGGACCCCCAGTCCCTCCTCTGGCACAAAACTGGACAAAGGAAAGGGGAGTGAACACTCCCCTGTCCATCACCACCTCAGGTGTGGTGCCCAGAGCTCCTCCAGTGTGTCCCTGGCATTAGCCATCTTGTTTTCCAAGGTGTGGGAACACTCTGGAGGCCTCTGAGTGGCCAGTGCCAGCAGGTGAAGTCAGAAACCACTCCTGATAGGGGCATACCTGGGTAGGTAGCCAATCCCGCTCTCAGGGCTATTTAGGGTCTCTCCTCTGGGTGTTTCCTCAGATTCAGCTTGCAAGACTCCTCCAGGAATCCTTTGCATCCTCTGCTTCATCTTCTGACCGTCGGATCAACCGCAGACTGCTCCAGGAACCGCTGGAACTGCAATAAAGTATCCAGGACAACTCCTGTGACCTGCAACTTCAGATCCAGCCAGCATTTGCAACAGTTTCCAAGGTGTGCACGCTCTGAGGACTGCCTGTTTTCATCCTGCACCAAATGAACCGAAGGAATCTCCCCTGGAGTGACGGAGTCACTTCCCTGCTTCTGCAGACACCCTTCTGCGACGATGACCAGTACTCTGGGACTCCTCTCCTGACGACGAGCATACTGCTTGGAACACAGGTGGTGGACCGACATGACCCAGACTGTCCTAAAGTCCAGCTTTCCAAATTTGGTGGAGGTAAGAGCTCGCCTCCCCGTGCTGAGACAGTACACCTGTGCACTGCGTCATCTCCAGCTCCCTGGGCTTCTGTGCGCTACTTCCAAGAATCCTTTGTGCACAGTGTAGCTCAGATCCCCAGCACTCCATCCTGTGATGCACAACTCGCTGAGTTGTTCTCCGGCTGCGTGGGACCTTCCTTTTTTGTGCTGCGATGACCGCACTTTGCATCTTCTTTGTCCCTGTGTCCTGGGACTCCCGTAGGTGCTGCCTGATCTTCTGTGGGCTCTCTGAGGTGCTGAGAGCCCCCTCAGTCTCCTCAGTCTGAGTTGAGACCCCCAGGTCCGTCCTGGGTCCAGGCAGCTCCATTTTGATGCAAACCACATACTTGCGTGAACCAAAGCTTGTTGGCGGAATCCAATGACGCAAACAGGCTGCATCCAACAACTCGGTGTGGGACATCACCTGTACCAGACAGGAACCCGCAGCCATCTTCTTTGGTGCTCTTCTGTACTCTTCTTCTTACCAAATAATCCACTTTTGCACCATCTTCTAGGTTGGCAGGGGATCCTGTCCTTCCTGGACTCTTCTTCGACTTCTGCACTTGGTCTCCTCTCTCCACAGATCTTCAGGTCCAGGAATCCTTCATGTGTTGCTTGCAGTCTTGCTTGATTCTTGCAAAATCTCTTATCACGACTTGTAGTGTGTTCTGAGGTAACTTGCTGTACTTTACTCCTGCTTTCCTGGGCTCTGGGGTGGGGTACATTACTTACCTTTGGTGTTTTCTTACACTCCCAGTGCCTCTCTACACACTACACTTGCTTAGGGGGGAATTCGTGATTCACATTCCACTTTCTTAGTATATGGTTTGTGTTGCCCCTAGGCCCATTGCAATCTTGTATTTTCTACTGTTTGCACTATTCTATGACTTTTTACTTACCTGATTTTGGTTACTAGTGTATCTATTGAATGTAATACTTACTTCCAGAAGGAGTATTCCCTCTAAGGCTATTTGTGGCCTTGTGTCACTAAAATAAAGTAACACTGAGTATTGTTTTTTATTGTGTATAAGTACTGTGTGACTATAGTGGTATTGCAGGAGCTTTGCATGTCTCCTAGTTCAGCCTAAGCTGCTCTGCTACAGCTACCTTTATCAGCCTAAGCTGCTAGAACACTACTTCTTCACTAATAAGGGATAACTGGACCTGGTATAAGGTGTAAGTACTCAAGGTACCCACTACAAACCAGGCCAGCCTCCTACACTAGTGCTATAATTTTTTTTAATTTCAAAGGAACATTGTAGAATATTCTACACTAAGAGCTTGATTATGCCTAAGCTGCTAAAACAATGCCTACATTTCACTAATAAGGGATAACTGGACCTGGTATAAGGTGTAAGTAAGGTACCCACTACAAACCAGGCCAGCCTCCTACACTTGTTGATCCATTTTGTTTCTCTTCTCCAGTGGTTTTACTTTGTAGTGTGATTTTTGTTTATTTGTGTGTCCTCTAAGAGATTGAAAAGGATGAGGTGATGATCTCACCTGTCTGTTTGTAGGATGGATTCTGTACTAAGTGCTCCTTCTTTGGCTATAAGCAGTCTAATGTTGCCCTTTTGCCATTGGTTCTGGCATTGCATACCTGTCTGAGATCATGGTTCTTGAGGATTTTTTCCAGTATCCTTGCTTGTGCAGTCTTTATAGGTCCAATGTAGTCTGAGGTCCCCTAGAAATGTGGGATTTAGGTGCATGAGGGAAATGTACTGTGATAATGTCCATCGGCTCTTCTACAAAGAGGTGATTTTTCTTGTGGTGGGTAGTAGATAAGGTAGATCTTTGATGATAATATTTTAGCTGAGCTGAGCTCAGTTCCCATATATTCACAAGTAGGGATGCTGCCCATCGTGAAGCAGGATAGGCAGAAGGAGTTTCTGTAAATCACTTCCGCCCAACTTCTGGATGTCCTTCCAGTCTTGCTGTTTGATGAGGTAGTGTTATGTAGTTTATACTAAGATAATAGGACTGAGTGTTAGGATGACAGAACTTCAGAATGTGGGGGACTAAGGTCCTCATTATGAACATGGCGGTCCGTTCCGCACCACCGGCAGTGGCAGTAGAAACCGCCAACAGAGGAGCGGTCCGGACCGCCAAATAATGAACCAAACGAAACTCACACATCCCGCGCACCCCCCACCGCTAGGAAAGGAGTCCCGTTGACGATGGCAGAGACCGCCCACAGGCCGTCGGAAAGGCCCAAACTGCCCATCAAATTATGAACCACCATTCTGCTGCCAGTTCCGGGGCGGGAACCACCGCCACCGCCATATAAAGCCAGGCGGAAAAGAAACAAATAGAAGGAAACACTCACCGGAGCTCAACAAAACGTGCAGTGGCAGCCATGGACAGAGAGCTGCAGATCATGCCAGCCTAGCTCCTTGCCATATATCTACACGACCGAGCCCACCGACGAAGATGACGACTGTAAGTAATGCAACCTGAGACACAAGGAAGGAAAGGGCAAAGTTACATACCCACTTACACCACCCACCCCGCAAAGCCCCCCCAACCCTTCCCAGCAGCAAAAGTCAGAGACCCCACACCAAGAGGGACGTACCCGACCGAAGGCCACTGCAACTTGGCCATAGGACATACAATAGCATCACTGGCATAAATTATTTAAACAAACACCAGGGTGGAACTGCGTGCAGCCCAAACACAGGCCACACATAAACTTTATTCAGTAGCTCACTGAGCTAAATGAAGATAACAGGGCCAATGGCCAGTCCATAAAAAGTCAATGTTCCTTGGCCACAACTGGCAACACCTGACTCCCACAAGTGCTGGTTACTCCACTCAACAGGGCACCATAGTGGGATCCAGGCACCTCATGGAATGGGGGGGCGGGAGTGGTGGGGGGGATTTACGACGGGGGTGGGACTTTGACTTGCGTAAGGTTGGAGGTTGGAGGGGGAGTGGGCTTCTACTTTGAAGGGGGTGGAGGCTGTTTGGCTCGGGCGGAGCAGTATGCCTTAGGCTCTGAGTGGGCCTTCTTCTTAACTGGAGAAGGGGCACAGGAATGGGAAGGCTGGACTGGGGTGGGCTGCGATGTGGAAGGAGCGGAAAGGGCAAGGAGGTGGGCACATTTTGGGACAAGACGGGGTGGACCAGTGGGTTCGAACAGGTCTACACGGGAGAGGAAAAGGTTTTTGGGAGCAATTGGGGTGGGCGTGGATGAGGGCGTGGGAGTGGAGGCAGAGGGAGTAGATGTATGGGGTGTAGGTGTGCATGTAGTGGGTGCCGGTGACTGCTCAGTATGCTGTGGTGTGGTGGATGTCTGATGGGTGGGTGTCTTGGTGCGTTTGAGTGTTTTGGGAGGTGGGGGGGTGGACACAGTGGGAGAAGACAGACAGCTAGTGTGGATGTATGTTGGGTGGGTGTCTGCAAGTCAGGTGAGTGTGCTGCATGTGTCAACTACAGTGGAGGTGGTGTCTGGGGTGAATGTATGGCTCTCTGCTATTGTAGTGAGTGCAGGAAGAGGAGCAGTAACAGTGAGTGGAGGTGCAGTGCATGAGGGTGTGCATGTAGAGGGTACAGACAGTGATGCGGAAGAGGTGGCACACTGGGGGAAGTGAAAGTTGTTGTGTGTGCAAGTGTATGTTGGCTGTGTGAATGCTTGCGGTGGGAGGTGTGGTGCTTGTGTTTGGAAGTGTGTTTTTTGTGTGATGATGTGCTTGACTGCGTGTCTGAATGTGTGCCTTGGACGGGAGAAGGGAGTGGGGTGCTGGAAGGGGTAGAGGAGGTTGAAGGGGGGACAGAATGGCCAGGGAAACTGGCTGCCGTCCAAGAGGAGGCCAGAGCCTGAAAAGATCTCTGTGGGGCCGACACGGAACCGTGAATGCCATCCTGATAGGCATTAGTCTGCTGCACCTCTGATGCTAGTCCCTGGATGGCATTGACGATGGTTGTCTGCCCTACAGAGATGGTTCTCAGGAGGTCAATAGCCTCCTCTGTGAGGGCAGCAGGGCTGATTGGGGCAGGGGAGGAGGTGCCTGGGGCGAAGGAGACGCCCACCTTTCTGGGTGGGCGGGCACGGCCAACTCGGTGGGGAGCATAAGGGAGTGCGCTGATGGTATGGGGGGTGGCGGAAGATCTCACGGTCGTGATTTGTCCACTAGTGTCCGCCACCGCAGGAGGACCCCCATCGGAGGAGGTTTCAGAGCCACTACCCCCTGTGGTAGTAGCCTCCCCCATTCGAAGTCCTTTCGCCCTCCCACCCACTGGTCCCCTGGGCATCCGTTGCCTCTGCCTCCGAGGATCTGTGGGCTGCTGTCTCCCCACTAGCCAGTGCCTCAGCTCCCTTGCCTGAAGTTGATGCTGTACCAGACACACAAAAGAGAACAGGGATGGGGAGACAAAACAGGAGAGACACTTCTAAGTAGCTGAATGCTGGTACACAATGGCCATACATACACCTACCCAGCAGACACACCTAACAGGCAGCACCGTGCACTAGGCCAATGACCATGGCCCTGACTACTGAGCAGTATAGTGGCCTACACCCATATCCTGTCATTGCATTGAAGCTGAGGTAGGTGAAACCTGTCAGGGACACCCCTACACCCTTTGGGGAGCAGACAGTAGCTGGACACCAGTCAGAAACCCTGCTCTAAGCACCATGAGCCCTATCGCACACACACACTCATCCTTCCAGGCTGAAGTATGGGCTGTGAGTACTCACCCCCTTGTGACTGCTGTGCAGCCTTCAAGCGCCGATCCAGGTCTGGGTACACCACTGCCAGGATCCTTCGCATGAGGGGGGGTCAGTGCCCGACGGGCACCCCTACCACGTTGGGAGGACTTCCCCAGCTGGGCCTCACTGATCCGCCGCACCCAGCACCGCAGGTCCTCACACCTCTTACGACAGTGGGTGCTCTGCCGGTTGTAGACCCCCAGGGTACGCACCTCCTTGGCGATGGCATGCCAATGTTCCCTCTTCTGGTGGGCGCTGACCTAGTAGGGAGACACAGAGAAGAAACACAGAGGTCAGGCACCTACACGATGGCAATAGCTGGCTGATTGTTAGACATAGGACAGACAGTACTCCCAGACATGCAGGACAGTGGCACGCAGCATTCCATGCACCAAGCCGCATCCTGGCTCACAGGAGCGCACATCAGAGCAATCCACTCCATCCATTACACACACAGTGCCCCCCAAACCCGGACTCACCTGTACCTCTGGCCAGACGTAGAGTCTGCCGTACAGGGGCAGGGGCCCTTCCACCAGTTTCTCCAGTTCTTCCTGGGTGAAGGCCAGGGCCCTTTCCCCTGCACCACGTGGAACATCCATAGCCAGAGGCAGGCCACAGCAGTACACGGAGTGGAGTACTTGCCCACACAGAATCAGAGAGTCAAGTGATCACATGATGACGAACGCACATACGTTCCGGGCAGGAATGCACCCTCACCGCCAGCGGCGATCATGACGCACCAGGATTCCCCATTGGCATCCATGTTATCCAATGAGGGTGCGAACAGCGGTCAACACCGCCGTACGCTGTGACATCAACCGCTAGCGGTCTTAGGTCACTTCCACAACGAAGGGGCAGAACTACAGTGGGCAGACATTTTGCCATCACCTACGCATCTTGAAATTCAATTTAGTCACAATGCTGGGCCTACTTGCCATAGGAAGCACCTATGTCTCTACCATAGAGTATATAAGCACACATAATTTACTCCGTTCCCTCTTAGTGATGTCAATGTACATCTGTCAGGTTGCAGTTATTGTACAGACACTACTATGAAGAATGCAGTGAATGTGTTTAGCAAATATGCCAGTGTATGTGTGCACATGACGCCTTGTTCTTAACCCTCACAGGTACCGACCCTTGTGGCGAGGAAGGGCACCATCTGTGTACAGACCACTTGTGGATATGGGGACCATGGTGGAGCATCAGATCATTTTAACTTACAGACTCACACGTGCAACTATTCAGGACCTATGTGCATTACTGGATCCTGCACTGACTCCCGGAAACCGTAATCAGCATGCCATTCCAACTGAGGTGCAGGTGCTCTCCGCACTCCATTTCCTGAGTTTAGGCTCATTTCAAGTGACAGTGGGCATGGGTAGTGGTTTCTCACAGCCAATGTTCAGCCAGGTACTTACAAGATTTCTGAATGCACTTGTACAACATCTGCAATCCTATGTGCGATTCCTCCAAAGTGCTGAGCTCCCTGCCATCAAGTCAGACTTCTATGCCGTTGCAAACATTCCCCATGTTACTGGTGCCATCGATGGAACCCACATACCTATCATCCCCCCAAGAGTGAGTGAACAGGTGTACAGAAACAGGAAGAACTTTCACTCCATGAACATCCAATTGGTATGTACAGCAGACCAGTACGTATCCCATGTGAATGCCATGTTTCCGGGTTCAGTCCATGATTCATTTGTTTTGAGGAACAGTAGTGTGCCACAAAAGATGGAACAACTCCAAGAGGACAGAGGGTGGATAATAGGTAAGTGTGCCTGTCACTAACTGACACATTGCAGAAAAACAGCCTGTCAGACTAAGGACATTACAATGACGACTCTGTATTGACCATTTCTCCAGGTGATTCTGGCTATCCAAACTTGTGTTGGCTCCTTTCACCAGTGAGGAATCCCAGGACGGATGCAGAGAGGAAATACAATGAGGCCCATGGACGTACTAGGAGGGTGATAGAGCGTACTATAGGTCTCCTGAAGGCTAGATTCCGGTGCCTACATATCTCTGGGGGTTCCCTGGCCTATGGGCCTGATAAGGTGTGTAGAATAGTGGTGGCGTGCTGCTTGCTGCACAACGTGGCAGTGAGACATTCAATCCCCCTTTTGGAGGTGGAGGGTGCTATAGGTCCTGATCTGTTACCTCAGAGAGGTGAGGAGAGTGATGGTGAGGATGAGGAAGGGGAAGATGTCAATTCCAGAAACCAACTGATACAACTCAACTTCCAATAACTGTCTGTGACTTCAGCCTGTATATGTGGTTAATGACTGATACTGTAAGTGTTACATGTCAACTAGGGGGAATTGGTCAGGATATGCGAGTCATGGACCTCTTCAGCATGGTACAGACAGACAATATAAAAATTCCCTTCTTGACAGTTTTGAAACACACTGTGCCACCAGCATGCACAATTTGACAATAAAGTTTATCCCTGCCTGTTGCATCATTACTCCACTTTGTTCAACATTGAAGACATGGGACAGTGTTACCAGTGAGATATGTTGTTTATTGGTGGAAAACAGTTAAATGTGCTATGTACAGTGATAGAAGTCGTAGTGGTTGGGTGTCCTCAAAGCCGACTTGGTGGCAGGCCTGTTTGATATCACAGGTGGGTCCTATTTGTAGTTTAGTACATTATTTAGCCCTCAGCTAAGTGCAGTTGGTGAATGGGTGGGATGGTTCTTGGCAGTAGTAGAAGTGTCAATTGTTGGAAGGGGGCTTGTTCTTAGCTGGGTTTCCTGTGCCATATCTTGGCCTGAGACTACATTTGGGCGCCTGCTGTGGAGCTACTTTGGGTGACATGGGTGGCCCTTCTGATTCCTGGGAGGGTATTTCCTGTGCTGTTTCAGCTGCTTGGAACAACTGTTGCTGGTTGTCCAGGGCTGTTGTGGGGGCCTCTTGTCCGGTGTGGGTGTCTGAGGGTTTGTTGACCAACTGCAGCAGTGCTCCAGCAATGGTGGCTATTGTGGCATTGTGCTCTTTCCACTTCTCCATGGTCTGTTGTTGGTGTTCAAGCTGCATCCTCTGACTTTGCTCCAGGGTGGGTATAATCTGTGCCAACCTGTCTTGGGTATGTTGGTATGCCCCCAATACCTCTGCAATGACGTCCTGGGCTGCTGCATCTATCCGTTGCCCTACCCCCTGACCCACTGGGGCACTTGACCTTGCCCTGGCCCACCGGGCCTGTGTCCCCTGCGCAGGTCTTGACGTGCCACTAGTACTGGGGCCCTCGTCTTCCTGCATGTTGGGGGTGGGAGACTGTGGCCTCTGTTGTTGTGTTCCAACTGTCTGTGCCCTGGGTCCACTGGTGTGGGCACGCCTCCCCTGGCCTGCTGGTCTTGACTGGGTGTTAGGGGTGACAGTGTTTTCCTGGGTGGGGCTGCTGTATGGTGAGTATCCAGGGCTGTGTGAGGGGCCTGCCTGCTCATCAGTGTCCGGGGATCCTTCACCAGTGTCCTGTGATGTACCTCTGTCTCCCTGGAATGCTGTGGCACTCCTTGTCCCCTCCATTAGGGTTGCATGGGTGGTGGTGCCTGTTGGGGGACATAGAAATGAATGTTACATATGCAGGAGGGTTTGAGGTGGGCTGTACTGTGAAATTTAGTGCTGGTGTGCCTTTCAGTGGCCTTCAGGGGTGCCTTTGTGATGTGGTCATTGCATTTAGTGGCAGTGGTAGGGTTACATTGTTTTGGGGGTTATTATTCCATTGTGGGTACGTGCAGGCGTGGGTGACTGTGCACAGCGGGAGTGATGTGGGCCGGGTAGTGAGTTGTGGGTGATGAAAGGTGGTGGATGTGGTGGGTAATGGCTGGGAGGGGTGTGGGTCTAGGTGGCTGTGGGTGGGGTGGTGCATGCATTACAGGTATGTTGTATATGGGGTAAATGTAGACGACTTAGCCGAGGCCATTCCTCCAGTGAGTCCAGTGAGTCCCTCTGGGTGCAGGATGGCGGGTACCTTCTCCTCCCAGTCGGTGTAGTCGGGTGGTGTTGGTGGCGGTCCTACCCCAGTATTCTGCACTGTGATGTGGTGCTTGGATGCCATGGCCCGGACCTTCCCCCGCAGGTCGTTCCATCTCTTGCGGATGTCGTCCCTGGTGCGTGGATGGTGTCCCACTGCATTCACCCTGTTGACAATGGTCTGCTACAGCTCCATTTTCCAGGCGATGGGTGTGTGCTGCACCTTGGAGCCGAATATTTGTGGCTCAACTTTTAGGATCGCGTACACCATGGTCCTTAGCTCCCTTTCGGTGAAGCGTGGATTTTTTTGGGGGGACATGGTGAGGGTGGTGGATGGCATCGGGACTGGGGACGGTGTTTGAGTGCTCCTGTGTGGGTTGCTATGCGTGTCCTGTCTGTTGGCGTTCTCTGTCTGGCTCTGGTGCTCTCCGTCTTCTGGTCCTGGTATCTTTGCAAGGGATTGTGGGGTGTGTCTGGGGGTGTTTTATGGTGTTCGGTATGTGTGTCAGGTGTGTGGATGCTAAGTCTATCCAATGTCTGCACTGGTTGCTGTTGGGCCCACTTGCCACCCGTGACGGTCGCAGCCGCCAATGTTCGTCCGGCCTCCACTGTCCGCTGAAGTGATTTGTGCATCATTATTTGGAGGGCGGGATGTGGGTGTGCTTGGCGGTGGCGGGTGGTGTGTACCGGGATTCCCGCTGACAGGGTCCTGGCGGGGAGTGGTGGTCTGGGAATATTTGGCGGGTTGGGTTTTTTGTTCATTATATGGCAGGTTTCCATTCGCCGCCGCCGCCGGGATTCTGTTCACCGCCGCCACGGCGGTCGGCAGTCTTTCCTGCCATCTTCATAATGACCGCCCAAGTCCATCCACACCATCCGGAGCTGTCGGCTCAATTCCTGGCTACCTCACAGTGCCTCACCTAAACCACTAACCTTACTGATCTGGAAGATGATTATGACAACCTAAACAAGACACTCTGGGCCTGATTTAGATATTGGTGGATGAATGACTCCATCACAATGGTGATGGGATTTAGATTTTTGCAGATGGGATATCCATCACCGCTGTGATGGAGGGACTCGTCCATCAATATCTAACTCAGGCCCTCTAACTCCCAAGAAAGTTGTGGAAACAGATCTCACCCTTTTGCTGTATTACTCATTGCATGTCCAGGTGGAAACACAAGAGAGATATGAGATAAGTTTTCAATACATTTATCAGAACAACCGTAGTCATGCATAGAGAGGATGAGCTCTGATGATTAGGCAGATGAAACGAAGCAAAGTAACCAACATTACGAAAATGGGAAAGATAAAAAATAAGCCAACCATGGTAAATAATTTCTAAATGTTCCTACATAACCCTGACTCCATACTGAGAGCATAAAATCAATCAATCAATCAAGAAAAGTGTGTACAATGTCACTGCTAAAAGCAATGCAGCTAAAGCCTGTAAAATGTAAAATATAAATCACGGCTAAAATAGGTAACTAACGTAGGTCCAAGAGAGCTTCAGTACAGTGGTCAGGTGTGGTTAAGATGTCCTTTAGAGGGGTGGAAGAAAGTTGGAGCCGAGTTTCTATGAGAAATAGTATGTCAAGCTCCTGAGAGGTGATTTTCACGGCTATGTCAGGTGCAGGTTTCACTGCTGGTCTACAATTGAATACCTTGTTGTTGAGGACTTTTCCCCTTGCTTGTGTGTGATGTTGTCCTTCATTTTTCAGGGGAGTAACAATGAAGTTTGTTGAGTTGTGGCCAATGGGTTGCTGGTGTGTTTCCTCTCTTCCTTTTTCTATATTACCTGCATTTGTAGTATAGGCTGCTGTGGTGTTCTTTGAACCTTGTAAAGTTTCAGGAGAGAGGTACCTTCTGCCTCTGGGAGTTTATTCTAACACTCTTGGTCTGCTGTTTTGTGGGTTTTGATATCCATGACTGTAGGGGTGTTTTTGTTTCTGAGATTGTGATCAAGGTGTGCCAGTCGTGTGTAAATGTTGCAGTTGGAGATTTTCTTCACATTGAGTTTCCTTGATATGGTTTTCACCACCTCAATTAGTTTGTGTAGCTTGTTGTCTAGCTCTTGCAGGTGAGAGTGTTTTGATGTGTTGGCTTTAGGTTGTGTGCATGTGTGCTTTTCTCTACTTTGCATGGTTTCGCTCTCCTTCTGTTGTCTGGCTATTTGAGGGAGTATCTTTAGGGCTTGGGTCCCTTTACTTGTTGGTGATGTCCTGTCTGCTGTTGTGTTGTTCTTCCTGATGCGTGTGTATATGTATGTGAGGCAGTGGCGTAGCGTGGGGGGTGCAGGGGGGGCCGGCCGCACCGGGCGCAACATCTGGGGGGGGCACGCTCGCACTCGCGAGTGCTAAAATCCACGGGTTAGGGAGCGCAAATTACTTGCCTTGCCCCGGGTGCTGACAACCCACGCTACGCCACTGATGTGAGGTGTGGAGTGGGGATGTTGTTCTTATAGAAGGAGTCCTGTGCACCCTTGTGTCCCATTGTAGCCCAGAAGGGTCTCTTAGGAGTATTGTCGTTTGGGTCTTTTGGATGTGTTGTCAAACTCTGTGGCTGAGTGTGAGCTGGGTGTTGTTATCGTGGTCTCTTGTGTGACTGCCCCAATGTGGGCGGGTCCTGTGTAGGGGCTATGAGTATGAGGTAATTTGTGGTGGGGGTGATTGAGGGCTTTGTTCCACTGGATATCGTTCAACTGGAAACACAGTGCTTCATCTGTACATCCGGTGAGCAGCACTTGGGCATACATAACTGCAGCCAACAAGTCAGCACTACTGTCACATACGTAACGCCATCTTTATTTTATTTTCTTAACCTCATTTGCTCTGTTTGAGATACCTGTGTTGCAAAATAATAAATCTGAAAGTACTTTAGCGTTGGCTTCCTCCTCATACACACTGCTAACTAGCAGTAATGTAATTTTTAGTATGGCTATCATAGCAACCTTTATCAAGGTTGCTTTTTATTAGTTGTGCAAAAACTACCATTCTGCGTTCCGTGTGGAGTATTAATATTTGAATTATCCTAAAGACATACATGCTCCCCAAAAGTGCTTTGGTTGCACTTTAAAATTAAAATGCTTGAGGTCTTTGCTGTCACTATTTATAGGTCATGCCGTGCAGTAAACAGACATACTTTTATGCAGTATCCTGGGGGGTCATTACTGACATGGGACAAGTGGCTAAAGCTGTTCAACATATATTGGCCAGTAGTGACAAAATATTTGATGCTTCAAGAAAAAGATACCTTTGCAGAATGTATTGGATGTTGAAGGTCAACGCGCATTTGAACAATTACCTGAAATCCTGGCCCCTGTGGGAACGCCTATCAGTGATTATGATGACCTTAGGTAGTCATAGGATAGATGAATCCACATTTTATAGAATGGTACATTAATATGGAAAAGCAAATATTTTATAATCCCCATCATATGAGTAATACGTCTATTGAGGTTTGTGGAGCGACTTTACGGGGGTTATTCTAACTTTGGAGGAGTGTTAATCCGTCCCAAAAGTGACGGTAAAGTGACGGATATACCACCAGCCGTATTACGAGTTCCATAGGATATAATGGACTCGTAATACGGCTGGTGGTAAATCTGTCACTTTTCCGTCACTTTTGGGACGGATTAACACCTCCTCCAAAGTTAGAATAACCCCCTACATCTTTTAGCAGCAGAATGTTGTTATGGCAATATAGTAGTTATACTATACCCACATGAGATGATGGTATTGATATTGTCAAGATCCTCGAGGTTACACTTTGCCAAAATTCTCAATCAGGACAAAGGGGGTGATTCTGAATCTGGCGGGCGGCGGAGGCCGCCCGCCACAATTCCGCCCCCAAAATACCGCGCCGCGGTCAAAAGACCGCGGCGGGTATTTCAAGTTTTCCCCTGGGCTGGCGGGCGGCCGCCAAAAGGCCGCCCGCCAGCCCAGGGGAAAACGACCTTCCCACGAGGATGCCGGCTCGTAATCGAGCCGGCGGAGTGGGAAGGTGCGACGGGTGCATTTGCACCCGTCGCGTATTTCACTGTCTGCCAAGCAGGCAGTGAAATACTTGTAGGGGCCCTCTTACGGGGGCCCCTGCAGTGCCCATGCCAGTGGCATGGGCACTGCAGGGGCCCCCAGGGGCCCCGCGACCCCCCCTACCGCCATCCGGTTCCCGGCGGGCGGACCGCCGGGAACTGGATGGCGGTAGGGGGGGTCGGAATCCCCTCGGCGGCGCAGCTAGCTGCGCCGCCTTGGAGGATTCAACAGGGCAGCGGTACACTGGCGGGAGCCCGCCAGTGTTGCCGGTCTGACCGCGGCTTTACCGCCGCGGTCAGAATGCCCTGCGGGGCACCGCCGGCCTGTCAGCGGTGCTCACGCCGACCCTGGCCCCGGCGGTCTAAGACCGCCGGGGTCAGAATCACCCCCAAAATGTCTGGTACAGAGGTTGCGCATATTAGTGACAGGAGACCAAATGAGAAAGTAATTGCAGACAGAAGTAAAGAAAACATCCCAAAGCATGGATGGTAAAAATAAATGTTATAAATGTGGTCCTAAGGGGAATAAGGTTTCCTGTATCGAATATCCTAGGAATCTATAAAGTGCAGGAAGAGTGGACATTTCACTCTTGGGTTCGATAATACATTTGAGCAAGTCAATATCATGGTGAAAGTAGGAGAACGTACTGAGAATAAAATCAACATGGTTTTGTGTATTCAATATAAAGTATTAGACCAGGAAAAGTGAAGAAAAGTGTGTGAGTGTGGACGTGATGTGTGTGGAAGAGGAACCACAAACACCGCCCCACCCCACCCCCGCCCCCTAGTATGAAATAGCATGTTGCAAGAGGGCTTGAGGTTACTGCTGATTCAGGCTCACCATTACTTTCCTATCCGGAATGAATTCCTACAATATTTGGAAAAAAACTTGTGCCTAAAATGTCACAACCCTTCTTTATGGCAAGGGTATATTTGAAAAGCTGGGCTATTTTATAACCGCTTAAGCACACGTTGCCCTGAGAGCTATCCCCGGAGTTGAAGAGGGGGATACAGTTTGGGCAACAAGAAATTTTGTACTGTATTCGGACCCGGAATTTTATTTATCAGGACCGAAAACTCCGACCCGATAATTCCAGACCTGGAGTCAAGAGCTGGGGCGGCTGCAGACAATTGCAATGCCCAGCCTACGCCAACCCACTCACAGCAGCATGAATGAAGCAGAAAAATCTGCCTCGAGCTTAAATTAAAGTAGCTCTTCCTTTATGCCTCCCCATCCTTTGCCCATGCCCACACGGCTAACAGAAAAAGCCCTCAACATATTTACCACCTGTTGCATGCCCGTGATAAATGTGCGTGCCTTTGGGCCCATTGTTTCCCTTTGAAGGGGGAAAAACGATGAAATGAACCTGCTACTCATAGGTCTGCGTGTTAGTCCCCATTCTGGGGAGGAAAACATGCAATCCTCATTACTCGTGGGCATATATCGGCTTGAATCATTAATCATTTTTATTGAGAGCATATATGTTTTCACTATAAGCATATTTAAGGTACGGTATACATTGCCAAAAATGCGTAGGGTTGGCACAATCAAAGCATTTTTGTCTGTCACCTGCCAGTTATTGATCAGTCGTAGTCGCTATTTTCATTTTATTAATGCCTGCTAGAATACTCCCTGGAAGATGGGGTTACGTACCTTACAGCATGACATGCAGCTTTGCATCAATGATTAGATATCACAATGAGATTTTGGACAAGGTGTTAGGAATTTTACAAGACAAAGTCAAAATAAAGAAATGAGACTTTGTGGGTAAAAAAGCAGAATATCAAGGACATATATTTTTATTTCTGTCAGAGTCTAGAGCCTCAGACAGAAATAAAATTTGTTCCAGGACATTCGGGATATGAATATAGCTGCATAATAAGGATTAATTGAGATCACATTTGGGTCTTTGTGAACACTATCCAAGTTTTGTTGAGTATTTTTCAATGATAACTAGTACCTTAAATATTTTGCTCAAGGAAGAGAAGATTTTCGGCCTGAAGAACATAGGGGCATATTTACAAGAAAGTGGCGCATCAAAGGTCGAGTCTGGGCGTTGGCTCACTCCTTGCGTTAAAAAAACTAAAAAAATTAAGTTTCAATCCAAGAAGCAGTTAATTAAAAATGTACAATAATACGAAACATGAAGCATGGTGCAGAGCCACATGGGCTTCAAAAGCATATCGGGAATTAAAGTTTGTTTACACAAGCATACACAGACAAATTCAGGTTGGCAAATGGCATCAGCTGAGCGTGTTTCCCTGGACACAAGGCAAGTACCTCGAAATTAACCGTTACGGAAACGGAGCAGAACATGAGCAGGAAACTAGCAAAATAAGCAGAGGCAAAAGAAAAAAGCAGTGTATGCATACAATATCAAAACACAAAAATATCAGAAATTAAATATCGATGACAAAAATATCGAGTGCCTAAACTTAACTAGTAAAACCACAAATATCAAGAACACAGATTTTCACCTACATCGAAAACAAAAATAGAGCAAAAAAATATTGTTAGCTTTAAATAAACATATAATATGTCAAAAATATCGATTCACATAATATCGATTACAGTATTATCCCCAAGCTAATTAAATAATCATGAATAAATATTAAAACAAACGTTTTTACTTAAAGCAATTACTTCAAATAAACCCAAAATATTTGAAACGCGTATTTAAATTAAATAAATTAATGTTACATCAACAAAAGATTTACCATACTCCTCAATAAATTAATTCAAATATTACCAATACAACGCCATAAAATCAGCAATAACTACAAACATGTAAACCCAAACCTAAATATTCATAATTATACATAAATAAATAAATATTACAAACTGTCAAACTATATATCATACATCAAAAATAAAACCTTAAATAGTGTATACTATAGAAAAACCCAACTAATAAAGTAAAACTATAAATAACCACCCCAATAAAATCGAACAAACAAATAAATCAACAATATAAAAGTCACACTAATTTAATCCCTTCCCCGCTGATCCTCCCCCCGTGCTAAGCCTTTTTTTGGCTAGTTGGGGTAGTTTGCGCTTAGGCACCCATGACTTTTTGTCCACATAAGATAGCCATGTCAAATTTGCGTCCTTTTTTCACACATCTTAGGGATTCTAAGGGTACCCAGGGTGTGTTGATTGCCCTGGAGTGAACTGAGAAATTAGCCAAAATAGAGCTAAATGTGGGGCCTTATTATGAGGCTGGCAGTCAGGAGATCATCAGCCTCATTGTGGTAGTAAGTCTGCCGCGTCTGTGGCGGTCTGAAGACCACCAGCTTCACTGTGGTGGTCGGACTGCCACGGCTGTGGGGGTCCAACTGCCACATTACGAGGTTGGAAGGTAGACCCTCTAACCTACTGCCGTCCCTGCCAGAATTAGTGATCCCAATGGGATGACCACAGTTCCTGCTGGTTATTAGCCAAGGCAGTGCTAAACTCAGCCTCGCCCTGCTGATCACAACCTTGTTCTCTGCCAGCCTTTTCATGGCAGTCTGACCACCATGAAAAGGCTGGCAGAGATCAAGTGCAGGGGGCCACAGCACCCTCAAACTGCGCACGGTATGCTGTGCAGACAGTGTGCATTTCGACTGCGCTGGTGCCCCCAGCATGCATCAGCATGGCTGCTGGCTCTATTATGAGCTTGCCACAATGCTTCCGCAGCTTTCCCACTGGGCTAACCGGCTGAAACCTTTGTTTCCACCTGTCAGCCCAGTGGGAAATTTGTAATGGGGCGGGCAGGGAGGTTGCCAGCACCGCAGCAACCTCCCTGTCAGGAGTTTGGCAGACAGATGTTTCCATCCGTCAAACTCATAATCAGCCGGTTAGTTTTTTGGGGGAAAATGCAAAAATGTGCTGCTTAAGAAAGTGTCTGTTATTTTTCCTGCAAATGGCATAAATGAAATGTTTTCGATGCTAAAATCACCATCTTCTCAACTTTCAGGGACAGGCAGACTTGATTCAGAAAACCAAATTTTCTAACACAGGTTTGGCATTTTACTGTGAGCTAGCCCATTTTCCCAATTTTTTGTGTTTTCAACCTCCTTCCAGTTTGTGGTGGAAATAGGTCTGAACCCCATGGTGGATTCTGGAGAGCTGTATATCTCTCAAAGAAACCAAGTACTAAAATAGAAATATATTAAAAATTAAAAATTAGTAGGAAAAAAATGGCATTTGTGACAATGTTTTCATTTGTAACTTCTCATCATGATGGTGAGTCAGAAAAGCTATATATCATAAATTTCCTAGACCATTCTGGTTGTGAGTCTATATAGGGTTTGTGGGTGTTCAAAGAACTCGAGGTACCCAGAGCCAATCACTGAGTTGCACCTTGCAAAGGTTTTTCATTGTGTAGCGGTATAGAGCAATTCATATGGTAAAATATTAATAGTGAAAAGTAGGTATCAAGGAATCCTATGTCTTTCCGGAATGAGCACAAGAAGAGTTTAGAAGCAAGAGCTATTTGCATATCTCTGAATTTTTGGCTACCCAAATTAACATGTAAATTGGCGGGTATTTCTCAAAATTATTTCTTTCATACACATTGTCTTACAATTGGAAGGTGTAGATGCAGAGAAATACAATTGGTAATAACACTTGTTGTACTGTTCTGTGTTCCCCTATGTCTCCCATGAAAAATGGTACCTCACTTGTGTTGGTAGGCCTAGTACCCGTGACAGGAAATACCCCAAAACTCAACATTCATATATCAAATTGAAACTGACACATTTTTTTGCAAAGTGCTTAGCTGTGGTTTTTGGGCCCTATCTCAGCCAGCACCTAGGGAACCTTGCAAACCTGTGAATTTTTGACAACTTAACACCTATGGGGAATCCAGGATGAAGTCACTTGTATAACTCTCACCAGGTTGTTGTACCCAGAATCCCTTGTGACCCTCAAACTTTGAATAAAAACACATTTTCCTCAAATTTCTGTGATGGAATGTTCTGGAGTCTGCACAGAGACACAAATGTCCTCCCACCGAGCATTCTCCCAAGTCTTCTGATGAAAGTGGTACTTCACTTGTGTGGGTAGGCCTAGTGCCTGCAACAGGAAACTGCCCACTAAGCAATATGGATACATCAAATATTTCCTCACAAAGCTGACCCATTTTTTGCAAAGTGGGTAGCTGTGTTTTTTTGGCCCTCCTTCAGCCAGCACACAGGGAAACTTTACAAACCAGCACATGTTTGAAAACTAGACAGCTAGGGGATTCCAGGATGGGGTGACTTGCGTGGCTCTCACCACATTGTTTTACCCAGAATCACTTGCAGACCTCAAACTTTGAATGAAATCACACATTTTCCTCACATCCCTGTGATGGAAAGCTCTGGAATCTGCACAGAGCCACAAACCTCCTTCCACCCAACATTCTCTTAAGCCTTCTGACAAAAATGGGACCTTGTGTGAGTAGACCTACTGCCCGTGACAGGAAACGCCCAAAAATGCAACATTGATACATCAGATTTTCCATGCAAAACGGATCCTTTTTAGCAAAGTGGGTAGCCCTACCTCAGCCAGTACCTAGGGAAACTTAGCAAACCTGTACAGTTTTTAAAACCAGACACCTTGGGGAATCCAGGGAGGGTAAGTTGTATAGATCCCATGAGGTTTATTTTTACTCACAATGCCCTGCAAACCTCAAACTTTGCCTAAAATCACATATTTTCCAGAAACTGCAGGAATCCACACAATTCCTACCATTCAGCATTGTTCCACTTGTGCCAATAAAAATGTTGCACTACTTGGATGGTTAGGCCTATTGCCAGTGACAGGAACTTATCAAACCAAGGGCAATGGGAGCCCTCGCATGGGGCCTCCTATTGCCATTGTTTGGATCCGTTCTTATCGCAGGCCTCAGGCCCAATCACACAAGTGGCACATCATTTTTTATCAGGAAAGGTTGGGCAATGCTGGGTGGTAGGGATTTTGTGGATTTCTGTGGGTTCTAGAAGTTTTCATCACAGAATCTGAAGAAAAATGTGTGTTTTTAGTAAACTTTTGAGGTTTGCAGGGCTTTGTGGGTAAGAAAATGGTGTGGGGTGGATAAAAGCACACCTCCCTGGACTCCCCTAGATGTCTAGTTTTCAGAACTGTCTGGGTCTGGTAGGTATTTCCCTGGTGGCAGCCTATCCAAGCCCAAAACCTGCAGCTGTTCACCATTGCAAGTGGGAAGATACTGGGAGTTAGAGAAACACTACTGGCCTAATCTGTAAAAACAATACCCAAAAAATCAAATACCCTCTTGCTTGCCATTGGGATGAGATGCTTTAGTCTGCAGGGGAGCAGAAGGACTATTCCCCATTTTTGAGGGGGTAGGGGCATGCTCATGCCCATGCTGGGCAACCTCCACCCCTACTAAAAAAGTCATTCCTTGTGTCTAGTGGGCTTTCACTGGGGGCAGAGAGACCATTTCCCTCTTTTTTTAATGGGGTGGGGCATGGCCATGTCAATGCTGGGATGCCCGAACTATACAAATAATAAAAATAAAAAAAGTAAGCCATGGTGTCTAGTAGGCTTTCTGCTCCCCCCGAGGACAGAAGTAGGTAATTGCCACCATTTGCCCTCCCAGGTGGGGCAGAAAGACTGTTTCCCTTTCTGGGGGAGGGGTGGGGGATGCATGACCATGCCATGCTGGGCAGACCCCACCCCTACAAATCAAACAAAAGATCCCTGGTGCCTAGTGAGCTTTTTGCTAAAGATGGGGTAATTACCCCTATCTGCCACTTCAGAGGGGCATAAAGACTGTTTCCTTTTTTTGGAAGTGTTATGGCTGTACCAAACAGCCCCCATCCCTACAAATGCGAAAAATTAGTCTAATCCCTTGGGTCTAGTGGTTTTCTGCCCCCAGAGGCACACTGTCCTGAAAAAAAGGGCCAATCTACCCACAGATGGGCAGAAAATGGCCAAACAAATACCCCATATTGGGGAGCGACCCGTTCCCAAGGGGCTGCTCTCTGAGATATAGTTGAAAAAATCCCTGGTGTCTAGTGGTTTTCTGCCCCCCCAGGGAGGCAGATCAGACTAAATATAAGGCCAATCTGAGCGAGGAGGGGGGCAGAAAACAGTCGAAATAATGCCCCTATTCTGAGAAGTAGCCATTGCCTTAATGGCCGCTCCCTTTCACAAATAAAAATCCCTGGTGTTGATCCCTACTTGGGAATAACTCTCCTTGAGTGATCACCAAGCAGAGATTCACTTTGGAAAAATGTCATTGGAAAGGGGAGATTCTCCCATTCCCAACAATACCTTTCCCATGTGATTCAGTGCTCAGGGGCTGAGATAGTCCCCAAGCACCAAAGCAGTGAAAGTGAAATGAGATGATCGGCTCAATTCACTTTCAGTTTCACTGTAATGACTTCAGCGTGCCATGCACACCAATCGTCATTACAGTAATAAAAAAAATGCCTCTGGCTTCAGGGGAAGCTTTTCCCTGCTCCCGAGGCTCAAAAATAAAAAAGAAAATCAATCTACTGTTTACAGCAGAGGGATTTAGTGGTGATGTTATGAGGATGGAACAGTTCCGTCCTCAGCAGATGAGCACCGGTTCCGTCCTCAGGATCAAAGGGGTTATACAAGTAAATACTTCAAAAACGACAAACGCTGCAAGACGAGGAAACTGCTGGATTCTCTCACCAGACTACTATAGATGAAATATAAACATCTAAACAAATACCTAACCAAGTAAAACGTACATTTAAATAAAAACATAAATGTTAGGAAACTTAAAAAAGGTAAAATAGCAAATAAATCCTAAAACAGTCTCCATCTCTTTACATAGACTTCCTAAAAGAAAAAACTACAACGTGAAAAACTGATAAATTGCCAGAAAATAACATCTATCACAAACCAGCAAAAAGAAATATGTAAGTAAGTATATACAAACTAATAAAAAACTGTAAACTCACCCAAATAGGAATAAAAATTAAACCTAACAACCTGAAACTCTAGAACTACCAACAAATTAACAATAAGCAGTTACTAAATCATGTTAGCTATATCTACAGCCAAGAACATGCATCACCAGAAAATATAAGCTGGAAATGTACTAAATATTATTCTAAGGGATGCTATGGAAGGGCAACTACAAATAAAGATGGTGTAATTCATGTAAGAGAGCACAACCTCCCCACAAATGTAATAGAAAAAGAAGTAAGGGAGATATTGCAGGATATAAGAGAGGCAAGCACTAGCTCGAACAACCAAATAGTTAAAAATATTCTATGTAAAGTCCTCAAACACATGATAGGTAAACTACCACATATTCCCACATTAAAATGTTTAGTTGCACAAACTAAAAAAGCCACCAGCGATACCCCACCTGCCCCTAGAAGATACCAAGATGTACAAATACCTGAACATTTAACAATTGCACATCATGAGGAACATTTCCTTTTACATGACAACCTAAATAATGAGAAACAAATCCTAATATTCTCTATCTCAGATAATGTAACAAAACGTAGCCAATAACAAACATGGAAAATGGATGGGACCTTCAAAATGTGTCCCAACCCATTCAATCAGATTTACACTTTACATGGTGAATATTGAAACACAAATATTGCTTCTATAAATGCCCTGCTAGCAAATAAGCAAAGCAGCACTTATTAAGACCATAGAACTATTATCCCCAAAAAGTAATCCTATACTTTGTGCAAGCCATGAATCAAACCATTCTAAAACGTTACCTCCATACAGTCATAAAAGGCTGTTTCTATCATTTTAATCAAGTATATGTAGACACTTCCAATAATCTGCACTAAGGGCTACATTACGAATATGGCAGTCCTAAGACCTCAGTACCAGTGGGGGCGATCAGTCCACCACATCCTTGGTGGTCCAACTGGCAGATTATGATGCTGGTGGTCAGACCACCACAAGACCGCTGCCACTCCCAGGATCTTGGCTCTGACACATTGGCAAAAGCTGTGGTCAAGCTTGGCAGTGACGATGTCGGCACCGCTATGCAGATCATGACTTGCCTTTCCGCCAGCCTTTTCATGGTGGGGATGAAAAAGCCAGTGGAAAGGCAGAGATGGGGCCACAGGGGGGCCCTTGTAGCGCCAATGCCCATTTCATGGGCAATGGAGAAGCCCCTTTTCAGCCCAGTCAGAATGAGCACTGTCTGCAATGGCAACAGTGCGCATTCCGACTGTACTAGCAGCACAGACAATGCGTCAACATTGGCCTCGGCTTTCCCTTAGAGCCAAAGCCAATGCCGCTCCACTGTCTCCACTGTACGGCCCCACAGAAACATCATAATATGGCAGTGGGAAAACTGTTGGCTTAGCGGCGTCCTCCCCATCCCTCTATTGGCAGTTCGGCAGTCGGACTGCCAGCTTCATAATCAAGCTCTTAGTGTAGAATATTCTACAATGTTCCTTTGAAATTAAAAAAATTATAGCACTAATGTAGGAGGCTGGCCTGGTTTGTAGTGGGTACCTTGGGTACTTGCACCTTATACCAGGTCCAGTTATCCCTTATTAGTGAAGAAGTAGTGTTCTAGCAGCTTAGGTTGATAAAGGTAGCTATAGCAGAACATCTTAGGCTGAACTAGGAGACATGCAAAGCTCATGCAATACCACTTATAGTTACGCAGTACTTATACACAAGTAAAGACAATACTCTGTGTTACCAACAATAAAGGTATTTATTTGGGTGATACAGTACCAAAAATATCTTAGAGATAATACTCCTTCTGGAGGTAAGTATTATGCACAATATATACACTAGACACCAAAATTAGACAAGTAAATAGTCATAGAACAATGCAAACAATAGGAAATGATATAGATTGCAATGGGAGAAAATAGGTTTAGGAGCAACACAAACCGTACACTAAGAAAGTGGAATGTGAATCACAAATTCCCCCCTAGACAAGTGTAGTGTGTGCAGAATCGCTGGTAGAGTAAGAATACAGTAAAGGTAAGTAAATTACCCCACCCCAGAGCCCAGAAAAGCAGGAGTAAAGTACTGCAAGTTTCCCTAGGACACACTACACCTCGTAATATAGTAACCAACCAAGTCTGCAAACAACAACTGCTGGATTCCTGGACCTGAAGACCTGCAAAAGAAGGGGAACAAGACCAGAAGTTGAAAGAAGTTCCAGGAAGGACAGGAGCCCCTGCCAATCCAGAAGTGGGTGCAAAAGAAGAGTCCCTGATTAATCAAAGACTGCAGGAATGCACCCAAGGAAGATGCCAGAGGGTTTCTGCATAATGCAGAAGATGTCCCACGATGTGAAGATGGATGCAGACATGATTCCGTGTTGGAAGTTGCCAACAAGCCTTGGTTATGACAAAAGTGCGTTTTGCGTCAAAATGGTGCTGGATGGACCCAGGAGGGATCTGGGAGCCTCAACTTTGTGTGAGGAGGAAGAGGGGGCTCTCAGCACTTTAGAGAGCCCTCAGGACGCCAGGCAGCACCCACGGGAGTCCTAGGAAATGGGGACAAAGGAGGTGCAAAATGCAGATGGTGCAGCACAACAAAGGAAGGTCCCACGCCGCCGGAGAACAACTCAGTGAGTAGAGTGTCACAGGATGAAGTGCTGGGGACCTGGGTTAGGCTCTGCACAAATAAATATTACAAATAGTGCACAGAGGCCTCAGGAAGTGAAGAAGACTCAGTACACAGGGGTACCATCGCTCTCTGGGAAGGCAAGGTCTTACCTCCTCCAAATTGCGTCAAGAGGACCTCAGGACAGTCTATGTCGATGGAGTCCACCCTCTGTGTCCTTAGGAGCACGCTCGTCACTGTGAGAGGAGTCCAAGGGTACCAGTCGTTGTTGTTTTGGAAGGTGCCCGTGTGAGCAGGGGAGTGGCTTTGTCACCCCACAGGAGATTTCTTCGGTCCTTCTGGTGCAGGATGAAGACAGGGAGTCCTCAGAGCTTGCACATTATGGAAACTGTTACGGTTGCTGGCTGGAGCTGAAGTTGCAGAGGAAACATATCCCTTGTGGATACTTTGTTGCCGTTACAGCGGTTCCTGGAGCAGGCTGCGGTTGACCTGAGGTCAGAGGATGATGAAGTAGTTGCAGATGATTCCTGAAGGAAACTTGCAAGCAGAATCTGAAGGGAACCCGCAGGAGAGACCCTAAATAGCCCTGAGAGGGGGATTGGCTACCTTATCAGGTATGGACCTATCAGGAGGGGTCTCTGATGTCACCTGCTGGCACTGACCACTCAGAGCCCTCCAGAGTGCCCCCACACCTTGCAAAGCAAGATGGCTGAAGTCTGGGACACACTGGAGGAGCTCTGGGTACCACCCCTAGGGTGGTGATGGACAGGGGAGTGGTCACTTCCTTTGTCCAGTTTCGTGCCAGAGCAGGGGACAAGGGGTCCCTGAACCGGTGTAGACTGGCTTATGCAAGGAGGGCACCATCTGTGCCCTTCAAGGCATTCCCAGATGCTGGGGGAGGCTACCCCTCCCAAGCCTGTAACACCTAGTTCCAAAGGGAGAGGGTGTAACACCCTTCTCTCAGGGGAAATGCTTTGTCCTGCCTTCCTGAGACTGAGATGCTCAGACCCCAGGAGGGCAGAACCCTGTCTGTGAGGTGGCAGTAGCTTTAGCTGCAGTGCAAGCCTCAGAGAGCTGGTTTGGCAGTACTGGGGTTTCATGGTGGAGCCCCCAGAATGCATGGATTTGGCTCCCCAATACCATATTTGGAATGGGGTGACAATTCCATGATCTTAGACATGTTACATGGCTATGTTCAGAGTTACCATTGTGAAGCTACATATAGGTTTTGACCTATATGTAGTGCACACGTGTAATGGTGTCCCCGCACTCACAATGTCCCGAGACATGGCCCTGAACTATGTGGAGGCACCTTTGCTAGTGCAAGGGTGCCCTCACACTTAGTAACTTTCCACCTAACCTTCAGCAAGTGAAGGTTAGACATACAGGTGACTTATAATTTACTTAAGTGCAGTGAAAATGGCTGTGAAATAACATGTGCGTTATATCTTGCAGGCTGCAATGGCAGGCCTGTGCAAGGGTTTGTCTGAGCTCCCTATGGGTGGCAAAAGAAATGCTGCAGCCCATATGGATCTCCTGGAACCCCAGTGCCCTGGGTACCTAGGTACCATCTACTAGGGACTTATAAGGGGGCCCAGTGTGCCAATTGAAATTGGTAAAGGAAGTCACTATCTTACAGTGACAAATTTAAAAGCAGAGAGAGCATAAGCACTGGTGTCCCCGCTAGCAGAGCCTCAGTGACACAGTCAAGCACTATACAGACACACACACATTAGGCCATACACTATAAGCACTGGGGTCCTGACCAGCAGGATCCCAGTGAGACAGGCAAAAACATACTGACATACAGGTAAAAATGGGGGTAACATGCCAAAGAAGATGGTACTTTCCTACAACTAGTCTATGTCCCTGTCATAGAGGTAGCCAAACAGTACAATTTACTAATAGAAAGCCCTATCTACCAACAAAATGAAGACAAATTTATTGCCTCATTATGACTTTGGAAAGCCGCAGGGAGGAGGCAGCCATCATGCCAGCTGCCTTCCCCCAGTCGTATTACAATGGCTCCCTCCAGGCAGAACTGTGGGGAACATCCTATAAGGACGTTCCCGCCGGTCAGCCTGGCGGGAACCGTGCTACAGTATTGGCCTCGGGAGCTGAGGCGAATACCATAGCACACCAACAAACTTGGAATGAGAAGCAGACAGTATGCATTCCGAGGGTGCTGGGCAGGGTGGCCCCCAGCACAGCCTTTCTGCCAGTCTTTCCATGGGGTTGAACTGCCATGGAAAGGTTGATGGAAAGGGGACCCACGGCTGAGCACGAGTCATACCACTATCAGCCTGTTGGGAACAATGTTCCTGGTGGGCACGGCGGTCCCCTGGTGGTCCGACTGTCAGGGTTTTAATGTGACGGTCAGACTGCCTAGAGTGTGGCTGTCCGACTGCGAGTCTAGCTTTCCTTAGACCACAAGACTCATAATGGGGGGGCCTTAGTCTTCTAAATGACTATTTTGAAAACACCTGGGCTGGCAGACTGCATCGTTCTGGACACAGCTGCCAACCCAAATTCCAAATACCTTGGTGGAATGTCTGTGACAGCACCTTGGCATAGAAAGACAAAACAAAGAATGCACTGGAAGGATGGCACAATGCATTTGAATCAATAATAGGCAGAACCCAAATTACATAGTACAAATTTATAGAAGCATTGCAAAAAGAACAAAGCTACCAAGAACTACTAATGGAACAATCTGTTAGCCAACTTGGTGCTAAACTTAGCAGAAAAATCAAAAGAGTGCGTAAGATGTTACATTTTAAGGTCAAACTCTTCAAAAATAACAAAGACGTTGATTACTTAGAAATCATAGGCAAAAGTATTTTATAAAATGAAAATTAAACTACCAAAGCCCTAAAAAACTATGGCAAATTCAAAACCAACATACCAAATATGTTTTTATTTAAAATAATAATTTAAATTACAAAGTTAGTGAAGACTGATATAATAAAATTAAATATAATTTTTTGTTTTTAAATGTAACCAACCCTAACCAAGAAAGTTAAAAACAAAATCAATCCATCACAAAAATTAATTACAACAAGTACAAAACATGAACCAAACAATTCCACAAAACAAGGGTTGTACTCTGCCATGGCCGCGCTGAACTTAGAGCCACCTGGCTGATAACAACATCCCTTCTCAGCAGCCTTTTCATGGTAACTCCACCATGAAAAGGCTGGCAGAAAGCCTATGCCGAGGGCCAAAGGGGGGCCCCTGCTCTGTCCATGGCATGGGCAGTGCAGGGGCCCCCCTGCCGTAGAACAGCAGGAACCCATATTACAATATTCCTACCAGTCAGCCTAGCGGGAACATGGTAATACTCTCGGGGGGTATGTCACCACCATGGCCGAGGTGTCCTCGCCCTGAATTTGGCAGCCCGCGGTGGGACCACCAAACTCATATTGAGGCCCATAATGTTTACACATAATATATTATCACATTTCCAACCCAAAGGAAAATAAATAAATAAAACTTAGGGCCTTATTACGAGTCTGGCAGTACAAAGACTGCCAGACTAGCGGTGGCGGTCGGACCGCCGCCCTCAAGGCAGTCCGACTGCCACATAACGACCAGCCGTCGCTGCCGGGTTGTTCCCGAATGGGTTGACAGAAGTTGGACTCATGGTCAACCACAGTGGCTCTGAGTTGAATGCCGCTGTGCTAACCACGACTCCTGTTTCTGCCAGCCTTTAAATGGTGGGGACCCTGCCACGGAAAAGCTGGCTGCAGGGGTGGCCCCTGCACTGCCTGTGCCAATGCGGCAGTCCGAGCACCTCATCACAACCCTGGAGGTCACGTTGTCAGGGAACTACCAGCTCCACCAGGATAGGAGATCCTGGCAGTCTGGAGGTGGCGGCGGTCCTAATCTGCCAGGGCAGCTCTGCCAAGGGGATTGCATCCCCTTTCTCTACCAGCGGTTTTATGGTGGTACCACCACCATGGAAAGGCTGGCGGAGAACAGGTGCAGGGGAATCCAAGGGGGCCCCCTGCATTGCCCATGCAATTGGCATGGGCAGTGCAGGGGCCCCCCTGGTGAGCACTATTGTAAAGTTCACAGTGTGCTTTGCAGACCGTGAACATTGCAAGGGTGCTGGTGCCCCCTGCACACTACAGCATTGCTGCCGGCTCAATTACGATCCGGAGACAATGCTGTAGGCTGTTTCCCACTAGGCCAGCGGGCAGAAACTCAGGTTTCCGCCCACTGCACCAGCAGGAAACTCTTAATGGGGCCGGCGGGGAGGTTGCCTGTGTGGCGGCAACCTCCTCATCGGAAATTCAGAAGACGGTGAAAACCGTCCGCCGAACTCATAATGAGCCCCAAAAACCTTTGAAGTAAACGGGAAAACACACTCGCAAAACACATTACATTTCCCCCAAAAAAATAATCATCAAAATATAGCTACCATAACACAGTTTAACATAGCATAATAATATATTATTAATCTAGTTGACAAAGAGCCAAAGCAACAGACTAGTGAAAAACAATAACCCTAATACATCTAAATATACACAAAAATACAAACAACACTATAACTAAGTTGTAGACCTCCCCCCAGACCCTGCCTTCTCTTAAAATCCTTAAAAAAGCACTTAACTGTTCCAACGAACAGCAGCACCTTACCACAACATGTTTCCGGGAAAATAGACCAAAAACAACAGAAATAGGTTACAATATAGAAGGTAGAGGTAATAAAAGGCATCTAAGTAAAACTAAAAAAAGACTATAATCCCCCTGGAAATGAATGGAATATGCTGCAAAAATGCATAATAAATGTATACAAAATATTTTTTTTAAATAAAAATTAAAAGTGTAAATTAAATATTAGTATAAAATATATAAAATTGTTTAATATATACTGATAAACTCTATGTTGAAATAATATTGAAAAAAGAAGTTATGAAATGTTACAAATCTGTTGAACAGTGGAAAATAAAAGATGAACATATACAACATCCAAAAGTATTGAGGTATAATTTACATGTTTTTATTAGTAAAAAAAAGAATAATGTTGTCTTAACTGAACTTTAAATAAATGTTTATTTTTAACCTGAAGTATATATGATTAGAAATGTAAAAATATACATTAAACAAACTTTAGAAGGAAAAATAAAATTAGAAAAGTGTGTCACATTTCTTTATTATACCAAAAATGTGATAAAAAATGTTATTCGTTATAAACATATAGCAAACTTTTTTTTTATATATTTCCAATCACCAACAATACAACTAAAATAACACGAGCCCTTTTTGGCTAGTTGGGGTGGTTCGAGCTTAGGTCTTTATAACTTTTTGTCCGCATAAGCTATCCAAGCCAAATTTGCATCCTTTTTTTCCAACATCCTAGCGATTCTAAAGGTACTCAGAGTTTGTGGTTTCCCCTGGAGGAGACCAAGGAATTAGCCAAAATACAGCAAAAAAAAAATTTGTTTTTTTTTAAATGGGAAAAAAGGGATGCCGGAGAAGGCTTGTGGTTTTTTCCCTGAAAATGGCATCAACAAAGGGTTTCTGATGCTAAAATCTCCAGCTTCCCAACTTTCAGGAACAGGCAGACTTGAATCGCAAAACCAAATTTTTCAACACAATTTTGGCATTTTACTGAGACATACCCCATTTTTACTGTTTTTTGTGCTTTCAGCCTCCTTCCAGTTAGTGACAAAAATGGATGTGAAACCAATGCTGGATCCCGAAAAGCTAAATATTTTTGAAAAGTAAACAAAATTAAAAATTCAGCAAGGGGTCATTTGTGTAGATCCTACAAGGTTTTCCTACAGAAAATAACAGCTGAAATAAAAAAAATGTTGACATTGAGATGAAAAAATCAGCCATTTTTCTCCATATTTTACTCCGTAACTTTTTCCTGCAATGTTAGATTTTTGAAAACAATATACTGTTACGTCTGCTGGACTCTTCTGGTTGCGGGGATATATAGGGCTTGTAGGTTCATCAAGAACCCTAGGTACCCAGAGCCAATAAAGGAGCTGCACCTTGCAATGTGTTTTCATTCTATAATGGATATACAGCAATTCATTTGCTGGAATATAAAGAGTGAAAAATAGGTATCAAGAAAACCTTTGTATTTCCATAATGGGTACAAGATAAGGTGTTGAGAAGCAGTGGTTATTTGCACATCTCTGAATTCTGGGGTGCCCATACTAGCATTTGTGAATTACAGGGCATTTCTCAAATAGATGTCTTTTTTTACACACTGTTTTACATTTGGAAGGAAAAAATGTAGAGAGAGACAAGGGGCAATAACAATTGCTTTGCTATTCTGTGTTCCCCCATGTCTTCTGATAAAAATGGTACCTCACTTGTGTGGGTAGACCTAGAGCCCGCGGCAGGAAATGCCCCAAAACACAACATGGACACATCACACTTTCCCAAAGAAATGAGAGCTGTTTTTTACAAAGTGCCTAGCTGTGGATTTTGGCCTCTAGCTCAGCCGCCACCTAGGGAAACCTACCAAACCTGTGCCTTTTTAAAAACTAGACACCTAGCGTAATCTAAGATGGGGTGACTTGTGGGGCTCTCACCAGGTTCTGTTACCAGAATTCTTTGCAAACCTCAAAATTTGGCAAAAAAAAACACTTTTTCCTCACATTTCGGTGACAAAAAGTTCTGGAATCTGAGAGGAGCCACAAGTTTCCTCCCACGCAGCGGTCCCCCAAGTCTCCCAATAAAAATGGTACCTCACTTGTGTGGATAGGTCTAGTGCCCGCGACAGGAATGGATCACACAAGGGTCAATGGTGGTCCTTGCATGAGGGCTACTGTTAACCCTGGAGTGATCCATTCCTGATGCAGGCACTAGGCGCAGGCACACAAGTGGGGTTGTGTTTTCATCAGGACAAGTGGAGAAACACTGAGTGGTAGGAATTTTGAGGATCCCTGCACATTCCTGTAGTTTCTGTGATGAAAAAGAAAGGAAAAATAGTGTTTTTAATCAACGTTTCACTTTTGCAGGGTATTTTGGGTAAGAAAACTTTGTGAAATCCAAACATGCCACACTTCCGTGGACTGCCTTGGGTGTCTAGTTTCCATAAATGTCTGGGTTTGGTAGGTTTCCCTATATGGCTGCCGAGCCCAGGACCAAATACTTAGGTGACTGTCTTACAAAACTAGGCTGTTTTGTGGTAGGTAATTTTGATGTCTCCACAATCCGTTTTGGCTACTTCCTCGTTGTGGTCACTTGCCTACTCACTAAAGTGAGGCAGTTTTTCACTGGAGACTTAGTGGAACGCTGAGTGGTAGAAAATTTGTGGCTGCCTGCAGATCCCTGGACTTCTGCTCATTGAAATGCAAGGCAAATGTGTTTTTAAGCACATTTTGTGATTTCAAGGGGATTCTGGGTGAAGGAAAACTGGTGAGAGCCATGCAAGTCCTGCACCCTTGGACTCCCCTGGTACTAGTTTGTTAAAGTTAACCCATCACTCACACTGGTTGGTTTTAGCACCTCCAGAAACTATGGGTTCAAAGCATGAATACTTATCAAAGTATCTGAATATTGAAACCAAGCCTTCTGAAGGTGGGCCATAAAGCCGCGTCCAGGCACCAACCTGCTTATGTTCCATTCACACGCCATTCACGCACAACAAACAACCCTTTCATACCACCCGCCACGGGCCCAATCCAACCAATCACTGCACTCACATTAACTTACCACTGCCAGACAAGGGCCCATCACATTCACACGCCCCAGAACGGAATAAGTTTGACTACATTTTACCACCTGTCAAGTAACCGCCTCCTTCTGTCTTAACAGTACCGAATGCATGCATAACGAACCTTTATGAATGACTCCCATGACAGCCACCTGAGGCTCGGGAAGACATGTTTTTCATGCGCATTTAATGCACTCACTGTGCTAAATCCAACTCCTTCCAGTTTGTGGATGCAAGTTGGGGGTGTCCGAGTATGCCGTAAACAGCGATTCCTCAAACTGAGTGAGCATATCTACCTTTGAAAGTAAGGGAACCATGCTGGGGATTTCTCGTGATGTTCCCTAAAGGGAATGTCATAGGCTATGAAAAAGGGTAGTGTTTGGCACACAGAGGAGTCCATGAGAACGTAGCATATGTCCCAGCCAAGATTATGTGCAGTGCTGTGACTGTAATGCACTTATCATACAGCAAACTGAACATCTACTATGTTCTGATGGAGGAGGTATATGAAAAGCAGGTCAAACACTGACCTATACATGTCATTGTCCTTCAGTGCTGGGATGGCACCAATAGGTTTGAATCCATAGGTGTAGATGATGTTCATCTGTACTACCTTTACTTCTCTGCCTTCTACCTGTGCAATATCCCTGTGGAGGCACACCTACCATAAGCTTTCCTGACCCATTCATGTATCTGTTCTCATCAGAGTCCTGACTAATCCTGTATAATTGCCAGGTGAACCTATACTAGTTTGTGGATGCAAGTTGGGGGTGTCCAAGTATGCCTTGGGAGGCCTATTCCTCAAAATGAGTGAGCATATCTACCGTTGATACTAAGGCAGACATTCTGGTAAAGAAAGGGTACTCTGTGACAATGTGGCATATGTTCTGTCCACTGGTATATGCAGTATGGGGAATATAATGCACGTTAATTGAACAGAACACCTATCACGTTCTGACAGTGGATTTAGGTCTCAAGCAGGCCATAAGGAAGTCCATGGTGAAGTAGATGAAGTGAACTTCTGTGGCTCCTTGCCTAACGAAGCAGTGGCCCATGGACGTTCGGTATCCATGCACTGCCCCTGAAAGGATTACCCAACGGCAGCTCAACCTCAGTCGATTTCCCAGAACTTTGCTTTAGTATGATACAATGTAAAGGAAGTAGGGATACAGAGGCCTGGTTGTGATGGGCACGGGGGACAGTAATACCGACGACTCTCCTGCCGCTTTCCATGCTTTGAGCACACTTTACAGCGACAACATGGACGATCCTTTTTTGGTGTTTTAGGAATACGATCAGCAAAGTGTCGCTCCTGCAGCCTTGCCACATCCTCCAGAACATATGAGGTGGAGGCTGCTGCTGCTTCTGTAACAGCAGTGAGGCTTTCAATTACAGACAACTGGAAATCAAGGAAAGTCATGAGTCTTCCTGTGGTTGTCTGACAGTAAACAACATATGCATTGTATGTTGCCATCTGGATCAGGTGGGTAAAGAGTTTCTTGTACCGAATATGTGACAGAACAACTAGGTCCTAAACAACTATAGCCTAAACCACTACTGCTAAACAACTAAAAAGTCTCTACAACTAAGTACTGAACAACTACTGTCTAAACAATAATTGTGCCTGAATAACAATTGCCTGAACAACTAATATATATATATATATATATATATATATATATATATATATATATATATATATTCTAAACAACTAGTAAACCATAAAAACCAAAAAGAAAACCTTACCTTAAAATTAGTTGTTCAGGCAATTGTTATTCAGGCACAATTGTTGTTTAGACAGTAGTTTTTGCTCAGTACTTAGTTGTAGAGGATTTTTAGTTGTTTAGCACTAGTGGTTCGGCAAGTAGTGGTTTAGACCTGGATGTTCAGGGTGTTTCCCTCTTGGACCAAGTGCGAGTTTTACGACACGCATTGTATGGTTGAAGAACCTGGTTGTTCTTGTCCACTCCGTCCATGTACTTATTGTAATCAAGTATACAGATGGGCTTGTGGACTTCGGCCATCTGACCCCAAACCGTGATGGGGGAAGTGCTCTCATCATGAATTGTAGTGAGCACGTATACATCATGCCTATCCAAGAACTTGACTGCGAGCAGTTCGTTGGAACGCAAAGCAGTACTCTGGGATTTCTGGAGCTTCTTGAAAACAAGATGCTGCGGGAATCCTTTGCGGCTATAACAAACTGTACAGCTCCCACAGTGCCAGCTTTGTAGAGCTCAGTGACCAGCTCTACTCCTGTATAGAAATTGTCCACATAATAACCTTTTTGAAGAAGTGGCTGGACATTTTCCCACACAATCTTACCTGCGACCCCTAACGCGGGAGGGCAACCTACAGGGTTTACGGTAGAGTCCTTCCCTGTATACACTTTCAAGCTGTACACGTAGCCAGAAGAGCTCTCACACAGTATGTACAACGTTATGCCATAGCAAACTCTTTTGCTCGCAATGTACTGTCGGAAAAGCAGCCGTCCTTTCTACAGGATCAAGGACTCATCAACTGCTATTTTCTTTCCAGGACTATAAATTTCTGGAAACCTGGCAGACAAATGTTCCACGACAGGCCGAATTTTGAACAACTTGTCATGGTCTGGATGGTCCCGGGGCAATGCAGCAGAATTGTCATTGAAATGCAGCATGCGCTGCAGTAGCAAAACACGATCTCTGCTGAGGTATGGTGCGAAGATTGGGGTTACCCAAACCGTGCGAGTCGTCCAGTAGGACTGCAAGGTGGGTTTCTGCACTAACCCCATTTTGAGCGTAAGGCCCAAAAATATCTTTAACTTCGCCAGCAAAGTGGGAGTCCACTGGCATGCCTTAGAACTGGGCCCTAGAGTGCCTCCATGCTCCCTCAGAAATTGGTCTGCACGCAAATATGTTTGCTGCAGGAGTTCACGAAGGAAGTCAACATCCATAAATAGATGGATGTAGTTGACTGGCAAAAAGTTAGCTGTATCGACTTTACATCTAGCGTCACCAGTAAAATGTGGAATTTTTGACTGAACTAAACAGGTGGGCTGCCAAGAGAGCACTCTCTCTGTGTTTGTGGCTGCATGCACCTGCTCTCTGGGTTCAGCTAACCCGATGTTGTCCCACTGCACAGACTGTGGTTGTGAAGGGACAGCACGGCTGTCTTCATCGTCTCCTTCAGAATCACTGAAAGAGGTGTCGTTGGATGGGACTCCGCCGACTGAAAAATCACTCCCAGATTCTACCCCATTGTCCTCTCCCTCAGATGCTGTCTCAGTATCTGCTGTCTCAGTCTCTGATCCTACATCAGAACTGTCCTTCATAACCCGAGTTAGGGCTTGAGCAGCAGTCATCCAATGAGACACCATCACTACTACTGGCTAAACTGTCCCTCTAAAGTTCTAGCCTACGGAGAAGGCAGATAGTCACAAAATTGCTTGTGGGTATGTTTGATGTGTCCAATAGGAAATGTCATTACCTTACCTTCGCTTCTCTACATCACTCTCTACATCACTTTTTTTTCATACATGTGTGTTTGTCCTTGGCAAAGCACACATTTATTTTAAAAAAATGGCCCCATACTTTTTTTAAAAAATTTTCCCTGGGGGGGGCGATCGCCCTCCCAGGGAAAACTATAATCATTTATAGCCTCAGGGGTCGGCCCGTGTTCAGAGGGATGACCCTGTCATTTTTTTAAAAATACTTTAATTTTTTTAATCTGGGGGCGATGCAACCCCAACCTATTTTTTTTAAATTTGTGCCCCCCTGAGGGGGGTGGCCCATTTACGTGGGGGCTGACCCCCCCAAAGAAGATCCCTAGTGCCCAGGGGCGTTTCCTGGCCATGTATTGCAGCCGCGCTGCGATCCATGGCCAGGAAACGGTTCCAGGAACGCATCGATGGAAAGGGGAGACTCTCCCCTTTCCATCAATGCCTCCCTGGCATCTGGGGAGGCAGTTTTGGCCTTTTTTCCCCAACGGAGTAGGGAGAGGACGCCTACCTGCTCCTCCGCTGCTCCGGTGGGGAAAAATGTGACGGCAGCGTGCCTTGCGGCGCGCTGATGTCACAGAGGGGGGACGGGGCGAGGGGGGGGGGAGACGCGGAACAAAAAAGGAATAACATTTTTTTAACCCCCCTCCCTGGTGTCAGCCACTGGTCGCGACCCGCACCAGGGAGATAGTGTGGGCGTCAGCAATGGATTAAATAATCACTCCAACGTAATTTTAAAAAGTTGTTAGGCACTAAAGGGTAACATTTACTATTCCTACCCCATTCTAAACCAATTTGAGGAAGGTGTTGGTCACTAAAGGGGCGACGTTTGCTATTCCTATCCAAGCTGAAACAATTAGAAGCAGGTGTTGGACACTAAAAAGGATGATATTTAGTATTCACACCCCAATTTAAACTATATTGGGGGAAGGCATTGGATGCTAAAGGTGACATTTACAATATACCTTCAAAATGTAACATTGTACACAAGATAACAAATATTGAACACTTAAAATACATAATCAATATTCTATACTCACATGTATTTTTTTACTGCAAATTTGTGAAAATATAAAAAAAAACGACTAACCAAAACTACAAACCTATATATATATACATATTTACATGTTAAAATAGAAAACATATTTTAATTATCATTTATAATTAATATATTTCTTGAAAATATTTACTACCATTCATAAAGTTTAAACCATAAAATGACAAATAAAATCATAACACAAAATTAAAAATCATGAAAAAAAAATATTTAAGTAAAGTTTAACATTTACAAAAAATAAAAACTAGTTTTTAAATAAAAGTACAATTTTAAAACCAAAAATGTTTAAATATTCCTACAATTTTAAGAAAAGTGTTACACAATATGTAAGATTTAAAAATGTAACAAAAAACATTTCTAAATATTTAGCTTTATTAAAGTTTTGTTATATAGTTTACATTTTATATTATTTAATGTGTTTAATACCATATATATCGCCATTATTATAAAATTAAAATATATTAAAAATATTAAGATCTTGATTTGAAATATTGGGGTCCATTTGAAGTTTTTGAATGGTGTAAAATATTTATCAAACTCATAAAGGAGGGGCAGAGTGGGAGATTCAGAGAAAAAAAGAGATAACTCCTGGTCCAGTGTGTATGTCTCCCAATAATAAATCCAAACAATATATACACACAGTTCCAAAACGAGAAAAAAGGAAAGGGTTATGGTTTTCTAGGCCAAGGTTTTAAAAAAAAAGGGGGGGGAGCAATATGCTCGAAGCAAGAGCCCTCACTCACCTTCCGGTGACATGCTTCATCATGGGGCTATGCTCCTCGTCAGGCCGGCACTGCAATGCCTGACGGGCCCCACAAGGGGGCTCTTTGCCGGAGATCTTTAGACAAATGGTGTGAAGCCGGTCAAGTCGTGAAAAAAAGGATTGGTATAGAAAAAGTTAAAAATGACTAGGGGTAAAAATTAGCCTTTTATTCTGATATTTAAACCCCTGACATGATTAAAAACACTACATAGGGATATGGTAAAATAATGTCTACATTCCCTAAACACAAAATATAAACGGTTTACTAGGATTCAAAGTAAAGATGGTACAAAAAGAGAGTACACAGAGTCACCGTGATACTCAATCAAGGGGTCAACATGTTTCTCGCTATATTGAGTCAAAATTGATCTCATGCGATTCTTCAGGACCTAATTACGTACCGAATCCTTATGAAAAAAATTCTGTGAACTGATTAATTCAAAACCTAAAAAGGTAAGAAAAAGGAAACCATTGTCAGAGAATTACCTATTCATCAACAGTTGTATTAATCACTGTCCCAGAATGGTTACCATATACCCTAGTGGGAGAGCCAACCAAGAACAGATGTGCCCTGTGACAGAAGTGCCATGGTGATAGACCAAGAAAACACAATAAGTGCAGGTAGAATAATGCTCACCCTCCAAGTATTACTGGTGGGCCCCATCGGGGAGGTAGCAGGCTCAGAAATCCATTATGAACTAAACATATGTATACATAAAAAAAGGAGAGAATTTAACACAACATGGAAATTGGTAAGATTATTATCTCATCGCAACCCCTGGTGTTCATGATAAAAAGCAAAAAGCAAAACCACTGTAATGTTACAAAACAAGACACGGGGTAGCTGTAAGGTATCTTGAAAATGGTTGGAGGTGAAGTGGATTACACATCCCACTGCTAAGGTGGTGATAATATTTTCTGGACTTTTTTTTCAAAGAAAGAAACTTCCCAAATCAATTGCTACTAATAATATTGTTCAATTTGTGAGTGAGTTTGGATGAAATATTTATTTACAATATGTGAATTGTTCCTATAACAACTACATTATCTGCAACTCCTGTGAACACTAGAGAAGATTATTTGTGAAGAATGGGGTAGAATTGTGAAAGTTGGAGAGTTTGCGAAGATTAGGGGCGTCATTACGTGTTTGACGGTCTGAAGCATCCAACCACCAAACTCCCAATGAGGAGCATGCCACAGTGCTGGCGGTCTCCTTACTAGCCCCATTACAACTTTCCTACTGGGCTGACGGGTCAGCCCATTGGGAAAGGTGCGACAGCATTGTTCCCGGTTCATAACTGAGCCTGTGGCAAAGCTGCCGCATGCAGGGTGCACCAGCAGGGTGATAAGGGTGCTATGCAGGGAGACCCATGCACTGCCCATGCCATGGGCATGGGAAGTGCAGGGGCCCTCTCCTGTGGCCCCCTGCACCTTTTCTCTGCCAGCCTTTTCATTGTGGTGAGACCACCATGAAAAGGCTGGCGGGAACAAGGTTGTAATCAACAGGCTGGTCCTGACTTCCGCGCCACCCTGGCTGAGCACAACCAAGGCTGCCGTCATCCTGTCGGGTCAGTGATCCTGGTGGAGATGGCAGTTCCCTGGCAGTCAGACCGTCAGGGTCGTAATGTGTCAGTCGGACCACCACAGCTGCGACGGTCCGACTGCCACAGCGAGTCTGACGGTCATGAGATCACCAGACTCGTAATCAGACCCTCAATGTTCTGGTGTGTGTGGAAAAGGGACACTGAGGGGGTGAGTCTAACCCTGGCGGTCGGTGATAAAGCGGCGGCCAACCCGCCAACAGGCCGGCGGTCCAAAAAATGGAATTCTGACCCTGGCGGGAACCGCCAACACAGCCCGCCACATTAACACTCCGACCGCCACGGCGGTACAAACAAACAGCGCGGCGGTCACCGCCAACAGACAGGCGGCAGACAATGTACCGCCCACACTATCACAACTCACCAATCCGCCACCTTTTCCGGGGCGGGAGCACCGCCGATAAAAACACAGCGGAATCAGACTATGAACGGGAAAATGCGCACCTCTACGCACTCCACGAGGAAGGAGGACAGCATGGAACCCGAATTAAACATCCTACCTGCTCTCGTCTACCTGCTCATCTACCACGAGTACGAACGCCGGCGCAGACGACAACGGTGAGTACTGCACCTACGACACAGGGGAGGGGGGAGGACGAAAGGTTACGGCACACACATATGCGACCCCCACCCCCCAAACTATGTACACACCAATGCAGAGCAACAAGTCACAGTGACACCACCCAAACCCCCGTGAAAAAAGCAAGGACATAATTAAATTGTGAATCGAAATTTATGGAGAAAAAAAAGCCACTGATAAGTCATGGTCAAATAGCAATAACAATTTTAAAAAATCAATTCAATATTTAGTGCATACAATAAACCGAGGCAATTAGTCCTGCGCATCTAATGAAATTCCAAGTGTCCGTGGGCCAAAGTGTATCAACACAAGGGCAAAGCCCAGACAGGAGACCTGAGTCCTTTGGAGAGAACACTGCAGGGGCATCTGATGACAAAACTACAGGCACCTCAGGGGGAAGGGAAGGGGGGGGGCACCACAGCCACATGAGTCCACGACGCCAGATCCACGAAGGGGCCACCATGCCCACTGTGCCATCCTGGGGAGTGCAAAGCCACAGTCACTCAAGTCTCTACAGTGGGTGGCTTGCCCACTGTGCCATCCTGGGGAGTGCAAAGCCACAGTCACTCAAGTCTCTACAGTGGGTGGCTTGGCCACTGTGCCATCCTGGGGAGTGCAAAGCCACAGTCTCTCAAGTCTCTACAGTGGGTGGCTTGCCCACTGTGCCATCCTGGGTAGTGCAAAGCCACAGTCCATCAGGTGGATAACAGTCTCCACCGGTCAAGGAGGAGGCATGGTGGGCACAGTGAACCGTGAACAGTAGCTCGAGACAGATCCGGCACTGTCATTGTGCCAGTGGTGCTTGAGACGGCGGGGCCCAGCGGAGCGGTGCTTGACAGGAAGGGCCCAGCGGAGCGGTGCTTGAGACGGCGGGGCCCAGCGGAGCGGTGCTTGAGACGGCGGGGCCCAGCGGAGCGGTGCTTGAGACGGCGGGGCCCAGCGGAGCGGTGCTTGACAGGAAGGGCCCAGCGGAGCGGTGCTTGACAGGAAGGGCCCAGCGGAGCGGTGCTTGAGACGGAGGGGCCCAGCGGAGCGGTGCTTGAGACGGCGGCGCCCAGCGGAGCGGTGCTTGAGACGGCGGGGCCCAGCGGAGCGGTGCTTGACAGGAAGGGCCCAGCGGAGCGGTGCTTGACAGGAAGGGCCCAGCGGAGCGGTGCTTGAGACGGTGGGCCCCAGCGAGCGGTGCTTGAGACGGCGGGGCCCAGCGGAGCGGTGCTTGACAGGAAGGGCCCAGCGGAGCGGTGCTTGACAGGAAGGGCCCAGCGGAGCGGTGCTTGAGACGGCGGGGCCCAGCGGAGCGGTGCTTGAGACGGCGGGGCCCAGCGGAGCGGTGCTTGACAGGAAGGGCCCAGCGGAGCAGTGCTTGACAGGAAGGGCCCAGCGGAGCGGTGCTTGAGACGGCAGGGCCCAGCGGAGCGGTGCTTGAGACGGCGGGGCCCAGCAGAGCGGTGCTTGAGACAGCGGGGCCCAGCGGAGCGGTGCTTGAGACGGCGGGAGACGGCGGGGCCCAGCGGAGCGGTGCTTGAGACGGCGGGGCCCTGTTCAGCGGTGCTCTTCTGCACAGCGGGGCCCTGTTCAGCGGTGCTCTTCTGCACGGCGTGGCCCGGTTCAGCGGTGCTCCTCTGCACGGCGGGGCCCTGTTCAGCAGTGCTCTTCTGCGCGGCGGGGCCCTGTTCAGCGGTGCTCTTCTGCACGGCGGGGCCCTGTTCAGCGGTGCTCTTCTGCGCAGCGGGGCCCTGTTCAGCGGTGCTCTTCTGCGCGGCGGGGCCCTGTTTAGCGGTGCTCTTCTGCGCAGCGGGGCCCTGTTCAGCGGTGCTCCTCTGCGCGGCGGGGCCCTGTTCAGCGGTGCTCCTCTGCATGGAGGGCCCCTGTTCAGCGGTGCTCCTCTGCGCGGCGGGGCCCTGTTCAGCGGTGCTCCTCTGCACGGCGGGGCCCTGTTCAGCGGTGCTCTTCTGCGTGGCGGGCCCTGTTCAGCGGTGCTCTTCTGCGCGGCGGGGCCCTGTTCAGCGGTGCTCTTCTGCGCGGCGGGCGCCTGTTCAGCGGTGCTCTTCTGCGCGGCGGGGCCCTGTTCAGCGGTGCTCTTCTGCGCGGCGGGCCCTGTTCAGCAGTGCTCTTCTGCGCGGCGGGGCCCTGTTCAGCGGTGCTCTTCTGCGCGGCGGGGCCCTGTTCAGCGGTGCTCTTCTGCGCGGTGGGGCCCGGTTCAGCGGTGCTCTTCTGCACGGCGGGGCCCGGTTCAGCGGTGCTCTTCTGTGCGGCGGGGACCTGTTCAGCGGTGCTTGTCCAGTAATTCAAGGGAGCCAGACCTGGCCTGGACTCCCTGCTCAGTCGCCCTCCGACCGTGCAGTCGCAGGACCCTTCGGTGACGGAGTCCTGGGCCCTTTGGTGTCCTTCCTTACAGCCGGGATGGGGCTTGTGGGGCCCTCCTGCTCCGCGCTCCTGCTGGCTGACTTCTCCGCCCTGCTGCCCTTTCGCTCCTTAGAAGAGGCTCTCTGGCCCTTGCCTCCCCTGGATGTTGTGGCAGGTGAAGTGGCCGAACTCTGGTCCTTGGGGGCAGCCGTGTCAGTCCTGTCACGGCGGCCCTTGAGTTTCCGGGTCCTCTTGCCTGGGGGGGGGCTGGCTGTCCCCTTGCTGCTGATAGAAGTGTCACTGCTGCCAAAGGGTGGACTCCAGAACCCATGCACCACAGTGACACTCGAAGCTGGGCTGGTGGTGGCTGAGGTGCTCTTGGGACTCTTAGCAGATGGAGGGGGTGGGTCAGGGGAGGGAAAGAGGTTAAGATTGGAGAGGTAAACTTTTTTAGGACCAAGGTAAAGGGTGGGAGTAGTGGTGATGGGAGTGGAGGAAGAGGATGTGGTTGTAGGAGAGTCAGGTGTGCTGTCTTTGGGTGCAGGTGATTGTGACGTAGGCTGTCGTGAGGTGGATGGCTGTTGGGTGGGTGGCTGCCTGCGTTTGTGTGTCTTGGAAGAGGGGGTGACAGACACAGTGGGAGAGGACACAGGGGACGTGTAAATGGCAGTGGGGGTGGTGACTGCACGTGTGCGGACTGTACTGGAGGGTGTGCTGGTGATGGAAGCACTGGCTGATGGTGGTGTGCATGCAGGTGTGAGTGTAGACGTCACAGGGAGGGAGGAGGGAGACGAGGAGGAGGGGGACACAGAGGTGGTAGTGACTGTTGGCATGTCTGCATCTGGATGTTGCTTGGGTGAGTGTTTGTGGGATCTGTGGTGCTTGTGTCTGGATGCAGCTGACCTTGGGTGTTGACGTGTGTGCAGGCTGGTCTTATGGTGTGGATGGGATAGGCAGAGGAACAGGAGACAGAGACAGGCTGGAGGCAGTTAGAAGAGGGAGGCTGGAAACAGGGACAATGGCTGCCGTCAGTGCTGAGGCCAGAGCATTGAACGATCGTTGATGGGCAGCCTGACCCGAATGAATGCCCTCCAGGTAGGCATTGCTCCGATGCACCTCCCTTTCTACCCCCTGGATGGCATTCAACAGGGTAGTCTGCCCAACAATGATGGTCTGAAGGAGGTCAATGACCTCCTCACTGAGGGCAGCAGGGGTGACAGGGGCAGGGCCTGAGGTGCCTGGGGCGAAGGAGATGCCCGCCTTCTTGGGTGAGCGGGCACGGAGCGTAGGCTGTGGGGCTGCTGGGAGGGCGGGGCTGGTGCGCTGGGTGGCGGCTGTACCTGTAGAGGCGGGGGGCCCGGATGTTGCCGCCACCGCTAGGGAGCTCCCATCCGAGGACGTGTCGGTGTCGCTGGTGTCACCACCGGTCCCCGTTGTGGTGCTCCCCTCGCCCTCCGGATCACTGGTGCCCTCGGTGTCTGTACCACGGCTCACCGGGGCCTTGTGACTTGCAGCTCCCTCGTGCTCCGATGCCAAATCTCCTCCGCCTGATGATGCTAATGCACACATGCACAAGATGATCAAGAAAAAGGGTGGGGGGTGAAATAATAAAACAGGTTGAGTGCATGCAATGTCAACACCGTTGGCGGAGAGGACAGACACAGGGGCCTCATGCACTACGCTGCGCAATCGGGGTATACTACTCAGTACTTGTGACCAGGCCTACAGGTCTAGGCACAACAAATACACACATGGATGATGCAGGACCATGGATAGCTGTACTTGGCACCCTACAGAGGTGGGGGGCGGGGGCACAGGGCCATGCCTAAAGGAGAGGACTACACTACAGAAAACGCCCTGGCCTAATGTCACCCACAACCCTCCTCCCCCACCCAGACGCCTCCACTGCGCAGAAAGATAGCAGAATGTGCTGATACTCACCCCCTTGTGTCTGCTGTGATGTCCTCAAGCGCCCATCCAAATCAGGGTAGGCCACCGCCAGGATCCGGGACATCAGGGGGGTCAGGGTACGACTGGCACCCCTCCTAGGTTGGGAGGCCATCCCCAGCAGTGACTCGGCGGTCTTCCTGGTCCAGCGGCGGATGTCCTCCCACCTCTTGCGGCAGTGGGTGCCCCGTCTGACGTGGACCCCCAGGGCCCGGACTTCCTTGGCGATGGCACGCCAAATGTCGACTTTCTGATGGGCGCTGACCTATTTGACATGTACAGGGTGGGAAAGGAAAATTCATCATTTATCTGCATGTTAGATGTGATTGCCCCCCCCTCCCCAAATTTGCCATGTGGCACATGCTCTCATCTGTCGTGCGTTGCACTCCTCATTCGCTCCCCACCCCACCATCATACATCCACCCCACTCAACACAGGCATAGCCCATTCCATGTGCACCCAGTGTACTTACCTGTTGGTCTGGAGGACCGTAGAGTAACGCATACTGGGGGAGGACCCCATCCACTAGTTTCTCCAACTCTTCAGACGTGAAGGCAGGGGCCCTTTCCCCAGTCGCAGCAGCCATTGTATCTTCCAGACCGAGGTCACAGCAGCACTTGCAGTATAGGTCCTCTCCTGTGGATGATCAGGTCTCGAGTGATTAAGCAGATAGAAAATGGCGGTCACGCCCGCGGCGGTGCGTACCGCGGCGGTGCGTACCGCGACCGCCGGCGCACCTCGTCATTGGCTCCAGAAACCCATAGGCTTCAATATTAACCAATGCAGCTTCGTATAGCGGTCTTCGACCGCCTACCGCCACGGTGTGCCACGCCAGCGCATTGACCTCACATCCCATTGTCCCACTTCACAGGTCAGGCAGCCGCCATTTCAAGGGCCCACATGGCATAATTTGTACTGCGTCACACAGGCCTAGGCCTTGCATTGCCACACATACACGCCTTTCAATACATAGATAATCGTGTGCTATGCATGCTGTGGTGAACGTACCTGTGATTTGCTTGACTCTGTGCTCCATGTTGTCCTTCCTAGGCACCGTCCGCTGGGACTTGCGAGGAGAAGGATGAATCCTCGCGTGTACCGACCGCTGGTGGACCTGTCGACAATGGAAGAACGCCATATCATACTACGATACCGACTTGACCGAGCCACTATACATGAACTGTGTGCCCAGCTGGAGCCAGCCCTGATGTCCCCCATCCGCCAACCCACAGGAATTCCCCCTCTAGTGCAGGTTCTGTCAGTCCTCCATTTTTTGGCAAGTGGCTCATTCCAGACAACAGTGGCCATATCATCTGGAATGTCTCAGCCTATGTTTTCAAAAATTTTGTCTAGAGTGTTGTCTGCCCTGACGAAACACATGCGGAGCTACATTGTATTCCCTGAGGAGGTTGATTTGGCCACTGTGAAGGGTGATTTTTATGCCCTTGGACATATCCCCAACATAATTGGTGCCATTGATGGGACCCATGTGGCTTTAGTACCCCCAAAAGACGATGAGCAGGTGTACAGAAACAGGAAAAGTTACCATTCTATGAACGTCCAGGTGGTCTGTTTGGCTGACCAGTACATCTCCCATGTAAATGCCAAGTTCCCTGGGTCAGTGCATGACGCGTATGTGATGCTTAATAGCAGCATCCCTTATGTGATGGAACAGCTACAGAGACAACGTGTGTGGCTAATTGGTGACTCTGGTTACCCAAACCTGCCTTGGCTATTGACCCCAGTGAGGAATCCCCGGACCAGGGCAGAGGAACGGTACAATGAGGCCCATGGGCGAACTAGGAGGATCATAGAAAGAACCTTTGGCCTCCTGGAGGCCAGGTTTAGGTGCCTGCATATGACAGGGGGATCCCTGATGTACTCACCAAAGAAGGTGTGCCAGATCATCGTGGCCTGCTGTATGCTTCACAATCTGGCATTGCGACGTCAGGTGCCTTTCCTGCAGGAGGATGGTCCAGATGGTGGTGTTGTGGCAGCTGTGGAGCCTGCGGAGAGTGAAGAGGAGGAAGACGAAGAGGACGACACAGACAACAGGGACAGAGTTATCCAACAGTATTTTCAGTAGCACACAGGTAAGAATCACCCACGCCATTTAACATTTACTGAAAGCCCCCTGCATCTTTACTTTGTGTATTTCCCCCCAGTTCTTTTAAACTGATGTTTGATTTTCCCTTCCCTTTTCAGTGCTGTATGACCCACTGCGTGACTTCTGCTTGGTTAGCCCATGGACTAATGCTTATTGACATCGGTATGTTGTCATCACAAAATTAACTGAACATTATTGATCAGTAATGTGTTATACATTTGTAAATAATACAGGCTGACTCCTGAATGATTTCAGTGCAATGAGTGATTTATTTTTAGTGCTAGATATTGGTACATGATATTAAAACGGTGATGGGTGAGGGTGGAGTTATGTCCATGGCAGAGTCCAGTTCTCAGTCTCACAGGTGCATTTTCCATATGCCTGTGGAAGGATGGAGTAGGGGCAGTTCAAGGTTGGACAGGGTGACAATGTGGGACAGTGGGATGACATTAGGGGGTATCTTATGCTGGCGGGGGTCTTGGCATCCTACTCTGTCTTCCTGTGAGATCTCAGGTTCCTCTTGCGGGGTGGTTGTTCTTCAGCAGGAGGTGGGGTTCTGGTGGCCCGTCGTTCTGTGGGGGCCTCCTGACCACTAGCGCCGGCGGAGGTGGTAGGCTGTTCCTGGTCCTGGCTAGTGACAGGGGCCCTTTGTGGTGCCACATGGTCCCGCAATGTGGTTTCTATCCGGTTGAGGGCCTGGACTATGGTCCCCATAGCGGTAGCGATGTTCCTGAGTTCATTGCTGAACCCCATGTACCGTTCCTCCTGCTGTGCCTGGATCTCGGTGAACCTGGCCAGTACCGTCGCCATCGTCTCCTGGGAGTGATGGTATGCTCCCATGATGGTGGTGAGGGCCTCTTGGAGAGTCGGTTCCCTGGGCCTGTCCTCGTCCCCCTGTCGCACAGCAGCCCTCCCAGTTCCCCTGTTTCCCCGGGCCTCTGTCCCCTGGACGGTGTGCCCACTACCACTGCCCCCAGGTCCCTGTTGTTGTTGGGGTGTTGGGTCAGCCTGGGTGCCCTGTAGTGGCGGACACACCGCTGCTTGACGCGTCCTGGAGACAGAGGCATGGGCCCGCTGGGTGGGAGCTGTGCTGGTGTTCCCAGAGGGGGTTGGGTCTGCTGTGGCCTGTGTCTGTGTGTGGGGAACCGACTGTCCAGAGGTCCCCGATGGTCAGGGCTGGTCATCAGGTTCTAGGTCGACAGAGCTGCTGTCCTCACTGGGGGCCTGTTCTGGGGGTGGGATGGACAAATCTGGACCCTCTGTGGCGGTGTGTTGGCGTTCGGGCCCTGCAGGGGTAAAAGAGTATGGTTATTGTTTCTGTGTGTGCCATGGCGTGCATTTTGAGTGCCCTTGTCCCCCAGTGCTGGCATTCCCTTGTGGGAGGTGTTGTGAGGGTGGTGGGGGGGGGGGTGTATGGGTATGTGCAATGGTCATGCCTTGGTGGTGGCTGTCTATGGTTTGTGTTGGCATTCAGGGGTTGGTGTTGTTTAGGGTGGGTTGTGCTGGTGAGACATTGGCAGGAAGGTTGTGTGCTGGGGGGTTGAGATTGGGGGTGAGGGGGGGGTTGGCATGCTGGTGGTTGGGGGGGGTGAAGTAGTTGAGATTCGACTTACCAGAGTCCATTCCTCCGTGTACTCCAGCGAGGCCATCAGGATGCAGGATGTTTACTACCTCTTGCTCCCATGCTGTGAATTGGGGTGGAGTGGGTGGGGGTCCGCCGCCAGTCTTCTGCACAGCGATGTTGTGTCGCGACACCATCGAGCGCACCTTCCCCCGTAGGTCGTTCCATCGCTTTCGGATATCTTCCCGATTTCTGGGATGCTGTCCCACAGCGTTGACCCTGTCTACGATCCTTTGCCATAGCTCAGCCTTCCTTGCTATAGTGGTGTGCTGCACCTGTGTGCCGAAGAGCTGGGGCTCAACCCTTATAATTTCCTCCACCATGACCCTGAGTTCTTGGTCCGAGAACCTGGGGTGTCTTTGGGGTGCCATGGGGTGGTGTGGATGAGGTGTGGGGTGGTGTTTGTGGTGATGTGCGTGGTGATGTGTGGTGATGTGTGCGTAGATGTGGTGTGGGTGATGAAGTTGGGTTCCTGTGTGTGTTGGGATTTTTGATTGCTGTGCTCGCTCTCTCTATCTCTATCTCTATCGCCTTCTCTCCGATTTCCAACTAGTGGGGGTTTGTGGGTGATGTGGGTGTGTGTTTTATAGTTGATTGGATGTGTGGGAGAGTTGTTTGTATGTGTCTCAGGTGTGTGTATTTCAAATTGTCCAATGTGGCTGTGTTTTGGAGCTGTGTGTGTATTTTGAGCGCGGCGGTGTGTACCGCCAATGGAATACCGCGGTTGAAAGACCGCCGCGTGGATTCGTGGGTCAGAATGGCATGGGCGTGTTTGTGTTGGCGTGACGGTGGAGGTTTGGTCATCTCCAGTTTTCTGCGGCCCGCTGATGAGGCGGCCTTCCTTGGATGTCGGGTTTTTGGCGGTTTCACAGTTGGTGGTCAGAATGACCGTGGCGGTTTACCGCGGCCGCGGCGGTAGAATGGCGGACTTCTGACCGGCGGTAAGGGCCTTTTACCGCCGAGGTCAGAATGACCCCCTGAGTTTTTTTAAGCCGTAAAGAGAAGTCATGCTGGACAAAACCTGTGAATACAGCTGCTCTGTTGGATTCTATGGTATCATTGGTGTATAGCCCTCCTGTGATACACACACAGAAAAATATTACTGATGGGATCAGCAAAAGGACTAATGGCAGATGTAAGACAAAGCAGGTCGCAAAAGTATTTGCAGATTGTGTGCCCACTTTTTGTGAGCTGCCTCAGATTCTGCGATGTGACCTGAGTACTAATAGGTCATGAAGCAAAATCTCCAGATGTAGAGTGTCTCAAAATGACCCGGCTAATGAATTTTAATTCGGTACATCACTATTTGCGACCCTCTATAATTGGAGTCAAACAGGAGGTTGGTGACCTGAAAAGAACACTGGACTACCAGCCCTGTGTTTGCTTTCCCAAACAAGAAACATATTTTAATCAGGCCATGTTCCTTAAGGGAACCAGTGTTGCTTTAAAAAAACTCTTCCAGATCAACCATTGGTAAGGAGCAAGCCATGGTCTCCATGTCCGTGGGCGGTAACACCCTGGTCACCTGACACAATTCACAAAGAGGACTCCTCTTTTGAAATTCACTTACAACTTCTTTTGATTTGTTTACCTTTCAATGGCACATGGCATACCGTCCTAATTGTGATTCAGTATGTGTTGCAAAACCCATTTTGCAAGACCGAAAAAACACTTATTTTGGAGCTCTGAAAATGTAATTTGGAACTCTAAAAGTTGTACATATGCCCAATCACCAGATCCACGTTTGTGCAGAACAACAGAAGCCAGAGGGCACAATCTGACCAAATGAAAGTTGCTTAAAAGCATGACCAAGGGACCAAATTAAAGGTGCATTGCTCCCATTGGAGCCACCCAGATTTGTTGCCCAGATTTTTTACTTTTTGGATCACCCAGTTTTGGACTTTTTACTGTGGGTGAGTTTCACTACATGAGTCAGTAATCAAATGGCAAATGGACTGCACAAATTTACCACCAGTGTCCTCCTTTTAAGTTACGGCCGCTGCAACGGAGCAATGGTAAGGGGCACTTGGCTGGTTACACATGAACATGTGTATACATGTGTGCACACGTGTGCAGGATGCACGAGGGAGACAACTGTTGTGTGCAGGCCCTGTAACTGCAGGTACGCTGTGGCAGAGGGGACTCTGCAGGGTTAGATATTGACCTGGGATAGGGATTAGGATTTTAGTGTACACTAATAGGGAAAGTCAGTGTGATTTATTGTTTTGTCTCTAGTGACATTCTATTACACGCATGGGGAGAAAACTGCCTGAGAGAGCAATTTCGCTTCCCTTTAGCCTAAAGTGACGAGGGACGTATGAAATTGTGATGTAACCTATGTGGGAAAATCAGTTCGGCAAGTTCCAAAAAGATAGCTGTACAATTTGTGGGTCATCAGGAATTGTCAAATTTCTCTGGCTCAGCTCAGGATCAGAGCCCAGGCCTTTTGTTACCCTGCTCTGCCAAGTTAATTACATTTCTCTACAGCAGCAGGAACTAAGACCTCCCCACAAAAAGGGAGCAATTAACAGTGCTTCACCCAGCTCCTGAGGAGGAAGGGGTTGGAGCTGAATGGTCTGCATCAATCTGCGGTCACACTGTGCCAGAAATGGTCCTGTCCAAGCCCTTTGAACAAAGGAGGGAGTCTAGACCTTTAGAGCCAACACAGGAGGGAGCTTCCCTATGGAAATATAGTGAGCAAGGCCCTGATAGTTCTGTCAGTGAGGGGCATGTGAGGCCACTACGTCATTTTGAGCTGTCCCAGCATGCTGTGCAGGAGTGTTGGATAGGGGTAGAGATGTCCCTAGGATTAGCCAGGGGTGCCTAGTTTTTTAAACCTACATCTCCCCTTTAAAACCTCTTGTACAAGGAGGAGGCTCTATCTTACCTGGTGATTTCTCAGCACTTCACTGCTGGACCCTGGGGCTGCCATGGACATCTGGAGGGAAGAACCACTTGATGCCAACCAAGAACTAAGGATTCTGTCCAGTTGACCCCAGGACCAGTGTGTCTCCCCAGTGAGGCTGGCCCCCTTAAACACCATGAAGGCCAATTGGGGGAAAGCCCTGGACTTCTGCACACATAGATAAATACCAGGAGAAAGCCCAACAAAGCACAATCACAGGCAAGGGCATCAATTTTCAGGGGTTTTGGGTGCTCTTCTCATACCCCTTTCTGCCTTTGAAGTAGGCCTACTTCAAAGAGAAGTTGTTGTTGTTTTCAAGATCCTGCCTTGCCCAGGCCAGGCCCCAGACACACACCAGCGGGTAGGAGACTCCAATGAGGAGGCCAGGCGCAGCCCTTTCAGGTGTATGTGACCACTCCTTCCCTCCTTCCTAGCACAGATGGCTCATCAGGATCTGCAGGCTGCACCCCAGCTCCCTTTGCGTCACTGTCCAGAGAGAGAGAGAGGTGCAAACAGCCCAACTGGCAAACTGACCCAGACAGGGAATCAACAAACAGGCAGAGTCACAGAATGGTTTAAGCAAGAAAATGACTACTTTCTAAAAGTGGGATTTTCAAACATACAATCTAAAAACCAACTTCACTAAAAGATGTATTTTTTAATTGTGAGTTCAGAGACCCCAAACTCCACATGTCTATCTGCTCCCAAAGGGAATCTGCGATTTAATCATATTTAAAGGCAGCCCCCATGTTAACCTATGAGAGAGATAGGCCTTGCAACAGTGAAAAACAAATTTGGCAGTATTTAACTGTCAGGACATGTAAAACCGATACATACATGTCCCACCTTTGACATACACTGCACCCTGCCCATGAGGCTACCTAGGGCCTACCCTAGGGGTGTCTTACATGTATAAAAAAGGAAGGTTTAGGTCTTGCAAAGTGGGTACACTTGCCAAGTCGAAGTGGCAGGTTAAAACTGCACTCACAGACACTGCAGTGGCGGGTCTGAGCCATGTTTACAGGGCTACCAATGTGGGTGGCACAACCAGTGCTGCAAGCCACTAGTAGCATTTGATTTATAGGCCCTGGGCACCTCTAGTGCACTGTACTGGGGACTTACTAGTAAATCAAATATGCCAATCATGGAAAGCCAATTGCACATACATTTTACATGGGAGCACTTGCACTTTAGCACTGGATAGCAGTGTCCCAGCGATGCGAGGGAGACATGGTCCTGCCCTAGATGTGATTGGACTCTGGAAAAGCCTATGGGTCCTGACTCAGATCAGGCAGAACCCTCCAAATATAATGTGAGGATTCAGCTAATAAATTGCCGCTCTCTGCCAGCACACAAACTAGACATAAATCTCTTGCTGAGCGAGGGGGCACCAGATGCCCTATTTTTGACAGAAACGTGGCTCCATGAGGGTTCAGGGCCGGATTTAGCTCTTGCAGTACCCAAAGGGTATGTGATAGCAAGAACCGATAGAGATAAAGGGAAAGGAGGGGGAATAGCAATTATTTTTAAACAAGATTTTCTTTTTAACTATAGTCCCCTTGACCTCGCAGAGTGTGAGGGAATGATTTTTTCCATTACCTTCAATCCTGCGTTTACATTTACAGGAGCACTACTCTACCGCCCCCGGGGATTTATGATGAATTCCTGAACCTATTACCAGAGCGGATGGCAAGTCTCATTTGCAGTAGGCCGAATTTTACTTTATTAGGAGATTTTAATATCCAAGTTGATAATTTAGAACTGATGGCAACTAAGCGGTTAGTGAATGATCTGGAAGCTCTGGGATTACACCAATTGATCAGAGGCCCCACACAGGAGAAAGGGCATACTTTAGACCTGGTGTTTAGTAATCTTTCATCGTTGGTTGCACTACCCCCTACCCCTGTAGCATGGTCTGATCACTTTTTAATCACCTTAAAGGCTAATATAACTAATAGGTTTGGACACCACTACCACTCCAACAGTAAGATTAGGCAGTGGAATAAACTAAAGACAACAGAATGGGTCAATTCACTGAATAGAAATAAAAAGTATTTTATGAGGGACTGGCAGATAGACCCTACCTCTTTTAATGAGTGGATCTCTGATAGTCTGGACAGAGTGCTGCCCTATACACCCCTCTCTGGGCAAAAGAAGGGAGGAAAGGCTCCCTGGTTCAATAACCACTTAATGACATTAAAGAGGAACTGTAGGAAGATTGAAAGGAAATGGAGGAAATCACTAAAGGAGGAGGACAGAGAAGAGTACAGAGGTTCAATTAGGTTATACCAGAAGGAGATCAGATTAGCCCGAGCGACCTTTTATGGAGATAAAATTGAAAAGGCGGCAGGATCTCCTAAAGAAATGTTTGGTGTGCTCAAGGAGCCATTGTATATTCCTGCATGCCCGGAAGCAATGGAAGCTTCAGAAGAACATAGTAACAATTTTGCCTCCTTCTTCTTAAAGAAGATTGAGGACATCTATGAAAACTTCTCAGGGGAAGTAGGGGGAGTCGGAGGGCATGCGATGGAGAAGAAGGAAGGTGACAATGTTTTACTGAGTTTTCTTCCCATCTCTGAGGAAGGAGCTTTGGGGCTCCTCAGTAAATTAAAATCAGGCTCGCCACTTGATCCTGCACCTAACCATATTATTATGTAGGGAAGAGTATCGCTAAATCCGGTAATAACCGAGCTGTTAAACAACTCGCTGCAAAGTGGGATGGTGCCGGACTCCTGGAGACATGCAGTGGTCAAGCCCCTTCTAAAGAAGCCTAATCTAAATGGAGCGGTCTTTAAAAACTACAGGCCTATCTCGCTCCTTCCCATGATGGCAAAACGTATTGATAAGCACGTAAATATACAACTATCGCGCTTTCTGGAAGAACATAAGATTTTGCATATAACTCAAATGGGCTTTAGACCGGGCCACAGCACTGAATCTGCCATGATTGCGGTTACGGAAGAAGCGAGAAAACGAATGGACCAAGGTCAGGCAACTGTAATAATAAAGCTAGATTTGAGCGCGGCATTTGATACAGTCAATCGTGATCTACTAATTCAAAGAATGGGAAATAGTGGGATTAAAGGAAGGGCGCTTAAATGGTTAAACTCGTTCTTACAAAATAGAACCTTTCAAGTCCTGGATCGTTCTTTTTTCTCAGCCCAGTTGAAACTTTTATGCGGAGTTCCGCAGGGCTCATCTTTGAGTCCCACTCTGTTCAACATTTACATGTCCCCCCTAGCAGAAGTCATAGAACCCTTTGGGGTATCCCTGGTGTCATATATGGACGACACACAGCTGGTGGTTTCCATCTCCCCAATAAGGAGGCGGACAACTCGGCCTTGCCTGCCTGTCTCCAAGCGATTGCTGCCTGGATGACAGAAAGCAGGCTGCAACTCAACGAAGAAAAGACAGAAACCCTGCTAAAAATATAGGACCAGTAATACATTTAGATTACTTACCCCCACCCAAAGCTCAGATTAAAGCCTTGGGAGTTTGGTTGGATCCCAAACTCACCATGGAACATCAAGCCAAGAGAACGTCAGCCACCTGTTTTGGGATTCTTAAGCTACTAAGGAAGATTATTGGTCTGCTTCCGCCATTGGCCAAAAGATTGGCCGTACAAGCCCTGATTTTATCCAGATTAGATTATGGAAACAGCCTCTTTTTGGGATCTCCAGGTTATGTGGTTAACAAACTACAGATGGTACAAAATGCTGCAGCACGTCTGCTCTTTAATCTGCCTAGGACCACATCAGCTAAAAAAGCTCTGATTGAACTGCACTGGCTTCCAGTGGCAAAAAGGATAAAGTTTAAGGCTCTTTGCTTCTTCCACAGAGCACTAAATAAAAAGGATCCTCATTATCTAAAATCATTAATTTCACTATATACACCCACAAGAGTTTTGAGATCGGCCTCTAAAGCCCTGGTAGTGGTACCCAAAGTAAAGAGAACATCATGGGGAGGAAGATCCCTGAAGTACCAGGAAGCCAGACTTTGGAACTCCCTACCCACGAATATTCGCATGATGAATCAGGAGACTAAATTTAGGAAGGCCATTAAAACCTGGCTATTCTAAATTCTTCTAAGTTCCCCCTCTCCAGGGAAGTTTGAGATTCCTCCAGTATGTTCTAAACTTTTCAAACTGATCAGCGCTACGAGGCCTCCGGGTAGCTGGCGCTATATAAGTCTCAATAACATAACATAACATAGCAGTGGTAAAGTGCCCAGATTACCACAAACAGCACAAACAGGGTCCAACACACATCAACAACCTGGGAAACAGGGGCAAAAAGTTATAGGAGACCACGCCAAAGATGCCAAGTCTAACACGTGTCCCCCCAGCTGAAAGTGGGGAGCAACTACCCAACCTCATGGGAGTTCTCATTACTAAGGCGGAAGAAATTGAACAGACCATCAGCACTGACATGTTCTGTACAAGGGTGGTGCTCCACCGTAAAGTCCATCCCCTGTAGGGAAATGGACCACCTCAGCAATTTTGGATTCTCACACCTCATCTGCATTAACCATCTGAGGGGCCTGTGATCCATCTGAACCCAGAAGAGAGTCCCAAACAAGTAGGGTCTTAGCTTCTTCCGCCCCCAGACCACAGCAAAAGCTTCACGCTCAATTGCACTCCACCTACGTTCCCTGGGAAGTAACCTGCGATGGAAGACTACTGGTTGATCTAGGCCCTCTTCATTAAGCTGTGAGAGAACTACTCGAATACCATGCTCTGAGGTGTATGTTTGCACAACAAATTCCTTGGGAAATGTCAGGTTCCTTCAGCACAGGTGCTGTGCACATGGCTGCCTCCAGGGCATTAAAAGTGGTCTGGCAAGCCTCTGTCCAGATCAACTTCTTGATTTGCTTCTTGGAAATCAACTTAGTCAAGGGAGCAACAATTGTGCCTTACCCCTTGACAAACCTCCTGTAATAGCCAGTGAGGCCTAAAAAGGCTCTCTCCTCAGTCTGGGTCTTAGGGGGCTCCCAAGCCAGAATGGTATCAATTTTTGACTGTAGGCGTGCCACCTGGCCACTCCCTACCTGGTGTCCCAAATACACCACTGAACCCTGCCCTATTTGGCACTTGCTTGCTTTAATAGTGAGGCCTGCCTTTTCCAGGGCCTCTAACACTCTGCAGAGGTGCTGCAAGTGTTCCTCCCAAGTGGAACTGAACACTGCAATGTCATCCAGTTATGCTGCGCTGAAGTCATCCAGCTCAGTCAACACCTGGTTGACCAATCTCTGGAATGTGGCAGGGGCATTTTTCATCTCAAATGGCATCACCTTAAACTGAAAGTGCCCATCTGGGGTAGAAAATGCTGACCTCTCCTTGGCCCTCTCAGTTACGGTAGTCAGGGGATAACCTGACTGCCAACCAAAGACCCCATTTCTAACATTGGTGATCAGCGGTTGGGATTGGATTTGGATTTGATCTTGACATAGAGTGATTAAGTGTACACTACTGTTTTCAGTGCCGACCACTACGTGACCACATACTACGTGTCTTTGGGATTTTTGTTTTCTCTCTTTTTGGATTTTTCCCTACTTCCATATTTTTAGTGATCACTTTATTGACTCTTTGAACTCCATTTGGGAACTTGTTTTTCTGCCTTTGGAACTTTACACTTTTAACTCTTCATCATGTCTCAATCTGGAGATGCATCAGCTGAAGCTGCTTTTGATTTAGGGAAACTGGAGATCTACACAGTTGCCCAGTTGAGGCAGTTCTGCAAAAACCTTGCTTGTCTCATTAAGGGCTCCACCAGGTAGGAGGAGCTGCATAAGGCACCGAGGGCCTGGGTAACAGCCAAGGAAGCTGAGGGGCGCACAGAGGAGGATGAGGAGGTGGAAGAGCAATCTATCCACAATGGTGTAGTGGGTGGGTCTGTTATGTCCATGGAGAGAGTTTCCATGGAAGGTATCAGTGTGTCATCCAAGGTTCTGACTCCTGAAGAGGCTCATGAGCTCAGCTTGAGGGAGCTGTATGAGGAGACAGACTAGTAGGGATGGTGGCAGCAATAGCACAGTGCAGCCTGAGAGGAGGGTGCACATTCCTAAGGACCTTGTGAAGGATTACAAGAGAGAGGATGATAAATTGTTATGGTTTAAGGGGTATGAGTCTGCTCTCCATATGAATCTGGTCCCTGAACTTCATTGGGGGTGCGGCACTTCGAGGTAGAGGGAAGGGATACTCTGACATCCTTAGGGGATCCCCAGTGGCTCACCTACCCCCTCATGATGGACGCCCTGATCACAAGGTATGGTCTCACCCCTGATAAGCATAGGGACAAGTTTAGGTCCTATAAGAAGAAGGAATCCCAAACATGGTTGGAATGTGTAGATGCTTTTTGCAGGTCACTGGATGGTTGGGTGAAGGGCAGTAAGGTAACAACATATGAGGGGCTTTACAATTTGATTGATTAGGAGCACTTGTACAATTTATGTTTTCCAGAGCTATGCCAGCACCTACTTGACAGCCAGATGACTGACCCCAGGAAGCTTGCTCAGGAAGCAGACTGCTAAGAGAGCATCAGTGTCCAGAAGAGGTATGGGGAGACCATGCCAAGGGTGGGCAGGGTCCCTCTCAGAAGAAAGGGGGGTAAGGGCAAACAGGGGGGTACTCTAAAGGGCCCCAACCTAGTTCCCAGGGCAAGGATTCCCAGCCCCCCAGTGAAAAGAAACCATGGTTCTCCAAATGGAAACCTGTCTAAGGGGGTCCCACAGGTAAGTGTTATGCATGTGACCAGTTGGGTCATGTGAGGGGGGACCCCAAATACCCCAAGAGTATGCTGGCACTCACTGGTACGCAGGCCCAGGGTTTGGCTAGTGTAGTGCTTGGGCAGGAGTTGGTTCCAGGTGGGTGGGAGCCAGCTGAGATGACCCTTGTCTCACTAGGGGACAGTGAGATGGTCCAGAGAGCCCTAGTGCCTGAGAACACTAAAAAGTAAAGGCAGTGGGTGACTATAAATGGACAGAGGGTGGAGGCTCAGAGGGACACAGGAGCCAGTGTGACTACAGTGGGGAGTCACCTTGTGTCTGGAGAGCAGATAGATCCTGTGTACTTCACCAAGTAGTTACAGTGGACAACTCAGAGCGCCTGTACAGAGTGGTGCAGGATCCCTTTGAATGGGGGGTGTCTCAGAGTCCTTGAAGGTAGCTGTGAGTCCAACCATGCTTGTAGATTTTTTGCTTGGCAATGACCTGGAGGATTCCCCTTGGAAGGAGGTGGAACACAGGTCACACTTGGAGAGTTAGGTCTGCCTGGGTGGGTAAGAGTATCCACCATGTCAATGTCAGCCCGTCAGGGTGGTCAAGAGCCCCTGGAGCCTGAAACATTGCCCCAGGGGACCGCCAAAAAGAGGAAAGTCAGTGGGCACAGGAAACCGGCCCCAGAAGTTCCCACAGTACAAAAGGAGGCGGAGCCTGAGGGTGACACCCCGGAGCCTACAGAGGAACAGGTGGCTGAGCTGGGGGAGGTCCCTGAGCTGTCACAGTGGCAGCAGGAAGGGAGGCCCACCAGGGAAGCATTCTGTGAGGCACACAGGACATGCCCTATTGTAGTGGGTTTGCGGCAGCAGGCTGCAGACCAGACGGCTGGCAGGAGCCAGGATCTCACCTGATATATTGGGAGGACGGCGTCCTGTATAGTGAGCCTAAGGTTGCTGAGCCTGGGTCAGCCCATGTGCTGGTGGTACCCCAGTGCTTCAGAGCCTTCCTACAGGGTCTGGCTCGTGATGTGCATTTAGTTGAACATTTGGGGCAGAACAAAACCTTTGAATGGCTTGTCACCCACTTTTGCTGACACCCTAATGTGCAGGTACTCAGATGCTCATTGCATGTCTTGCCAGGCGTGTCAGACAAATGGCAAGTGTGGGGGGAAATGTAGGGCTCCCCTCCAACCTTTTTCAGTTGTTGGTACCCCCTTTGAGAGGGTCAGTATTGACATTGTGGGGCCTCTGGATCCCAAGACAGCCATGGGCAACAGGTTCATCCTGGTCTTGGTGGACCACTCCACCCAGCACCCAGAATCCATTCCTCTGAGGTCAATCACTTCCCCTGCGCTGGGTCATGCACTGATGGGGACTTTACCAATATGGGGTTCCCCAAGGAAGTGGTATCTGATAGGGGTACCAACTTCATATCTACTTCTATGAAGTCTCTGTGGCAGGAGTGTGGGGTAACATATAGGTTCACCACTCCTTACCACCCCCAAAACAATGGTCTGGTTGATAGGTTCACCCGCACCTTAAGGCATGATCATGGGCCTACCAGGGCCCTTGAGGCGGAAGTGGGAAGCCCTCTTGCCATGCCTTCTGTTCGCCTACAGGGAGATGCCTCAAAAAGGGATTGGATTTAGTCCTTTTGTGTTAGTGTAAGGCCACCCAGTTAGGGGGCCCTTGAATCTGGTAAAGGAGGGCTTAGAGAAATCCCCCACTAAACCCCTCCAGGATGTATTCAGTTACATACTGGCTTTCAGAAACCAGACAGCTCGCTTCAGGAAGCTCACCGAGAGAATCTGGAAGCAAGCCAGGTGGATATGGTACGACCAGAATGCCACTTTGGTTGAGTTCCAGCCTGGACTAAAAGTGTGGGTCATGGCACTAGTGGAGCCTAGGGCTCTCCAGGACAAGTGGACTGGGCCGTTTGAGGTAGCGGAGCGCAAGAGCGAAGTCACCTACATGGTGAACTTGAGCCCTACCAGGAACCCCCTGAGGGTCCTACATGTGAACTGCCTCAAGCCACACTTTGAGCGGACTGAATTGTCCATGCTCTTAACGACAGATGATGGAGGAAGAGAGTGAGGCTCTTCCTGACCTCCTGTCTGCTGGAGAAAAAGATGGGTCTGTAGAGGGAGTGAACCTCTCCCTGACTGCAGAAAAGCAGAGGGACTGCCGCCAGGTATTGGGTCAGTTCGCCTCACTGTTCCGCTTGATCCCAGTGGTCACACACTTTGTTTCACATGATGTGGACACTGGACACAGTCCACCCATTAAACAGAAGGCTTACAGGGTGACTGAAAAGGTCAGGGCTAGCATCAAGGATGAGGTGTCTAAGATGTTATCCCTAGGGGTAATTGAGTGTTCTAGCAGTCTTTGGGCCAGCCCTGTGGTCTTGGTCCCAAAGGCTGCTGCTCCTGGTGCCACCCCAGAACTCCGGTTCTGAATGGACTACCAGGGTATCAATGAGGTCACTAAAACTGATGTGCACCCCATCCCCAAGCTGATGAGCTCATAGATCGGTTGGGAGCTGCCAAATACCTCAGAACATCCAAGCAAAGACCAAGCAGAGACCAAGCAAGGACCCTCACTCTAGTGAGGGTAAAGGAGAATCACCCTCAGTTAACCTCCGTTCACCCCCTTGGTAGCTTGGCACGAGCATGCCGGTATAGCTTCAGAAGCAAGGTGTAAAGAATTTGTACCAACACACACAGTAACTCAGTAAAACCACTACAAAATGACTCAACACAGGTTTAGAAAAATAGATAATAGTTATCTAAACAAAACAAGACCAAAACGACAAAAATCCAACATACACAATGTTACACATACATAAAGATATGAAGTTAAAAAGAAAACGTCTTAAATCATTTAGAAAACAGTGAGAACACTGTTAGCGTGCAAAAGTACCTGGGTAGTGTCAAAATAACACCGCAATGGCGAGCGTGTGCCAGAAAAGGCCAGCGATGCATCGATTTGTTACTCGCAAGCGAGACCGTGCAGCGTTCCTCCTCCGGTCGGGTCGGCATGTGTTGTTTCTTCTCTCCCGCAGGAGAGTGATGCATCGGTCTGGACGGGCACCTCGGGCCCGGGCAGGCTTTGTGTTGTTTTTCCGCTCATAGCGATGTTGCATTGAAAATCCGGTCGCACGGCATCCCAAAACCACACTGCGTCGTTATCAGCTTCCGTTAGCGGGTGTTGCGTGTCATTTCTCCATCTTCCAGCCACGATGCAGGTGGAGCGTAGATTTCAGCCGTGAGGCCGACGGCGCGTTATCAGCCGAGTCACGGAAGGTGCATCAAAAATGTCCCAGCATGTCGGTCTGTGCGTGGGTCTTCAGTCTTTGTCTGCCAGCTTCACCTTTCAAGGGCCCAGGATCTGGATAGGGCACCACTTGGCAGGGCAGGAGTCTCAGCAGAGAGTCCAGGTGCTGGCAGGGGAAGTCGTTGATGGCCCTGAGACTTCAACAACAGGAGGCAAGCTCAGTTCAAGCCCTTGGAGATTCTTCTCAAGCAGGAATGCACAATAAAGTCCAGTCTTTGTCCCCTTTCACTGGCAGAAGCAGTAACTGCAGGATAGCCCAACAAAGCACAGTCACAGACAGGGGCAGCACTTCTCCTCAGCTCTTCAGCTCTTCTCCTTGGCAGAGGTTCCTCTTGATTCCAGAAGTTATCAAATTTTCAGGGTTTTTTGGGGCTCTTCTTATACCCCTCTCTGCCTTTGAAGTAGGCCTACCTCAAAGAGAAATCTCTGTTGTTTTCAAGATCCTGCCTTGCCCAGGCCAGGCCCCAGACACACACCAGGGGGTTGAAGACTGCATTGTGGGAGGGCAGGCACAGCCCTTTCAGGTGTAAGTGACAACTCCTCCCCACCATCCTAGCACAGATGGCTCATCAGGATATGCAGGCTACACCCCAGCTCCCCTTGTGTCACTGTGTAGAGAGAGGTGCGAACAGCCCAACTGTCAAACTGACCCAGACAGGGGATCCACAAACAGGCAGAGTCCCAGAATGGTTTAAGCAAGAAAATGCCTACTTTCTAAAAGTGGCATTTTCAAACACACAATCTAAAAACCAACTTCACTAAAAGATGTATTTTTAAATTTAAATTGTGAGTTCAGAGACCCCAAACTCCAGACGTCTATCTGCTCCCAAAGGGAACCTGTGATTTAATAATATTTAGAGGCAGCCCCCATGTTAACCTATGAGAGAGATAGCCCTTGCAACAGTGAAAATCGATTTTGGCAGTATTTCACTGTCAGGACATGTAAAACAGATGAGTACATGTCCCACCTTTAACATACACTGCACCCTGCCCGTTGGGCTACCTAAGGCCTACCTTAGGGGTGTCTTACATGTATAAAAAGGGATGGTTTAGGTCTGGCAAGTGGGTACACTTGCCAGGTCGAATTGGCAGGATAACACTGCTCTCACAGACACTGCAGTGGCAGGTCTGAGCCACGTTTACAAGGCTACTAATGTGGGTGGCACAACTAGTGCTGCAAGACCACTAGATGCATTTGACTTATAGGTCCTGGGCACCTCTAGTGCACTGTACTAGGGACTTACTAGTAAATCAAATATGCCAATGATGGAAAGCCATTTACACATACATTTTACATAGGAGCACTTGCACTTTAGTACTGGAAGGCAGCGCTAAAGTGTCCAGAGTGACAAAAACAGCAAAAACAGAGTCCAGCACACATCAACAACCTGGGAACCACAGACAAAAAGTTAAGGGAGACCATGCCAAGGATGCCAAGTCTAACACGGACTCATTGTCTGCTTGCTTAATTTCGACATTTTGCTATGTAGAGATGTAAGACCATGTGAACCATATGATGAAGAGCTAACTAACTTGTGAAAGGAGTGTATGCTACAGGTACACAGTGTCCTGCTCAGGATTACAAACACATACGTACAAGTATCTGGTCACACCAAACATTTTATTCCAGTGTACAGCACATAGGCTGTCCATATGTCAGGACCTTTTTGACACAAGAATTTGTGACTCATACTGAGTCACAGTACATATTACAAGATACAGCCCCCCCACCACACAAGGATTTGTCAGACATTGTTGTGTAGTCTAGGCAAACATTAAAGTGGATGATGTCAACAGCTTGAGTCTTATCACATACCACACTAAAGTAATCCAACATCACATAATGCAAGATACAGATAGAGGGCAGTACAACAGTCCCTGATCACAGACCCCTCATAATCCAATGACCATGCATCTGTTGATATGACACAAACATGTGTCAGTGTTGTGGCACAGGCACTGTGGCCTGCAATGATGAAACACATTTACAGCTACATACAGGTCATACAAGAATAGTGTTTAGCCAATGTGAAGGGTAAATGACTTGGTCGCAATCTATGACTACATATTTCATGCCCACATGTTGACACACATGATGCAACCGACCCAACACAGCAAACAAAACAAGTTCAATGTGCACTTCTAACCTTCCACCCAAAAACTGTGCTGCCTTGGCAAAGTTCTCAAACACCCCAAATCTGTGACCTACATTACCTGGAACAATCCATGTCCATTTTGTATGTCAGAACAGCATCAGATACCTGCCAATGTCTCAAGTCTGAAATGCCCACATGAGGATGTCATGGTGAAGGTACCTGTTCAAAGGAAAAACAAGGAATATATGCTTGAAAACATAACTATTACACAAAACACATAGCAAGCAACTAAAAATGTAATTACATTGCAAGAAAACTGACCCAAACAAAGCAACATCATCAAGGTGGATGTATGTCAAAGAGTAACTCTTCAAGCAGCCTTTGGCTGAATATTGCAGAGTATCAGCTCCCTAGTTGTTACTAAAACACTCAACTCCACACATTCTCACAACTACAGTTCATTTTACAGTCACAGTCATTACATCACTTGACATACTTACACTCATGAAAAGAAACTGTTGATGAGATCCTACCATAAGTCAGCTCCTTCCTCTTCACCACTGTCATCATCACTTGGCTTTGCAGGATTCTCACCCAGTGGCACTGCAGGCTCCCCCTCCTGTGGGATGTATGGGATATTCCTCTGCAGGGCGATGTTGTAAAGCACGCAGCATGCCACAATGATTTGACACACATTTCCGGGTGAGTAGAGGAGGGCTCCACAAGGCCTGTCCAGACACCTAAATCTGGCCTTCAGGAGCCCAAAAGCTTGTTCCACTACCTGCCGTATTCTTCCATGGAACTCATTGAAGTAGATTTCCCCTGGCGTAGTTGGATTCCGTAGTGGTGTCAATAACCAAGGATGGGTTGGATTTGCTGGGTCTCCTGATAAGGAATGGCACATATGTGCAACAATGAGTCAGTCACTTCATGATTGTAGCACCTGACATTGCACACACACTATCAGGACAGATGTGAATTACCAACTAGCCAGGCCCTTCCTGGGTACAGTTGTGCCATCAGCTGGGGAATGGCGCTGTTCTGCGTTATGAAGGAATCATGGGCTGAACCCAGATAACGGGCACACACATGAAATGTAGAGATCCCCTGAACAGACATCCTCTGAACAGACAACTTGCACGTTGATGGAATGGAAGTTCTTTCTGTTGCAATAAGCTTGTTTATTGGCAGGTGTTGGGACCAAGCCAACATTTGGGATGTGTAAAACCATAAAAGTCAGCCTTCAGTTGGGCTGAATCCTCACGTCAGGGAAACCGGATGTAGCTGTCAAAGTGTTTCCAAATTGCTGAGAGGACATCCTTCAACACCCGACTGAACATAGTTTGGGACATACCAGCAGATAGGGCCACTGTATGTTGGAACATCTCTGTGGCTAGGAAGTGCAATACTGACATGACTTGTACAATGGGTGGTCTGCTGCTAACATCAGCTCTGGCTCCAACTGATGACATAAATCCACTATTGTTTGCCTAACAAGGCAGTAATGCGTTATTATGTGCCTTTGCTCCATGGTCTGAAGGTCTGGCAGAAGACGGTAGACAGAACATTGTCATATCCTCCCTCTCCCAGGGTACTTATGTATGATAAGACATGATTTCTAACATTTGTCAGTGTGTCTACAGCAACATACATGATGCATGTCAATGATATCATGTGATAAGGCATTTCTGACTGGAGAGACATGGCACCCAGTACACATCACAGCTGCAAATAACATAAGGGCCGCATGTGCCCCCCTTGGTTTTCAACATATGTGACCACAATATGGGTATGGATCAAACTCAAAGATTTGCAACACAATTGCCCCTCGAAATGTGACTGTGTACCCTGACCGCCAAAGTGACAGTCAGCAGTGGTGGACTGTGCCCTAATGTTGAATGCCGTCTGTGTCCTGCAACATACCACAATGGTGTTTGAGTAGTAGGGACCTACATGACAAGACAGGATAAGGATGTTTGTGAGGTAAAAAAAACTTTTATGCAGGTGTGATTCAGTTTCTAAAGGCTAATACAGCATTTTAGGCTGCCAAAATGGCGGACACCTGACCTACTCCTCTAGACATTAGGAACCGCCCGCGACCCCCGGAAGGAGTTGTTATGCAGTAGGTGGTTGTAACTGCAGCAGACAAAGTCACAGGCTAACGTTGTTGTCAGTGGTGGTCGCAGGCCAATGGCTGTGTCCGCCGGAGGTGACGACCATGTATGTGGTGGACGTGACCCCCATGTTCTACAGATTCACTCACTTGACTCCTGACACTGCTGCCAGCAACAACTCCACGACCTGAGCTGCTGTGTGCCGCCTCTGGGAGCAATCATGCCACGTACCGAAGGTGATAGGGCCCCTGCCTTCTCACCAGCTTAGCTGGAGAAGCTGGTGACTGAGGTCCTACCCCTGTATGATCAGCTGTATGGCTCACCAGAGAAACAGGTAAGTACCTCATGTGCATACTTTTCTCTGTAATTCACCATCCTTTCCCTCCTCACAGGCTAGAATGTGTCCGTGTGTGCCAGTTAGACATGTTGTGTGCCTCTTGTTACAGTCTCTGTGGCATCAATGGGATGGACAATGTACAGATATTGGTGTCCAGTGCCATATGCTTAATTCAGTCACATTGTGTTGTGTGAGGTTTTTATGGTCCTAGATCATCCTTGTGTTGGATGCACTTAACTAGATAAGAAGACACCACTGCCATCCACTAACATTTCTTTCCTTGTGACTGTTGTAAATGTCAGGCAACATGTATGTGCATGACAGCATGAGCTGTGTATGCATGTTGTATGAGTCATTTGAGAATCATGTGAGCCATGTGTATAGTGCCACAGATCTTTCAAACCACATCTGGACTTGCTAAACTGTTATTTTAATTTTTTTTAATTTTTATTTCAGGCATACATATACAGAAAGTAAAACATACATCAATCTGCAGTAGCATCAATCCTTAACAATCTAATTTGCGTTGGTTGGTGTACTGAGGACAGCCTTGCTATTCATCCTCATTCATTCAATTATCAATTTGAATCAAATCAGTTTTACAGTTATAATCACATTGAGGTTTCTCTCATTTTATGTATTGCATAAAATAAATTAACAAGCCTTAGTTCCATATACCTGTCTGCCATACTTATTGAAAACGTATTGCTTCTCTAAATACTGCTATGTATCTGAGAACTTTTTCATACTCTTCACACGTTTTGAATATGCCTCCTCATAGTTTTTAGTTGTTAGCATTTTATTCCACCAGCTTTGGATAGTAGGAATTGTCTGTGTACGCCATAACTGGAGTATTAATGATCAAACTACTGCAAAAATAATTGCTCTAAAGTATTTTGGTGCTTTGCTAGCTGTCATGTTTTCTCAGAAACTCCGAACAGTACTAGATTTGAATCAAGCTCAATCCTAGAGGTAAAAGTGTGGTTCATTACCTCCTCTGTTCCCAACTAAAAAGTAGTTAATTTGGGGCAGTCAAAAAATACATGAAGCCAATTCCCCCTCGCCTCCTGATGGCAGCGAAAGCATTAGTCAGGACTTGACGGAAACATTTTGTGTATTTTTTCAGGAGTGTAATAGACCATCCAGCTAGAGAGAAATTACATTCTTTGATAATTAGCTGCCCTTAAGGATTTAAACCCTATTTTGGAGATAATTCTCCAATCTTCGTCCGATATTAGATATTGTGTTGTGCATAGAATATTATCCCTAAATTCTGCAGTTATTGCCAAAGTGGATTGTTCAGCTAACAATCTGTACCAAGTAGTTTACTTCTAATTAACGCCCTCCATATTGGATGTTCTCGGGTGCTTATCTGGGGTATGCTAGCGTTAAGAAAATGGGAGATCTGGGAAAAACTCAGAAAAAGTCTAGTTACCATGTCACCAAGTCTAGTTTCGACCTCTCCCCAAGTAATATATCTATTTCTCAATATAAAATTCTCTTTCTCTTTAAACCCTTTGCTTTTCCATAGGGCTAGCGGAGCTTCTGGAAGGTTTAAGCCAATGTATTTACACTTCTGAAGTTGTAGATAATTATAACCTGACGGCATTTGATATGTTTTGCATAAGGTTTACAGACTTTTACTAAGATCGTGTATATATTTATATCGAGTTGTTTGGGGGAGTTTTGTTGTTTTTATAAATACTGGGAGGCTTATGGCTGATTCTAGCATCATTCTATTGATAAGAAAGTTATCCATAGTTGCTTCGATGGTTAAATGTCTTGCCAGTATATCCTGCAATGCGGTCTGGTAATAAACTCGGAAATTAGGAAGTGCCAAACCCCCCTGGCTCCTAACTAGCTGAAAAACTGAAAGGCTAACCCTTGGTGTATTTTTTCTCCATATAAAACCTTGTATCATGGTATCTAGTTCATGAAAGTAAGAGGTGTTTATTCTTATCGGAACATTATTAAATAGAAAAATAAAAAGTGGGAAAATTGGCATTTTGATTAAGGAGATTCTCCCTATTAGAGTCAACGGTAAAACTACCCATCTATCGAGAAGCGCTTGCAGTTTTGCAAGCATCCTAACATAATTGAGATTGAACAAGGATCTATAATTCTTTGTAACATAAATTCCTAAATACCTAACAGGTTCAGATAAATTAGCTCTCTGTTGCAGAACATAGGGAAGATTCTCTGTTACAGCGTTAAATAGGAGAACTTCCAATTTGTTTTCATTAATCTTATATCCCCCTATTTGTGGGAACTCTTTAATCTTATCGAAAACTTTTTGTACCTTATCGATCTCTGGTTTTAAATATAGGATGATGTATGCAGCAAAAAGTAAAATTTTTGTCATCTCCGGTAATGGTGCAGTAATTTCTTTCAAACTGCGTCCTATCTGTGCTAGAGGTTCAATACAAAAAAGCAAAAAGTATAGGAGAAAGGGGACATCCCTGTCTAGTACTTCTTTTAATCTGAATTGTTCCTCTAATTTTTTTATTGATTACGATTCTATCCTGAGCACTCTGATACAACCGCCTTAGCACTGTAGTAAATTGCAAAGGGAAAACAAATTTAGTTAGGCTGTATACCAAGGCTTCCCAATTAACTAGGTCGAATGCCTTCTCTGCATCTAATATTATAATTACTGCAGGAGTTATGTTGACTGCAAAGTAATCTATTGCCTGTAACAATTGTTTTTATTGGTTGTCATCGACCTACTGGTTACAAAACTGTTCTGATCTTTATGTATTAATTACTGTGCAATTGGTGCATTCCTGGTAGCCCAGACCTTTGTTAAAATTCTATAATCGGCTTTTAACAGACTAATCGGATGATATGCATCAGGTTTCAATGGATTTTTATCTTTTTTCGAAAAGCTGACTGTTATTGCTTCTTTAAACGTTAAGGGTATGTCTGCTCCCTCTAGTATTGCATTACATAATTCTGTCAAGAACGGTATAAGCTCTTCGCAAAAAGGTTTATAAAATTCTATTGGAAAACCATCGCCACCACAAGCCTTTGCACTTGGTATTCTTTGTATAACTCCCTTGACATCCAGTGGTGTGATCTTCTGTACTACTTCGTTCTGAGTCTTTAACAACATTTTAGGTAGCATGATAGGACTATAATACTGACTGTAAAAACAAGACTTTATAGTCCATCTCGTAGATTCTAGAATAATGTGACATAAACCCTTGAGCTATATCATTGTCTTCCTTAAAAATTGTACTAGTCGCAGGATCCTGGATTTGATGTATTGTCTGCTTTTCGTGTTTTATACAAGTGGCCCAAGCTAAGTGCTTGCCTACCAATTGACTTTCTTCATAAACCTGCTGCTGATAAGCTCTTGAGCTAGCTACTTCTTCCACGATAAAAAATTCTTTAAACTGGACTCACTTTTGGTTAAGATTACGCCTTGCCAGTACATGCCCCGTGATCTAATGCATTCCTCTGATGCCTTGTCTATTGCCTCCTGTAGTTTTTTTATTTGCCATTTTCTTTGACGTGTCTGCCCTACTTTGATCGAAATATTTTGGCCCCTAGCTGTTGCTTTAAATGCCTCCCATACATTAAACAAGGAAGCAGAATTTCGATTAAACTGGAAGAATTCCTTTACAAATTTTCTCATATCTGAGACCCACTACTGATTAGCTACAAAGATCTGTCAACCTGCCATCTGGGTCTCTGTATGTGCATGGCAGCATGAGTTGTGCATGTATATTGTATTAGTCATTTGAGAATCATGTGAGCCATGTGTACAGTGCCACAGATCTTTCAAACCACATCTGGACTTGCTAAACTGTTGTGTGGAAGGCATATCATGACTCACTTTACCTTTCAGGTTGACACATACACCACATGCCAAATTGCTGTTAGCTACATGATGTACTGTCATGCGTGGGAGTGATGGGGATGTAGTGTCAGGTAGTTTCTGTCTGCTCAGCCTACAGAGCCAGGGTCTGTCAAATCTATCTCCCAGTATGGGAGCTAGTCTAGTCTGTGGGAGAGTCACTGTGGCTATGCAACTGTGGCACTGTGCCCACTCCCTGTACCCCAGAAGATCCTGAAATGTGGCCAATATGAGTCTCTACTGGCAAAACCAGCCCAGAATTCCTCATTCCTTTGACTAGATTAGGAATGGGTACAAGAGTAAATCATTAATCTAGTCATATGTGCATTTAGTGTTACTGTGACTGTGTGTCTTAGACTCACGACACGTTCCTTACTCCCACAGCTCTGTTGTCTCCTTCACCAAGGTCATATTTCTCCTGTACATGTGTACTGCATGTCTGAGAGTTCCACGGTGCAGACAGTGTGTTGATTTCTGGGAGGCCATGATATGTGACTCAGTAGCTTGGTCACATATCAGTAACTGTACAATGCATCCCTTTGTTTGTTTTATACCATCTCCATAGGATAGACATGTATGTCCAAAAGAGTGTTCTGTGGTACAGGTGCATACCAAAGAACCCCACCCCCGGAAGTGGCATGAGTATGTATTTGTTATTCCACATGTCCACACCTGGACAAAGAGACACTTTCTGAGCCCACCATGCTTGTTACGTGTATGTAATGTTGAAGTTTGTACTCTGGCAGGTGCCTTTAGGGACTGTATGCAGTGATCCATTCTCATAGAGTGTGAATGCTTTGGTGCATTTATGCCTAAGGGGTTTACTCTTCCAAAGCGACATAGGTGTGTAGTGTTTCATTGTGGCTCACATCACAGTACAGATTTTCAGAGCATCGGCTACCTGATGTCAGTAAGCTTGCTTAGTCAATGTAAGCCATGGGCAGGGTAGTGGGGTAGTCTGCTGATCAAAATACGTATGTCTGTCGTCAGCTCCCGGTACTTATTGGACTGTGTGTTTCTCATTTGTGGAGTAATAACAAAAAGAAAAGTTCTAGCTTGGTGTTACTGACATGTATGTGACTCAACCATTTGTGATAAAATGTGTGATTGTAATCTCTTGATTTGTCTTTTGCATCCATACAGGTCAAAGCCCATCAGAAAAAGGAACTATGGAGAGCCATTGCCAAGAAGGTGTAGACCCTGGGGGTCCACAGCTGGTGGAGCGCCCATTGTCGGAAAAGGTGGGAGAACCTGAGACTCTGGGCCCAGAAGATCGCAGAGGTCCAGCTGGGGATGTCCTCCCAACGTGGGCTGGGTGCCCGTCGGACCATGACTCCACTAATGGTACACATTCTGGTGGTGATCTACCCAGACCTTGATGGGCATTTGAGGACAGCACAGCAGCCACAAGGGGGCGAGTGCTTGACATATTCCTGCCTGTCACATTATCAAGTAAACCTGCTAGGTTCTGACAGCTCCCCCGGATGATTAGGGAAGAGCCATGTGCAACACAGGAGATGAGTGACTGTTTATATAGATATGTCATGTGTTGTCTACTGAAGTGCCTTGACTCTTGGCCCAGGACCTAGGACACAACTGTGTACAATCCACAAACAACTTGCTCTCCAGGGAAAACACTGCGTACATTGATCAATCAAGTACTGTTTGTTGTTGTTGTGGTTGTAAATTCTATGCAACAGGCCACTACTCCTCAGTGTTACAGGCCAAAGGTAAGGAAGGGATGGATCACTGTCCACAGTAATGTGTCTGGTAAATGAGTATTTTGGGATGTGCCACCTAGAGGCTACTTATCTTCAGTGTATGACGGGTGCTGGTGCCTCACTACTTTCTGTAATGTGAAGATGGCCATCATACTTGTGACAGCGCATACATTGTTGTTTGGGTGCAACTACAGATCAATACTTTCCCTTGGAAAGTGGGGAATGTCCATTTACAATATTTATGCGCCATCACTGTTGCCAATATTCCTTGTACCTACATGTCAGCATGTGTTCCGTTCTCTTTAGCAAAACATTTGTAAACTGCTGTTTCATTCACGGTCTACCTGTGTTGATAGGATAGTATCTGTATTCCCCCACACATATGTGCATGACAACATGTGTATGGATGAAGATATTTACAATGGGGGTACATGGCATGTTGTGCCACATACAGGAGTGTGTCACCATTGTTTATTGGCTGACACATACCCTCATGCATCATAGCATGTAATTTTGCACGTACAACTGCAGTAGCAATGACGGACGTGACAGATAGGCCTTGATGTTTTGCCCACAATGTGCATTTCAATTCCATTGATGTAGAAACATGCAGCAAAGTACTTAGCACATGTGAAATGGGTAAGGTTTGTAACCTGACTGTTGACATGCATCATGGAGTGACTGGCAGTTATATGGAGATCACATGTGTTTGGGTACAAACATTCATCCACAGACATCTGGGTTTGCATGACAATACTGGAGACAATGATTTAGTTTCCAATTGGGCAACATGTTGAGAGCCTTCATCAAGTACTTGCAAATCTCTGGGCCTCTCCAACAGCCAAGGGGCTAATGGTGTCTACTGATGCACCCAGAGTATGTCATTTGAAGGGGTGCCAGACATTAGTGGTGATTTCCCTGGGGCTTGCTGATTCATTGTGATGTGGAGTTTACAGACACTGCTCCCTGACATATTGCACATGATGCCTACAGTGTCTATTTCCATGCCAAATGTGTGGCCTATCCGAGCAACATTAAAACTATCTCCTTGACTCCGTTGGGACAAATATCACTTGGTGAAGTGTGCACTGTGGAACTGCTTCCAGTGTAACATGAGTACTTCCATGTCACCGTCTCCAGGCCATGATACTTTTGTCAGCAACATGCCAGGATTTTGGAGCATCATTTCTTATTGTTGGATCATTATGTATGTGACAAATAGGTGTGTGCATGACCTTGTGTGGCATCTGTGGGAATGCAGTTGGCATTGGCCTACTATTGTATGACAACAGGTAACTGAGGTATGCTTTGTGGGGCAAAGACTAGTAAATCTCCTACTAGTTTAATGGTTACTGTGATTGCACAACTTCAGCCATGCAATTGTAGTTGTCTGGGATCCTGATTTTCCTGTGGGCAACTGTTTACAGTTCAGTTGGCATGCATGCATATGGTATGGCACATGTATGGGCCACTTAGGTGGAGTTTGTTGGTGGGGCCTACTTGACATCATCATAATGTTTGCTAATTAGAGCTGTTCTTAGAGTGTAATCCTGGATATGTGATGACCCTATTTCTCTTTGTATTTGCAGCATCAGCCCAGGGAAACCAATGAGACAGAGCACAGGTGAGTGGGGACACATCTGGGATCCAGTGCCTCGAATGGTGAAGTGAGTGCCACGGGGGAGACCAGATCAACATCATATTCATCATCTGAATCTTCCTCTGGTGGACACTCATTAGTTGTGGCGGACCCATCGGGGCACACCCCTGTACCATCTTTATCCGCCACCCCCAGTTCTATCGCCACCCTCCCTGTTGCTCTCCACCGAGTTGGCCGTGCCCACTCACCCAAGAGGGTGTCTCATTTGCTGAAGGAACCTCTGCCACAGCCCCTGTTACCACTGCTGCCCTCATTGAGGAGGCTATTGACCTCCTGAGGAGTATATCTGTGGGTCAGACAGCCTTTGTGAATGCCATCCAGGGATTGGCAATCCAACTGCAGCAGACCAATGCATTCCTGGAAAGCATTCATGGTGCAAGGTGTGGCCTACAAAGATCTTTTTAGGCTCTGGCCTCCACACTGATGGCAGCCGGTCACCCCCCCCTTCCGTCCACTCTCCACCTCCCTCATCCCAATCCAAATCCCCGATTCTCCTACCTGCCCCAGGCACTCAGGCCAATCCACATGTACCCAACTCAACACCCAAGAGCAGCACACATAGAAACAAGAACAACAAAATACACCAGCTCGCAAGCAAACAACAGACAACCATACACAAATCAATCATCACTTCCCCAGGCACCTCAACCACCCTCACCGTAACACGCACGCCGTCAAGCAGACCCACAGGTACCACCACAACAGTCAATGACACACCCACCACACCCAGCTTACCCACAGACACTTCCCCAACAGACACACAAACATCCACCACACACACTATACCTGCACACAACCCCAAAAGATACACAGACATCCACCACATCCAGCATACCTGCAGGTACTACCCCAACAGACATACACACATCCACCACTTCCACATCACCTAGCACCTCCACCTCACAGCCCCCAAAGACACACAAACACCCACACTAACCCATGCAGCAGGCACCACCCAACCACAAGCATACGTCCCACACGCACACACCCAAGACATCCACACCGACACAGCAGACAACCACTCCCTTGACCTCCAAAACCCTACTCCCTTCTGATGACCATCCCTGTGTTCTTAAGTGTGATTTTTTTATTTGAGCTTGCCCTTTCCACTGTTCCTTCCACCCTCCATCCAAAGCTCAAGAGGCCCTGGCCGACGTCCCAACCCATCCCTTTCACCTCTGAGTCCTCCCCTGTCACATCTGCCCACCCTGCAAGCACCCATACCCCTTTCCCCAAGAAGAAGTCTACCCCTCCTAAGAAGCAGTCCACCTCTCCCAAACCCACCCATTCTAAATGCGACCCCCCACCCATAGATGATCCCTGAGGTGCCTGTCTGCCCACTTGATGCCCATTTCCTGTGGAGGTTACCTGGCAGTTAGGAGTCGAGTGCCAGCATAGTGATGTGCCTGGACATTTCAAGATAGATTGGCCAATGGCCTTGGACTTTTAAAGTTTGGTTCAAAATAAACCCACACATTTGTTTTGTTGGGGTACACATGTGTCCTGCAATTCCTTTTCTACCTTTATGCTGTTCCTGAGTAATTTGTGTTGTCTGCCTTTAATGGTGTGTGTTTCAGCCTGCTTGCTGATCCATTTGCTGTTGTTTGCAGTATCTGACTTTGTGGGCAGTGCTGGTGTCCCCCAAAGACAAGAGTACATGTTGACTGTATGGATATGTAGGTTTAAATGCAATAGTGGGGTCATAGCATTGTGTACTGTTTGGTATGGTAAATATTTCATCTTGTGTTGTCCAATGTCAACATGTACAGTGTTAGACTTGTCCCCCTGATATGGATTGTAGATTCATCTAATGTGTTGCAGTTTGAGTTTGTTTGTACAGACATGGAGTGTGTTCAATTGTGCTACCTTTGTTATGCATTTCACTGTGCATGTGTCCAATCAGCTGAGTGCACCTTGCAGCTACTTCATGTAAATGTATGTCCCATGCCGGTGGAGTTGTATGTGCTTTGTTTATTTGCACTTCCATATTGTTCAGACAGGCATGCCATTTGGCTCTAGTAATGTTGATCCCTGAGATACATGTAGGGTCAGTTCCTGCTCAAATGTTGTTTAAGGGGCATGTGCAAAGTGTAATGTTTCCCAGTACAGCCTCCTTCCCGAGTGCTCCTGATGACCCCATCCCTATTGTGCAGGTATTGTTTGCATAGTGAGCTCTGTATTTTTGTCTCTGTATATTGTACATCCCATTGTCCTTCCATTGTGTTGCAATGTGGGTGATGTGTGTAGTGCTTCTGTTCCATGCCACATCCATCCATATATATTGAATGGGACGACAGTCCATGGCATGTCTGCAATGTGAGTGTGTGCTTCGTATGTGTAGATGTGATGTTGCTGTGTTGTTGGCATTGTGTGACACAGTTGTGTAGACTTCACTGTTCCTGTGCCTAAGATGAGCAGACATGTGTTTTTGTGTAATGTTGCAGTGAAGTGTGAGTGACCTGTCGAAAGAGGGAATATTGTGACTGTGTGTGTGTCCTTATTTGTGTCTGATTCCGACCTAGGACACAATGCCAAGTGTACTTGGTGCCCGTAGCGTGACCCTATATGATGTTGATGACGGTACGACGATCTGTTATTGAGCGTAATGACACAGGTAGGTGAGTGTAATTTCGGTCAGTTGTGTCCAATGCATCGTGGATTTTGAGCACCTTCGATGATCAGCAGCGGGATGTGTGTGATGGGCTCCATGGTGGCACCGGACATGTAAGGCTGCCTGCAGGTGAGTGTCTCCCTTTATACTGTCTGTTTCTGCCTGCTGAGATGTGGTGGTTGGACTGCCACAATCACACTGGCTGTGTGCAACCTCATAATGTGTTTGGCGGCAACACAGGCTCCGCCGGCCTATTTGTGATGACTTGTGACTGCAGCGGTCTGTGCTACTTGGTTATGCTGGTGGGATCACTGCAGTTTTTGCTCCATAGACCCACATGACTTGTAATATGGCGGCCCGACTGCCAAGCCGACGGCAGTCCAACCACCAGTGCTGCCATGGCGGTCCATGGACTGCCAAGCTTGTAATGAGGTCCTTTGTCTAAGAAATGCAGGACTATGGGGGTGATTCTAACCCTGGCGGTCGGTGTTAAAGCGGCGGCCAACCCGCCAACAGGCTGGCGGTAAAAAATATGGAATTCTGACCCTGGCGGGAACCGCCAACACAGACAGACACTTTAACACTCCGCCCGCCACGGCGGTACAAACAAACAGCGCGGCGGTCACCGCCAACAGCCAGGCGACAGACAATGTACCGCCCACCCTATCACGACTCACCAATCCGCCACCTTTTCCGGGGCGGGAGCACCGCCGATAAAAACACGGCGGAAACAGACTACGAACTGGAAAACGCTCACCACTACGCACTCCAGGAGGAAGACGCATGGAACCCGAATTAAACATCCTACCTGCTCTCGTCTACCTTCTCATCTACCACGAGTACGAAGTCCGGCGCAGACGACAACGGTGAGTACTGCACCTACGACACACGGGAGGGGGGAGGACGAAAGGTTACGGGCACACACATATGCGACCCCCACCCCCCCAACTATGTACACACCAATGCAGAGCAACAAGTCACAGTGACACCACCCAAACACCCCTGAAAAATGCTAGGACATAATCAAATTTTGAAAAAATATTTATGTACCAAAAAGCTCCTGAAAATTATCGTACAACCATGAAAGATATTCACAAGAAAACAAATGACATACACATCAGTGTATAACTGAAGTATCAAGTCCTGCACATCCTACGAATTCATCATGTCCGTGGGCCAAAGTTTTGAGAAACAAGGGCAAAGCCCACACAGGAGACCTGAGTCCTTTGGAGAGAACACTGCAGGGGCATCAGATGTAAAAACTACAGGCACCTCAGGGGGAAGGGAAGGGGGGAGCACTACAGCCACATGAGTCCACGACGCCAGATCCACGAGGAGCCACCATGCCCACTGTACCATCCTGGGGAGTGCAAAGCCACAGTCTCTCAATGTCTCTACAGTGGGTGGGCTGCCCACTGTACCATCCTGGGGAGTGCAAAGCCACAGTCTCTCAATGTCTCTACAGTGGGTGGGCTGCCCACTGTACCATCCTGGGGAGTGCAAAGCCACAGTCTCTCAATGTCTCTACAGTGGGTGGGCTGCCCACTGTACCATCCTGGGGAGTGCAAAGCCACAGTCCATCAGGTGGATGACAGTCTCCACTGGTCAAGGAGGAGGCATGGTGGGAACAGTGAACCATAAACAGTGCTTGAGACGGCGGTGCCCAGCGGAGCGGTGCTTGAGACGGCGGTGCCCAGCGGAGCGGTGCTTGAGATGAAGGGCCCAGCGGAGCGGTGCTTGAGACGGCGGGGCCCAGCGGAGCGGTGCTTGAGAAGAAGGGCCCAGCGGAGCGGTGCTTGAGACGGCGGGGCCCAGCGGAGCGGTGCTTGAGAAGAAGGGCCCAGCGGAGCGGTGCTTGAGACGGCGGGGCCCAGCGGAGCGGTGCTTGAGAAGAAGGGCCCAGCGGAGCGGTGCTTGAGAAGAAGGGCCCAGCGGAGCGGTGCTTGAGACGGCGGGGCCCAGCAGAGCGGTGCTTGAGAAGAAGGGCCCAGCGGAGCGGTGCTTGAGACGGCGGGGTCCAGCGGAGCGGTGCTTGAGATGAAGGGCCCAGCGGAGCGGTGCTTGACAGGAAGGGCCCAGCGGAGCGGTGCTTGACAGGAAGGGCCCAGCGGAGCGGTGCTTGAGACGGCGGGGCCCTCTTCAGCGGTGCTCTTCTGCACGGCGGGCCCTGTTCAGCGGTGCTCTTCTGCACGGCGGGCCCTGTTCAGCGGTGCTCTTCTGCACGGCGGGCCCTGTTCAGCGGTGCTCTTCTCCACGGCGGGCCCTGTTCAGCGGTGCTCTTCTCCACGGCGGACCCTGTTCAGCGGTGCTCCTCTCCACGGCGGGCCCTGTTCAGCGGTGCTCTTCTGCACCGTGGGCCCTGTTCAGCGGTGCTCTTCTGCACCGCGGGCCCTGTTCAGCGGTGCTCTTCTCCACGGCGGGGCCCTGTTCAGCGGTGCTCTTCTCCACGGCGGGCCCTGTTCAGCGGTGCTCTTCTGCACCGCGGGCCCTGTTCAGCGGTGCTCTTCTCCACGGCGGGCCCTGTTCAGCGGTGCTCTTCTACACGGCGGGCCCTGTTCAGCGGTGCTCTTCTGCACCGCGGGCCCTGTTCAGCGGTGCTCTTCTCCACGGCGGGCCCTGTTCAGCGGTGCTCTTCTCCACGGCGGGCCCTGTTCAGCGGTGCTCTTCTGCACCGCGGGCCCTGTTCAGCGGTGCTCTTCTCCACGGCGGGCCCTGTTCAGCGGTGCTCATCCAGCAGGTCAAGGGAGCCAGACCTGGCCTGGACTCCCTGCTCAGTCGCCCTCGGACCGTGACGTTTCAGGACCCTTCGGGGACGGACTCCTGGCCTCCTTAGTGTCCTCCTTCCCAGCTGGGATGTGACATGTGGGGTCCACCTTCTCCGCGCTCCTGCTGCCCTTCCGCTCCTTTGATGGGGCTCTCGGGCCCTTGCCTCCCCTAGATGGTGTGGGTGGTGAAGTGGCCGCACATTGCTCCTTGGGGGCAGCCCTGTCGGTCCTCGCACGGCGGCCCTTGTTTTTGCGGGTCCTCTTGCCGGGGGGGGGGCTGGATGTGTCCTTGCTGCTGATCGATGTGTCACTGCTGGCAAAGGGTGGGTTCCAGAACCCATGCACAACAGTGACACCCGAAGCTGGGCTGATGGTGGCTGCGGTGCTCTTGGGACTCTTTGCAGATGGAGGGGGGAGCTCATCGGAGGGAAAGAGGTCAAGATTAGCCAGGAAAAGTTTTTTAGGGCCAAGGTAAAGGGTAGGAGAAGTGGAGATGGAAGTGGAGGAAGAGGAGGTAGTTGTAGGAGAGTCAGGTGTGCTGTCATTGGGTGAAGGTGCTGGTGCTGTAGGCTGTCGTGAGGTGGATGTCTGTTGGGTGGGTGGCTGCCTGCGTTTGTGTGTCTTGGAAGAGGGGGTGACAGACACAGTGGGAGAGGACACAGGGGACGTGTAAATGGCAGTGGGGGTGGTGACTGCACGAGTGTGGACTGTACTGGAGGGTGAGGTGGTGATGGAAGCACTGGCTGATGTTGGGGTGCATGCAGGTGTGAGTGTAGACGTCACAGGGAGGGAGGAGGGAGACGAGGAGGAGGGGGACACAGGGGTGGTTGTGACTGTTGGAATGTCTGCATCTGGGTGTTGCTTGGGTGAGTGTTTGTGGGATCTGTGGTGCTTGTGTTTGGATGAGCTGCTCTTGGGTGTTGAGGTGTGTGCAGGCTGGTCTGATGGTGTGGATGGGATAGGCTGAGGAACAGGAGACAGAGAAAGGCTGGAGGCAGTAAGAAGAGGGAGGCTGGAAACAGGGACAATGGCTGCCGTTAGTGCTGAGGCCAGAGCAGTGAACGCTCGTTGATGGGCAGCCTGACCCGAATGAATGCCCTCCAGGTAGGCATTGCTCTGTTGCACCTCCCTTTGCACACCCTGGATGGCATTCAAAAGGGTCGTCTGCCCAACAATGAGCGTCCTTACCAGGTCAATGAGCTCCGCACTGAGGGCAGCAGGGGCAACAGGGGCAGGGGCTGAGGTGCCTGGGGCGAAGGAGACGCGCGCCTTCCTGGGCGAACGGGCACGGAGCGAAGACTGAGGGGCTGCTGGGAGGGCGGGGCTGGTGCGCTGGGTGGCAGCTGTACCTGTAGAGGCGGGGGGCACGGATGTTGCCGCCACCGCTAGGGAGCTCCCATCCGAGGACGTGTCGCTGTCGCTGCTCTCACCAGCGGTCCCCGTCGTGGTGCTCCCCTCGACCTCCGGATCACTGGTGCCCTCGGTGTCTGTTCCTGGGCCCACCGGGGCCTTGTGTCCTGCAGCTCCCTCGTGCTCCGATGCCAAATCTCCTCCGCCTGATGATGCTAATGCACACATGCACAAGAAGATGAAGAGAAAGGGTGGGGGGAGAAAAAAGAAGACCAGGTTGAGTGCATGCAATGTCAACACCGTTGGCGGAGAGGACAGACACAGGAGCCTAATGCACTAAGCCGCGCATTCGGGGTACACTACTCAGTACTACTGACTAGGACAACAGGCCAAGAGACGTCTAACGCGCACATGGGAGATGCTGGACCTTCAATGGCTGTACTTGTCACCCTACAGAGGTGGGGGCCGGGGGCACAGGGCCATGCCTAAGGGAGAGGACTACACTACAGAAAGCGCCCTGGCCTAATGTCACCCACAGCCCTCCTCCCCCACCCAGACGCCTCCACTGCGCAGAAAGATAGGAGAATGTGCTGATACTCACCCCCTTGTGTCTGCTGTGATGTCTTAAGGCGCCCATCCAATTCAGGGTAGGCCACCGCCAGGATCCGGGACATCAGGGGGGTCATGGTGCGACTGGCACCCCTCCTAGGTTGGGAGGCCATCCCCAGCAGTGTTTCTGCGGTCTTCCTTGTTCCGCGGCGGATGTCCTCCCACCTCTTGCGGCAGTGGGTGCCCCGTCTGTTGTGGACCCCCAAGTTCCGGACTTCCTTGGCGATGGCACGCCAAATCTCGATCTTCTGATGGGCGCTGACCTATTTGACATGTACAGGGTGGAAAGGAGGAAATCATCAATGACCTGCATGTTAGATGTGATTGGCCCCCCCCACCAACTTTGCCATATGGCACATGCTCTCATCTGTCGGGCGTTGCACTCCTCATTCGCCCCCCACCCCACCAACTTACATCCACCCCAATCCACACAGGCATAGCCCATTCCATGTGCACCCGGTGTACTCACTTGTTGGTCTGGAGGACCGTAGAGTAGCGCATACTGGGGGAGGACCCCATCCACGAGCTTCTCCAACTCTTCAGACGTGAAGGCAGGGGCCCTTTCCCCAGTCGCAGCAGCCATTGTATCTTCCAGACCGAGGTCACAGCATCACTTGCAGTATAGGTCCTCTCCTGTGGATGATCAGGTCTCGAGTGATTAATCAGATAGAAAATGGCGGTCACGCCCGCGGCGGTGCGTACCGCGGCGGTGCGTACCGCGACCGCCGGTGCACATCGTCATTGGCTCCTGAAACCCATAGGGTTCAATGTTAACCATTGCGGCTTTGCGCCGCGGTCTTCGACCGCCTACCGCCACGGTGTGCCCCGCCAGCGCATTGACCTCACATCCCATTGTCCCACTTCACAGGTCAGACAGCCGCCATTTCAAGGGCCTACATGGCATAATTTTGACTGCGACACACAGGCCTAGGCCTTGCATTGCCACACATACACGCCTTTCAACCCATTGCCATTCTTTAACTGTGCAAGCTGTCTGTACGTACCTGTGGTTTGCCTGACTCTGTGCTCCATGTTGTCCTTCCTAGGCACCGTCCGCTGGGACTTGCGAGGAGAAGGAAGAATCCTCGCGTGTACCGACCGCTGGTGGACCTGTCGACAATGGAAGAACGCCATATAATACTTCGATACAGACTTGACCGTGCCACTATCCATGAACTGTGTGCCCAGCTGGAGCCAGCCCTGATGTCCCCCATCCGCCAACCCACAGGGATTCCCCCTCTGGTGCAGGTTTTGTCAGTCCTCCATTTTTTGGCAACTGGGTCATTCCAGACCACAGTGGCCATGTCATCTGGAATGTCTCAGCCTATGTTTTCAAAGATTTTGAGCAGAGTGTTGTCTGCCCTGATGAAACTCATGCGGAGCTACATCATTTTCCCAGAGGAGGGTGACTTGCCTACAGTGAAGGGTGATTTCTATGCCCTGGGACATATCCCCAACATCATTGGTGCCATTGATGGGACCCATGTGGCTTTGGTACCCCCAAAAGACGATGAGCAGGTGTACAGAAACAGAAAAAGTTATCATTCGATGAATGTCCAGGTGGTCTGTTTGGCTGACCAGTACATCTCCCATGTAAATGCCAAGTTTCCAGGGTCAGTGCATGACGCGTATGTGATGCGAAATAGCAGCATCCCCTATGTGATGGAGCTGCTACAGAGACAACGTGTGTGGCTAATAGGTGACTCTGGTTACCCCAACCTGCCTTGGCTACTGACCCCAGTGAGGAATCCCCGGACCAGGGCAGAGGAACGGTACAATGAGGCCCATGGGCGAACTCGGAGGATCATCGAAAGGACCTTTGGCCTCCTGAAGGCCAGGTTTAGGTGCCTGCATATGACAGGGGGATCCCTGATGTACTCACCAAAGAAGGTGTGCCACATCATCGTGGCCTGCTGTATGCTTCACAATCTGGCATTGCGACGTCAGGTTCCTTTCCTGCAGGAGGATGGTGCAGATGGTGGTGTTGAAGCAGCTGTGGAGCCTGCGGAGAGTGAAGAGGAGGAAGACTCAGAGGACGACACAGACAACAGGGACAGAGTAATAGAACAGTATTTCCAGTAGCACACAGGTAATAATCACCCATGCCATTTTACATTTCCTGAAAGCCTCCTGCATCTCAACTTTGTCGATTTCCCCCCAGACCTATTAACATGATGTTTGATTTTCCCTTCCCTTTTCTGTGCTGTATGAGCCACTGCGTGACCTCGGCTTGGTTGGCCCATGGACTAATGCTAAGTTACCTCGGTATGTGTAATTCACAATGTTAATAATACGTAATTGATATGTAATGTGTCATACATTTGTAAATAAGACAGGCTGAGTCCTGATTGATTTCAGTGCAATGTGTGATTTATTATTAGTGCATAGATATCGGTACATGATAGTGAAACAGTGATGGGTGGGGGTGGAGTAATGTCCATGGCGGAGTCCAGTTCTCAGTCTCACAGGTGCATTGTCCATATGCCTGTGGCAGGATGGAGCAGGGGCAGTTCAAGGTTTGACAGGGTGGCAATGTGGAACAGTGGGAGGACTTCAGGGGGTATGTGATGCTGGCGGGGGACTTGACATCCTACTCTGTCGGTTTTTTTGATCTCAGGCTCCTTTTGCGGGGCGGTTGTTGTTCAGCAGGAGGTGGGGTTCTGGTGGGCTGTCGTTGTGGTGGGGCCTCCTGTCCACTAGCGCCGGCGGAGGTGGTAGGCTGTTCCTGTTCCTGGCTAGTGACAGGGGCCCTGTGTGATGCCACATGGTCCCGAAACGTGTCCTCTATACGGTTCAGGGCCTGGACTATGCTCCCCATAGCGGTTGAGATGTTGCTGAGTTGGTCGCTGAACCCCATGTAGCGTTGCTCCTGCTGTGCCTGGATCTCCTGGAACCTGGCCGGTACCGTCGCCATCGTCTCTTGTGAGTAGTGGTAGGCTGCCATGATGGTGGTGAGGG